>NC_138047.1:46609544-47809544 GCF_964194185.1 Rhinolophus hipposideros | reverse complement strand
CTTGCAGTAGTTATTTTCAAATAGTTTCACTAGGTAGTAGAGTATTCAAATAAGATAACATCTCCATGTTGAGTTATGGAAGCAGTGGGTGGAAAGACTCAGTAATGTCTATGTCATAAAGTCACCGAGGAGTGGGTTTGGGTATCAAGAGATGGAGGTACATGAGGGCTCCTCAGCTTGGTTAGGAGCCCCATCCAAGGTTAATGTTAAGCAGTAGAAATGCTGTGAAATATGGCCTGCCAAATTTCATTGGATAAGAATTCATTTTGTGATGATTCATTTTGAGCTTTTCTTTCTGATCTACTCCCTTTTCCAGTGTATGTGCTTTGTGTTGATTGCTCCCTCAAAATTGTTCAGTTCTTCACATTGTTTTCCTGGCTTTATCCTTTCCTAGGGCTAGCAATAGTCTTTTCCCAATTTAGAGCTTCCTTCTTTGTGGGATAATGTTTATCCATATTATACCCTTGTACCAACCTCTTTACTTTGTCTCTAAAAGGTAAATTCTTGACATGCAAACCAGAGATTTTAAGTATTACATTGTCCTTAACTCTGATCTTAAACTGAAGGTGAGATGCCAGAAACCCCATCTGAAGTTTCAGGGACTTTATAGGGAAAATCAGCTGGAGATGGACTTTCACAGAAACACTCGGTATTTCTAGAGCATTACTGGAGCATTCTACCATGGCTTTCAGTACTCTCGGAGAAAATGATTTTTCATGGCTATATGATATTCTTCCATGTGCATATACTTGCAATTTATTTAACAATTTACCTATTATTGGGCATTTAGACTACTTTCTCTTCTTTGTGGGATGACATTTCAATAAATTTCCAAACAAATATTGAACTGCATTTCTAATTATTTTCTTAATGTAAAGTCTTAAAAATACGTTACAGAATTTTCTGATAGCTATCATGACACAAATAATAAATTAGAGAGACAAGGTTTGACAATTAAGTTCGCGAACTTGTTGCAGCAACGTTGCTATCTTTTTTTTTTTTATATCAGAGGGATTATTCATTGTGAATTCGTAACAGTTGGACAAACAGTTAACCAAGTTTACTATTTGAAATTGCTGAAAAGGCTGTGTGAAAAAGACGATAACAACCCTGACTTTTCGTCAACAATTCATGGCTCTTGCATCATGACAATGCACCAGCTCATACGGCACTGTCTGTGAGGGGGTTTTTAGCCAGTAAGCAAATAACCGTATTGGGACACCCTCCCTATTTACCTGATCTGGCCCCCAATGACTTCTTTCTTTACCTGAAGATAAAGGAAATATTGAAAGGAAGACATTTTGATGACATTCAGGACATCAAGGGTAATATGACAACAGCTCCGATGGCCATTCCAGAAAAATAATTCAAAAATTGATTTGAAGGGTAAGCTAGGCACTGGTGTCTGTGCCTAGCTTCCCAAGGGGAGTACTTTCAAGGTGACTCTAGTGATATTCAGCAATGAGGTATGTCGCACGTTTTCTAGGATGAGTTCGCAAACTTAATTGTCAGACATGTATTTTATTTTGTTGTATTTCTAGTTCCCTACACACACACCTGCTTGTCATATTCCATATACATAAGCTGAGAGAAACTGCCATAGAACTAAGTTTATAGTCAAAATTGTTATATAAACTTTTCAGCTAGCATATGACTCATATTATTCAAGGTGACAGATATTGATAAACACGTCTTTTGCATTAAATGTTTAAATTCTTCTCCTTTATTTCACATATTACAGGGATCATTCATGCTTAGAAGTTACTGGATGTGATTAGGTCTTAAGTTTAAATATTGAATCTTAAATATGCCTTTTGACCATATGTTTACCTCTAGAATGCCTGCATTGGAGATTGATTAATATATTAAAGTGATAACATCACTAAAATAAGTATGATGGCATTATTAGAAATAGGAAAAATCTTATGTCTGTAAGTATATACTTGCAGAATAGTTTGGGGAGAAAACCCAAAGATGAAAGCAATCCTTTTTACTCTTGGGTTGAGCCTAGAAGCAAGATTATTATTTAGGGATGAGATTTAAAGAGGAACATGAGAAATTCATTATCAGTCAGGGAAAAAAAAAAAAAAAAACAGAAGTCATAGTTTTATGTGCAGAACTACGTTTCATAGTTACCCTTATCTCACAATTAAATTATTTTTTTCTTCACTCCTTAAAAACTTACATATTTTCTTCAGAGCTCTATTAAGAGGTCATATTTGCCTCATGAGAATATGATTCATACTTTATACTTGTATTGCATTATGGAATTCATTTAAAAATCTTCATTAGGATAGCAAGTTATTTCTAAAGATGTGTTCGGCTATGGGGCTAGGAAAAAGAGAAAGAAAGAAGAATATCCTATTCCTTTCATATCGATATGTGCTTCAATTGAAGTGTTTTTATTAATTAAAAATTTACTTTAGGAAATTGATGTAAAAAGTAGAAATTATATGAATTATTTTAGAGTTATATTTCTAACATGGAACATATAACACTATTTTGGAAGGCTTATTCTAATTTGTTGATTTAGAAATCATAGTTGGAAATGTAATTTGACTTTGGACACAAATATTGAAATAATACTATGCAACTGTAAGAACCACAGTTCTATCTAGAAAAACAAAACCAAAAAAAAAGTAAAAAAAGTAAACAAGACACAAGACTTGTCACCAAAATACAAATTTGTATTAAAAAATAAAATAACTGAAGACCTCAGAAATCAAGTTAAAAATTTCTTGTTAAGTGCTGCAGTTAAAAACAAGGAAACAGAGATCGGAAAACATGAATACAAATGTTGAACAGTGTTGCTTCCAATGATATTTTGGTAGGTATAATGTGTTAGATGTCCAAAAAGTGCTATATGTTTAGTTCTCATTATTGCTCAAGCAAAATAAGTCTATTTTCATGCTTCTCTTTCAGCAACTGCTGTTGAAATCACTTCTTACAGGGTGCTTTAATTCCTCAATAAGTTATCTACCTCTAGCAAAATTTACAAGTTGTTTGAAAAGGACATTTCCCAGCTGAAATGCAAAGACATATGTTCTCTAGAGCAGATTGAAATATATGGATATAAGACTACAAATATTTCCTATGACAAAAGAGTGTCTTTTCATGAAATAAAACATTTTTGACTAAAAATAGAAACATTTTTTTCAAAGTTTATTTTTCATTAATGTAAATAGATTTCCGTTGTTTCTGCACAAAGTCTTTCAGTATGAAAATTGGCCAATAATCCATTATACTAATGAAAATTAGTCAAAGAGGAGTATTATCATTTGGCAGAATCTAAACCAACAGGATTAGAATAAAAGATGAATGTGAACCTGAAAGTATAAGAAAAGAAAAGTGTAAGTTATAAAAGAATCTCCCACCCACTCCAACATAGAAACTTCCAATGATCTGTATTTTGAGTTTCCACTATGGGTAGGTGGAACTCTTGGTTAATAGTTGCAGTCATTGCCTATACTTAATACTCCTATACTTAATACACATTCAGATGTTACACACTACATTTTTGTATGAGTCATTTGAAAGAATATTGCATTCTTAGTCCATTCTTTTTTTTTCTGTTTTGTTTTTTATATTCCACATATAAATGAAATCACATTGTGTCTATCTATCTCTGTCTGACATGCTCCACCTAGCACAATACCTCCAAGTTCATCCAGTCTGCCACAGATGGCAAGAACCCATTCCCTTCTGTGGCCAAGCAATTCCATTGTATATATGTACCACGTCCTCTCTTTATTCATTCATCCATCACAAGTACCTAGGCTGCCTCCACATCTTCGCCATTGTAAACAGTGCTGCTATGAACATATGGATGCACACGTCCCCTGGAAATAGCATTTTGGGTTTCCTTGGATAAATACACAGAAGTAGGATTACGGAGTCCCTTTTACCTCTTGTTATAGCCTTTGTTTTAAAGTCTATTTTGTCTGGTGTAAGTATAGCTGCCCAGCTTTTGTTTGTTTTCTTGTTTCCATTTTCATGAAATACATTTTTTTCATCCCTTTACTTTCCGTCTGTGTGTCTTTCAATCTGAAGTGAGTCTCTTGTAGGCATCATATGTAAGGGTTTTGTTTTCTTATCCATTCAGCCCTCCTATGTCTTTTGATTGGGGCATTGAAAATAATTGTTGATATGAAGATATGTAGCTATTGCCATTTTATTATTCATAATTTTGATTTTATTTTATTTTTTCTGTCTTAAAGAGGTTCCTTTAAGATTCCTTTTAATACTGGTTTGGGGGTGATGAATTCCTTGAGCTTTTCCTGGGAAGCTCTTTATTTGTTCTTCAGTTCTCAATGATAGCTTTCCTGGGTAGAGTAGCCTTGGTTATAGGTCCTTGCTTTTATCACTTTGAATATTTTGTGCCAATCCCTTCTGGCCTGCAAAGTTTCTGTTGAGAAATCAGCTGATAATTATATGGTAGCTCTTTTATAAGTTACTAGTTGCCTTTCTCTTGCTACTTTTAGGATTCTTTGTCTTTAACCTTTGCCATTCTAATTATAATGTGTCTTGGTTTGGGCCTGTTTGGGTTCATCTTGCATGGGACTTTTTGTACTTTCTGGACTTGTATGTTTCTTTCACCAGGTTAAGAATGTTTTCAGTAATTATTTATTCTCAATCCCTTGCTAACTTTCTTCTCTTTCTGATATCCCAATAATACAAATGTTGCTACCATTGATGTTGTCCCAGAGACCCCTTAAACTCTCCTCATTTTTAAAATTTATTTATTTATTTATTTATTTATTTATTTATTTATTTATTTATTTATTTATGTTTTATTCCTTTTGCTTTTTACTGTTCTGGGGCTTTTTATACTACTTTGTCTTTTAAATCGCTGATTCGATTCTCTGCTTCATTTGGTCTACTGTTGATTCCTCTAGTGCATTTTTCATTTCAGTTACTGTATTCTTCACATCTGACATGTTCTTTCTTATGGATTCTATGTCCCTTTTCATGCTTTCGATGTCTCTGTTGAAATTCTCACTAAGTTCCTCAAGCATCCTTAGAGCCGTTGTTTTGAACTCTGTCTCTGATAAGTTGTTTGCCTCCATTTTGTTTAGTTCTGTTTATGGATTTTTCTCCTGTTCTTCCATTTGGAATGCATTTCTTTATTTCCTCATTTTAGCTGTCTCTCTGTGTTTGTTTCTATGTAATTGGCAGATCTGCTACATCTCCCAGTCTTGGCCTAATGGCCTCATGTAGTACGTGCCTTGTGGGGCCCTGGCACGGTCTCCCTGGTCACCTGTGTAGGTGTTCCAGGAATGTCCCATGTGTGGGTTGTGTGTACCCTCCTGTTATTTTTGAGTCTTGATTGCTTTCGTCACATCAGTGAGTGCAACTGACACTCAGGCTGACCGGCTGTGGGGTTTAGCTACGTCCACAGCTTATGGCTGTTCTCCTGGGAGCTTACCCCACTGAATGGGATTCACCACAGTGCCCTCTGGTGCCTGTAGAGACCATCCTTGGGTGTGCTGCTTCTGGGGTTCATTCGGTAGTGTTCTGTTGTGGTCTGAAGCCAATCTCCAAATATATTGGTTCTTGGCCTTTGGAGAGGGGCTCTGGTGCTAGCCCAGGTTATCCCCTGCCTTTAACAGACCTGGGATGACCTGGTAGGAGCTACAAAGTGATCTGTTGTGCTCTCTGCCTGTGTTAAACCTGCAGGCACATGGAGAGAACATCCTGTGAACTGCAAACAGCTGCCACCAGTACCAGGTGTGGGGGAGCTCCATAAAAAGCCCGGATACCCTGAGGCTTGCCACATGTCTGCTCCCATAAGGTTCAGTCACTGATAAAGCCTCATTTGCAGTACGCAATTTGGGTGAGGCAGTTGTCTCAGGGAGTCAGCAGGGTGGTATGAGTTATGTTTACCAGGTTAGTGCTGATTCCTGTTTGGTGTCAGTGCTGTCTGGAGTTACTCAAGAAAAGTCTCAGAGCACATCAAGGCCAGTTGCCACCTGCCTGGGGCCAGCAGACCCCTGATTGTTGTCCAAGAAAGAGTGCAAATGAGGTGGCACTGGCTGCTCGATAAGAAAGGGAGTCACCAGGGTGGAACAAGTGGAGCTGATCAGACCAATGCAGATTCTGATTTGGCCATGTGGGGGAGGGTTCAACACAGGAAAGATGGCACCCACCTGCTGGCTGCACAGAAGAAGGATCCCACACTGGGGAAATGGCAACTGTCCTTCCAGTCCTTGCCTCGAAGCCACACAGCTTTGTCTCTTCTTGTATGTTTCTGAGGCCCCTTAATTTACTGTCCCTCCGTGGGAGCCCAGGGTGAGTGTCTTCAAGTGAGTGAGACTATGCATAGACTCTTTAAGGGGAGGTCTGGGTTTCCCACAGCCTTCTGTCCCACCTGGATGGTCGAAATTCCCACTGTTTTTCTCAGCCAGATGTCGTTGGTCTCCTCTTCCTGGCACCAGTACTCCAGTCTTGGGAGCCTGGTATGGGGCTGGAATCCTTCTCTCCTCCAGAGGGAATGTCCATGTCTGAGACATCCTTCCCAGTTCTCAACCACCACACACATTTGTGACACAAACCCATTCTGGGTCTCCACCCTTCCTCGCAGTCTCAATGTGGCTTCTTTATATCCTTAGTTATAAAACTTCTGTTCAGCTAGACTTCAGATTCTCCCGGTTGATTGTCCTATAATTTAGTTGTAATTTTAATGTGTTCATGGAAGGAGGAAGCTACAGCATTTATTAACTTCTCCATCGTGGTTTTCTCTGCCTATTCCATGCAATTCTCAATCTCAGAATGTCATACACTGACAGGGTTTGGCTATCACCAAATTTACTTCATCATTTATTTCTTCTTAGCCTATATTTTCTTAGGCTCTTTTCCTTACCAGGTAAGATAGACAGCCTAAACTCTAATGCTACTGATATTAACTGATTTGTGGCCGTATGTCAATGTTTAAAATATATGTTTATGCTATGGCATGGATTTTGAGTTTGACATATTATGGTAATTTCAAGGTCAAGTATAAAAATTTAGACTGGGACATCAGAATACTGACGCATCCTTGTTGACCTAAGTAGGGGTTTACAAAGAAGTTCATTTCTGGTGGTAAATAGTCTACCAAGTTCATCCATTTATGCCTCATAGGATGAAACACTTTAAGTACCAAAACTTTAAAAAAATAAAAAGAAGTCTATTATAATGATCTATAGAAAGAATTCTTTTTTCTTTTGCTTCTACAGTATAATAGAAATAAATATGTATTTTTTAAGTTTATTGGGGTGATAATTGTTAGTAAAATTACATAGATTTCAGGTGTACAATTCTGTAATATGTCATCTATATGTCACTTGGGGAGTTCATCACAAGTGTGAGTTCTCTTTCTAGCACCACATATTTGATCCCATTTATCTTCTTCTACCACCTCCCTCACCCCTTGTCCTCTGGTAACTAAACTACTGTCTGTGTCTATGAGTTTTTGTTTCTTCATTTGTTTGTCTTGACTCTTTTGTTGTTTTCAGTTTTATATACCACATATCAGTGGAATCATACGGTTTTCGACTTTTTCTGACTAATTTCACTTAGAATAATAATCTCAAGATCCATCCATGAAATAAATATTTTTAAACTTTTGTTAATTGTCAGAGTTTGATGAATACGCAAATAGAAATGTGGAGTGAGTGTGTGTGGATAGGTGTGTGTGGTCAGTGTGTGATTCTTTTACGTTAAGTATGTGATACATGTAAGAAGATGACCATGCATAAATATACATTCTTGAAACTTTCATTCAAATTCCCAACCTACATTATAAAAAAATAAAGGAATTACTAAAATACAATGGAATGTTTAAAATGACCATTGTCCAAAACAACTACTCTATATTTTAAGTTGTCCCTAGTGAAGTTACAGTTTTGGTAAGAAAAACAATTTATAATAATTCGTCTACTGTCAGTTGCATTTTACTCCTATTAAAGATATGAGTAGTGCAATATAGATAAGCCCTGAAACCGACAGGCACCGTTGTTACTAACTGGCAGATATTTCTAGCCATCTCAGAGCTTTAGGGACTGTACACTCAATGCCACTACCATGAATTCAATTGGAACAGCATTATGCTGCCTCTCCGGATTTCCATCAAAAAATAAAGAATGACAAGAAGAAAAAAAAAAAGGTGGATGGGTCAGGTTGAAGGAAAGGCATGAAATTAATTTAGCAAATGGTTCACCAATGACATTGCAGCCTTAATTCATAAAAAAAGTTTATTATGGAAAAGTGTTTCAAAAGAGTCCTAGTTTCTTGGAGTAGATATTTATGAAAACTTGTGAGGTGTTCCTTTATGCATTGCAACTGAATATTAAGAGTGTTAAGTGATGCCATGCATAATGTCCATATATATCTGCCAGAGAATTTTGTGTTTAATAGAAACTGTAATTTAATTTCCTTAGACTGTTATTATATTGTGACATGTACGTTGAACATTTTTGTTACATGAATGGAATTGATAAACAGAAAGAGGAGACCACAATGTTTTCTAGATTACATAGTCATGAGAAAATAGGGGCAGAAAGCTTTTAATTACCATATTTCCATGTTGTAAAAGTAAGGCCCCCATAGTGGTCTTTTTATAATGCAAAGGATAGTGAAATTATGAAAGAAAAGTTTGAGCGGATATTTTGAAGGACATGAATATATCAAGGTTATAACCCAAGAATTAGGTAAATTAAACTTCAGGCATCTCTCACATGCAAAATTTGGAGAATATATCATCAGCGCAAAAAAAAAAAAAAGAAAAAGAAAAAAAGATAGTCTTCTAGTTATGCCTATAAAGTACAGTAGGAAAAAAAATTGTCCATAATTTATTTGCAATTAATAAACTCACAATCTATTTTTAATTTTAATTAATCTTTTAGTTACATTGTGTTAAATTTTTATTTATAATGTAAACTAGTCCTTTTAAATATTTTGTTTCTATTTTTACTGTCAAATATATATTTACTGTATACTGTGTTTCCCTGAAAATAAGACCAGGTCTTATATTACTTTTTGCTCTAAAAGATGCATTAGAGCATATTTTTCAGGGGATGTTGAATTTTTTCATGTACAACAATCTACTTTCATTGAAATACAGTCATGTCGTTTTCTTCTGGAACATCGTCATAACGTACTAAATGCGTCCATCTGGCTGACGATCTTAATTGGGGCTTATTTTTGGGGTAGGTATTATTTTTGGGAAAACACGGTATATGTATTAGCTAGAGGTTAGAATTCTTTTAACTTTAAAGGATTATCTTGTTCTTTGAAAATTTATCGCCTTCTGTTGTTTTATTTTGTCTTACACATTACACATATGTAACTTTTCTGCATTTGATGAAAAGCAGCATATTATTTGAAGTATTAGTTATAGAAATAATGTAACTAACATATTTCTATATTTTCAGAAACACCAATTGACCAAAAAAATACTGAAGTAGAATAAGGTAAATTGAAGTCTGAGCAAGGTGAAAATTACATAATACCATATTAGAAATCCCTTATTAAATTTTCCAGGAACACATAATTGTAAGTTCATGAGCCTTTTTTTATACAATAGCACAGGTTTAGAAATTAAATACTTTGTGAAGGCTTAAAAAGAGAATTGTTGCAATGAAATGAAATGAAATTGGGTTGAATATACTAGGCACCAAATTTAAAGTGCTTTCTTCTCAAGATTGCTTAATGATAGAAGATTTAGCTGGGTAAAGTTCCATTAACTCTGATCCATTTAACAAATGTGTCACCACTGACACTGCAGCTTATATCCTGAAAAGGTTTGTTATGGAAGAGTGTTCTGGAAAAATCTTAGTTTCTTGGAGTGAATTTCCAAGGAATCCCTTAATATATTGCTATTGGATATGAAGACTGTTAAATGACACTTTACGAAACATGTGCTTCAGCCAGGCCTCCATCTATACCTTTAATTAGCTATAATATTAGTGCAAAAGTAATTGCAGTTTAAAAGGTTAAAAGTAATTGCAAAAACTGCAGTTATTTTACACCAACCTAATATTTGATGATAGATTCTGTGTAGTGATTGAGGAACAATTACAGAAAGCCATTGGATTTGTTTCAGGATGTAACTGTGCAAACAGTATCATAAATTAACTGTGAATATATTTCAGTTTCAATAGAGAACGCTAAGTATTAAAAATACAAATAATGAGAAGTAGAAAGAGTTGTTGAATGATACCATTTTTTTATATTGCTGTTAGTATAGGTGTATATGCCTACCAACCAAAACACAAATATACTGCTTTATCTTGGTCAATTTGTTTTTCCATTACAGCAGATGTTAACCTACCTGCTAAGGTCAGCAACTTCTCAGAATGTATAAAACATTTCAGAACACGGGGTGATTTTTGAATACTTAGTACATGTAGCTGGAAAGGTTATGAACTTTATAAAATAAGACTGGTGTAAATAGAAACTGAACTAAGCTACCATTTGTACATTTGGCTAAAAGGTATGATCAAAAATGCATATGAGTGTACATTATATGTATGTATGCACATATGTATGTACGTATGTGTGTGTATCCAGAGCTATAGAAAGCAAAATGTGTAGAAGCTATTTGTGGATTTATACCAAGTCCAAAAATCACATGGCAGAGGGAGAAAAAAAATGAGTTATGTTGGTAATCTGTTGGTCTAATACTTTCACTTGGAGAAACTGGGACTCCAACAATTACCCAAAACTCAAGGAGCTATAATTTTAAAAGGTTAGTTGAAGTGGTACTAACATTTTAGACAAAGCCTCTCAGGTTGAAAAACTTCTTACGGTACTTTGATTTTGAGGTTGTTTGGTGTCTGCTGTATTTCTAAGAGTACCTTCAATTAATATATAAGAAAAAAAATGTCTCGAGTTATTTGGATGGTTAAGGTGCAAGTTGAAATACACATGCAAAGGTAGAATCTGGACTGAAAGAAATATTTTCCTTTTTTATTTAAGAATTTATGAATCCTAATAAAGAGGAAGCACGAGGAGTAACAGATGATAAATTAATTCACCACTTAGTACTCTGTAGTTTACAAGGGATCTGGGAGAAAAATAGCTTGAGAGGAAACCGTGTAATAATTGCACAATATGTTATAGTACTTGGTTTCGTTTATTAGCCTTGGATTTTTCTAAACAGATGGATGAGTTCTGAAGACATGCTACTGAAGTCATTTAGTTCCTATAACCTTGTATATAAAAATGTCTCATTTCTCACATAAGATTTTTCAATAGGACAGAAATGGGGAAAATAGTTTTATTTTCCTGGAATTAAAAACTAACCATGTTTTCAACTAATAAATAAATTAATTAATTAAAAATAAATAAATAAATAAAAAATAAAAAAAAAATATTGCCTCTAGTCTTTAGTTTTCACACTGAATAAGAACAGGACATGTGGTTTTGATCTATTCTGGTACACATATTGGAGGGCTTATGCTGATTCTGCCTTAGTTTAAGAGTGCCTTGAGAAATTTGTAAATAAATCTGAAAATGGAATAGTTTTTTTTAAAATTGTAGTTCTAGTTCCTAAAACCTAACCTATAGTGCAATTTCTTGTTAACTGCTCTTTTAAAAAAATAACTGTGTTTCTCTCTGTCAGAGTAAGAAGTCTAGGTGTGTGCTGTGATTGAGGAATGATGAAATACTTGTGTGCCAACAAATAATTCTGAATGCTCTATTTCTCACTTCTTTGAGGGAGGAACTCAAGACTATTTTTAACAATCACTTAAATACTGTTTGAAAAGTGGAATCAGTTTTGCCATATTAACCATCAACACATTAGCAACACCTAAGGAATAAAACTCAGAAAGTGTTGGAAAGGGACAGCTCTGTCAAATGGAGCTCTACAGTAAAGATCAGCCAAAATGTTCTGTGGAAACCATATATGGATTAAAAAAACAACATCAACAACAAAAAAACACACACACACAAACACTGGGGCTAGGAGGAGGGAGGGAAGAATGAAGAGAATGTATTTATATCTTCATGAGAGTATATTTTACCAATGTCTTAATTAAAACAGAAGTTTTAACCTGAAATCTATTTAACTTTACTAACAATTGTCACCCATTAACTTTAATTTAAAAAGTTTTATGTACAGTATATTTAATTAATCAGTGTCTTTAATGTCTTGAAGATTTGTGAGATTTTTCTAAAATCAAACATTACTTTTCTTTATTTTTAATTTATTGGGGTGACAATTCTTAGTAAAATTAAATAGATTTCAGGTGTACAATTCTGTATTACATCATCTATAAATCCCATTGTGTGTTCACTACCCAGAGTCAGTTCTCTTTCTATCACCATATATTTGATCCCCCTTACCTTCATCTCCCTCCCCCACCCGCCTTACTTTCTTGTAACCACTAAACTATTGTCTGTGTCTATGAGTTTTTGTTTCTCATTTGTTTGTCTTGTTCTTTTGTTGTTTTTGGTTTATATACCACATGTCAGTGAAATCATACTGTTCTCTGCTTTCTCTGTCTGACTTATTTCACTTAGAATTATACTATTAAGATCCATCCATGTTGTCACAAATGTTCCTATATCATCTTTTCTTACTGCTGAATAGTATTCAATGGAGTATATATACCACAGCTTCTTAAACCATTTATCTATCTAAGGACATTTTGGTTGTTTCCATGTCTTGGCCACTGTAAACAAAGCTGCAATGAGCATTGAAGCACACGTGTCCTTATGTATAAATGTTTTCAGATTTTTTTGGTAGATACCCAGGAGAGCGATTGCTGGGTCATAAGGTAATTCTATTCATAATTTTTTTAAAATTTATTAGTTTCAGGTGTACAAGACAAGGTATATACTTAGACGTTCATCATTTATATCCCTCACACTGTGAACCCCCTGTCCTCCATCCACTATCCCTCCAACCTATTCATAATTTTTTGAGGAACCTCCACACTGCCTTCCATAATGGCTGCACCAGTCTGATTCCCACCAACAGTATATGAGGGTTCCTTTTTCTCCACAGCCTCTTACTATTTGTCTTGTTCATGATAGCCATTCTGACTGGGGTGAGGTGATATCTCATTGTGGTTTTTATTTGCATTTCTCTGATGATTAGTGATGTTGAGCATTTTTTCATACGTCTATTTGCCATTTGTATGTCCTCTTTGGAGAAATGTTTCTTCAGGTCCTCTGTCCATTTTTCATTTGGGTTGTTTGTTTTTTTGTTGTTGAGTTTCATGAGTTCTTTGTGTATTTTGGGTATTAGCGTCTTATCGGAGGCACTGTTTCCAAAAATCTTCTCCCATTCAGTTGGTTGCCACTTTATTTTGTCGATAGTTTCTTTTGCTGTGCAGAAGATTTTAAGTTTCATATAATCCCATTCCTTTATCTTAGCTTTTACTTCCATTGCCTTTGGAGTCAAATTCACAAAATGCTCTTTGAACCCAAGATCCACAAGTTTAGTACCTATGTTTTCTTCAATGCAGTTTATTGTGTCAGGTCTTATGCTTAAGTCTTTGATCCATTTTGAATTAATTTTGGTCATGGTGACAGATAGCAGTCCAGTTTCGTTCCTTTGCAAGTGGCTATCCAATTCTGCCAGCACCATATATTGAAGAGGCTGTCTTTCCTCCATTGTATATTTTTAGCTTCTTTGTCAAAAATTATCTGTCCATATTTATGTGGTTTTATTTCCGGGTTTTCAATTCTATTCCATTGGTCTACATGTCTGTTTTTCTGCCAAACCATGCTGTTTTGATTATTGTAGCCCTGTAGTACAAGCTAAAGTCAGGGAGTGTGAAACCTCCAGTATTGTTCTTTTTTCTTAAGATTGTTTTGGCTATTTGGGGCTTTTGTGGTTCCAAACAAGTCTGATGATTTTTTGTTCTATTTTTTAAAAAATGTCTTTGGGATTTTGATGGGGATTGCATTAAATCTGTATATTGCTTTGGGTAATATGGGCATTTTAATTATGTTGATTCTTCCACTCCATGAGCATGTAATGTCTTTCCATTTCTTTGTGTCTTCTTCAATTTCTTTCAAAAATGTCTTATAGTTTTCAGCATATAGGTCCTTCACATCCTTGGTTAAGTTTATTCCTATGTATTATACTCTTTTTGCTACAATTGCAAAAGGAATTTTTTTTTTGTATTTGTTTTTCTGAGACTTCATTGTTAGTATATAGGAATGCAATGGACTTTTGTACGTTGATTTTGTAGCCGGCAACTTTACTGTATTCCTTGATTGTTTCTAATAGTGTTTCGGTGAAGTCTTTAGGGTTTTCTATATATAGCATCATGTCATCTGCAAAGAGTGACAATTGAACTTCTTCATTCCCAATTTGAATGCCTTTTATTTCTTTCTCTTGCCTGATTGTTCTGGCAAAGACTTCCAACACTATGTTGAAAAGCAGAGGTGATAGGGGACAGCCCTCTCATGTTCCTGAACATAGAACGAAGGGCTTCAGTTTTTCACCATTAATTATGAGATTAGCTGAGTGCTTGTCATAGATGGCCTTTATTATGTTAAGATATTTTCCTTCTATACCTATTTTATTAAGTGTTTTAATCATAAATGGATGATGTATCTTGTCAAATGCTTTTTCTGCATCAATTGATATAATCATTGGAGATTTGTCCTTTATTTTGTTTATGTGATGTATCATATTGATGGATTTGCGGATATTGTACCATCCTTGTTCCCCGGGGATGAACCCCACTTGGTCTTGAAGAATAATCTTTCAGATGCATTGTTGTATTCAATTTGCTAGAATTTTGTTTAGGATTTTTGCATCTGTGTTCATCAGAGATATTGGTCTGTAGTTTTATTTTTTTGTGTGTTGTCCTTACCAAGTTTTGGTATAGGGTAATTTTGGCCTCATAAAATGAGTTAGGGAGTGCTGTCTCTTCTTCAATTTTTTGGAAGAGTTTGAGCAGGATTGGTATTAGATCGTCTTTGAAGGTTTGGTAGAATTCACTAGTGAAGCCATCTGGTCCCGGACTTTTGCTTTTGGGAAGCTTTTGGATGCCTGCTTCTATTTCGTTACTGGTGATCGGTCTGTTTAGAGTTTCCAGTTCTTCATGGTTCAGCCTTGGGAGGCTATATGTTTCTAAAAACTTGTCCATTTCTTCTAAGTTATTGAGTTTGGTGGCATATATTTCTTCATAGTATTCTTGGATGATCCTTTGTATTTCTGTGATGTCTGTGATAACTTCCCCTTTTTCATTTCTGATTTTGTTAATTAGTGTGTTCTCTCTTTTTATCTTAGCGAGTTTAGCCAAGGGTTTGTCAATTTTGTTATTCTTTACAAAGAACCCGCTCTTCGTCACATTAATTTTTTCTTTTGTCTTTTTGTTCTCTATTTCATTTAGTTCTGCTCTGATTTTTGTTATTTCCTTTCCTATGCTGACCTTGGGTTTCACTTGTTCTTCTTTTTCTAGTTCTTAAAGTTGTAACATGAGGTTATTCATTTGGGATTTTTCTTGCCTTGAGATAGGCCTGTAATGATATAAATTTCCCTCTTAAAACTGCTTTCGCGGCATCCCCAAAATTTTGGTAGGATGTATTTTCATTGTCATTTATTTCTATGTATCTTTTGATTTCTCCTTTAATATCTTCTTTGACCCAGTCATTTTTTAAAAGTATGTTGTTTAATCTCCATGTATTTGTGTTTTTTCCTGCTTTATTTTTGCAGTCGATAACCAATTTCAAAGCCTTGTGATCAGAGAATATGCTTGGTATGATTTTAATCTTCTTAAATTTGCTGAAGTTGATTTTATGTCCCAATATATGGTCTATCCTTGAGAATGTTCCATGTACACTCGAAAAGAATGTATAGTCTGATGTTTTAGGATGAAGTGCTCTATATATGTCAATTATGTCCACTTTAGCTAATGTGTCATTTAGGGCTGCTATTTCGTTGCTTATTTTCTGTTTGGATGATCTATCCATAGCTGTCAATGATGTATTTAAGTCCCCTAGGATAATTGTGTTTTGGTCAATTTCTCCCTTTAGTTCTGTTAGTAGTTGCTTGGTATATTTCGGTGCTTCTTGATTGGGGGCATAAATATTGATGACTGTTATGTCTTCTTGTTGTTGTGTAGTCCCCGTTACCATTATGAAATGTCCATATTTGTCTTTTGTTATCTTTTTCACCCTGAAGTCTGTTTCATTGGAAATCATTATGGCTACACCTGATTTTCTCTGGGTACCATTTGCTTGGAGTGTCAATTTCCACCCTTTCACTTTGAGTCTATGCTTGTCCTTGTAGCTGAGATGTGTCTCTAGTAGACAGCATATGTTTGGATTTAGTTTTTCCATCTAATCTGCTACTCTGTACCTTTTTATTGGTGAGTTCAGCCCATTTGCATTTAGGGTAATTATTGATATGTGAGGATTTCCTGTCATTCTATCTTTAGTTTTCTGGTAATGCTGTGTCTCCATTGTTTCTTTGCCTGTTTGTTGTTGTCTATTATTTCTGTGTGGTGGTATTCTACGATGTTTCCCTCTGTTTCTTCTTGTATTACAGTATGTATTTCAGTTCTGGATTTTTTTTTTTTTGAGTGGTTACCCTTAAGTTTATGTAAAAGAAAGTTTTATATTTAGAGTATTCCATTTTCTTCAGCACGATTACTTTCTCCATTCCCATATTTCGGTTCAGGCCTATACTCTGCCCCATTTTATGTTTTGGTTGCCACAGTTGTCCCTGTTGATGGTGGTTGAATAGCCTCTTTTAGTATTTCTTGTAGTGCAGGTTGTGTATTAGAAAATTCCCTCAGCTTCTGTATGTCTGGAAAGGTCTTTATTTCTTCTTCATATTTAAAGGAGATCTTTGCTGGATATATTATTCTTTGCTCATAATTTCTCTCTTTCAATAGTTTGAATGTTTGGTTCCACTCCCTCCTGGTTTGTAGAGTTTCTCCTGAGAAATCTGATGATAATCTAATGGGCTTTCCTTTGTAGGTTACCGTCTTCTTTTCCCTGGCTGCCTTAAGGATTCTTTCTTTGTTGTTGATTTCACACATCTTCAATACGATGTGCCTTGGAGAAGGCCTATTGGGATTGAGGTAATTAGGTGTTCTATTTGCTTCTTGGATTCGAGGATCCAGTTCTTTCCACAAGTTTGGGAAGTTTTCATAGACAATTTGTTTGAATATATTCTCTGTTCACTTCTCTCTTTCTTCTTCTTCTGGTATGCCCATTATTCTTATATTGCTCTTTTTGATGGAGTAAGAAAGTTCTTGTAGAGTTCCTTCATTTCTTTTAAGTCTCAAGTCTCTTTCTTCTTCCATCTGTGTAATTTCCAGTTTTCTGTTTTTGATGTCACTGATTCTTTCCTCCATCTGGTCAACTCTACTACCTAAGCTGGTTATTTCATTCTTAATTTCTTCTATTGAGTTCTTAATCTCCAGAAATTCTATTTGCTTGTTTTTCAAAATTTCAATCTCTTTCGTAAAATGCTCATGTTGTTCTTTGATTGTGTTTTGAGTTCATTAAACTGCCTTTCTGTGTTTTCTTGCATCTCGTTGAGTTTTTTCAGAACTGCAATCTTGAATTCTCTGTCATTTAAATCACATACTTCCATATCTTTATATCCATATATTTATGTCCATATCCATATCTTGGTTCATTTTCTGGAGACTTTTCACTTTCTTTCTGAGCTGTCTTGTTGCCTTGGTTATTCATGGCAATTACTGATTTACTATTTCTCTTCCTAGATATCTACATGAGTGGCTTCTGCAACAGGTTGATAGAGAGTTTTTTCTTTTGTTTTCCAGTACTTGTTGGTGGAATGTTTTATTTTTTACTCTGACTGCAGCCTTTATTTTTTATTTATTTATTTTTTGTTTTTTTTGTCTCTCACACGGTAGTGCTATGTTTTCTCTACACTATTCCAGCTTCTCACACAATGGGGGGATTCCCTGGGAGACGGGCTTCTCCTCTGTTACCAGTTCGCCTGGGTTACAGGTTGCAGTGTCCGTGTTGGTATGCGTAGAGCTTTTAAAGTTCCAAAGCTCTTTCTGCACCAGATTCAGAGCCCCTATGTTTTAGCAGTTTTGTTTACTCCTGCAGGGATCCGCCCAAATAGGTGGGGCCAAGGACGGAGTAGGTTGTGAGAGGTGGCCCAGAGCAATGTCTGCGACCACCACCACAGCCGATCTTGCTTCCACAGCTCCCTCCTCTTTGCTGGAACTTGTTGGGCTGTGAATCTGTGTCTGCTGTCCACAGTTCTCAGAACAGCAAATGTTCTGTTCTTTTGATCTGACACTGCTACTGTTCCACTTCTAGCCCAGGGCAGGTGGGGGCAGGGCGAGGTTTGGGAAGGTAGGGAGAGGGCGGCTAGTCTCAGTGCCTAAGGCTTCCGTTCTCTGCTCAGCAGTGAGGGCTTAAACTACCGTTTTCAGCCTTCTTCCCTCAGTCTTTTCTCCGAGGTCTCTGCTGTGAGCATTGAGTTCAGCTGTGTTATATGCTGCCTCCTCTGCTCTGTGGGCCATAAGCGGAGCCCTAGCAGTCCGAGTTCTTTCCTCTCCCGCAGCTGTGGTAGTTCCAGGATGCAGTGAGCTCGGAGCACTGAGCTATGTCTGCGTCCTGAGCCCGCACGGCTCTATCTCCACACTTCCCCCTCTCCTCCTCCCCCGCTCACGCGATTCACCCACCTGGCGGTGAATTCAGTAGTGGGCCTCTTCGTCTTGCCTGTCTGCTGTGCAGGGAGTCCTTTGTGGAGTTATTGTTGTTCAATTAGTTGTAAATTCCAGGGGAGCTTTACAGAGGCTCACCTCACACCACCATTTTGATGACTTCTCTAAAAACAAATATTTCTTAAAAGTGTGAAAGGACTCTATATGATAAGCTTGCCTTTTGCCTACCTTCAGTAGGTCAAGAATCTGTTGGTATGCATATTCTGTGTAATTCCCTTCCTTGCATAATAAGCCATATGTCTTGCTCATGCATGTATGTGCGGCTATAAGATTTTCTTGTGAATTGTTTGTAGGAACTACCTATGAAAACAAGCCCAAGTATCAAAAGTTGTCGTTTCTTATTTTCATATGAAATCTAATTTCAAGAAGACCTAATTGAATTTTTCCCTTCAGCTTGAGGGAATTCAAGTATACCCTAAAGCTCTACTAACATTCATAATCATTCAAGATTATGTTGGAGAACCCTAAAGTTTTCCAGTGTGTGCAAGAGAAGCAAATGAAAATCATTCCCTTAAAAGTTAAATTGTGAATTCTGGTTACTTAATGCCAATAAAATTCTGAACACAAATGTAAAAGTGGCACTGCTTATTAGTAGAAAAAAACTTTAGCATTAAGTTACATTAATTTTCCTAAATTATCATTGAAATAAAAACACAAAAAATTGCAATTGAAATTATAGGCCTCCAAGTTTACTTGGGTCAGAGTTGACGTATTCCACCCTATTGTGTCTCTAGCATAATTCAATACCTAGCAAGCCTGATGTTTTCAGATAATGATGGCCAATGACCTTCAAACTTGACTGAAAATTCCAAATAATCAGAAGAATCAAGAGTTCTGCTGTATTCAATTGAAGTTGCTGACTTTCTGATAACCATAGTTAACTAGATTATAGATTTTAATCAGGTTAATTCAGAATATTGTCAAACTCAATGATCATTAGAAATGTCTTATGATATTACACTCCAGTGGGAGTCCAGAGAAATACTACTCTATTGAGAGCAGTAAAAACAATTCTTTCTAGACACTTATCTTTATCTTCAATTTGCTGGTATATCAATCTTGCTTAAAAATTGTTTCCTAGAATGGTCTCCCCCCAACCTTTTGTGGTTAATTCTATCCTATGGTTTCCAAGAAATATACCGCAAATCAATATGTGTATTTGGCTTTTAGCCTAATGGACGTACATGGATTTGGTGATGAGTTGAGGCATTCAAAGAGTTCAGATCAATATAATGTGTCTTTATTTCAGTGGCCTAATGCTCTTGTTATTCTTACTTTCTGCTTTCACTCAATCCATGTGTTCATATATTTGTGAAAAATCAGGAATTGACCATGTGATCAATGGACCACTGTGAATTGCCTAAATTCAGAAACACACCTGCCAGCTGAGTTGTGCCATGCCTCAGCACATTGCACTCAATCTACCCCCTGCTTTCCCTTTGCTTATGAAGGATGCATCTGAACAGAGGGACTACAGGACACTATCCTGGTTACTCCATATACCACGACTGTAGATAGCATCAGTACTTTTACGTGCTGCCGACAAGTTGCCTAACAAAGTGGGATCCTAGCAATGCTGCTGTCATGAGTACAGGCATCTGAGAGTTTTTCTCCTTCTTAGATCAGGAAAATATTTTAAAAGCCATTTGAGGGTAAGGGGGATGAAATATATGGTGATGGAAGGAGAACTGACTCTGGCTGGTGAACACACAATGGGATTTATAGATGATATAATACAGAATTGTACACCTGAAATCTATGTAATTTCACTAACAATTGTCACCCCAATAAATTAAAAAAAAGAAGCCATATGTCCTTTCATTTTGTTTGTTCATTTATTGCTTTTTGTTTTATATCCCACATATGAGTGAAATCATATGGTTCTTGTCCTTTTCCATCTGACTTATTTCACTTAGCATGATACCTCATTCATGTTGTCGCAAATGGCGATATTTTATCTTTTTTTTTAAATGTCTGAGTAGAATTCTCATAGGCATAGACAACGGTATGACTGTTACCACAGGGGAAGGGCGAAAGGGGAGGATGAAGAGAGTAAAGGGGGTCAAATATACTCGTATGGTGATGGAAGGACACTAGACTTTGGCAGTGAGAAAACAATGAAATATACAGAGGTTGTGTATTAAAGTTGTACACCTGAAATTTATGTAATATTATTAACCAATGTAACCCCAATAAATTTAATTTAAAAATTCATTTGAACAAAAATTTTTATTATAAATGTGTGTACTTTTGTCTCTTACCAATGTGACTAAAGGTACTGAGAAAATTTGTTGCCCATATTTTAAGTCTTAGAGATCATTCTGGATAGAAGTAGTTTGAATTCCTATTCTTAACTAATACCAATAAATACCATGTACTTACTAAAGAAATTAATTTAAAGTTAAATTTTCCTCAATCTGAGAGTTTTATTTTAATAAAACTGAGTTGATGAATTCATGATTTGAAGAGCCACACATGGGTTGCAAATAACTCTAAGACATTACTTGAACAGTCATCATGGAGTCGTTTAACTTTAATCAAAGCACAGCATTTTACTTAGAAACATTTTTATTTAAAGTACTGAAAGCACGTTATCTAAATTCTACATTAGTTCAATTATCCTCAGAATACCTTTTGAGTCACTTGACAGAGAGTGTTAGTCTACCATGTTTCTCCAAAAATAAGACCTAGCTGGACCATCAGCTCTAATGCAATTTTTGGAGCAAAATTTAATATACGACCCAGTATTATTCCATTCCATTCCATTCCATTCCATTATATTATATTATATTATATTATATTATACTATACTATACTATACTATACTATACTATACTATATTATATTATATACTGGGTCTTATATTAAAATAAGACTGGGTCATATATTAATTATTGCTCCAAAAGATGCATTAGAGCTGATGGTCTGGCTAAGTCTTATTTTCAGGGAAACACAGTAGCATACCTACATGAACACAAAGATTCAGGGTTAAGTCAAGGATTGTATTATTATCTTCCCTTTATCATTTCTCTACCCCTTTTCACAGAGTAGGTTTCCAATGATTTCAGCATCTCTACTTAAAACACAGCTTTGCACTTGGAGGAAGGCACAGAAAACTGACAATTAATTGAAATAAACAAAATATGATTGGCTTCCCATATCTCTCCCAAAGTTTACTGGGCAAATGGAATATAAGGATAAGGGTGTTAATCCAAACAGTGATAAATACTTTCATGTAATAATTTCACTATTCATATCAATGGGTGAAAATGTTATAATTTTGAAAATAAAATTATTTGAAAAGAACTTCAGAATAATACAGGGAAGGAAAACACATCTTTATTCGTGTGGAGTGAAAATTAAGTTGTGATACAGAACAATGGCTATGTCTTCTTTTGTATGGGGAACCCAGCTTTCAGAAAACTACATTACTAAACTGCACACATAAAACAGCCTTTAGAAATGTAAAACAGGTATTTGGATAAATATGTCAATTTTCTTTCAGAGATTCTTTATTTGAAAAGATTTATGTGGCTATGGCAATGCCCAAATGATGGTTTTGAATTCTCTGATGATTTGGGTGTGGGGAGAAGGAGGGAGGACCTGATAGAAACAATCAATTTGATTCAAAGGAATGAGCTGTAAGTTCCAGGGTTCAGTAAATTATAATACTTCACACTTCCCTAGCATGTCACAGCCATAGAAATCGACCTTTCTCACCGAACTGACAGCCCTTATTTGTGAATAGGAAGCCATATTTGGACATTATTTCATCAATTGTTTATGGAATTAGATAATATGCTTATACATTAGCACTAGAACTGTCTATACTTTTACTTTTGTGAATATACATACAGCCTTTTAAAATATACTCACATAAAACATATGCTTTTTCAGTGATCAAGACATTTCATCCTGTCAGAAATCATCCATGTAAACGAAAACCACCAGCAATTGCAAAATCAGTTCAAAATTGTTGTTTTGCAGCTAGATGGTAAGAATAAATTCAGTGTAGAAGTCCCTGAAATTGCTAGCAGCATTTTGTTTTTTTCTTTTCTGTAAGGCATTCTAATAAACCCTCAGCACATCCACAACCCACAGCAGTGTTCACGTAAACCCACGTTCCCTTACACAGGCTTACAACCCTGGGGAACCTGCCCAGACATCTCTGCTGGCTAATATTTGTTAAAAATGAAGAGCCTGTGAAATCGCTCTGAAAACACTGTTTTGTGGAGAAACCGCAGAGAAACCTCAAGGTTGCTGTTGAAAGAAGGGATTGCAGGAACTCTTCCTGAAACAAATTATTTCCTGCCCAAGAGGAACTGGCTGATTTCCAGAGTGCACTGAGGATGGGCAACCTCACTGCTCACTGCAGTGTGACAGCTGGGAACTCACAATTTAAGTGCTTTCATTCAAATTCTTATAGATTCACTTTGAAATGATTCCTAAATTTTTGAAAAAAGCCTCTGTTTTGTATGTGCTTTAGATAACTTTATAAATATCTGTGATAATGCAGCAGATTTGGACTTTTTAAACAGTTATAAATAATTAGATGGATAAGTCAAAGAAGGAGATAGAAGAAAGATAAATGAGAAATGGGTGAAATTTACAAAAAAAATCTTTACCTTAGAGAACTTTTATTTTTTAACAAATGATGAAAAAAAATGTTCTATATAATTGTGTTTTAAAAAATAATCCTTTTCTTTCATTTTTAAGAATTTTCTAATGGGAAATTTGCTTTGGGCAAGCTTTGGCATCTTGAATAAAATGTTAGGTCTCCAGGTAGAAAACATGGATTTAAATCCCAGCAATAGACACTCTTACAATTATTTTATTTTCCTGTAAAAAGGAAATAAGAACAGATTCCTAAAATAATTCAATGCATTTGCAATACATTCTGTCTTACTGTGCTGAAATACAAAGTTTTTCAATAAATACCACACACATACACATGCAAAACACATATCTAAAATGGAGACCAATAAACGGATCAAGTGGGAGACATGATATAAATGCACTATTCTAATGACATTATATTTCATTTTTCCTAAACAAGTCCAGTATGCGTTTTAGGTTTCATTTTTATTAATTATTTGTGTAAAATTAAATATGTGCCATATGTAACTTGATGCAGGAGTAATCTGTTATAATTATCAATGCACATATAACTATGCTTACATACACCTAGTGCAGTAAAATGGGACTACGTTTTCTGAGTAGTGCAGTTTAACAAGAATTTTAGCTTGGAATTTTTAGGATTACTTCAGTAATCAATCAATGATGTAGGAATATTGCTACATTTTTATTTTTTCTTAAACTCACACTACCTTAGCCCTTTGTAGCTCCTTCCAGGTTTATCCATCTCTGAAGCTGCTAGAATGTTGCTGCATGTAGAGTATACCTTCTTTCTCCTTGAAAAGTGTTTGACTAGCTCTGGCTTTCACCTCATCAAACCTCCTTGTTTTTTATAGCTATCCCTAGGGTTTGACCTGTGTCCACACACACATTTCTGTTCCTGTCTAGTGTCTTGGGTTATTGATTTAGTGAAATGATCTCCATGACTTTGGTTTTATGATTTTATTGTTTTTCTTTTCTCTTGATTGTTGTGTCCTCAGTGCCTAGATCAACAGCTGACACATCATAAATACTGTAAAATATTTGCTGAATGAATGGTGATGATATTAATTATAAGTTTGATATTTATTAAATAATTTGGATGGGAGTTGAGAAAAGTATTTAGCTAACTTTAATTTTTCAATGATTTTAGTTATAGCTAAAGCTTATAATTTGTGCTTCATAATGATCCCCAATGCATCTGTCTTCAAACGTTTGTAACTAAATTTGTGAGATTGGGGTGTGTAAGAACAAAGTGAAAGAAAACATGTATACCCCAGTATAAATGATATATGTGATATGTTCTGCTACAGTCTATTACCATGTCCTTGCCCCAAGTCTGTTTTCATTTTTACTCCCAATAGTCAAGCCTAGAATATTTCATGTAAATGTTAATAAATTTATACGTTATTCCTACTTTTCTAATCTATTTCTAAGCTTTATCACACTGCACCAAACAAACTAGAGAAAATAAGACCTGCAGTTGCCCAGATAAAGAAAACAAACATAATTTATATCAGTTAATTTTTTGATGGAGAAAATGAAGGAAAACTTGCTCTATATGGAATTGGAACATAGCATAGAGTGTTTCTCAGACCACAAAATGATTTATTATTACTAACCTTAGTAGTTGTGATGTCTTTTAATTTTTATTCATGTCTTAGTCAATATAAAGGAGCAAAATGGAGCCAGTTCTTTTTCTGGGCTATAACATATAATAAGGCAATTATTCATAGTTAAAATAAAATCAAGCTAAGTGTTGAAGCTAACAGTCTATGGGGTAAATTTTCCCCATAACCCTGAAAATAGCATTATCGATAAGACTAATATCAATTAATATTATTATATTGATTCTTAAAGTCCTCAGAACCTTCTAAATTCTGTAATATTATTCCCCATGTGACTTGGATCACCATATACA
Source organism: Rhinolophus hipposideros (assembly GCF_964194185.1). NCBI lineage: Eukaryota > Metazoa > Chordata > Mammalia > Chiroptera > Rhinolophidae > Rhinolophus > Rhinolophus hipposideros. Next base: position 47,784,344 of record NC_138047.1, on the reverse strand, counting down.
TAATACTGTTGGATAAATTATGTTTACCAAACACAAATATATTGTTGGTGGTGGAAACATAAGTTCATCCTTCTAATTCAGTATTTCTCTTTGGCTTACACATGCTACTTGCTTATTTTTGTGGAGAGGACAAATTATACTGGTCATGCTGAGGCTATTTCTAATCCTGCCGAGTACTCCTCTGAGTGTTCTCAGCATGGGACTGGACTTCCACCAGTCCAGTCTTTCACTAGAAGGTGAATTGTTCCTGGCTTAGCCCTGCCACTCACGGAAAATTTTATTGACATCATAATAGTTCTTGCAGGATCTCTTGAGGCTGTTCCATTTAATCTGACTGGTGGTGAAATAACACATATCCACGCTGCCATCAAATTGGCTTTGTGCTTTTTCAAAACTAAATATCTGTAGAAAGATGTGTTTTTCGTATGAGAAATGGCTACTGATATCTTATCTAGGATAAGAATTCTGACATTGTAAAACATCAATAGGATTTGATGAAGTCTGTGCCCATTCATCCTCATCAGAGTATTCTTTCAGTTCCATTTTTTTTTAATGTAGTTGGAATTGGTTACAAAGGGCTGTAATTTGAAAAATAAAATAAAATCCTGAAAATTTGGAAAGCTATTATATATTTTCCATGTTGTCATTTTTTTATTTTAGATTATTTGATAACAACTTGTACAAAATATAAAACATTTCTGAATAGGTACAGACTGAACATACCAAATTGAAAACACAGTCTCCTGGATGTTATTCTAGTATTTCTATTTGACAGTCTGAACACAACATATATCTCTTTGTAGCGTTAGTTCAGCTTAATGGTTTTGAGTATAAAAATCTACACTAATCAATTACTGTCAGTTGTCAGAATATTTTAATGACCTCTTTAGAGCATCATGAAGCAGCCCAGCTTTGAACAGTATATTCACATATCAAAAATATGCAAAATTAAAAATAAAGCAAATTCCGTTTGCTTTGAAAAAACAAGTGATAGAGTTCCACTTAATTTTTTGTTTTGAATGGTTAGCCACAGACAGATAGCTGGGTGTTTTGTTTTTTATTTGTTAGTTTTGTTTTGTTTTTCTTTTTTTTCCAGGGTGAATTTAGGATCTAAAATCAAAGGTACATATTTAAAGCACTATTTTTTAAATCAATGCTTTGAATTATGGTGATGTGTTCAAACACAGCCTGGAACATTTTTTCCAGTGGATTTCAAGGCACCATAGCCTTTCTCTATTCATTCTAAGTCTGCACAACCTGAACACATATATCCGTTCTACTAAAAATGTACCTAGGAGTAAAACGTTTGGCTCACAGCATATGTTCAGCATTTTAGAAGGATACTGAAGGACACTTAGAAAAATAAGACACCTTTGGGTTAATGGGAGTGAATTCATATTGAAACATAAATAGGCAAATGTAAAAATAACCTGTCTAAAAAATACAACTTCCTTATCATGGACAAAAGTAGTGTAAAATACCTGTTCTTTGCTATATACGGAAAAGTGCTGACACTTTATACCTGGAAGTGAATTTTCCCCATATGTAAAACATATTCAGTGTTTGGAAGTACAGATAAATTTTTATTAAACTAGACTTTATTAAAATTTATGAATACCGGGAATTCAGTGACCCAGAATGCTTACCACTGAATTGTGTAACCAAGCCTTAAAACAATTGTTGACGCAGGGTAAATTCACACTAAATATTGATTATATGAAAAATAATCAGATAATTCCTATGGTTGTCTTTAGAATGAAACAACTTTTTATAGAGTAAAAGAAAATTCAACATTAACATATATTTAATGACTGAGGAATCTATTGATCACACTAGGGGAATAATTTATTAATAAAATATAGACTAATTACATTTCTTGAAAAAAACTAGACTAGAACTTCAGGAGAAGTGAAACTTATAGTATACGTTTATTATAATTATCTACATATTTGTTTTACCACTTTTTTCTTTTCCAACTATACAATTTTAGTCAAAGATTATGTTATTTCTCACTTGTATCTCCTAGAGCATGCTGTTAATTTTCAATAAAAAGCAATTTGCACATATTTGATAAAAAATCATTATTTGATGAATAAAATAGAGCGGAATGTCGTTGATATCACAAACAGTATAGTCAAAATGACAGCCAACTAAATAACAAAATTTCATTAACTTAATGAAAATAACAAACTAAATGGAAATCATATGTATGCTATATTTTAATATACATACATATTTGAGATTTCAAGTGCTGATGTGTGTCTTTGAGATTTGCAGAAGTGCACATTTCAGACATTTTCCCCACTTATTTGCCTGGCATCTTCAAAGAGTATACAATATTAGAAGCAGAGGGATAAAAGGAGGAGTGCCTTTTGAAATGAATAATGAAATTCCCAGGTACATCATAATTTTTCTCATCTACCAAGCCCATCTATTGCTAAGAGATATTCTTACTGGAAGTGTAATGAAATTCACTGAGAATTTTTTTCTTTTTTATACATATGATTGCTTTGCACAACTTCTCAGAAATGTACCTAATATATAGAACAAAATCAACTTTCACTAGGGTTTGCTGTTAGAATGGTGCATATCGCCATATTACTAAAAGATTTTTCCTTTGGGGGAAAACATGTTATTTAAACTTTTTGGCAGTTATGAATCTCTTTATATAAAATTAATTTCAAAACATTTGTGGTCCTACATCTTAACACTTAATATGTTCACTGCAATATTAATAGAGCAGGAGAAATTGAAAAAAAGATGGCCCGATCTTTCAAAAATATTTATTTGGCACTTTATAAAAGCTACTGTGATCCACATGTCTTCTCACATAAGATTTTAGATGTGAATTTCAGATTATTCTTTTACCAGGTATTTGGCTAGAGCTCTAAATTGACTGGAAACAAGTCAGAAACTAAATGTGCCTAATGATGAGTTGAGGACAGCTAACTAAATGTTTTTTTTTTTTGAAGTAACATTGGCATCAATGATGATGCAATAATAATTCCCGGAAATGGGACTATTGAGAAAAAAAGATGTTTAGAAAGGAAATGAACAGTATGTGTAGGAGTCAATATAAAGTAAGTCATTTTAAACCAGTAGACCCTTGAAAATATAATTCTTCAAAGGATGCGTACATAAAGCAAATGGCCTTCCATATTGAACAGGTCTTTAAAGGCAAGAAGATGGCTTGGATGACCCATTGATCCATTTACTCATTCAAATTCACATGATAGTATATCTAGTTGACTTTCTTGTTTCAATCTGTTTAATGTAATTTTGTATAGTAGGACACAGGTTTTTAAAATGCCAACTCATGCCTAAAATCATCATCAAGATTTTAAACTTACTATTCTCAAAGAACAAAGTCTAGAACACATTTTATTAATTTTGAGGTATTTACCAATTATGATTCTCAGCCTTCCTACAACCATACTTTTTCACTCCATCTACAGAGGATAAATGTGCACAAAGAGTTAATATCTAGAAACTGGATAACCGAGTGACTAATCATTACATCCCTGAGTCATAGAACAATTGACCTTAAGTTAATATGTCATGGAAAATGTATCATTTTGGATTCATATTGGTTATTTCTTAAAATAAAATATGATTTTTTACTATTAATTGTGGAAGATTTTTAATAGGGTAAATGTAATTTTGGTTTGTGTTTTATTGTTTAACAGACCTAGAAATATAATTTGAAAGGAAAACAAAACATATGGAGGAAAACCCTGGAACATGATTAGTATTTTTAAAGAATCTTAAGTAATGTTGTGATCTGACACGAAGAGACTCTTTATATTTTACGAGTATTTTTGTCTCACAGTGTGAATTAATCACTAATTGCCTTTGTGTAGTGAGTTGAAATTGGTCCTTTCTTCCTGGTCACTGCCTAAGACATCTCACCTCCCACTTCTTAAAGAGGTCGGGGCCCAGGCCCCCCCTCTTGAATCCTAAATGAGATTTGTCAGTCAAGCGTAGCAAAATCTAATCTCATCCAAAGAAAAGGAAGAAAACAGACCAGAAAATGATCTGATTTTCCGATTTCATGGCCAAGGTTACCCTGGGAAGTGATGAAAGTGGCATTTAAAGCCCGTAACTAAGGTGGTATGCCAAACTAAGTAGTAATAACGGATAAACCGTGTGGAAAGATATGGCTTTAACAATTTTACAGTTGCTAAGTGTGAAAATTGTAAAGTGGTCAAGCTCCAGGAATCCATGGTAGTTGGTTCAAAGAACTGGAACAATGCTCAACTAGAAAACATTCTCTGCTCCTGTAACTTAAATACTGATGAAGTCAGCGTCTGCTGTTCCAACATCAGACCACAGGGCCAAACAGCTTCATTAGTGATGTTGGTGTCTTTTTCCCCCTGCTCTGAATGAAAACATCGTATCACTGAGGAGACAGGTAGAAATGTACTGAGGCCTAAATCATTGCTCAACTTTTTTAAGATGAACATCATCTATAGTGTTTTATGTTGCAGTTCCACCAGTTTGTAGGAACAAAAGAAAATGGCCAAAAGGTACTTACAAATACATACTTGATAAAAATGTTAGTAAAAATGTAAACATATAATTTATTAACCATTAGCTTCTGATGGTCTGAGTAATTGTACTATCTGCCTGTGAATACCCATGTTCTTAGATCTCTGAAATTAAAATCAGATTAATCAGCATTACACGTTATAAACATTACTGAGTAGTATAACTGATATGAATCAAAATGAGAAAGACTACTGTGGTTATTTAGTATTGACTATTGAACTGTTTTTATAGTAAATATCTCACAAAATTTTCAAAGTCAAATTAGAATGCTGTTTATGAAATGTGCCACGACGCATGCTTGGCATACTGTAATAAAAAAGTAAGTGCTATATAAGACATGCACACATTCAGTAGTTAAGAAAAGTGGTGATAATTCACGATAAATAAACTCTCATAAACAGAAAGCATGAAGAAAAATAATATCTTGTTTATCTTGTTCTTTTTCCTGTCAGAGTCTTTGCTTTGATGAAGGAAAATCGATTGCTATTTAAATAGGATAAACATATATTCCATTTATCCAGACCTATTCTCATTTACATTGTTTCCTCAGGGTAATTGTCAAAATGATTCCTTTCACTCTTAAAAGTAATTGGTTTGGGTAATTGGTTTGGGTAATAAATTATATGCTCATCCTACATATGTACCACGGATGCCAAAAAAATGTGTACAGGTGGACACTTTGGTCAACATTGCTCAAGCAGTAGTTCACTGCAGTCAGAAGTGTCTGGACACTGATGGTAACCACTTTGAGCACCTCTTGTAATTGCAGAAGTCAAATGTGACTTGTGTTCATCTTTTGTTATAGGTATATACTGAATATTACAACTTTAATAATTTTTCTTTCTTAAATTGTGTATACATTTTTGACACCTTCTGTATATATAGCATGCACATATACACAGCAGTTGTCTTTTCTGAGAATAAATATAAGTTGTTCTGAATCTTAGTAGGAATCTTCATATTTTGGCTTTTTGATGGCTTATACTTTTGCCACTGATTCATTTATGTTGCATTCATGAGAGTTCTTAAAAGTTGTTCCTTTTAATAGGAATTTAAAAATTACTGGATCTGAGTGTCAGAAAAATAGTACTTATTTTGATCATTATAGTTTACAGAACATCTACTTAGGACCTCAAAGTGTTTTGAAGTGTTATTAAAATATTCATCAAACAAAATATCCATTTTCACGTACAAAAATGGATGCATATTAGCAATTTCTTAGTGTTCAACATATTTTCACATGGACTTAATGTCTGAAATCCAGAAAAATATAAATATCCTCCTTATAGACTTGAAACAAAAGTTTTGAAGAATTAGCAGCTTGTGCCTATAAATAATTGTTACTTATTTGTATTATTTGTCTCTCCTGATGTTGTTTGATTCAGTTCAGTAAAGCAAATAAAGCAATAATTTTATATTATTATTATTTATCAAATGTTCATCATCTTCAATATGCTTTGAGAAAAAATTCTAAGAATTTTTGTGTATCTGTTTTGTAAATAAATGTAAATTATGCTTTTGGGATTCTGGGCAGCATAGTTGAAAAACACCTTAGGTGATTATTAGCAATCCTAACAAGACGGGAACTTACTTTACTTTTTATATGTTGAAAGGAAATAGTCTTGCACATCAAAATTTCAGCATACACAAGGTTCTCTAAACTTTCACATCAGTATTTCTATGTACAGATGAAAAAAATGACATTTTTTCATCTGTACATAGAAATACTGATGTGAAAGTTTAGAGAACCATACGTGTGTGTGTGTGTGTATATATATATATATATATATATATATATATATATGCAGACATATACAATCCTGATCTAGTTTTTTAATCTCTTCTATAGCAAGACATGTCTGAAAATGAAAATTTAATTCATTTTTTTGTCTTTTCTAAATTCTCTTATAAGAAAATATCAGTTTAAGAGTTGTCCTAGAGATTACAGCAAGCATCCTTTCTATATTAAAGGATATCATTTACTTTAAGCGTTTTTCTAGAAAAAAGATTACCTTAGAACACTTACTACCACCAACTCTTTTCCAAACTGAATACGATTGCTACCTTTTATTTTAAATGGCTCTATATTCAAAACAACATATACTGTTGCTGTATAAATATTAATTTAAAATGTGTCATTTATTTATGTATTTTTATTATCATTTCTGCATCTGAGTCCTTTCATCTATAACCATATTCCTGCTGCTAGAAGAATATCCTTTAGAATTCCTTAAGTCTGAGTCTATCAGTGATACATTTTCTCAATTTGTTTGAAAATCACCTTGAATACTGAGGATTTTGGTGATTATAGAATTCTAGGTTGCCAGAATTTTCTTCTAGAACCTGAAGACATTCCATTATCTTTTCACTTCCATGGTTTCTACTGAAAATTCAGTTTTAGTGTACTTTTTCTTATTTGAATGTAATCTGACAGTTTACTCTAGCTGATATTCAGATTTTTGTCTTGGCTTTCTGCACTTTTACTGGGTATAAATGTCAAGAACTGTAAAAAAGCTGCTATTTTTATTCTAAAGCTATTCCAGTTATCTTGCCACAATTTCATGGATGCTGGCAGAAGACAATCTAGCTACTACTAGATCCAAGACAAAGATCTTCATTATCCACAGCACTATCTCTAGCCAGACTGCAAGAATTGAGCTAGTTCCCTGAGCCTCCATTCCCAGATAGTGATTCAAGGGGCCAGGCGATACCTGTATTTCAGGTAAAAGACCTCGAGTTGAGGGAACATGAGAGTTTATAGCTTTGCCTTTGTTATATTGGAGGATATAGAATCCTCTCTGTGCTCTAGAGAGGTGCACTCGCACTGTAATCCATTGTTGTTTGTTTTACAGCCTCCATGTAAAGATCAGTTTCGAAAAGAGCCAATTGGTGCTTCTAAGACATGCAGAAACGTGAAGTAAGGGACAATCTCCCCAAATATATTACTTTTATTTTCTTGCTTGGAATTAATAGAGTTTCTTGAATTTGTGGTTTTACACCTTTCAAGTTTGGACATTTCTTAGCTATTACTTTATTAAACATTACTTCTCACTCATCTTTTCTCCATTTCTTTGACTCCAATTAGAGATACGTTTGTACTTCTCGATGTATTATCTTTGTCGCATACCATATCTTCTACCTTTTCCATTATTCTTTCATTCTATATTTCAAGTTGGGTTTTTTTCCTTTTACTTATGTGTTAGTCCATTAACTCCTTCTTCTGTTTGTCTAATCTGCTGTTATCCCATCCATTAAGTTCCTAATTTTATGCTTTCCTATTTTTATATAAATTTTCTAAATTAAAAAAAAAACACTCTTACTCTTGTATTTTTCTCATTGAACTTATTGTATGTAGTTCTTTTAAAATAGTTACATTTATAGTTATTTAATATCCATGTCTGTTAATATCAATGCTATAATATCTTTAGTCTGTTGATATTGCTTGTTGTTTTACGCTGGCTAGCTTTTATTCATATTCCCTTGTCTTGTGGTCCTGGTTATTTTTGATTATGTATTATATATTCTGATTTGCAAAACTGTGTGATTATTTGACTTGAAAGATGATAATATTTTCCTCTATAGAGAATGTTTGCTTTTCACCAAGGATTTGTGGTACTAGTAAACTGAGATTACCTCAATTCCTAAAAATGGAATCAGCTTTTCAGTCACTTTCCTGGGATTTGTCTTTGGACCCTAGATTTTCATCTTTCCCTAACCCTATGTGGCTATCAAAAGGGCCACTTAACCTTTAAGTTTGGGGATCAAAAAATACTGCTAGAGAAATTGTCCCCAAACATCAAAGAGATAGTTTTCAGTACTTTGTTCTGCTTTTCTAGTTATTTCTAAGAGGGGAAATTGGCCTGAATTGCCTATTTTATCATAATAAAAAGAGGAAATCCAAGAGTATTTTAAAAATCTGTTTTTCTCTTACCCAGGACATTGTATTTAATACAACAGTAGGGAAAAATATTAATGGATTGAGAATTTCAAACTATGGAATATATCAGAAAGCTCAGACAATGTATACTGACTGACCTTTTAATGAAGAGCTTCCCTGTCACATTTGTGTGTTTTTTTTTATTACCTACTTTCTTTTGTTCTCATCACCAAAGTGACAGCAATAAAGTCACTTTCCTTCTTTTTTTTCCCCCCACTCACCTTTAAATCTTCATTATTTTGTCCAATTGATATATAAGTAGCTGCAGGTAGCAAAGAAGTCCCAGGGTGTAAGAAGTCAAATATATCCCAGCATGCCTTCATCATTGCCATCTGTTTACTCCTGTGTTTGTGAGGCAGTCTTCTCTCCCCACTCCATACAAACACCTACACAGGCCTTTTTATCTCCTTTCTCTGCATTGATTCATCACACCAGGCATTTGTGAGCATCTGTTGTTACAGTTCCATGGTGGTGAATGCTATATTTAAGGTTACAGTGACACTTCCATTACAGAGCTATTGCTTCCAGTCGCATGGGGACTTATGAATGATTATTCTATTTGGGAAGAGGTTGAATTTTTTTGATAAATGAATCATGCATACAGATTACTTTACAAGTTGGGCAAAGTTGTTTTGAATTAGTAAATTTAAGAAAAAAGTGTTACCTCCTAAAAATAACATTCTTTTCAGTGACTGAGAGAAACTCCATGGTTGTGGACAGTAATAATGCTAACACTTTTCTTTGTACAATTGGACTTCAGGGATCTTGAAGTTCACAGACATTGCAATTTGTTTTCGATATCCTGATAAACGAAGAAAGTCAGTGCTTTTTAGGTGAGTTTAGTGTCATAGATTTTCAGTTGCTAACTTTGAGCAAAATTAGAAACCTGGTATTATAAATTACTTCCAAGAATCAATAGAAAGTTGCTAAAATAACTGCAAGTATGTCTCAGTTAGGAAATAGTAAGCTGCAGAGAAAACTCAGCATTCAAGAACAAACAAGAACTGTTACAAAAATGATTGTTTATTTAAATCCAAAAAAAGTTGTGTGTGCAAATACATAGTGAGCTGTATTGCTTTATAAACGATACCAAGTACTATCTCCGTTTATCCACAACTCTCAATTCTTAACATAGTTTTTCCTCTTGCCTTATATTATGTCCAGAATATGTGGAAATCTTAATAGTGGGGCACATACATATTTGTGTAAATCTGTGTCCAGTATAGCTGTAATTTGATTAACAATTATATTTTCAAAGTGCCTCTACCATGCACATTGTTTTTGATATATGACAATCAGAAGAGAACATCCCGGCACTTCCAAACTGACCGCCTCTCCATGTACACATAAAATAAAAATTAAAAGATAATAAAGTAAGTTAACTGTTTACTAAAGTATGGTTCTTTGGGACAGAAGTCATCAAATGCAGTGCCAAATCCCACATAGATCTCATTTATTCACATATTATCTATTTCTATTTTCAAGCTACAACTCAGTTGAGTTGAGTACTCGTGATAGAAGCCTTGTGGCTTGTGAAGGTACTGCTGAGTAGAGTGAATGTGGCATTTTACAATTGACTCCTGCAGTAGATGTGTCAAATTGTCACTAATGGCCTAATATCACTGGACCACTGATCTATTATTGCCAACAGGTTTCTGAATCAGACTGTGTGCATTGGTCCTAGCATACGAAATCATTGGCCCCATATGCAAGCTTCTATTGGATCTAAAAAGAGTGGTAGCTTGTATGTGCTACACATGTGAATTTTTTATCACACAGAAAATCACCGAGTGTTCAAAATATTTTGCTGTTTTCATTTTCACCTTGTTCCCTATCTGCATTCACTTAGTCTGAGCTCTAGGATTTCTTGTTTTGTGTTTCCTATTTCATTCATATTCCGTTATGTTACTTTTGTGGGCTAGTAGTTAAATTCTATAAACCTTTTCTCTCTCTGGATTTCTAGGTCTAAGAAATGACTGATAACAATTTGCTTAATATTTGAGAAGCAGTGGCCAAACCTTGGCATCAGGTGTTGATTCCATCTTTCTGCCGTTGATACATGTCAGTCAAGATAATGATCTTTGAGTGATGGGTTACTTTGCAAAATGGAGATTCCCATTTTGTTGGGAGTTACTAGATCTGTGGGGACTACCATAAGTGATCCCATTTGAATCCCCATCCAGACTGTATAAGGAGGAACATAGATTGGAAACTTAGGGAAAAAACAAACACACACACACACACACACACAAAAAAAAAACCTGAATGGTACTTTTTCCTTAAAAGTAGAAAAAAAATAAAAATATGAGGGAGAGAAGGAGTTGGGGGATGGGGGTGGGGAAGAGAGAGAGAGAGAGAGAGAGAGAGAGAGAGAGAGAGAGAGAGAGAGAGAGAGAGAGAAGACATTGAACTCAGGCAGTTGAAAATCACATACAACTTTTGACTCCCCCAAAAGTTAACTACAGTCTTCCCTTGTAACCGTGTGGGATTGTTTCCGGAACCTCTGCTGAAACAAAATATGCGGATGCTCTGATGCCTTACGTAAAATGGCAGAGAGCAATGCGTACAATCTGCTGTTCACATTCACAGATTTCCAACTATGTGCTGAAAATACTGTTTTTCATTCATGATTTGTTGAATCTGTGGATGCAAAACCCGGGGATTCAGAGGGCTGACTGTATATTTATTGAAACAATCTGCATATAAGTGGACCAGTGCAGTTCAAACCCGAGTCATTCAAGTGTCAACTGGAGTTGTATTTTCATGTTGCAGGCAAAGTCATCTTTAAGGCCTTTTCCTTGCTGGAAAGTGTTCCTTTTCTCCCATTAAACAGAAGTCAGCAGCCAGTCCTAACTAACACTTAACTGTGTTCAGTGTCTGACACTGAAAAAAAAGGATTTTTCATTAAAAAAGTGACTGCTGTGTAATTCTGGGGTGGATATGGGGTTAGGAGGGCATGCGTTTGGAAACTCATACCATTACAGGGAGAAAAGAAATAAGGAGGAAAAAGACCAAGAGGGAAAACTGGATTAAGCATACTTGACTTTCTGTCTGCAACAGGGCAGTATCAGAGCCTTGGTGAAGCTAGCCATGTGTTAAATAAATTCCTGCCATATTTCAGTTACTGTATGATAAGTGGTGTAGGAAGAACCTGCCCTCTTAAATTCGTGTTTGTATGGATCTTTTAAAATGTTCCTCTTTTACACTAAAAAAATAACCTGCTGTTATGCTTTTTTGTTTTACTATAGTATTTCAGATTGTCAACATATAAGTTATTTTTTAAACACTCACAGAAAAAGCATCCTCTGGGCACCAAACTCAGGGGAGAATAAACAGTTCAGATAGGGGGAAAAATGATTGCTTATTGAACTATAATGTTGCCAGTGACACAGTGAGGCTAGTGTCAGATCCCATTGTTCACTGGTGTCAGATTCATTGCTCACACAATACAAGAGACAACTTGATTCTTTTGAAAAGAAATAAGTTTTCATGCTCATATTTCTCCCATTTGGAAAATATACCTTTTCAGAATACTCTGCAGACTTTGAGAATATATCCTTTGGTCTATACAATGAAATATAATATTGACACATTTATTGTTGCTGCTAGCCCATTTGTGACAGTTGTGATAAGCATCTGTACATTCCTAACATTTGTTTCAGTGTGATTAATTTCATGCATGATGCTGTGTTTGTCAGTTTCTACTTCCTGTCAATAGAACATCCTTATAAAAGGATTATGGTACATAATTGCTTATGTTTTGTAAATTTTAAATTGATGAAATGCTCTCAGAATAGAATAGTCTTTCAAAAACATTTATTGGGGAAATGTATAGAGGGCACATGCAAATTTTATTGTAAAATAAGGTTCAATTATATTTGATCCATTATTTATCTTATTGTATGATTATAAAAGAGGACAAAAGGAAATATCATCACTAATATGATTCACAATAACAACAATAATATGATAAGGAGTGAAGTATTAACAGAATTATTCAGATTTTGAAAACACAAGGCTTTCAAGAAATTTTCTTAAAAATTGAAAAGCCTAATTTATATCCTTCTTATTTCTTCAAAAACTCTTGCTGTCTGGTATCATTTAATTTGGAAGTGTTTTCCTCTGATATTGTAACATTTCTACTGATCAAATTGGAGCTGTTTTCAACCTCTTGGAACAGCAAGCAGAACATATCATTTCCTTCATCTATTTGCAGTATAATTTTAACAGAGTACTATTGAACATGATTAGAGAAGTAAATGAAATTATGACTATATTTCTATTTCACATCTGCATAAAACAATTAAAGAAGGAGCATTTTTGTCATATCCAGAGATTATGTGTGTCTTCTTTATGCCAACTGGCACATAAATCCCTTATTAAGAGTTTTATCTTATTGTATAATTATCTTCATATCCTTGATAAATTATATTTGAACAAATGCTTTTCTCAGTCTTTCTCTAACTCCTCCTCCTCCTTTTTCTGTTCATCTTTTAAGACTTTTAATTCTATTTTTAAGAAACTCCTAGCATGGCATTTTTTACATTCTTGGATAGAATAATGATGGAATGGGAGGAACTATGTATGGTTATACATAATTAATAACTATCACAGCTATAGTCTTATTTATTCTCCTTTCTTAGAACAAAATTGTGATCTGTGTCTAGACCCAAGGAGACTTCAGTCAAGCTCTAAACATCTAGTTGGTGTGACAAAAAATGCTCTGTGATGAAGCCATTTGTACACTTGATACTGTTTGTTCAGTATTATAACTTAGACTTTTCTTATTCCACATTTCTACAACCTTGTTGTTGTGCTTAATAGCACTGTCTGTCATTTAATACACTTAATTATCTTTTGGGATAATTGAGGTGTGAATTTGTTTAAAAGTATGTTATCCAGAAGCAGGAGTTCCCTGTCAGTTTTTCTGTCTCGTGGTTGAAAGGCACAGAATACCTTATGCTTACTGGAATGAAATGGGATTTAGAATGTGGATTTGAGCCACTAGAGTTCAAGCCAAAACAGAGGCACCTGGCCTTGGGAGAGAGTCAGGGACAGGCAGCTTCCACAGCAAGAGTTTCGGGAACTTTACTTTTCTCTGCTATAGCAATCTCTAACACGGTTTGAACCCCTACTACCTGGCTGGTCACACTCCATTTTGCATGCATTAATTTTTTAATTTTATCAAATCCTCAGAGAAAGATACTATTATCCTCATTTAGAACCAGAAAACTCGAGACAAGCAGAGATCCATTTGTCCAAGTTTCCCCAGCTGATAAACGGATAGCCAGGTTCCACGTCACTGAGTTGATATTTAGACTCAGAACCTCTTTTCCCCCACTACATTATAATGCCTCTTTACTTCTAGTTGGTTTACTTTTTCATCCTAATATTAAGGGAATGCCATTTAGCCTTTGTATTAGATAAAATGTCAGCTACCCTCTATAACAAAGAAACAAAACACAGCAGCAACCAAGAGAGAAACTCAACTTCTCAAAGTTAGCTTTTGAGGAAGGCTACACTTTATGAGATCACAAAGGGATTCTGGCTTGCAGGGAATCTCAGCAGTCCGCAATACAGAATGTTAATGGCTGAATCTAAAGTAGTTGCCACAGTCCTTACCATTCTTTCAGTCAGAGACAAAGAAACAAAAGAAGTCCAGAGCACTGCCTTTAGCTTTATGGGGTTATCTAAGAAGTTATAAAGATCATTGTCACACAGGGCGGCTTGCAGGGCCTCTTCTGGTATCTCTAGTCCCGCTCCCCACATAAGAACACAGGATATGGTGAGGCCAAAAAGGAACACCCACGGGGCCATAAGTAGGGGAGTCATATCACTATATTCTCACTGCGGCATCCGCCTCTCTGCAATCCGCTCTTGCTAGCTCAGCCACCATCTTCTTGCTAGCCCCCCATTTCTGCTAGCGTAGCCACAGCAGTTATATTAGTGGCCAATGGCTCACTGGTTACAGCTGAGAGCCAACTAGCCACAGTTGATGGCCATTTACTACCTGAGCCAGCACTTTTCTATGTGAGGCCGAGAGCCTGGAAACTGCTCTCTGGGGTTCTTTCCCACAGTCATTTTCTCTCATATCCAATCTTTCTGAATAATGTCATAGAGTGCATCTATCTGAAAGTCATACTGAGAATATAATTTCTAGCTGTGTAGCTACATGCCCAGCTAAAGCTCAAGAATTCCTATCATTAAGAATGCAAAATAGATAGTATAGATCCATGGGTCAGTTGTCTGTCTCTGCTCTTGAATGCAACCATCAATCATTATTTTTACATTGTTTTCAAAATTCTAGAGCATGTATCTAAAAGACTAGCCATTGTATTAGCCTATTCATATCAAGTAACTTCTCCTAGATCCCGTGGTGATATTTAAGGGATTAAGGGACAAGGCTCAAGGTTGTTGGATTCTGTTATAAGTAATATTTCCATATACAGGGCTATGGATTACAAAGGAAGTGGAAAAGATACATCTGAAAAGGGGTGAATATCTAAAATTTATAAAAACTCTAACACACCTCAGCACCAAAAAAAATCAAACAATCCAGTTAAAAAATGGGCAGAGGATCTGAATAAACATTTCTCCAAAGAGGATATACAAATGGCCAGTAGACATATTAAAATATGCTCAACATCACTAATCATCAGAGAAATGCAAATAAAAACCACCATGAGATATCACCTGACACCTATCATAATGGGCATAATCAATAAATCAACAAACATCAAGTACCGGCGAGGATGTGGAGAAAAGGGAACCCTTGTGTACTGTTGTGGAATTGCAAATTGGTGCAGCCACTATGGGAACAACATGGAAGTTCCTCAAAAAATTAAAGACAGAATTATCTTATGACCCAGCAATTCTATTTCTGGGTTTTATCCAAAGAAATGCATAACACTATTTAAAAAAAATATATGCACCCCTAAGTTTATTGCGGCACTATTGACAATAACCAAGATATGGAAACAACCGACATGTCCATCAGTAGACTATTGGAAAAAAATTGCCATATATTTATACAATGGAGTATTACTCTGCCATAAAAAAGAATGCAATCTTAACATTTGCAACAACATGGATGGACCTAGAGGGTCTTATGCTAAGTGACTGAGAAAGACAAATACTGTATGGTCTCTCATATATGTGGAATCTAAAGAACAGGATAAATGAACAAACTAAATAGAGATAGACTCATAGATACAGTAAACAAACTGATAGTTGCTATATGAGAGGGGTGTTTGGGGCTGGGTAAGAAAGGTGAAGGGATTAGGAAATACAAATCTGTAGTTATAAAATAGTCACGAGAATGTGATATACAGTATGGAAAACACAGTCAGTAATATTTTAAAAATCTATGTATAGTATCAGATGTGTACTAGACTTATTGGGGAAATCATATCATAAACTATGTAAATGCCTAACCACTGTTCTGTATACCTGAAACTAATATAAAATAATATTGAATGGCAACTATAATTTAAAAAATACATAGTCACAGAATGTAAAATGCAGTGTAGGGAATATAGCCACTGGTATTGTAATTTCTATGTGTGGTGTCAGATGGGTAGTAGACTTATTGGGATTATCAGTTTGTGAGGTGTCTAAATGTCTAATCACTATGTTTTATACACTTGATACTAATAATAAAAAAAAGAAGGGAGTGGAAGGTGGAGAAACTGCTGATTAAATATGTGTCTGAAATCACAATATTCTATTAACATCATCAATCTTATATTAATGAGTTAGGTCTCTACTGGTGGAAATGGAAGTGGCTCAAAGAGTGACATTCTCAATTAGAACCATAACTTTTTCTCTGAAGTTGCTGTTACCAGAGTTGGGTTATATTTAATTTTTCAGTTTTTTTTAAATATGAGAAGATTAGACTAAAATTTTGAAACTTTTGGTATATAGAATTAAATTATTTGGAGATATATTATAATACCGACACACACAGGATACCCAAAAAAAATGTATATCCATTTTAAGAAAGGAAGAAAACTATACTAAAATTGTAATACTCAATATATACCTATAACAAAAGATGAATACAAGTCACGTTTGACTTCTGCAATTACAAGAGGTGCTCAAAGTGGTTACCATCAGCGTAGTTTTAATACAGATTTTACTTTCTTACAATGTGTATAAAATTTTTAGGCATTCTCAATATATATATATATATATATGTGTGTGTGTGTGTGTGTGTATATATATATGTGTGTGTGTATATATATATATATATTGTCTATATCTATCTATCTAACTATACCCTAGATTTTCCTTGTGATTTACTTCTTTGTTCTACTTCTGGCCTTGTAAATTTTTGTTTGTTCAGAAATGAGGAAACTAAATGGCTAGTTGAACAACAGTGATTCAAGTCAGGTCATCCTGGCAAATAAAACTCTTCTTCTTGTGGAGATATTATTTTATTTTGTTAAAATAAAGGAAGTATAAGATTAGAACAGAATTATACATGCCATCCCAGTGTATGTTTGTGGATGAGTTTTTTGTATGATTATCTTATTTTTAAGGTTATTTTATGATATTTTAAGTCTCAAATATATACTTTTGCAGGCATATATAGTAGCTGAAATTGTGCTAGGATACTTATTTTCAATTTTTTCTGGGTATTTTGTGTTTTTTATCTCTGTTTTTTAACATCTGAACTCTACCTATAACTCTAATAAATTTTATTATTTAATAAAAAAATAAAATGAAACTATTAAGGAAGAAATCAATTGATTAGTCACAGAACTCTTAATATGGAAATTCCCACCCCTTTAGGTAAGATACAGAATTATCTTTTGCGGATTGAGCCAGAAATCACTTTTGGTTGTTTAGGTATATGAAAAATGTAGAAAAGTACATGAAATACGTAGAAATATATGACATATATTGTCACAAAGTATCTCCTACTTGTTACATATGTATGTAGTACTACAAGAGGAAATGATGCACCTTAGTTTTATTCCTTAACTTTAAGACGATAATGTTCCAATATCGATACAAGCACATGCTCATTTGGTTACAAAGAATCAATTGGAAAATAAGTGATCTACATCCCAGTTTCTTATAAGTAAAAATGAATTTGGTTCAGTAACTTTCTTTATTTCCACCACAGGCAAAACAAATATTCACAGTCTCTCTCATGTGAGAGTATGTTATAGTTTTTGAATCCCAAGGGTTTTACAGAAAATGTGTCCCTCTAAGTCATAGTCTGACCCAATTAAAATATGAAAATGATTAATTCATCTACCATTTAGAGGATGTAAAACTTGGTTGTCAGTACAGTAACACCATTCTATGATCTGCACCAACTTTACATATCATTATAAATGAAGTATAAAATACTTGAAATAAAACTTTTTTAATTTCAATTTTCATCATTCTTTGTGTACCATGAATTGCTGTTAAACTGAGATCTAAGTATAAAGATTTTTATAAATTTCTCCTTCCAAAACTTCTCCTAAATAACTTTTAGGTGAATTTAAATATTCTGTATTTTAGATTTCCTTTTACTCAAATTGAAAGAATGCATGTGTCTCATTTTAATTGTTGAATTATTGCAAGCATATATACTTTAGTTGTATGTAATTTGATTCAAAATCAAATTTATTTCACCAGTATTGTTAAGATACATCTGTAGAATTCAATGAACTTTCAAAGTTTTCAGTAACATTTCTGCCTCAAAAAGCACAGTAACTGCTCACATAACTGCTGGGTTAATCTTTCTGGTGAGGGTGAGAAAATTGTGTTTTATCTAAGACAATTAGTAAAATATATATGGTTTCATGAATATAATAGCCCAATAGGAATGTTACCGAACTCAGATTCTGCTGTTTGCGGCTCCTGAGCCAATGACTGAGAGACAAGTGTTGGTAGAAAGAAAAGTAGGTTTATTCAAAATGTCAGCATTCTGGGAAAATGGCAGACTGCTCTCTCAAAGACCACCTTCCCAATTCCTAGAAAAGTCAAGTAGTTTTATAGGTATACAAGAAGCAGAAAAAGGGAAAGGGGGAGTTAGTCATACAATTTATATGGAAGAACGTCTTCTGGGTTCCGGTTCGTTCCGTGATGGATATCTGCAACCTGGTCTTAGGCATGATTAATATGTCATCTGATGGATAATTGCAGTCCACAATTTCAACCTGGTTGCTGGTGTCTGGATGACTGAGGGCTGACTCATTTTCTTTCAAGTCAATGTTTTTCAGAGTAACCATATTAACGAGGTGGGAAGGTATGCTTGTAGATTTAGAGAACACAGTTATTGAATCAGGTAGGAGGGAAAAGACACAGAATAAAAAGAAAAGAAAAGGAAACAAAATTGTTAAATCTTGAAAAGGACACTGTTACCCTTACAGGAATACAACTTCTATATTATAGAATTGGGAATTTGTTTTCCTATAAGACTTTGTCAGATGCAGTGACTTCCTTGCCAGTCAGTAAGGAGTCAATTACAAGAGATTTTGATGCCTGTCATACTTCAAGGAAGTTAAATTACCTGAGAGAAATCAGATCACAGTGATAAATTATTATCTGTATGCTTCAAAAGAGATTAGGAGAGGGCAATTTTTTGTCACAAAGCACTACGGGGCAGATATAGATCCAGCATTTCTAAGTAATACGAGGTATACTGTGTTACTCAACAGAAGCACAAAATAATTGATGCATTAATATACTGGTCAAATATCAAGTACATTAAAACCATGAATCACTTTGAAATGCTATTGCTCTTACAGATGATACTGCTTATTAGTATTTTTAAAAGTTCTTACAAAGCATGTTTCTCTACAAACCTTTGGTGTACTTTTTATAAGCATGTATAAAGACACAAGAGATTTTCCTTTAAAAGTGTTTTGTTGTAACACTATAATACCTAACTGAGTAACTTTAACTACCAGACAAATAATAATATTAATTAGAATTATTGTAGTTAAATTTTATACATGAGTAATCACCTGCCAGAGTTAGGTCTCTACTTTCAGTTCATGAGGTCACCTCGTTGATTACACACATTCAAAAATTGTAATTCCAAAATTGTCTTTTGATTTTTAAAATATGTATTTTTTTTTTGTAGCCAATTGATGGTGGAGGCAGTGATTTAGAATCCTCTTAATGTTTTTAGAATTCTCTTAAAGTTATGTCTTGTAAAAATTAGAAAGTTTGAGTATTTTTTTCCTTAAGGTATATGGACGAGAATCCAGGTATCATGCTATATAAATACATATCTAAAAGATAATGTGAGCACAAGAATAAGATTATAAATTTATCTATTGAAATTAATAGGTCTAATATGAGGACAGAGCTTGTAGTATATCAGATTTTAAAGACTTGTTCAACATTAAAATTGTTTGACCTATTACTAAAAGTACTGATGATTTGCTTTCTGGCTAATATAATCTTTGCCGTATTTCATTTGTACTTCTCCTTTTGCGAGTATTTTCATGTTTTTAATAATTTTCTGTACTACCTGTTTTAATTACATATATAACTTTAAAATGAAAAATCAGCCAATTAGTTTAGTTAGATTTTCTAGTCAAAATGCCATCTGTTATCTTCTGACTCTTTAGCTATAGACCAGGTCTTGTTGACATTTTTCATAAATCTATCATGTTTTTTTTTTCTTTCACTGAACCTAAAATTTTGCTGTCTAGTGTACAACACATACTTTAATACTGCAATATTATCAGTGTTATTTAATACCCTCAAATCAATATTAAACAGTGGAATCCTTAACATACTCCCTTGACATTTTACATGTACTGAATTTTTCTACAACCATGAAACAGGAAATTTTAATATTTTGAACAAATTACACAATAATTGAGACTAATACATTGTCTGGTCTAAAAAATTATAATACAGTTTTGATGAGCTGAGAAATTGGATGAATATATGTAGTCTAACTAATAAAGGTCAACAAATAAACTCGTTCCTCAGAATTAAGAAATTGAATTTACTTGGGATCCTTATTCTAGGGCATGCATGTCTTCAGAATTGTTCAGCTGTGGAAAAACAGCCACCCTTCTTTTGTACATGTGCCTTTCTCCTCACCACTGTATCCATCTATGTCCTAAGATTTAATATTTGCTCTCATGTCACTATCTCTCACAGACATTGAAGATCTTTAATCATGACAAGGGGAACAGAGAAAATTATCCAAGATTACAATGGTCTCATTAACAATTAAATGACATTAGTAGATCAGAGGGAGATTCCTTAGCAAATAAAAAGGAAAGAAAACAAATTCATTATTTTATTTTAGTTCATACATAGAAATTCATATTTAATAGTATGATTTGCCATGAGCCTATATGTAGCATGCAAGATCCACACAAGGGCAAGGAAAAGCTATTTTCTGGCACTGAACAAAGTAGCTAGCTAGTGTAAATTCAGAATTTTGAAAAACTTCAAAATGCATCACAAGATAATATGAGCACATATTTTGCCTTGGTAGCCATTTTCATTGAAAGGAAAACTAGAACTGAGTACAAATTTTCTGTTGTATTAGAATCCATGTTAACAGATTGTCAACCATTATGGCCACTTTTCCAGGGAACATATGTATCTATTTAAACATGTTTTATTATAATTGATGCAGTATATCTCTCATTTAGAATAATCTCGATTCAAATATATGAATATTGCATCGTTAGAAATATATCTCTCTGAGACTGAGTTAATCTTTGTGATTTATCTGAGGTCGTGTTTCAGATCGTTGGCATAAAAATATATCCATAAAGTAAATAATATGCATATAGATGGAGTAACATTGATATTTCTACTTTGTGTCACATCTTCACCTCTTTGATTACTGTAGGACATATGAACAACCTAAATGTATCAGAAGAGAAAGACTTTATAATGTGAATTTTCATTTTAAAGTTGGAAAGTATTTTTAAATGTAATGCCCCTTTTAGCCTTTGTACACTGTTGGTGGAAATGTAAACTGGTACCATTATGGATAACAGTATGGTAGTTCCTCAAAAAATTATAATCGGAAATATCATGTGATCCAGAAGTTCCACTTCTGGGTATTTATCCAAAGGATAGTGAAATCACTATCTCAAAAGATATGTTATTTTCACGTTCATTGCAGCATTGTTCATTGTAGCCAGCGTATGGAAACAACCTAAGTGCTTGATGATGCATTAATAGACAAAGAAAATGTGAGACACACACACACACACACACACACACACACACACACACACACACACAGAGGAATATTATTCAGCCTTGAGAATAATTAAATTGGCCATTTGTAACAACATGGATGAAACTGGAGAGCTTTATGCTAAGTGAAATAAGCCAGACAAAGACAAATACTACATGGTATCACTCATTAGGTGGAATCTTAAAACAAAAACATAAACGGAAAACAAAAATTCGAAGAACGTTAAACTCACATAAACACTAGAGTGGTGGTTGCCAGGGGATGAGAGAAATAGGGAGAGTTTTTAAAAAGGGAATAAACTTTCAGTTATAAGATGAATAAGGTTTGAGGACTTAATGTATAACATGGTAACTAGAGTTCATAATACTGTATTGTATAGTTGAAATGTGCTAAGAGAGATCTTAAGGGATCTCGCCCCTCAGAACAAGTTAACTATGCAACTATGTGAAGTGATGGATGTGTTAATTAAGTTGGTGTTAGAAGCCTTTCACAATGTATACATACAAGTATATCAAATCATCACATTGTATATTTTAAATATATTACGATTTTATCAATTATACCTCAGTAAAGCTGGGAAAAAAGGAACAACAGCCCTTTATTTTGTTTTAGCAGTATGTTATTGCAGATTAAATGAACACATGAAATTCTCTACATTGACTTTAATTTATGTAAACAACTTTTCCTAAATGTTAATTTGTTTGTATAAACACATTATATTACAAATCTCAAGCATGTGAACAATATCAGTATGAGAATATAGTTTATTAATTTCTTAAACTTTCTCTGACAGAATAATTTAATGGAAAATGTGATACCTCATTGGGCATTTGAGCCATTTATGAATTATTAAGTAATTAAATATGTTTGGGCCCAGGTACTATGTTTGAGTTATCTTAATTTCACACCTAATTTTTCTGGAGACACCTTTAAAACACAGTAATGAAGAGTGTCAAAAGAGAACCACTCAATCTTTCCTAGCAAAACTTGTCTTTGTTTCTTTGTGGAAAAACTCTCTTGATAGTTTAATTTCAGAGTTGATATTCATAGTTTTAGGTATAATACTCTACCCCTCATCAAATAATAAAAGAAAATAGTAAAAAATATACTGTTCTCTTATAGACAATAGTATAGAAATGGCACAAACCTGAGTTCTAATTCAGATATTTTTACTTTGTGGGTGCCCCCTTTGCACAATGCATTTAATCATGTCAGACTGATTTTCCAAATATTAAAATAAAGATAATATTCATCCCACCCAGCTTCTTTAGTTACAATACAGTGATACTGTTTTATAAATTTTAAATTCTATGTTCAAGTAAAACTAATGCAAAGAAACTACTAAATGGAAACGCAGTGTCACAAATAAATATAAATTTGATTTAACTTTCAATCTTTGTTAAAGCAAATTTGTTTAACAGCAAATTTACCAAGGATAAAGAGCATAGAAACTGTCTTACCTGAGTTACTTTTACAGAGCTATTTGTCTCAGCATTGGTTTGGTACTTGGAATGAGGACCTGAATTAAAAATGTAAACCAATAACTATTTTTGAATTGTGATAAGTGCTATGAAGGAAAAGGAAAACAGGAAGAATTATTTCACATTGAGCCACCAAGGAAGGCTCTTTGAAGAAATGATATTTAAGCTCAGATCTCAACTATGAAGCGGAGAGATTTATTTGAACTACATAGAGGCCCGTATAGACTTGGCCTCAAACACACACACACACACACACACAAACACACACACACACACATTAATCCTGAGATAGAGGTATAGATGTCCATTGGAATTAGCTTTTACTAAATATAAGTGAAAGTTCAAAGGTCTAAACAAATTTTATTCCCTAAATAAGTGAAATTGTTTTTCTCTCATGTAAAAGAAGCCTGGTGTACTCAGCCCAAGACTAATGTGAGATCTCCTTATCTCCAGATACCTAGATCCTTTTCATTCTGCGAAGCCCTCCTGCATGTATAGCTTTCATTCTTAAAAATAACGTCCTGGTCTAGTCATAGGTGACCTCTGGATTACCAATCGTTAAATCTACTTTTAAGGCAGGAGGAAGGAGGAAAGGGCAAAAAGAATAGAAGGCATGCCTTCCAGTTAAGTCAGCACTCTTTAAAGCCCTTTTCTGGAAGCAACACAAATCTTATGTTTTCATTTTATTGAACTCTCACCATCCTGATTCTACAAGAAGAGCTGATAAATGGGTACATTGTCACACCCAATATATAGATGCTCTTTGTAAGATAAAAGGAGAAAATGTTGAGTAAACAGAGAGATGGCTGTCTTCACAATACTATTACTATGTATTTCAATTAATAATACATGATTGAAGGCTGAGGCTTAGAGAGGCTATTTATAGAAAGTTAAATACTAAAGGAAATAATTGGGTGTCTGTCATTTTAAAATTGCCTATTCCCATTTCATCTCTCTATCGAGATAAACTATTATCCTAATACAGCCTCTCAATTTATGCTGAATTTCTACAATTTATCCAACAATTTCTACAATTTATGCTGGATTTCTAACTAGCTGTCTATTTAAAATAATCCTTAATTCTATGTCAGCCACATTATTTTGTTTTACACAAACTCACATGCACACATACAAATTCACACGTGTTTACATACACATAACAGTGGCTCCATATTTTTTTAACAATCCAATTTTAAATTTGTGTCTTATTTTCAAAGCCCTTCATGACCATATTCAGAATCAACCATTAAATCTATGATCTGTTATACTGTTTATTTCATCTGTTTTCAGATTAGGCTTTTTTCAATTACCAGGCATAACTCTAATCCCAACAATTTCATAAATATTTTCTAACTGTTTCATCCTCAGAACAGTTTGTACTAATTATGTTAATTTTTTAAAACTCTGTGACTGATTTGTTTCCTCAGCTAGAATGTAAGAAATTTGAAACCAAACTCATTTTTTTATATTACTTCTATATTCACTTGGCACCTTTCACATTAAAGAATACATAGTACTATTTTTAATTGTCGACATTTTAATTGCTTTTAATCATCTTATTTATACACATTAGTGTTGACCTTGAATATCAATGTTTCTAAATTTATGTGATTATAATGCAATTTTGAATTAGAAAATTTGCTTTATAGACTTTAGTTCATAATAACACCTACCAGAACTTTGTTTGAATGGATCAATAAGTTTCTTGGAAAAGTTTTTATTACAAATACTACTATTGCTATATCAATTTAATTTATTGAGTTCCAGCTAGGTACATATTAATGGAGCATGGGTTATGTATGAGCATATTATAGTTCCAGTTTTACATAGACAAGATCACTTATGTGATTCAAAGGTTGGAAAATTCTTGCCTCAACAGAGACTTGTTAAACCATGATATCTATTAATAAGCAGTTACATGCATTCACTATATATGTATCTACCATATATATAATGAAAATTATGAATGATATCTAGGCAAACAGACCAGGTACACTTATACTCAGTCTTTCTCTCTCTCTCTCCCTTGTTCTCTGATTCCCTATCTGAAGAATACACATAATCTGATTTGTTACATGTGTGTGTGCATGCACTATATGAATATATATGTACCCATATACATACACGTACACGTAAATGTTTATGAACTTCAAAGGGAATACATTTATTGACATTGACGTTAGTATATTATATAGTTATTTCCTAAAACTTCATTGGGCAAAAATTATGCTTTGAAAATCTGTTTTAAATATTGGACAGATGATTGGGAATTAGAAAGATTGTGGGTTTCTGCACATGTGCTTGTATTGTTTCCTTCTTTTCATAAACATTTCTTTAGCACCTATTATGTGTCAGATATTCTTATAGCTGCTTTTATTATGTCATATTATATGGCTGTTTTAATACAAGGAAACTATTACTTTCACCAGGAAATCATGTTTGAAGTTGTGAGATGTTTTAATTGAAGATATTCTTTTTAAACACTAAAACCTCAGAAATCTCTTTTACAGATACCTAAGTACTTTCCTAGACCCATCACTCGCACGGCTGTTTATCACTGACATTGTGGACAGGAGGTTAATTGTAATTGCATGGTCACCCGTACCATCCTATAAATTGAAGTAGAGTCCCTCCGCTGTGTCAAGCTCGACAGTATATTATTTCCAAGCATTAGTGCCAGGATGCTTTTTAAATTGGCTATGGAACTGGGGAAGAAGTGATTTACGTGCTCAATTGAGTGCTCTCCTCTTGCTGTTCGCCTTAGGCCACTTGCCTTCAAATAGCAGAATGTGCACAGAATTAAAAATCAGATGCAACCAAAGAAGGAAAAAATAACATGAAACTAAAGGAAATGAAAGGAATTCCTACTCTTATATTTGTTGATACGTATGTAGTATGTAAATCACTGGGTATCCTCAACTACTTATTTTCCTCTTGGGAATTCTTAAATTAAACTTTAAAAGATGGATTTTAATGCATGAGTATCTGTACAGACTGAATTTTCTACAGTTTTACAAGCAACAGGGAAAACTGAAAGCTTTCATTTTTCTCTTAAGGATAAAAGGAGGTAAGAGAAGGAAGTGACTTAATGACATTTTTTAAAAGTACATAAAATATACCTGAGTAGAATAATTAGACTCTTTAAAAAAAAGAGAATCATTTTTTTATCTTTGCAAAAATTTGTGACAAAATTAGTGAACATTATATTTTTCTTTATCCAACTTTGGATTAATTAGGTCAGATTTGGAAGCTGCTCATTCCTTCTGTGGTGTTTTGGCTCACAGCACCTAATATTTTATCAATGAGCAACGCTTAAGTGCATTCCCTTTTTATAATTATATTTGCAAATATCCACAGGACGATTGTTTCTCATTATGTAAGAAATGGCTTAGGAAACATTTTATGTGCTGCCATTTACTGGTCCAGTGATTTCCTTTCAATGGGAGCATACCTTAAACTTTGTTAACATAAAAAAATAATAATAATAATAAGTGAACAGATAATACTAAATCCTTGAACATTTATTTAATTAACAAAAATGTTTAAAAATGAGGATGTCCCAAACTTTATTTCCCAGAACATTCTATTTTAGTAGATTTTTATACCAAAACATATAGGATTATTGTTTGGAAATATAGGTCTTATTTTGAAAAGCAGTGGTTCAAGTTTTTCTGGGGGCATATTCTTTCATGAAAACGAAAACAAACAAACAAAAAAAAAGTGAGCTTCTATTCCTTTTCCAGAGTCGTAACTCCCTCCAAATGTAAATACTATCCTAAAGTTATCCCTTTCGGTACTTTATGTGTACGTTATGTGTGGGTATTTGTGTCTGTGTGTATCCAGTATATAATAATGTCTCGTTAGTTTCACAAAGTTTAGGTAAGTGGAAAATATTATATATATATAAATTTACAGGTGTTTTTCCCACCAACATAATTTTGTCATGATTGATCCCTTTGGTGAATAGAGATCTAATTGCTTTAATTTCATTGCACTATAGATTGCTTCCCTTTTTTCACTGTTGTACGAAGTACCACAATAAGTACCTTAATACATGGTTCTTCTCTACAAGATGTATATAGTGCTGGAATTTAGGCAGATACAGGAGTCCCCCCTTATCTGCTGGTTCACTTTCCATGGTTTCAGTTGTACATGGTGATCCGTGGTCAGAAAATATTAAATGGAAAATTCCAGGAATAATTCATAAATTTTAAAATAGATGCTGTTCTGACTATCATGATAAAAATCTCTCACTAACCTACTCTATCTTGCCCGGGATATAAATCATTCCTTTGTCCATCTTATCCATCTTGTATCTGCCAGCCTGCCCCTCAGTCACTTAGTAGCCATCTTGACTGTCAGATCTACTGTTGCAGTATTGCAGGCTTGGCTTCACGTAACTCTTCTAGTAGCCTAACACTGCTTTGCAATGCCTGTGCCATTCACCTCACTTCATCTCATCGCATAGGCATTTTATCATCTCACATTATCACAAGAAGGAGAAAGGTGGGTACAGTACAGTGTTTTGAGAAAGAACTCATCCACAAAACTTACTACAATACATTGTTATAATCATTCTATTTTACTACTACTAGTTACTCTTGTTAGTCTCTATGCCAAATATATAAGTAAAACTTTATCGTAGGTATGGCAAAAAATGTTGTGTGGATTGGGTTTGGTACCATTTTCAGTTTCAGGTATCCACTGGCAGTCTTGGAACACATACCATGTAGATAAGAGGGGCTGTACTGCTACAATTCTCTCCAAAGTGTGCTTGTTCTTAGCATTATAAACAGAGTCTATTTTTACCATTTGCTTACTACATGTCAGTAATATCAGTATTTTAAATAGTTTACAGTCTAATATCTGTGAATTGGTAGGTAAAATTTATACTTTCCCAACTATAGGTAAGAATGAACATCTTTTTTTATGTTTAATGCCAGTAGAAAAATTTTTCTTACTCTGAAAATCCTGATAGTGTATTTTGGAAAATTATCATCTGGATCAATTACCTTTTTCTTATTGAAGATAAATAAGAAGATAAAAAGAATGAAAATTAGGGAGATGCTGCATTTTTCTAACAAGCTGTAAGTAAGGCAGAAGAACTTTCAGTTGGTACATGGGTGATAGATCAACAAATATACAAAGTGTGTTTGGAATTCCATGCTTTCATGGAATTGTGGTAACCTTAAATTGATTTCAGAGATGACACAATTTTATTTCTCTAGCCTAATTTGAATTATTGCAGATATTTATTCTAATGAATGATGGAAACATGCTGAGGAGAGAACTGGTTTGCCATTAATTTGTCTACTTTTAGACTACAAGATATAAATCTCTATAAAGTATAACTTTCTAATAAAACACAGGAAACAAAACTACTTTGAGTGCCTTGTAATTTTATGACATCAAATTAGAATTATAATAAATAGGTGCTCTAATGTTTTTGTCCTTTTTGCCATTTAATTATAGCCTGTGTTAAGGAACACTAAACCCTAATTTAATGAGTGGATTCGCTCTTTCTTGCACTTTGTGGTCTTGGTGCTCAGAATAGTCATAGTGTGACCATGTATTCTGGTGTGTCTGAGACGGTTAAAGTACTCTCCCTTTTTAATATTACTAGTCCCCCCTTTTCACTCTCAACATTGTCCCAAATGAAAAAGAATATATCTATTATCAGTTGAATACTTACTATGTGCCAAGTATTGGGCTAAATAAGGGCATGGTCCTTTACAATACTACAATGAGCTAGATAGTAGTATACTATATTTTTATAGGAGGAAACTGGAATTCAGAGAGGGTAATTTGCCCGGTAATTGGCAGTATCAAGTTAAGGAATTCATACTCATCTACAGAACATCAGTGTCTAAGATATTAGTCAGCTACCAAGAGATTTTTAAAGCATCTTTGTTCAGTTCCTGAAATAAATACATAGAACATCAGATTCTGAAAAATCTCATGGTAGTTGTTTGAAGCAAAGAAATGAAGGAATTTGATAAGCTATAACTTTGATTATTCTTATACTATTCCTACATCAGTATATTCACGGTTTATTCATGCCAGGGGACTCCTGATTGAGAAAATGGTGAGTCTCTGAGTTTTAGTAAGGTCATTGTATTTTTATTTCTTTATGTTTTTCATTTGTGGAAGTCTGTTATTTTAAGTGTGAACACTTTAAGGAAGAAATCACTGCTCTTTAGAGTATAGTAAATAGCTTTTCTGTGGTTCCAAAGGGTGTAGTAGGTTACTTAAATGGGCCACAGATATGTAACTGTGCAGTTTAAGAGCAGGAGGAGACTTGTAGCAAACAGATTGATAACTGCTATAAACAGGAGAAAAAACAAATATGAAAATGTTCCATCTTAACATGAAAAGCTACGTATGAGGTTCATGATATGATTTAAATCTGTCTTTTTAAATTATAGTATTATCATTTCATAGCCTAGGGACAAAATAATCAAAGACTTGTGAATGAACGAATGCATGATTAAATGAAAGTAAATTATTTCTCTTTTACAGTCACGGTCACAAAGGGTACTTCTAAAATAAATCACAGCATCACCTGCCAAATGCCACTCCATTAATACTGCCATTCCAAAAGATAGGATAGTTAATAGTCCTTAAATAGATGGAAAATTGCACAGTTATAAGCTTTAAAAAATCTTCTATTTCCTTCAAATACAGGCTCTCCTGAAAGCACAGGAAAGCACATACTGAAGGAGTCTACCTGGAACTTAGGAGATGACATTGTATCGCAGATATTTTTAAGAAAGAAAAACCTAACAGACCCCGCTTCACAAAAATTTTCGATGATATAGCATTGTAGAGTAGAGCAGATATTTATTTGAAGAGTTACTATTTCCCCCAAAATAAGACCTACCTGAAAAATAAGCCCTATCATGATTTTTCAGGAACATCACCTGAACATAAGCCCTAATGCGTCTTTTGGAGCAAACCTTAACGTAAGACCCGGTCTTATTTTCGGGAAAACATGGTAGATACTTTTAAATACAAAATTCAGGAAGCCCCTTCTTTGGTTTGTAGAAACAGCTGGCAGATCTGTCATATTTACTTATATACTTTGCTATAAATCTGTTCTTTCCCTTGGGAAAATATTGGTGTGAGTAGTTGCAAAGCTTTTTCATGAATATGGAAAATGACCAGAATTTTATTCAAAATTAAACACATTAAAATTGCATAGCTTATAAAAAATGGTAAAGTGTGCTATATTGGCATCTGAAAATATTTAATGTCCTTTATCTAGAGACTATTTTATAATTGTACATTTAGCTGTTTCAAGCGAAATTTGGCTCCAAACAGCATACTGAAATATGGCTCCAAAAAGGGATGCTCTGATCGTATAGGAACTTATAGTTTGGAGAGAAAATACAAACACAGATAATTGATCATGAAAGTGAGCAATGTGGTAAGTTGTATATAAATGCACAGACTATAGATAGCATAGGAAACATGTTTGTTAAGAGTATAAATGTGTACGTCAAGAATAACGGTTTTATGTGTTAACAATTTGGAAGAATATATCTTTGCCTCATCATCTCTGGCGAGGTAGACAAAGCACAGTGTCTGTGTTGCTCGCTAGTCTTTGTCTTTAGACTCTTTTCTCCTTTGATTCAGTCACTTCAAAATTTATCTTTTTACTGTTTTATCCATAAATATTTCAATCTCACCATTCTCAATTCTCTGTAAAAATCCCACTCCTGTTGCTTGATAGACTTCCTTGAGTACTGTGGCCAAAGATACAGTGAAATAAAAAATGTAGTGAAATCAATGTGGGCACAACAAAGAATTTTACATTAAGTTTACAACTTTGCATGAAAGGGAAGACTAAGTTATTTCCCTGGTTAAATGTTTTTAATTATTTATAGGCCTTTTGTTGTTTGATATTTATATCTAAGCTTTCCAAAGAGTTTTTGTGGTGCTGGCTGAATAATCTTCGCTCTTGTGATATGAAAGTGGAGCTTCTACCATTTCTCCCTTTCTTTGTTCTAGGTTAGCAAAAAGACTCCTTTGAACCTGAAACCTTGCTTGTAGGCAACCTTTGTGTTCAAATCTCTTAGTCACTAGTTTTCTTTCTCTCAGGAGGAGCTAGAAGAGGGGAGAAAAAAAATCAAGGGGAATGTGAAAATTCATCAAAGCTATCTGGAACATACTTTGTATTATCTATGTAAAGCATCATTTTCACATTGCTAACTCCTGTTTTCTGATATCTAAATGATTTCATAAAGGAAAGTATTGTACAGCGTCAGAATTGTAAAGTCAATTTAAAACCACTTTTCTATTTGCATATTTGGTTATAAAATAAGGATTTTCATCACATGGAAAAACTTTATTTTTCTCAAAATGTGGCTTTTACCCCAGCTACTAGGACATCTTGTCATATATTATTTACAAAGGCTGACAGCCAAAGAGCTTGAGGATAACTAAGCAGATCCCCTCCATTACAACAGTGAAGAGGGATGAATTATCAGGCCAGGTAAAAATATACCACTAACCTTTGTTTTCATACTTTGCTGCTTCAAAGCTCAAGCACCACGTCAGTGTGACAGTGTATGACTAGGAATTATTTTACCTGAAGAATCATGGGACAAAACAAAAAAATATTTGGAGTTGTTTTATGCAATATGTGTTAGTTTTGTGGGCTCCTGGCTAGACAGATAGATAGATAGATAGAGATAGATAGATAGATACATAGATAGATAGGGCTCCTGGCTAGAGACAAAGAGAGAAAGAAAGAGAGAGAAAGATAGATCTCTATATAGACATTTATATATATGTATATATTACATATATATACATATATACAAGTACATATGTACGTGTATAATATAAAACAATGTAATATAAAATATAATGTAATATGTTATACTGAAAATATACTATAATATATGATGTTATAGTAAATGTACATTGCACAACATATGTATTGCAATAGTCTCACTACTGGCACTCTGTCATTCAATATTAAGAGTGGAGAAGACAGAGCGTGAGAAACATAAAATCTACTAAACTGATCCCAAATTAGCAGCCACTGATATTACTTTTCCTTTATACCTTTGCCTCTTTCTGCTGATCATGCTTTTTAGATCCTTTGATACATTCTCAGTTCCCAGTGGATCACTCATAGTGAGTGAGTGATTTAAAATAAAATGTGTCATGTGAGATCATCTTATTTAGACTATCCTATCAGTTCTACCAAATCATTTTAACTACAGTGAATTGGATGAATGCGAAGTAGAAATGCTGAATTAATGAAGAAGAGAGCACATGATCTGTGTTAGGAAAGCCTCAGGGGTAGGTGACGGCGGTGTGACATAAACAGCTATAAGTCAGTCATGAACTAAACCAGTGCCTCTCTGGTTCTTACACTAACTAAAAATCTTAGGTCATTCATACATTTGCATTAAAGAGACACAAAGGTTTCCATAACGTAAATATTGGATGAACTGGATGGCACTTTAAACCTGTTCCCCAAAACCACACAGCTCAGATCATATGTTGACTTTCATGTGTTGATAGCTAATTTTGATGGGAGAGTCAATTTGGAAAGGGTCAAGATTGCTCTTTTAATTATATTTAAATAGAGAATTATTTTGCTTACTGGTATCAAACATAAATGAAAAGTGATGAGAAAAGTGACGAGAGGGTGTTGACTTTAAGTAAGTCAGGGGCATTTATTGATAATATGTACATTTATATAGTTCATTTACAATTATCAATTACCTAGCTGACCATGGAAGAAGCAGAAAATCCCCATCCTGTAATATCTCAAAGAATTGGGAAACAAAAGAACCAAAGCGTCCTTGGAGATGCACACATTAGAGACAGTGTCAGGACCGGCCTCAGATTTTTCAACACCACTTAGCAAACATCAATCAGTTAGTGAGATCTTCGACTTTTTTCTGTTGGTTTATGCTCCAAAGATGTGTGTTTGGAGAGTTATAAATATTTGTTAACTAAAATGAATTTTTCAGTGAACTCTGTAATTTAAAATGATGGGAAAAGTTAAGTTCCATAACACTTTTCAGAATCAGAACCTCACAAATCAAGCTCTGGCTACTGTAAATCTGAGAAGCACAGATAGGGGGCCGAAAAGCTGCTGCTGACCTTGCTGCATGCAGGCTAGCTAGCACTTTGTGACATGTTTATGGCAGGCAATGGGAAACAGATTTTTCAGGGTAGGGGTGGAGGCTGGATTCCATAAAAGAGAGAAAGGGAGATGTTTCCTTTTGCTTCCTTATTGAGCCAACCTACGCAACAATGACTCTTGAATGATCAGGACCAGAGTAGTTTAGTTTTGGCATTTCTATAGAGCTTACTTCTCAAACTCAGCTTTCTTTAATTTTGATAGAAACTTAGACACAAGAAAATAAATGTAAATGTTGGAAGAAAATATAGTGGGGAGTAGACTATGAAACAAAACCTTTTACACTTCTGGTCACATCTTTAGCTTTTACTCTCAAAGATAACATGGAGACTATAGTTGAAGACACTATTGTTGTATAATTGAAATTTGCTAAGAGAGTAGAATATAAATGTTCTAGCCAACAAAACAAAGTAGGTTTAAAAAAAAAAAAGATGCCATAGGAAATTTTGCAGCAGCCACTGTAAAAACTAAATTCTGCCACCGAGAGAATAGTCTGAGAAGGGCAGTGAAAATCAAGGGACAGCTTACCCCCTATGGAAGCTCATTGGTAGGAGAGCATGTAAGGGAGATATCATTTCCACTGGACTGTTAGTGTCATCAGGAGAGAACCATGTGTTTGCTAGAGCAGAAAGGTAAAGGGAAAATGAAAGATATTGACGATACATGAGATATAGCTGATAATTTGAAGTACACCAATAATAGCATAGAAGGTTTTCAAAAGTTGTAGAAATGAGGGAGATGGGATCAATAAAAGAGGGGAATGTACAGAGTTATATAGACAGGACAATTCATGAGGAAAGGGGGGTACAGTATGATGATATATGCAAAGCATTCATGACAAGACCTGACATATAGTAGGTATTCAATAACTGTCAAATACTGACTATTACACGATGGATAAATATAAAAAGTGGTTTACCCTGAATGCTTTTGATTTCTCACAACAAAATCATAATGCATAGTAAAATAATTTAAAAGACTAGGCAACAATTAATCATTGAGGTACCTTTCCAAAAATTTTAAATGATGTAACAGTTGATTCACCTGATGCCTGCTTCTAGGCATAGATTAAGTTACATTAAAGAAAACAAACACACCCAAAAACCGTGAAATATTCACAAGTTCTTACAAATCTTCATGTGAAATACTCCACTATAAAGAACGATTTATCACAGTGAAGAACAATTTCATTTTCAACTTTAATTTAAATACTCAATATGTCTGAAGAATAGTTTATAAAAATAAAACTTCCTACTAATTGTGTGCTAATGTAAATGAAAATTAATCAAGAATATTTAGTTGTTTCTTAGGAATAAAATTTGTAACTTCTTAGTACTTTAAACTAGTGCCTTAAAATGTGGATAGAGCAAACACACATGACACAAATCATCAAAATAAGTTCTCTCAAATGTTATATTTCCTAACTACAAATTATTCCAATTGTCCAAACCACATCATAATTTGAAAATCCCTTTTTCTGCAGGCTCAGAGTCAAATATGCGTGTCATGCTTGATCACAGAACTGAAGAATCTCAGTTCTAGTAAACCATCACACATCTAGCTTTCGAAAAATCAGGTTGTTTTCCATATTTTGCCGGTAGATTAATTTGTAATGTTTGCAAAGAGGATATATTTGACAAAGTTAGGTGTATCCATTTATGTTTCATGTTCATGATATATTGGTTAATGTTTAAATGATTCATTGCAAAATCTATATAAAATACTGCAGCCTTTATGTTTAAAATGTGTATTAATATTAATATGGTTCATGACATTTATTTCTTATACTTACTTTTTCTGTATGTTCAACTATCACTGGCAATGTCATGCATGCATAGATGTTAAATATTCTGAATAGTAACTACTGTCAATGATGGATTTAGTGCATTTTTTAATAAGAAGCTACAAGTATCATGACATAATGGCCACTTTCCAAAAAATGATTATTTCCCTGTCGATATCCATCGTCATTTTTTATAAAAATGCCATTACAAACTGGAAATAATTTTACATTTTAAAGATAAAAAAATGAAAGTGTTCTCCAGACAATTTAAGATATTATTTAGTTCTGGCTATCTTTGAATAAAAATTGGAAGGTATAAAGCCAGATGACATTTGATCCAAACAAGTATGGATTTTTTTTCAGGAACCAAAAAGAAAGGTGTAGCGAGAAAATGGGGCTGTTTCTTCCTGGGATATAAGTTTAATAGAGTCAGATAAAGAGAATTTAAAGGATAATAGCAGGTTAGGGGATCGACTTCTCATTGAAAAGAGCTGGGACTGAATCTCAGCATTGCTCTTGAGTACGTTTTGGGAATATAACTGAATTAAATGTAAAGGAAGATGATATTATTGACCTCATAGGATTCTTGAAAGTTTTAATTGAGAAAATGAAATTGAAGTATGTCTTAATAAATGTCCTAGACCATTGAGGACACAATAATTAATACATAAAAAGCTAAAAGCTATGCTTTCAGTCTTTTGGTAGTATTTTTGTATCCCAAGGACACAGCCAAAGACAACAATGTCAGGAATTTTTTGTGTTGGATGTTGAGTGTAGATGGCCATCATCTCTTCTCTATGAACACTCTTCCCCAAGAAGGTTTTATTTAATCCCAAGGCTTTAAAAAATCACTCTAACCTAATTCCAGCACAGACTTCTCTCCCAAAATCTGACCTGTTTATACTTTATCCATTAAGTGATTTTTTTCATATGTATATAAACACAAGCATCACTTCATTCAGGCAGCCTACTATGAACCCTTTCTACCTCCCATCATTATTTTTCCTGTTTCTTATTCCCATAAATCTGTATTGTAGCATCTATCAAAATTCTATCTTTTTCACCCTTATTCATACTTCTGAATAGCACTTACCTGACACATAGCACTACATACCCTTGGTGAAATGAATTAAGGTACATATACACATGGAACCCCGCACTCTGTGCTAGGCTGAAATATACAGCAGAAGAGAGGTGCACTAGAAAAGAAGTAGTAGAGATACAAAATGTGTGACAGTTAATTGGAAAAATTACATTATTTTTTCAAGGATTTGGGAAATAAATAATCTTATCTAAAGTAATTTTTTATGTAACATGCACTACTTGGAAACCAAAATAATAGTCTGAGGTTGTAAGGAGTGATTTTCTATATGAATAAAATAACTGAATGCCTGGGAAATCTCATGTAAATTACTCACAGTGTCAGCTGAGATTACAAAACTTTTCTCATAGCTTTAAAAATTAAGTTACCTCTTCATTGTAGTATAAGATATAAGTATGTACAAAATAGGGGCTATAGAGTGGAAAGGTTTAAAAGATTCTAATGATTCTTATTGTGATAAGAATTGATTCTAATGAGTGTCTTATTGAGATACACATACGTACAAGCACACACACAGTGTATTTTACAGCATAATAAATACAGATTTCAGAAGTTAGTGTTTACTAACATCTGATATGCTCATTGGCAAAATCTTACCATTACCATTGAGATACCTTTAAGACACAAAAACTGATCATCCCATAAAAATGCTTTTTTAAAAGCAACATTGGTATGTTAAACTGTATGTGCTTGAGAGATGTTCTTGAGGTACTATATTGAGAGTTTAAAGATCTCTCATAAAGATAATTTTTGAAGAGATGTTATTTAACTTACATCATCCCAAGCAAACAAACCACCATCCTCCTCCTGCCTCTCACAAACACATGTTTCTTTGAGTAACACATGTTAGATTGGGCTGCCATAACAACAACAACAAGGAACAAAACATAGATTAAGTGGTTTAAACAGCACATGTTTATTTTTTACAATTTGGAGTCTGGGAAGATCAAGACCAAGGTGATGGCTGATTCATTTTCTAGTGAGGGCTCTCTTCCTATCTTGCAGACGACTGCCTTCTCACTGTGTTAACTAGGCCTTTGGCTTTTCCTCAGTGTATTGGGTGAGTGGGTGGGTAGGGGAGAGAGAGAGAGAGAGAGAGAGAGAGAGAGAGAGAGAGAGAGAGAGAGAGAGAGAGAGAGATCTTTCTTTTTTTATAAGGCCACTAATCCCAGCATGAAGTCCCCTCCTTCATGATCTAATCCTAATTACCTCCCAAGGCTTCATCTCCAAATGCCATCACATTGGAGATTATCATTTCCACATATGAATTTTGAGGGAGACACAAACAACATTAGTTCACAACAAACATTTTTCCTTCAATATCAATGTTGTAGGTTTCATGCTGTAAAAATAAATGTCAGTGTGGGTGGTTCATAATATAAATGAAAAAAAAAAGAAGAAAGAAACATAAAACTTGTGGTTCTATAACATACTTACACATGCTTTCATCAGTTTGTATCACCTGTACTTTTTAGGTTAGTCATTTTGTATTATTAAAATTGTAGTCCCTTAGAAGGAAGTTTTTCCCTAAAATTGTGATATTATGTTGCATTATAAGAAAAAATAATATTTCTTACATTGCTGGAAGCCCACAAAGAGAAGATCATTTAACATTTAAGGTTTTTTGTTTTGTTTTGTTTTGTTTTGTTTTGTTTTTTAATGTTTGTGTAAGGAAAATTTATCATGGCTTAAGTTTTAGCCTTATAAAAGTTTATGCCTCATTGTACTCAAAAGATAAAACTTGTAAATGCTGGAAGCCTCTTAAATTTTTTAAAATTCTAATTAAATGACCATTTTAAATATGTTTATGTCAGTGCCAGACTATTTTCAGTCTATGCCCATAGTGTGGTGACCATCTAAGTCTGTAGTGGGTGGATATTATTAAAGACTGTTGTGAGATAGTCTGAGATATTTGAGGTAAACAGAAACAGGGGAAGAGGTAAAACCTAACAACAACAAAAACTTTCCATGGCATGTGGTTCTGTGAGGTTTAGTTTCATCTTAAAAGTGACTTATTATTCTTCTGATAACAGTTTAATAATGTGCCTGAAAAAGTATAACATTGAAATCAGGGGACAAGATTCTAGTCCGAAATTTTTATGTGATTTTTGGCAGATTATTTAATTTCTTTGTGTCTTGATTAAATAATTAAGAGTCCTGAAATTTCTTTCTTTATTTAGAATTTTGGTAACCTTCATGATGCCGTGTACTCTCACTTAAGTGTTAGTCTGGTTCCCTCAATGGGCAAACAAAGGAGGAGGGGAGGAGAAGTTACTGCTGAACATTATGTGTTAGCACATAGGATGTGCATGGATTATGTCAAACATATGACAATCACTTCTAAGGTCCTTTCCAACTCTATACTCCTGTGATTGTGAGATGTAAATCTAATCTGAGTAGAATGGATAGACACAGAAGCAACTAATACTCAACCATTGGCATATTAATCAGAGTAATTATCATTTAAAGAGTTATCATTTATTGAGTGCTGATTTTCAGGTAAGCACTGTGCTAAACATATATGGGTGTATATGTTACATATTACACATTCATATGTATGTATTCCAATTAAACCATTACAAATATTCCATAAAAGAGGTACTATTTTACAGGTAAAGAATTTTGGTGTCAGTGTTGTAAATATCTTCTCTCAAGAGTCATATAGATACAATGTGATATTGCTAAGAATTGAACTCACGTCTTTGTGACCTTGAGGTCTAACCAAAGAGGAGATATTATGTGACCACATGGAATGAAATGGAGGAATAGGCACTATGGAGAACACAGTAAGCTGAAAAAAGATAGTAAATTCAAGCCCTGCTGAGAGCGATCTGGATTACCTGAGATTGCATGGGATACACTTGAAATGTCCTCCACAGGGCTCAACCTTTAGAATGGTTAATTAGGCAGAATGGCTATTATCCAGGAATAAGGAAGGTAGTGCCTCAGGACTGTCAGAGAGACAGCAGAGCAATGGTCAGAAAGCTTAACTGTGATACCAGATACACCCACGCTGAACTTGCAGATTCTCCACCTACTGGTTATTTGTAACATCTTAGGCATGTTGCTTAGCTTTGTAAGTATAAAATGGATGTAATAACACTGCTGACTTTAGTATTGTTATTATGGTAATTAAATGATTTGAATCTTTGTAGTTTCACTCACAGACTGGCAGTAGTCGACATGCTGAATATATATGTCTATTTTATTGGTATGGCTACTGTTACTATATTCTCTATGTTACTTGTTTATAAAAGAGAAGGTTTGGAGAGATGGTGGCAGAATGGTATCATAAACTGGCACTGAAAAGGTATTTGCTTTAAATATAATCTCATTTGGGTTAAGACTATAACCTGAAAGTATAAATTTCCATATTACAAAATAGATAATCTACTTTATAATCATCCCTTGAGATCAGCCATTTAGGTTTTTGTTAATTTTTCTAGCTTTTCTTTTTCTTCCTGCTCTAGCCTCTGATAAAAAGCCAAGACCCATTCTGGGTTTGAAGTTTATATTGCCAGATAGCTAGAACATAATAATAAACTCTGGAGATGATTGAATAATTCTATAACAGTGACCATATTAAACTAGGAAGAAAAAACATGTGAGCTAAACATATACAAATAAAAATAATGTAATATGGAATGTATTTGAGAGGTTTTAAAGATAAGGTACATTATTAAAAGACAGTCTTTACCACATTATTTTGGTTGTGAATTTCCCATT
The DNA here is from genome assembly GCF_964194185.1 of Rhinolophus hipposideros. Classification (NCBI taxonomy): domain Eukaryota; kingdom Metazoa; phylum Chordata; class Mammalia; order Chiroptera; family Rhinolophidae; genus Rhinolophus; species Rhinolophus hipposideros. Next base: position 47,744,416 of record NC_138047.1, on the reverse strand, counting down.
TTGTAAATAAAAAATTACACTCCTAAATGTTGATATCTGAAACTGTTTAATTTGAGACCCAGTGGGACACTTGCACACTAAAAATTAGGGACAAATAGATGACTGCTTTGGCCGAATGAATTAATTGTGTTAGCCAGTTTCTTTTGCTAGTTCACAGACTTTCAATTCAAAGGAACAGTTCATAAATACGGGTTAATCATAGCTATGGGTAAAATGGCTTGACTCCCTTTAATTCTCAGTGTACAATTTGGAGAGAACAGGTTTAGAACAATTTTACATTCTATGTGTTCTCTTACATTTCATTGTATGTATATTCATAATTTCAAATTCAACATATCTTACACTCCAGTACACTTTCTCACAAATGGGGGGGGGGTTAATGTTTCTTTTAAGTCAAATTATAGTTTTTGAACACTTGTTACAGATAATCTCTATATCTATCTATGCTTTCTAAGATCTCCACTGTTAATATTTTAACCTCAAATTATAATCAATCCAGGCAGTAATTCTCTGAATGAAGATTAAGTTTTCTATTTGTTGTACTTGTTGATGTTAAAGGAGAAAATGTAATAATGCATTTATACTACATGTAATGGTATATTGTTTATTTCAATGTAGTACATATATAATCTTTTCCATCATTTTAAAAGGAAATATAATTTTTGTTACAGAGGCAGTATTGTCTTCTAAGTTAGCATACTAAGATGTACTGCCCAGTGGTACAAGAGAGATGGTCATAACAAAAAACAGTTTTTACATTAGCTGTCAAGGCCAAGATACTGACCCAGACCTTGTATATATTTTTTTTTAATTAAAAATTATTAGGGTGACAATGATTAGTAAAGTTACATAAGCTTCAGGTGTACAATTCTGTAATACATGATGGAAGCATATACTTGCATAACAAATGTTCTGTTGGATGCTTTTGTCCTTTCACTGAAATTTTATTACATTAACTGGAACATACTCATTTCATGATTCCTAACTGGACTTATTTTATGACCATACAGACATGAGTTAAACAAACTGGGTTTCACTACTTGATTCTGAAAGTAATGGATTCTTCAAATCAATACATGGGCCATAAGCTTTCCTTTCAATTACAGGTAAATCATCTAGCTTAATATTTAAACTATATGTTCCACCATCAAGACAATAAACATTCATATTATCATGAATGTTGTTCAGAAAAGCATATGGATTGAACCATTGAATAATGAAGAGAAGCATTAAAGGCTGATACAAGGTTAATTCATGATATTTCATGAATATTTAATTTTTCATCATATTCAATATAAAACAAGGTGAAAAGGTCTAGATATCATCAGATTTATTCAGTTTGTACAGAAAAATTGTCCATGTGTATGATGAGAGAAAACTCTAAGTAGGGTATTTGGATATCTTTTAATTCAGAAAAGGTAATATGTTTTATTATCAATAAACAAATGCTAAAATTTGTGTCATGGTTTTTAGTGAGTCAGCATTCATCCACAGATTTCCCCTTTTATATAATTTTCCATGGTAAATTTTCTCAAAAACAGATTTCTAGTTTTCCTCTAAACTTACAAAATAATTATAAACATTAATTTTACTTATGAAGATATAAAAGAATTATACATTTTTGATAGCCAATTAACCCATGAGAATATATGAAAATATTTGCAAGGCATAGTGTTAACTTTTGGTTACTCTCAAAAACTTATGTACAAGTTTGTTTTTTTCAGTGTTTTATAATCCAGTCATCTCCTTGATTTTTTGGCTTTAATGCTTTCACCAGTTGAAGACATAATAAAAATACCAGAGGATTTATCATTTAAAATTTAAAAGTCACTTAATTTGATTTAACTTAATTTCTATTTTGTGCTGTTCTACTGTGCAAATTCACTGAGAATGGGATTCATCAAACACTTCATAGTTGATTTTTTTCTTACTTATGAAGAATTTAAATTGTTAAAGACTGTTTAAAAGCACCATTTTTTTATAAAACCAAATTGACATAATAAAACAGTTACACATAGTGTTTGTTGGTGTCAAGATTAGCCCTTGTTCAGATAGATATCTTTTGTTTGTCTCTATGAAAAAGTGAGGATAATGTATGCGAGTAGAGAAAGTACAATGCTTAATTCAAGCCCATTTTATACCAACTTTTCTCAATCTTTCAATGTATTATTTTTAATTTGTTTTTTTTAACAGTAGAAATTCTCCTTGGTAACTTCCAAATCTTTATATAATTAAAACTTTTGATGAAATGGAAAATATGTAACCAGAAATAAAAGGTGTTTTTGCACATACACATACACTCTCATGCATATCCTACAACCATGACTATAGAAGTGCATCAAATTTTGATTCACATTTGTTTCCTTGGGAGAGCAACATTGTTCAGTATCTTAAGCATATATTGAAATTATAGAGATATTAGAAATATCCAGTAAAATTAAGATAAAGCTTTAAAATTATCTGCAGTGATTTATTACTATAGAGGCATCCAATCAAATTAAAATTTAAGGGGAGAAAACAACCTCTGCTTTGAGAGATACCATGGATTCTATTATTTGAATAAATATTCATCCTTACATGGACTGTAGAAGGCTTTGAAGAATTGCTGAAATTATGCGACATTTATTTTAGGGGAGATTCAGTTAGATAAATATAAAATATTCAGGTAGTGATTTACAATTATCCATGGCTTATAGGCCATATGTCAGTCCATTCCAACCCAAAGTGAGTCTCGTGGTTCAGTTAATGTATCGCAAATGTGTCCATGTAGCCAACGTGGACAAAATATATGATCACACCACTGCAGAATGTCTTTTCATAGAATATTCTGCAAGACTCTTATAATTTAACTTGTAAAACTGAAATTAATTTAGCTTAACTATTTTATCTTAAGAAGCCACATCATTTGTAAAGGAATAATTATGAAATAAACAATAATTGAATCAATGTGCTTTACTTGACCTTAACAAACATTCTGTCCTAGATTTTTTAATATGTTGGTTATATCTACACATGTTTTCTTCAGTATATTTTAAGTATATTTTAAATTTTAAGTATATTTTCTAACTTTGTTATTAGTTATGGAGTATATAAGTTCTATTTTAGGAATAAAACAGGAAGTGATATTATAATACATTTTTACTAAATTTAAGGATATTCTGCTCTTCTAAACTCTAAAGGAGGTGGTAAGGTAATTTCTTATCCTAAATTATGGGAAGAAGATATTAGACTTGATCATTTTTTAATTGAGTATATTAATACTCAACACCATTGCTGAATTAATGAATGTCTAAATATGTGCCAGACAGCATATAAGCAATCACCACAGATGACTAAGTTATTTAATGACATAATAGCAATGAATAAATTTTAATTATATCTGTAGGTCCAGTGTTCAGTACTGTTCAGCCACATAGGTCTAATTTATTACATATTTTGAAAGAATGAATATGTGAGGGATATGTAACTAGTTAATTTTACTCTTCATTTATAAATATCATATAAGTTTTTTGAACTCATGTCAATATTTGGTGAGCCTAAGTTAAACATTTATCTGTAGAGAGAGATTTAATGTATTTATCAGTAATATTCTTGTTCTGTGATATTATTTTCTAAAATTATATAGCTTTATTGCTTTTAGTAATTTAATCATATTCTGATTAGCCAACAATTTCAAATTCTTAGGTAGGATCTTTCTCCTTTTTCTGTTTGCAAACATTCAAGAGGTGTTGCCAAATTGTAGAGTTCATAGTTTAAAATGTATTTTAATTGTGTCAGTTTTTTAACCCAATACCTATTTTTTATACTGAGCAGATATTTTAAATATGAAGATAATTATGCTATCATAGTTGAATTTTAGTATAAATGTTATTTGATATATTTTGAGTTGTAATTTTTTTATAGCATGTTGTGTTTTTCTTAATAAACATATCTTTTAAAATAGACCAAACTATCTTATGGGGACCTCATTTTGAAAAATCTGGACAAATTTGACTTAGCTTATGTCCTCTGGTAATTCACATAAGACAAAACTATGGTAAAAATCCTGTTCATAGTGATTTTCTGTCATTTTTAATAAAGCATAATTGGATAAATTCGATAACTCTTTGAAGATTAATTATATCTTGAACACTATATACAGCAACAGTCTGTGCATTTTTATTTTCATTTATTTATATATATGTATATTTAAAATGGTATATGCATTTTAATTCTAATGGGGAGAGTTATAATATTCTAAATTACAAAAATAGTATTTTCTACATTACTTTGATTTTTAATTTTCTTAGTGTCCATGCTCCTGGAGGGTTAACTTTGAATTGTAAAAATAATTCACTTAGGTATCCCATGGGTGATACATCTTCAAGAGTAAAATATATTGGAAACGTTAAAAGTAATTTAAGTGACAATTTAAAAAAATGTGAAAAACATCATAAATTGTCAGTTTAACCAATTTTGTAATTTTGAGAACTTAAAAACACGTTCTTAATCAGATTGTGCAGTACCGTTTCATAATTTAACAAATAAAGGCCTCTATTCATTTGAATCGTGATGACATGCTTTTTTCTGGTTAGATTTAAAAACTGTATTTTAATAGATGTCATTAACATCTTTGTATTTGAAGTAATAAATATGAGACCTAGAGTAGTTTCTGCAAAACTACTAAGAAACTACCAAAGTAGCGAGTATAGATGTAATACATATTTTTTACTTGCCTGAATTGAATATTTAAATAATTCAGGTTAACCAGCTTTTAGTAAGTTCCTGCTATGTCATTTAGACCCTGAGTACACAAATGTACTATTTATACCAATAAATACTGATGACTATGTACTCAGTACAAGAGCCTATGCTACTATATTCTCGTATGATGAAAATGAAACGAACAGATTCCATTTTCCAGAATGTGTATAGGTATGAGTTGGGAACAGGTGAGAATTCATACACATAAAATTATGACAAAAGTCCTGCTGTCTGCCACAAGGGAGTCAAATAAATTGTTCAAAGTTCTAAAGGATGTGGAAGAAAAAAAAATATGTTTTCATGGCGATCAACATGAGCATCATGGAAAAGGTAGCACTTAAAGTGAGCTGGGAAACATGGATTAGAATCAAAATTACTACAAATAGTTTCCTTCCCTCCTAAGGATTACCAGAATAATTTTATGAAACATGTCAAAGTAGTATGCATATTTTTTCTCCTACTCCTTGCCCAACTTAAATGGACTTGCATAGTATTTTCCAAATACTCTTTAGGCAATGTACAAACAAGGATCAGGTGAAACAACTTTGCTCCAGAAGCTTCCTTTATTTTGAATGAAATGTATCAAGTTGGAATTTAGAGAAATTTTACCACTTATTTAAATAATTATTTGTTAAATCTTGTCACAATTAAAATGCAAAAAATCGATTTTGTTTCTTTGGATTATTACTTGTTTACTTCTTGTCTTCTCAATATGTTGTAACTTCAGTGTGTGGAGTACAACTGTTATATTCTCACCAGAGTGCAAACCTACCTTGCCACAGTGCTTTACTGAAAAAATGGACTCAAAATATAATAATAATAATAATAATAATAATAATAATAATAACACCCATAGTGTCTTCCAAATGCATTCATATTGAATCCAAAGTCTTTATTGTGGACTTGGTGGACTGCAAGCTTTTTTTTTTTTTTCCCTGACTTACACTTCCTGTCTTTTGACTTGGAATGCTTTTCCTACAATATTCAAAGAATGATATTTTCTGCTCCTTAAGAGCAGAATATTATAAGTAGGTTAGTGTGGGTGGAGATAGGGAGCATTGCAGGGGACCACATTTGAAGGATTTCTTAAATGTTTTGTGGAAACTTGTACGCTATGCTAGCTATCATTTTGTAGTGAAATTAACTGTAATTTCCCAAAAGAGGGCTTGATCAAATGTTGTAGAGAAGTCAGTGTGGCAATGACAGACATGACTGCAGTCTTAACAAAAGCAGTTTTAATTGAGTAGTTTCAGTGGAGTGGAATGTGTCAGTGTATGATTTAAAATGAGGAACTAAAGATGCATGTGTGGAAAATAATTTAAGAAACTATGTTCTGAAAGGAAACAAAATTGTTTGATAGTTACAGGGAGAATTGGGATCAAGTGAGATTGATAAAAATTGAGATTGATAGTTGTGTTGTTGTTATTTGTTTTATTTTGTTTCACTTTGTTTTCATTCCAAAATTACGGAAAATTGTATTGGGCTTATGTAAATGATTAGGTTTGGAGAAAGAGGAGAAAAAGAGAGAGGGAGAGAGAGAATGACATTAAAATGGGTAGTAGACACTTGAAAAATTACTCTCAGAAAGTAGAGATGGGTTCCTAGTTCAAACAAAGATATTTAAGGTAGAGAGCATAGGTACAAGTCTGTATAGGTTTGGAGATTTAAAGGTAGGAAAATTAGAAAGTTCCTCTCTGATGATTTCTGTTTCCTCAGCGTGCAAAGGTACCAACTAGGAGTCACAAAGGAACAGAGCTTATAATAAGTTAGAAGGAAGAGGAGAAGATACATATCATGTTTCCCCAAAAATAAGACCTAGCTGGCCCATCAGCTCTAATGCATCTTTTGAAGCAAAAATTAATATAAGACCCAGTCTTATTTTAATATAAGACCGGGTCTTATAATACAATACAACACAACACAACACAATACAACACTACAATACAATACATACAATACCAGGAATATAATTAATATATAATATAATATAACATAACATAACATACATAGTATAATATAATAAATACCAGGTCTTATATAATATAAGACCCAGTCTTATATTAATTTTTGTTCCAAAAGACGCATTAGAGCTGATAGTCTGGCTAGGCCTTATTTTCGGGGTAACACAGTAATACTCATGTTGATGCTGGGAACTTAACTAGGGAAATAATACTAAGATTGTCTAGTAGCATTACATGTCCCATTAATTTGGATTTGAGGCCATGATTTGAAGACAATGAATAATTATGGTTTTGTGATATTTTTCTTGGACGATGTTGAGCCCACAGTTTTCCTCTCTATACCTCCGTTTGGATTTCTTCAGCTACTTCAAATTAAATAAAAATTTAAACGTAATCATTATCTTCCTTCAAATACATTTCTTATCTAGTGGTTTCTATCTGAGAAAATAGCACCGGTATTTCCTGTTTAAGCCTGTAATTTAAGCCAAACACCTTAGAGTCATTCTTAGGATTTCCCACTCACTCATCTGACCCATTAAATATATCATGAAAACTTGTTGATTTCACCTCACACTTATCTGCTGAATTCACCTCTTTCTCTCACCATTGGAACCACTCTTGTCATGCAACAGACTGTTTCTGGACCAATTCAACTGAAACGAAAGTGCAATGACCTCCATGCATGCTCCTTTCCAATTGCTTACCCATGCTACTGTGAAATGATCTCTTTAACACCGTCTTGATCTTATTATTTACTTGCTTATAACTTTGTAATGACCTCTGTTTAATCATAAATGAAAGCCCCAAATAATACAAGCTATAAGGTGTTTCTGACCTGGTGTCCTCTTTCTTGTTTGACTTTATCGCTACCACTCTATTCCTATTACCTCTCTGATTAACTCTTTAGTTTTCCCCATCTCCCTATTTGTTCTCCATCTCTTTTCATCCTTCAAAAGGATTTTTCCCTCTAAGGGACTGCAGTACTCCTATTCAAACTATATAATATTCCTGACCTACATCTCAGCAAAGATTCAGCTTCCTTAGGAAAGTCTTCTTTACATTCCAGCCTAACTTAGTTGTTGATGTTCACTCCCGTAGCTCTTTTTCTTTCCTAGCATACTCATATTTCTAATTATTTATGAAATACCTCTAAGACACATAAAGGCAGAGCCATATCTATCTGGTGTACCTCTGTAACCAAGTACCAAGCAAAATTTCTGGCCCAGAACACTTGCTGAAAGCAATTTGTTGAGCTACTGAATAGGAAAACATATTTATCAAGCTTTTACTTCATTTATATTATTTCCTATTTCCAAAGTTCCAATAGAAGGTTGAACAGCAGTTGTATATAGGGTATCATATAAAATTTTTAAGTTAAAAGGCACTCATTAAAAAAGAAAAGAAATGACTTTTGATAAAAGAATTTCAAATATGCAGAATGTGTGGATTGGCACTTCATGTCTTTGAAACAAATAATGTTTAAAGTGGGAATAAAAGGATAAAAGAAGAAAATCAGATAATTTAACTAAGAATGGTACTAGCTGCTACAGCAATCCTATTATAAGAAAAATAATATTTTAAACCTTCTACTAATCATTTAACTACAAGAATGCCCCTAACACTATCAAGAAGCTCTTCTTATCTTTCAAATACCTTCACATTCTCTGAATTTATAAGAGCATTAAGGCTTTACTATAGCTATAATTAGATCTAGTGAAAAAAGTACCTTCTCAGTTTTGTCAATTCTTGATTATTCCTGGTGATGGCAAAAAGACTTAGCATGGATTACTAAAACTCTAGATAATTTATGACACATGAAACCTAGCCCCAATTCATTGTCTCAAAATTTTTTATTGAAATACTAGTTTACCTTTGACTTTTAGCAAATGTTAATTGATTCATGAATAAATGTTTACACACACACACACATATATACACACATATGGTGCCAAAAAAATGTATATATATTTTAGAAAGAAAAAAACTATATTAAAATTGTACTAATATCTATCGATAACAAAAGATGAGTACAAGTCATGTGTATACATTTTTTTGGCAGTTCCCCATATGCATGTAGTGTGTGTGTGTGTGTGTGTGTGTGTGTGTGTACACACACCACATACATATACATACAGGGCGGTGCCAAAAATATATTTGCAAGTGGACACTTCGGTCAACGTTACTCCAGCAGTAGTTCGCCATGATCAGAAGTGTCTGGATGCTGATGGTAACCACTTTGAGCACGTCTTGTAGTTGCAGAAGTCAAACGTGACTTGTATTCATCTTTTGTTATCGGTATATATATTGAGTATTGCAATTTTAGTACGGTTTTCCTTTCTTAAAATGTGTATACATTTTTTGGCGCCCTCTGTGTGTATACACACACACACATACACACACACACACACACACACACGGAGAGAGAGAATTTTAAAATAGAAATTAAATAGATGGTTGATTGGCTTTATGTAAATAAGCCCCAAAAGTAATCAAACCATCAGTTTGGTGTCTGTCAATCTCCAGTTGGCCCATACTGACAATTGGAATATTGAAGTTTGACTTTATTAGCCACTGAGGAGAAAGAAAAATATAAATCTCTAGAGAATGCACAGAATAAAAAAAGGTTCACTTAATTAGCACTTATTTACCTGACCACCAACTTAGAAATGTTAACAAAAATATCAGAAAACATTTTCTTTATTCTTAATACTTCAGTTACAATTTTCATGCCATGCTATTCATTCATTCACGCACTACATAACAATTTATAAACACCTAATGGGGTCAAACACTGTGATAAAAATTGTTAATGCAAAATTAAATGAAACACACTTTTCACCCTTAAAGATCATTATGATTTGTATAAGTATGACTGATATTAGAATAAATGCATATGGAATCAATGAACAATTCTAAACTGGAATAAAATCTAAAATAAATGCCTAAAATCCAACTTCTCCTGAAATTACAATATAATGTGGATGATGCACCAGCTCATTCATGCATTCTCCCTAATCTAAGAGAATTTATAAAGCCTTTAGCAACTACTCATTAATTAATTAATTTGTTCATTTAATAACAAAATTTTGAGGGCCTACTCTGTACCGTACAATTCTATGAGCATAACGGAAAATGTGCATTTCTTTGATGTAATATGTATTAATAGAGGAAATGAAAATTATAGTCAAAGCACTGTTTCAGTTTTAAATACAATAAGTACCTTTCATAATATAATTTCTTATAAGCTCTTGTAGCATAAAAATCATTCAAAATATGTAACATTTCAAACATGTTTAATTTAAATATTTAAAATAAATATTTGATTATCTGAATGAATAGCCTGGTATTTATGATTCAGAAGCTTATAAAAATGAAATTAATGCAAAGATTGTATTATGTGTAATCTGTGTATACTAGTCAAAATAATGACACTATTCACAAAACAAACACTGCATCTGTTCCAGGGAAAAGCTTAGTCTCTTATTTCTTTTGACAGTGTGCAGACCTGGGTTCTTCAAAGCCTCACCTCACAGCCAGAGCTGCAGCAAATGTCCACCTCACAGTTATACCCATGAGGAAGCTTCAACCTCTTGTGTCTGTGAAAAGGATTATTTCAGGAGGGAGTCTGATCCACCCACAATGGCATGCACAAGTAAGGAAACCCATGGATATTTGGTGATGCTAACTTTCACCAGTTTGAAGAAAAAGCATGGAGGAGCCTGTTCCATTCTATTACCATTTCCCCTAAAACAGGCATAATGGTTTAATCTTCTAATATAGTTTTTCACCACATTTCAATCTTCTTGAGTAAGCATTGAAACATTTGAGGCTCTTTTGTCATTCACTGTGAGAAGCATCCATTTTCCGTAATTTCAAATTCAACATCTGAGACACAGGCATAGAACTTCTCCTTTAATTTTCTGTTTTCTATTAGTATTCATAGAAGCCAAACGTGACTCTGATCAATCCATTTCCATGTTCATGGTAAGTTTTCTTCTTCTTCCTCCAACCCAGCTTTCTGATCACATAAACGTGCAGTCAATGGGACTTCACCTTCTTGTTCTAACTTGCCCCACTAAGCTGCAAAGACAATGGGAAGGTCATTTATAAAAGAAGATAGTAAACCCTACAGGAACATGGAGAACTGGGGGTTGGCAAATCAGATTTGAGTCAAATATAAAACCAATATTTCAGCTAAGATTTTCAAGCAGTTGTCATGTTCCTTATGAGTGCTCTTATCTATTATTACGTACGTGATCAAATAATCGTATAATTAGGGTGATGAATATTAAACACCTAATTCCAACATTTCCAGTAGATGCATTAACCTCCATTAATGCTTTTGGTGATTTTGTTTTTCTAGTGAGCTGCATATTTCTGGGAAGGAAACAAATCTATGTATTTGTTTGATGACAATACTTTCATACTTTTTCCACATCCATGGTCCCTATAGCAAACGAAACAAAAACAGAAAATGAGAGAAAAGTGATTCCCCTTACTGCATAACATTAAATTTTCATGACCTGCCTTGTTTTACTATTTTAGATCCCATTGGTTTGTAGTTGCCCTCAAAGATGATGAAAAAGTTTTTGAAATGTAATATTCATTAGAATTAAATATAAAGACATACAGTGCCTTTAATCGAAGAATTACAAACTGAAATTTCATCTGAATTTTAGTTTCTGAATTTCATAATGTCAGTGAAATATATTTTAATTCCTTAAAGCATTGGTATTGATTAGCTTTACATTGCTAAAGATCATTCTTTTATCACAGGACTGATAATTTTAAGGGTTAAGTGATTACTAATTATAAAAAGTTCCTTTTCAAATGAGTAAATTACATTATTATATACACTTTTGGGAGAATAAATTTGAATAGAGGCGATATAAACTATGATTGAATATGGTACATTTTGGTTGCAGTGGAGATTATTTCTATTATTCAGAGCAAAAGAATGCCCAAATAGTGCAGGGAAATGTTGGCTAGACAATAGAGTGATAAATTAGGGAGAGAAATCTATGTCTTGCATTACCTTTTAAATTTCATTAATTTTATATATAATTTCTTTGAATGGTTGAGCCATCATCTTTCTCTTTGTAAGCATAACTGTTAGTCTCTGTTTCTGTAAATTTATGAAGTCTGGGAATGGGGAGAGCTGGTTCTCTGGTGGCAAAGGCTGCTTAGCACTCGTTTTAGTACCTGAGGCTTCATATATTCTCTGTTTCCAAGTATGTGAATTTCTAACACTGGGTCTCAAAAGAACATTAATTTGTATGTGTTTCTGAAAGAGACTATTATGACTCATGAGGAAGATCTTTAATTTGTGAATGTGGAATGTGGATGTTCTGTGTTTAGTTGCATTTATGCTACCACAAATACTGCATATCATCCCTTGAACAAATGGCTTGATTGATATTCAGATGAAAATAAAGAATTTTGCTTTTTCTTTGGCTCTTTGGAATTAAATTTATGGTTTCAACTCCATTTACGATATGTACATACGTATACATACACATATGTATGTATACACATATATACATATATGTATATATATGAAGTACATATATGTGTGTGTATGTGTTTATATATATATTTACATGGTTCCAATTTATATATATATATGTGTGTGTGTATATATATGTGTGTATATATATATATACACACTTATATATAGAGAGAGATTCCATATATATGTATGTATGTATATATATATACATATATATATAGAGAGATTCCATATATATATATATATATATATATATATATATATATATAAAATCTGAAAAACAGAATGAATCTTCTTAAATCAAGTGTACTTCTCACAGCTCTACTTTGGTTATACATCACATCTATCAGCAGGCAGTGGAATATCATTAGGCGCAAGTTAGTCTGAGCCTCTGCTTCTACCATAGGGCTTCCACTGAATTTGAATTTCATTGTGACTTTAAAGGCATATGTGCCTTCACTCAAATATCGAGGGGATGTTAGTAGCAGTGTCAGGAGAAAAGGAAGAGTCAGACTTTGCTGCATTTTTGCAGATTTAGGAGAAAGGTGTTATATGTAGGCCTATTTCAGTTGGCAGGAGAAAAACCTAGATGTTTGATATCTTTCTGAACTAGACATATTTCAGGTGTATTTTAGCTTTATCTCAGAAGTAAGCCTGTAACCTTTTGATCTGAAATCACATTTTCTCCATTACTTTCCATTATTAAATAAGCTAAAAGTTGTAGTAAAAAATAATACTTGTATTTCCATATTAAAATTGTTTGAACTTAAAGGTGACTGTTCTATATTGAAATGTGTGAGTTTATACGTAAGGAAAAGTTCACAGGGTTCAACCATAAATATTGCCAAGGTGGGGATTATTTTGTCAAAAATGGCAACTCTTAGGTTATGGGGTCCTTTAAGTTTGAATGACATTTTGTACATACTAGGTACCTTTCCTATCACTTTTAAATTTAGTCCTCAATAGTCAAGGATTAATAAATTCTATATGGAATGAATATTAACTAAAATTAATGTTAATATCTATATCTAGAACAAATATGAATATTAATATAGCTAAGTTACTCATTCTATATTCGCTTAATTTATGTTTATGAACCATTCAACTATAACCACAGTCTTTTATTTCCTATCAGGAAATCTTTAGTAATTAAGTCTAAAATATATAAATTTATGTTCTCTTTGAGAATGTCTGATACCATAATATTAACAACTAACTGAAGTTTTAACTCTAAGTATCTGAAAATTGACTATAGGTTTTGACATTAGGCAATCATTTAAAAAAAAAAAACAAAACACTTCATTGTTTTAGACCAATTTTAACTTCACAGCACAATTCAGAAAAATGATTCGGATTTGCTGTATAGCTCCTGCCCCCACATATGCACAGTTTCCCCCGTTATCAACATCCCTCACCAGAGTGGTACATTTATTACAATTGATATGTAATCAACTTTAGTTCTCTTTAGTATGCTAATTGTTAGTTTCAGAAATAGTTGAAATAGTATACAAATGGATATTGTTAATTATTCATTTATAAATTTGTTCTGCTGGTCCTTCAAGATCTGAATACTTTCATTCTTCCTATTGTAGTTTTTTTTTTGTTATTTTTAAAGTAAATTTCAGATTTCCAATTAAGTAAAATTCATGATTTGCAAACAGCCACCATATGAAAACAATATCAGAGTAAAAGAAACTTTATTACAGATTGTTATGTTGACCAGTTACTTAAATTCTAGTGTTTTCTTGACATATGAGGGATGGTTTCAAATTCTGTTGGTGACTTATTAATAGATATACAATTGATTTTGAGTTATGCTAATGCTAAGCTTTTTCTTGTGCAGAATTTGTAGTCAAGCGCTGCATTGAAAAGTCCTCTTTTTAGCTGTTCTCATTGCTTAATAATCCTTCATGTTTACTTCCAAAGTTTCAGGGACAACTATCAATTAGGAAGCTAATTAGTTCAGTCCCAAGGAGGATTTTGTTCCTTGTGTTTGCCAAAGAACTTGCCACTCTTTAAAAATATAATTTTATCTAATATTATTTTGCATATATACTTTTAATCCATATTTATTTACATATACCCTAAGCAAAATATCTGCTTTACTCAACTAGTGTTATAACAATTCCAAGATCAGTCATTTCTGTAGGGTATAAACCCCACTATTGTGTCTATAAAACTATAACAAGATTTTTTTCAAGATTGTTACAAATGGTAACTCTTTTATTCTCCCTATTAAAAGATTGAGTGCAAATCATTTTTTCCCCCTTTAGAGTAGGTACTTGTGTAGTAAATTTTGTCATCTTAATATATGTTTTTCTCAACATATTTTTTTTTTTGCAAACCAGGACCCCCCTCACCTCCTCGGAATGCCATCTCAAATGTTAATGAAACTAGTGTCTTTCTGGAATGGATTCCTCCTGCTGACACTGGTGGAAGGAAAGATGTGTCATATTATATTGCATGCAAGAAGTGCAACTCCTATGCAGGTGTATGTGATGAGTGTGGAGGTCATGTAAGGTACCTCCCCCAGCAAATCGGCCTGAAAAACACCTCTGTCATGATGGTGGACCTGCTTGCTCACACAAACTATACCTTTGAGATTGAGGCAGTGAATGGAGTGTCCAACTTGAGTCCAGGAGCCCGGCAGTATGTGTCTGTAAATGTAACCACAAATCAAGCAGGTAAGTGTGATGTCCAACCAAATCATGTACCGTAGGCCAAGCTCTGTAAGTTCTCTCCACAGCTGAGGGCTATGTTGTCTGAGATCTGTTGAGAGAATTTCTCACAAACCAGAGCATTAGAACTTGAAGTAGAATATATCTCAATATGTTTTTTTTTCTTTCTTTCCGTTTTAAACAAGTAAAGGGTTGGCTTTCTTATCAGATATATTCAGGGATGGTGGAAAAAATATTTTAATTGAATTTTTTCATTAAAAATACATTTCTGGCTCGAAACTATTTGTAGCAAATATTTTTTTTTATCTCAAAATTACAAGCAGTGCAATCATTATAGCTCAAATCAATATTTTTATTGTTTTGTTTACTTCAAGTTTTTTAATTTAGCATGTAATCAGGCAGGTTTTATTTCCTTGTTTGTTAATTTGTTTGTTTGGCACCATAGCTGAATTTTCCTTGCAGACTGAAAAAGTATTTTCTTATAATTTCTATTATTATTATAACAAGAACACATTAAACATTTTTTTAATATATCCATTCATCAAAATTAGAATAACTATAAACTATGTGCAACCATATGAAAACACATCAATCTTCCATATGAAAATCTTGGGATTATTAGGGAGTAATTATTAGGGAGTGGAGAATACAGTTATGCTTAAAGTAATTTCCCCATATTTCCCTCTCAAATACTCACTTTGATACAAATCAACACAGAAGGCTTCTTTTCTGGTAAAATAAAATCCATACATAAACTATGACCGATTTTATAATTCAATCTATTATGTGGCAATAATTACTCAAAGACTGTAAGTAATGTATAACCTGTTTTTGTCAACAAAGGTATCTGAGGTTGAGAGAGGTAATAAAAGCCAACAAGTTGTAACTTCCCTCTCTTCCCTGATCATAATTCTCATTCAGTCTAAGGATGTAAGCTTGTCACCTTCTTAGTGCCTCAGGTAGACTTCGGTCAGTATGGACATCACTGTCAGCTATACTCAGTGAAATAGGATGTGTCTAACTGAATCGAATCAGACTTAATTTAAGTTTCTAGGTTGTGGAATGACTGATTTATAAGAGAATTCTGTTGGTAATGAAGTCTTGGCCAAAATAATTTGAATTGTTGGATGTATCAGATAAATCATGTTGTTATCACTCAAGAGGTAGAAAATGCATACAGTTGAGTTAATAGTTGCTTCTGATTGATAAAACTGATGGAAACATTCTAGAGTATTTTAGATTATATGAAGGTATTTGAATAATTCACGAAGAATCATTCTGAACATTCTAGATGTTTTATTTTGAACGCATGTTCACAGATTTTTTTTTTTATTCCATGAGAGAAAACATTGCACATACATATGCTATATTTCTCAGTAAATCCTTTATATTTTTCTCCATTTGCTCCCCAACCTAAGGTAGAACTAAAAAAAGTTCCAAACAACTGTGTAGGAATAGTGAAAATTAAGTTTTTCTTTAGTATAGACTCAGCTACTGACAATAATAATATAAGTCTATTTTTCCATCACAGTATCTAAATGTCAGAAATATTCAGTAAATGTGAACTGCCTTTCCACATCAGAAAAATGCTGGCTCTAAATGTGTGATTTTAGGTTTCTTGTGCAACATCTTTCAACCTTACTTTGCTCTACTGTGAATCTTCCCTTAGCATAATAAAAGCATATTGAACAATTACTAAGAGTTATTTTCCTTTGGGAGAACATTCTCTAGGTTGCATAACTTTAACTTCTTTGAAAGATAGAAGGATATTTCTCTGATGAACTAGATGTAGGGAATGAATGTTTAAAATGATGTGCTTAAAAGTATTTGCTCTAGTTTGTTAATTTTCTTTTTTTTTATTTATTTTTTTGACTTGCTGGCCTGTTAAAACTGCAAAGTGTGATTTTGAACTACCTATAAATACCTTAAATATCAAGAAAGAATAGTTTTCATCCATCTGTTCAAGGCATGGTTATCATGTAAAACGAACATTTATTCAGAGCAGACATTTTGTTGACTTTTGCTTTTTTCCTATTTTTCAGGCTACACAAACCATAAAATCTTTGTAAACCTACCCAAAAAAAAAAAAAAAATCAAAATAAGGAGATGTTTCCCCCCAGTATCTGACATTCCAGACCAACTGAATCTCAATTTCCACAAACATTTAACTTCAAATAGCTACTACAAAGTCTTTGATTTAATGTTACTATTGCGGGACATCTATCAAAGACTAACATTATAGAAAGTGGGCCATAGTTGTTTTTAATGCCTCAATATTCTTTAAGCATTAAATTGAAGAAAGTTATCTGGATCATGTGTAGTTTTTATATAAAAACTTATTTCAGCAGATTTTAACTTTAGTTTCAATCTCCTCTAAGGATTGTTTTTATGAGGAATGCATTTCCTTCTTGATTTGTTTCAAATTTGTAATTTGTTCTAGCATTTTCTTATTGATTTATATTTTGTAACATCAATGCATGTATGACTGTCTAGATTAAAAATTATATTCAGAAAATACAAGAAGAAAAAATAGTAATTTTTTCAAGATGAGGATCTTACAGCTAGGAACTGGAATTGATTAGATAACTGGCTGTTCAGTCTATAAGAGAAATACTGACTTTTCTGCTGATGGTGATTAAATGATTAATTTATGGATGTTTATGCAGTATTTCAAACATTTTCACAGCCATTATATCATTATGGAGTCTAGCACCTTGCTTTTGGGAGAAGTTATCTGAATTCAAATGATACTCTTTTGCATATAATTAAGTCAAGTCAAAATACAAAGTTTTATGACAAGCTAAATATTAGAATTAGTTGGAATTTATGGTCATTGTAAAATGCAGCAGATAGTTCTGAAGCTGTCAGGAAAGAACTGTAAAATTGCTGTGAGGATTTTCAAAGTGCAGAAAAATAGTGAGAAAAAGTAATTTACATGAAAGTAAAAGAATGTTGTCTGTGAGGAAGGGCAAAATGACAGGAAAATTAAATGTATGTTGATTACGTAAAGAACTTGTGACAAATAGTCAAATTGCAAAGTGGATAAAATGTGCATTATTGAATTCTTAAACTTAGAAAAGGGATAACATTCATTGAGTTTCTCCAGTTTTCTAGTTAGTTTATGTCTTTCTTATACATTTTTTAAAAAATTGACTTACGTATGATAATCTTTCTTTGTAAAACCATATTTAGATTACTTGTGTGACAAAACTTCTGTTCTGTTTAATTCTTTCATGGTATTCAACATATTTCTTCTAGATAGACAAATGCATAGATAGGACATAGCAGGATAGATAGTGGTATAACGATACAGTGTGAAAATTAAAAATTTCATTGAAATCAGATACTTTAAAAGTTTTGTTCTCTGCTTAAAGATAATGTGCATTCATCATATTCTTTAAACAATTTTTAAATGTTTTTTTAATGATTTTGCACTAGACATACTGTATCAAGAGCTAAAGTTTAAAGCTATTTTGATATACACAGATGTATATTTTATCCCAAGAAAAATAACTTCATTCTAACCAAAAAACAAAAAAATTGATACTTTAATATGCAAAGGTACAGAATCAGAATTCCGAGCTGTAATAGACCAAATTTTAATTGTTTTGAACTAGTCTTAGATTCCTGGCCTCTTTTTTTCAGAGGGCTAGTTTGACATGACATGAGTTGCAAAATCTATCAAACACTTGGGAGGGAATTTTCCAACTTCTCCCAGATAGACCATCAGAACTATCACTAAGCAAGGTAGTTCCTATGTTTTGATAGCTTTTACTTCTTGTTTCTTGCTGAGAGACATGATGTCTGAGAGACATGATAATCCCATTTTATCAGGTACTTTCAGTTTGAAGCCATGCATGTTGTCAACTAGCATGATGTCTTGTAGGATGCTGAAATGACCAGGGCTCCGAAAGACTAAATTAGACTGTAGAGCTGGACTATTAAGAGATTGCAGAAACATGATGGTGAAAGTAAACCATTGTTCCTGGCAAAGGGGCAACAAACTTTTTCGTGATCTCTTTATTGAGATGTTAAAAAAAGTTCATTGTCACTTGTTAGGCAATTATAATAACAATTGTAAGGGTCTTTATTGATTTTATTCAATGGTGAAACTATATTGGCTGTATTTGTAATCACCACCTGTTTAAATGTATTGTTATTTGCAAAGATTAATTTATTTTCTAAACACACCAAACGGGTAATTTAAATCTGTGTTAATAAACCCCACGTGTTAATTCTTCTGTTTTTTTTTTTTTTTTTTTTTTTTTTTTTTTTTTTTTTGGTGGCACTAATTGCTGCATTTCCCCAGGGATACAATAAAGATTTCTGTTTACTCTTTTGGTAGGAGGGAAATGCTTTTAGTTTGACCATTACTGCAGTTTTACAGCTTTTAATCCATGGGCCTTAGAGACGAAGAGAGATTTTGTCCAGATGCAGGGTAAACTTTCCAAATACATACCAATTATCTAGTCAAATAGTCAAGGGATAGAATAGAGGTGTCACTGTACCAATTGTAATATTAGCTTAGGACAAAAATCTCATTCATCATATGACCTCCACAGCCTCCACTCGGATCAATGTTTCTTAAGATTATTCTAGATGCACAGGAATCAATGTTAGCTTGGAGATAGTATTCAATAATCTCTGAAAGGTCTGGGCATTTATACCCCTTCCCACTGTATTAAAAAAAAAAAAAAGTCCATAAATATCATTCAGAAAAGTTAAAAGGAGGATGTACAGTGTGGGTAGCCACTTTTCAATTCATTTAAGGGGCTACGGGGTAAGTAAACTAACTCAGGCCTGGGAATCGATGAAAGATTATGACTAACTAGGTCACTACATTTTGATTTCTATGGCTCAGACCTTGATATCATTGGTGGTACAAATCAAATGACCCATTGCTTTGGTCTCTGGATGCCAAGTACTATACTTTTTACTATTCAAATTCTGTTGTCTGTTTCAAAAGCCATGCCCACCTTCCTTCCAGTGGTAAAGTGCTACTATTTGGCCTCTGCCACACTTGAACCTAAATAAATAAATAAATAAATAAATAAATAAATAAATAAATCATTTCACCACAGCTTCAACTTCTGTTTTCAAGTATAAAGAACAGAGAAAAGAAGAGCATAAATTTTGTTTATAAAGGTGACTTTGTCCTCATCAATTTATTTCTCATCATTATGATGAAGAAGGTATCTTCTGGGGCCTTTCTGGTGGGCGGTTTCACAAATCTTCAAAAATAAATCCAATTTAACATTCTCATGACAGTATGCCATTTAATGCCTTTTTCTGCAATAAGACAGGGTAATCACAGCATCTGAACTTTATTTAACTTAGGCCACCTTTCACTTCATAGTTTGGTCAAATAATAGAAGAAGCATTTAGCATGTATGCCAGCAACCTGGGGAAGCTCACTGAATCCAGAATCTCTAATCATGCATTTATACCAGCTTGAATTAAATTACTTCTCACTCGTATGTAAGGAACACATAAAATTTAAGTTACAGAATTTTGTAAGTCTCATGTTCAAGAAGTTTCTAGTCCCCAGTGTTAACCAGATAATTGTCTCCTAAGAGGATGTTGTGATCTTGAGTTTAGATGGAGTAATAGCTTTGGACAGGAAGAATATTGCTTCCTTTTATCAGTTCATGGACTTGGTACTGAAGACATGAGGGAACAACTTCCTCATTCAGGTGTGGAATACCTGAATCTGGTAGCATGAGAGACTCAGTAAGGTTTAGAAATTGAGAATCTTTCGAGACGTCTGAATTATCCTAGATAGCCACATTCCAGTGCTAAGGATTTTACTTTTTTGTCAGACAATGTCTTCATTTTCTCAGAAAGCAAGGCAGTAAATTTGATCATCTTTGTAATTCAGGAATTCTGTGTAGTAAGACTTGGATTTTGATGCCTGACTCTGTCATTCTTTTTACTGTAAGAGGATACAAGATATTTATGGAATGGATACTGATCATCTAAATACGACTGGATCTGAGAATTCAAACTTTGAGCGGCTTATTTTCTTCCTTTAAATTCTGCAGTGCAGTTAAGCATAGCCATTCCTTCCCATATTTCTTGTATTTTTCATAGGTTTATAGAATATAACAGGTGGCACTTGGTCACAAAAAATGCTTTAAAGAATCACCTTTTTTGAGGTGACCACAGGTCATGAGACATATGCCACTCTCTCCCAAGCATTGTCAAGTTGCCACCCTTTCATAGTAAATAGGATCTTCCTACAACAAAACATAGCCAGACAAATCATTGGTCTTATATTCCCATTTCCTGAAAAGACAGTTGACTGCACCATTCTCTTTGGGGAACATATTTTGGGTTTTTTTTGTCTGTCTTAATTGCAAACGAAAATCTACTCTAGCTAGTTTAAATAGTAAAGACCTTTAATAAAGGATATTAGATGGCTCAGACAATCATTGAGAAGAATAGCTCCAAAGATTAGAGTTTAAGTTTCCAGGAGACATGCCCAATACTCCAATCACAATCTAGCCTGATGAAGCAAAAAGTTGCCACTGCAACTGCCTAGCAATAAATGGCAGGCACTTGACTCTATTACAATAGCTACTGCCACTGGTAGCATTGCTGCTTCAGAATCTCAAACTTGAAAAATCTTCAATCTTGCTACCAGCAAAATCTTCATGTTTTTTTTTGCCATCTGCACCATCAGAAAAGCAAAATATGAGACTTTCTAAAGAGCCTGATTTCTTAAGTTGCCTGTTTGAATCAGTATCTTGCCTGGACAAGTCTTTTTGCTGAATCCCAAGCCAAATACTTTTGTTCTAGCAGACAGGGAACCTGGAGATTTTTGAGTTCTGATTTCTATGTTGGCTAGCGAAGGTTTATCACGTGGGTGTTATTAATATATAAAGTCACATTCCAGTGATGGTATACTCTAATGAATTTGTTCAAATTTGAATGAAAATTTCTACATATAATTTTTAAGTAAGTTATCTCTAATATTTTGGGAAAATCTTGTTTGTAAAGTTATCGAAATTTGTCCATCCTATCTCCTCCACTCCTCCGTGCCTTCTTTCCTTCCCTCTCTACGTCTCTCCCCCTTCTTTCTTTCTTCCCTCTCTCCATTCCTTTTTTTAAAATTATTCTTTATTTTTTATTTAAGTTTGAGGGTTGAATTAATAATATGCCTCATCTCTGGGATATTACCAACTTTGACTCACTCAAGGCACTCATCTGGTTTATATTATATATTTTCTTATATACCACTTCTATCCAAAATCCATTTACAATTTCCCTACACTAAAGAACAACCATTTTATATGTTAATTGTTTTTATTCATAAAATGTGTATTTAATATTTCATGCATATATTTTAAAATTAATTTAGTGTTTACATTAAATATGTTCTGTCTACTATTTTTTTCACTGTGATGCAACTGTTTTACAGATCCACCCATGTTGCTTTTGGCCATCTAATGTGCTACTTATAACTATCATATATCCACTAGACTTTACATATCAACTCAACCCAGTAACAGAGATCCAAATTAGTGTATTGGTTAAACGTCTGTACTGTGGATCCAGACTTTCTGGTGTCCATACTGTCTCTGTCACGTGCTAGCTATGTGACTTAGGGAGGGTTACTTAAACCTCCCAGAACCTCAGTTTTTCCACGTGTAAAATAGAAAAAATAATAATAGTAGTTATGACATTGATGGTTATAAAGATTAAATGAGTTAATACTGACAAAACAATTAGTGTAATGACTAACCTTTAATAAAGTTTAAATGTTACTAACATTTAACAAGGTGTTAAATGTTACTATAGTAGTATTTAAGAAACTTTTTCAATAATATTTTTAATAGTGTGAGTCCATGGAAAAAACTATGGGATAAAGGTTTTAGAGTTTATGAGTATTATATATGCAGACCCATTGGTGAAATAAATTGGAAAGAGGAAAAACATTCAAATACAAAAATTAATGTATAGAACCACTGATTCAACAGATAACAAAAGCAATTGCTTGAAACTTGGAGTAAACCAAGAAATTTGTTTCTAGTAGTAATTCTATCTTCAATGATTTCCTAAAGCACTGAGTTGTATAATAACATTGGAGTTCTTCTAATTTTGGTAAAATATCCAGAGCACTAACATAAAGAAACAGCAAGAGAATAACAGCATCAAAGAAGGAGTAGCAAGTGGGGGGAATATTTTGCATATAGAAAATAGACACTTCATTTTCATTTTCATCAAAGTATATGTGAAAAAAATATGCATTTTTCTAACTATGTCATTGTCATGTACAGATAGATATTAATTTGGTCAATTATTAAGGTATCTAAGGAAAAACATCTGAAGATATATGTATTATTTAGCTACATATCATATCTCTGCATTGACCTAACACTCATGCTTCTGTCACCAGATCAGTGTTCTGATTATTGCTGCTCTTTTTTCTAATTATGAAGCTTTTAATACTACCAACTGCTGGTGTCTGTCTTCGCTGAAACTGGCATAGGTGAGGCACACATTCTGTGCTTGTTCCCATGCCTAGTTGATGTTTTGAAAACATACTTCAGAGACTCTAATCTGACGGATGTGTCCATGATTCATGACTGGTTTATTTAATGATTAGCAAATGGGGTGGAATATTTTTAGAAGCAATCATAATTCATGTTTGGTTCACTGATTTGGAATCTTGCTTGAGACTTGCTGGTTTCTAAAAAGGCACTTCAGGATCGTCTTTCTCTTTTCTACCTGTTGTAACAATGACTGAAACAAAGACAGCTAGCATGTTTCAGCACTGTGTGCATACTGCTGTGCGAAGAACTTTATTTACATATTCTTATTTGATCCTAGCAATATCCTCATGACAATATTATTATTATTCCCATTTTTAGGATGAAGAGACTGAAGTTAAAAGATGTGACGTGATTTGCCCAAGGTCACAAATCTAGTAAGTGAGGGAATAGGAATCTAAACCAGGGAATGCTTACCTTGGAGCCACTATGCTCTGAATCACTAGTAAATATTGTACATTCTATTTCTTCTACCTGAAGCTATTTCTTAAATCATTGTCCTAGATAGCTTAGTCTTCAGATCTCTTAAACTGCTGCTACCTTGAAAAAGCTTTTGCTGCTCTCTAATTTGGGCATGCATCTGTAACGAAAACCAGAGCACAAGGCACTATAACCATTTGCTCTCTTGTCTGTTTTTCTAGAATCTTTCCCTGAGGGTCACAAAAGGACCTAGCACCTATGGTTGTTAAAAATGTTCATAAATGAATGAGTTCGATGGTTTTTCTATTATTTCAATCAATGTTATAATACCAGGTATTGCTAGTAATGTTGATGCGTAATGTGTTTAAAAATGTTTTTTGCATTCTTCAAATAATTCTGTCAATTTTTTATGTTGAGGCTTCTCTTGTTTGTTTGTTTGTTTTTGTTTTGTTTTGTTTTTTGTTTTTCATTTTTAAAGTTAAGGATCAAGACACAGAACCCTAATTATAATTTGTAGGTTTTTTTCAAAACTCTGAAATATGACATTAGTATTTAAAGTTTTGCCTACTTTCGTAATCTCTCTTTTATGGACATTCTAATCTCGACCAAAGGATTCACTGAGGATGACTGAACCCATCTGAGAGGAATTGTATATAATGATTACTTAAATAGTGATATTTAAGGGCAGTGCATGGTTATTTTCTATCTTCAGTGTGATTAATAATTACCTTCTGATGGACACTACACATGAATTTCTGATTCAGTATGTACAAGGGAAGACCCAAGAATTTGCTTATTTTAACATTCACACACACACACAAATACATATATCCACACACAGAGTGATTCTGATGCAGTGTGTGTTTGGCCCACGTTTTGAGAAAGATTATAGTTGTGGGAGCTTTTAATATTTGTTTCCTATCCCTCCTCTCTAAACGGTGACAACCTTTAATCAGGTTCTCTTGGTATTACTTTTTCTAAAAGCTCTCTATAAAATACCTATTGACAGTCTGCTTTTACACCAGTGGTGATTTTGTTAATACTATTTCTTCCTAATCTGAGTACTCCATTCTTCCCACCGTTCATCTAGAAGCTAGTTTTAAGTTCTCCTCTTTTTGTGTGTCGATTCTGATTGCAAACTGATTCTCTGTTCAACAGAAACATGGTCAATGATCCTTTTTTTGTGTGTGAACCATCAAACATTCTTGTGGTTTAGTTCAGAATCAGGGCGGCTCAGTATCTGAGCTATTCAATCATTTGTCTCAGTGAAATATATGCTATGAATTTATTTGTGTAATGATGCATGTTGTAAATTGACATGCATAAAATATTAATTTGCTTAAGACCTCACTCTTACGTATTGTTGCTCTTTATTGCTAGTCATTGAAAACAAAGTTCTGAAAGTATTCCCAATGGCCTGGCATCATGTAAATCATATTTAAATCAAGTGCATGTATGAGTTCTCTATTAGGTTCTGAAGGAAGATTACTTAGAATACTGAAACGTTTTTTGTTTTTTAATTTTTTTTTTTTACCACATATTGAAATGACTTGTTCTTGTGATTTTCCTTAACTTGATTGCCAGGCATTCAAACACCAAGTATTTATCCAGCACCTCCTGCATTTATTATACTCTACTGAGCATTTTGAAAGATACAAAATAGTTGAAGTCATACTCTATCGTTAGAGGATTTAATTTTCCCACTGAAGAAATCAAAGAATTGAAGATCGTGCCTAATAAAGTAAAACAATTAGAAAAATATTAATGACAATTTGGATATTAAGTTCATGAACAAAAGCATCAAATTCATTACTTTTGTATGATGATTAGATTGATTTGTTGACTTCACATTATCGTTTTTTAAATCTCTATTTTGCCTCCTTTATCATATGTAAATGTCTAAAGAGGCATTTGTTCATATCCACTTAGTTATGATATTCAGTTGCATTTATTAGGAATAGATGATAAATCATTTTGTAACTGTCTCTATGTCTATTTAAATAATTATGCCTTGTATTGGTTAACATCACTAATAGCATAATCAGTCTTTACTGCTAATGACCTGTTGTTGAATGATATAATATATTAACACAAATGAAAAAAGAAATACCTTGAGACTATTTGATTGTTAGGAATATTTTCACTTACTCTGTTATATCTAATTTATTAATAGTTAACAGGCCACTTGATACATTATTGGAATACAGTCGGAGCAAATTACCTGTTTTGTAGCTTGTCACAGACACCAATATCTTCTTTATCAAAACAAGCATCTTGTTTGATGAATTTTTTGGCATATATTAAATGTTTTCTGTTAAAATATACTTTTAGTGATAACTTTTTGATCTTACTTTTTTACAAGTCTTCTCCATTAGTAAGAAAAGAGAGGCTAGTTGACTGAATCTTCAAGCCTAGAATGCCTGAGATTGTGACCTGTATTGCAAACTGATGCTTAAATTAAGACTCAAGTAATGATTTCCTTTCGACCTGTGGTATGACCTAAATATAAATACAATATTATTCCAATAGTGCAGTTTCTTTACTCTAGTTACATCTATCTATTTAAAGTATATGAAATTAGAAGGTCTCTATTTTTTAAATAATCTTTAATTTTCCCTATAAACCAGTAAATGACATTTGAAAATGATAACTCTCATTATCCTATAAATTATTAATCTTTCAGGCTATAATTTCTGTCATCAAGAGTATACTCAGATTAATAAGGCTTCACTTTTTATTACTTAATATTTAACCCTTGGCATAAAAAGAAATATTTCTATTTTAGAAAACAAAACTTTATTTCTAAAGAGTAAATTACTATTGGTACTGATGGGAGTGGTGGTAGTAGTTTAGTGGTTTATTTGTTTTTGTTTTGGTCCACTTTAGAAAATTGAAATTTATATATGAAAGGATTCAAAACTTGAGTGACTAATTTCTAACATTTCCCAATGTGATGCTGATATTGGTACTCTCAAATGGGGGATAGACATTTGATTCTGAGATTTATGTCTGTAGGAGTATTTCTTGGGATTAGGGTTGGAAACATTAGTAGCTTGCCTTTAAAACTGTGAAATCACACACTTACATAGTTGGTAGGGGATCTTAATATTATGTAGTCTGACTTTTTTCTCTACTTGTTAAAGCACTACCATTATGCCTAGCCCTATTATTACTTTATCTCTTTTAAAGAAAAAAATCTAACACTATATATTATTGTGCTGACTTTAATAGAGAGACATTGTATTCATGAACTTGATCATTATAAGACAGCAGAGAAAATAAATGTTCTACTTGTATGTGTTTAGAAAAACCCTAAAAGTCTTCTTAAGTACCTTCCACATGAGTTGAGGTACATGGTGATGAAAACTGTATAAACTTTTTTAAGGGCTAACCATGACCGTCGTCAAAAACAACTGTTGATTATTTTGTTAAAAAAATCATACCAATGGTGCAACTATACTAGTTTAACAACAATCTATTCACCTTTAATTTCTTAACTTGTTTTTGTCTTAGTAATGTGAATTCTTTCTTCATATTTAATCAGAATTCATCTTAAAATTCTTCATTGTATATTCTTTTTCTTTATTTTTTGGGGGGGATATTGGGGAACAGTGTGCTTTTCCAGGGCCCATCAGCTCCAAGTAATTGTCCTTCAATCCAGTCAAGTAATTGTCCTTCAATCCAGTTGTGGAGGGCACAGCTCAGCTCCAAGTCCAGTCTTTGCAGCCCACCATCCCATGCAGGAATTGAACCATCAACCTTGTTGTTGAGAGCTCACGCTATAACCAACTGAGTCATCTGGCTGCCCCTATATATTCTTTAAACATGTTTTAAAGATACTGACGATAAATTGTAATGATCATAATAGCAAAAACATGTATCACTATGTGCCAAGTTGTTTTAATTTGGTAGTTATGTTAATTAAAGTTTTTAACAAAATATGTAAAATATTTGGGGTTAAATTAGAAATAGAGACAAAATTTGCTTTTCCTCCCCTCACATGCCACATCCAACCATTAGTAAATCATAACCATTCTACACCTATATGTATCTATATAATCCAATTATTTCTCATACATTCCATTGCTAACACCTTGATCCAAACCACCATTTTTTTTGTAGCTAAATTATTGCAATGATCTCTTAATCAATCTCCTTGTTTTCTGTTTCAGATCCCTATAGTTTATTTTCAACATAGTGGCCACAAGAATCTCTTTAAAATGTTCCAAATGATATCACGTTCTGGCTCAAAAGCCTCTAATGACTCCCTATCTTGCTTAGAGTAAAAGATATAGTCATACAGGATCTGGACCTTTATCACTTCTTTGTCCAACCTCATCTCCCAATACTTTATGACTCACTTGCTTTGCCAGGTATACTTCCTTCCGTGCTAATCATTGACTTTCTTGGTGGGTACCAGTGCCAGGATTCTAATACTTGCTGTTCTTTTTGCCTAGAAACACTTTCTCCAAAATATCCATATGTCTCCCTGATGTGGCATCATAAATTCATTTTGCTAAAATATATTTTCAGAAGTATTTCCTGAGCATCTTATTTAAACATGCGTGCATATGCTTGAGCATGTACTTGTATACACACACACACATACACAGACACAAAACCTCCCTCACATGACCTTTCCTATGCCACTTATTTTTATTTTTCATAGCACATATTACTGTATAACACTGTATAAGTCACTTTGTTCATTGTTTTGTTTCACCCTAAAAATATAAGTTCCATTAGTTCAAAAAGTTAACTACATTGTTGTCAAGAAATGCTCCTGCATATAGAAAGTACTTGATAATTATTTGTTGGAAGAATGAGTGAACAACTGAACACAATTCTTGAATTGTACCTTTTTACAAATAAACATTTTTCTTAGCAAATTTTAAGTTATAGTATGTCGTTTTATCAAACAAAATAGCTGCCTCTTCCTAATCTCAAATCATTTACTGATCTCACATTGGAAAATGTCATTACATAGACTGATGGTGTGGGACGGGATGACCCCTACATTCTTATTACTTCTACTTTTTGTTGTTCCTGCTCAATCTTTATTTCCCAGCTAATATGACTTCTTTCAGGAAGCTGCCCTTGAATCATCAAATTTGAGATAGCTGCCCTCGAACTTTCCTCACTCTCAGACAACTATGTTGTAATCTGCTTTCTTATTTCTCTCTCCTTCTATGCTATTAGTTCCTTAAGGGCAGAGATTATACATGGTTTATTCATGACTGACTCCTTACTGGCTAATATGGTTCTAACATACAACAGGTATCTAGAAATATTTTTAAATGAATAAATATATGACTATTATTCATTGAAGTGTTATTGGTTTTCAAAATAAGGATTTTTTAAAAATGTTGTCATGTTATTGATAGAAAAAAGATCTCCTCTAAATACCAACATAATTTCTTCATGACTTTTTAGCTAACATTCTCCCTTAGTCATAATTTCCACATTTTAAATAAATAGTCTTGCCTGATTTCCTCTTAAAATCTATTGTATTTCATCACATATGCATTACTCAGTCTTACATTTAATTATTTCATAAGTTGTTACAGCAAAATCATTGTTAGATAAAACTATCACAGCTTTTAGTTTTTCATTTCTTTGTAAGATTGTGTAAATTATTATCTATTTAGTTTGGGTTAATTGAATGTCTTAAAATAAAAGTGTCTGCTTGTCTTTTGTGTTACTTTATCAGTTCCTAGAAGTAGATTTTACTTAACTTCTTCTCTTTGTTTATTAATTTCTAGGCATACCAGTTATTTTAAATTGGTTCTAGATAGCAAAAATAATTTTTATAGAAAATAACTTACATATGGAAATACTAATGGGTTTTGAAATTTAATTATTTATAATGAATAAAATTTAGTCCCAATCAATGCATATTTGCTGAACTACTGTAATGTACATTTACAAGAATTTATTACCTTATTGAGTATATGCCTGGAGGTTTTTCATATTTTTCATGATATTCAGCACCTTCACTTTCTTTGTTGTTGTTCTTAGAATGGGTGAAAAGCAATGCTTTACGAAGTGTCTAAGTTAAATTAGATTTTAAATTGTTACAGTCTTAATGGGCATGGGTTTTTAAGTGTAGGAAAACAAATGGGAATAACAAATAAATAATTTGCTTAACCTTAATTAGCGAAAATGAAATCTATAGATAGATCTTATTTTTAAGAATCAAGAGAATATTTGTGACAACATGGATGGATCGTGAGAGTATGATGCTAAGCGAAATAAGTCAGACAGAAAAAGCAGAGAACCATATGATTTCACTGATATGTGGTATATAAACCAAAAACAACAAAAGAACAAGACAAACAAATGAGAAACAAAAACTCATAGACACAGACAATAGTTTAGTGGTCACCAGAGAATAAGGGGGGGGTGAGGGGTGGGAGATGAGGGTAAGGGGAATCAAATATATGGTGGTGGAAGGAGAACTGACTCTGGGTGGTGAACACACAATGGGATTTATAAATGATGTAATATAGAATTGTACCCTTGAAATCTATGTAATTTTACCAACAATTGTCACTCCCGTAAATTAAAAGAAATAATCAAGAAACACTTTTCACTAATTTGCTAAATCATCTTTAATGTCTACATTTGTGTATTTTGACCATAGCTTTTTTTTTCCTTAATATTTCTGCACATACAGGCATCTATTATCTGGGAAAATATTAAATCTCAAACATATTTCTACCTATGCCAAGAGCAATATGTTTGTACAAAATAGATAATGACAGTAGAAAATGACAGTAGGAAAATTCAGTAAAGACTTGTATATGATTTACATTATGGACAATGACTTTTTGACAACATCTGAATGGATTTACATTTAAATGAAGATAGTAGAAACCGAACTAATTGTCAAAGGCTGCTCAGTCTTTGGAAGTTCTAGTGCTGCAATACAGGTATCTGGAATCCCTTTCTAGTGCTCTTCACATTTAACCTTGTTAATTTCTTTGGTGTGCTTCCATTCTAATAGCGTAAACACTGATGTAAAGAGCTTCCTATTCCTTCAAAGAGTCTTTATTAATAGCAGCGATATTTCTTTTAACCTTTATAGAATCATTTCAAACCCATGACTGTGACATATTAAATAACTAAAATCTGGTTTAGACAAAATGATTTACTTTACTCATATCACTGTTCCCATGAATTCCATGCCTAATAAGGTTATAAGAGATTGATTTCATATGGTTTCATCTTGTGAATGTCATTATTAAACGCCCAAGTGAACAGTCATCTGTGCTGAATGGCTTTTCAATGGCTTTGCCAGGGATGTGGAATGAACATCACATAGACCGTGTTTTCCGAAAATAAGACGGGGTCTTATATTAATTTTTGCTCCAAATGACGCATTAGGGCTTATGTTCAGGGGATGTCATCCTGAAAAACCATGCTAGGACTTATTTTCCAGTTAGGTCTTATTTTGGGGGAAACATAATATATTGTAAATGACAGATCTCATCCTCATTAAAAAAAAAAGTGTTACTGATACACCAGTAAAGTACAGTTTACTTGCAGATATAAATTGCATGCGTATGTGTGCTTTCACAGTCTGACTTCCTTGTGTCAGATACTAGGGTCAACATTAGTTACTACCTCAGCAATAAAAATATAGAATGATACTTACCTCTATGTATCATGAGTCAGTGTACTTACACTGACCTCTTGGGAAAATATTAACAACTGTATTTTCTTATGGACGGTGGCTTTTAGGCATATTCTCAATGTTGTATTTATTATCGTAAATTTTTTTCGAGACCTGGGTAAAGAGTCTTTGTCATTCTTTCTGTATGCAGACATAGGGGTTTCTATGTAAGCTGCCAATTCCCAGAATAAAACTGATAGCTGTGGTAGTGTATAAGAAAAGGACCATAAATTCTTAAAGCTCCATCAATAGAGTCTATTTCCCCAACCCTTTAATATGGGCTGATTTGTGACTTTCCTTGATTAATAGATGAGGCAGTAGAGATGTGTAAATTCTGTAGTCAATGCCTTTGAAGACTGCACTTCCTCTCCCATCCTCCTGGAAGCCTGAGACCGTCATGCTTGGAGGAAGCCAGGTCTAGCCTTCTGGAGGATGATAGAGCACCAGGGGATCGAAGGCAGAGGGAGAAGTCTCCAGCTTTCCCATATGAAGCCCCAGACTTGAGAGTGGGTCTATCGGAAACAAGCCTAGTGGCAGCAGTTCTGTGAGATAAATGGAGCCATGTGAGTGAAGACAGTCAAGACCAGCAGAAAAATCACCCAGCCAATGCTTAGAATTCTGATAAATAGTAAATCCCCGTTAGAGTCACCAAATTTTGGGGCTGTTTCTTTACATTAATTGGTAATCTATAGAAGAGCCACCATCTATGGTGTGTTTTCCAAATACCTGGAACTGCTCTGAGCATTAATGAGCATTACTTCATCATTTTCATCATTCCTCTTTTACTGAGGGGAAAACTGGCATATAAAGAACTAAAGTTACTACCTTATGACTAGTAAATAGAGAACTCAGAATTTGAACCCAGGGAATTTTGCTTCAGAAGCATTACATTAACCACTAGACTATACTAGTTCTCAAAAGTTAATTCAGGAATCAATACAGATGATTTATTATTAGCATGCAAAAGACAAAACTTCTCCAAAAGTCCTGTTTTATGTATGAATTGTTCTATCTATCCATCCATCCATCCATTCATCCATCCATCCATCCATCATCTTACATGTGCATATGCTTCATTCCTCCAGTAGAAGGCATGTTCTGTTCGATATCAGTTATATTCTTTCACTGTGTCTTCGGACCTGACCTCAGTTTGTGATGATATATCCATATTAACTTTTGCTCTCATTTTGTTCCTTCTTATATTTCATAATATTTTCATATCGATATTTTAAAGCTAAAGAATCATAGCTCTGTGGGTACATAATGCTTTTAAATATGACTCATTTTTGTGGCTGTTAATGAAGTTTTGTCTTACCCATTAAATGTATCATTTTGTATCTGAGGTTGCAAAGTTTATATATCTTTTTATGAAAGTCATGACATAGCTTTATAGGCTAGGTAGTTTGATTAATAGCCTTTATTTTCCATATCTTCCATTAATCTGTTCTTTTGTAATGGAGTTTTATATGAAAAATGTGGTAAGATAAATACCTTTTAATATAACACAAGATAATGCCAAGGAAGCGTTAATTTACCTGCTACATGTTCAGTAAACTCTATGGATCTAAAACATGCTAGAGCGAGTTGGAAGTCCTTTGAAAGAATATTCATATTACATATTTAGATTTACATAATATAACTTTTCTGTGTAAATGCCTATGATTTGCAGTGATACAGTTTTACTACCTATAAATAAACTGCATAAACACAAACCTACAAACAACAAATATTTATAATGATAAATCACTAATGGAGATTGGATCTATTCTCCACCCAAAATCTTTATCACAAATAATCCTAGTTCTTAGGTTTAACTTTATTTATTTATTTATTCATTTATTTTTAATTTATTAGTTTCAGGTGTACAAGACAAGGTAATACTTAGACGTGCATCATTTATATCCCTCACACTGTGAACCTCCCCCCATCCACTATCCCTCCGACCTCACACTGAACCATCACATTATATATATAAAATTATAGTTGGCATTCATTAATGTTTAGCTTCTGGTGTACAATGCCATGATCAGGTATCCACAGTATCCCTGAGGTGGTCTCCCAAATAGGACGCATGTCCATCGGATACCCAACAAAATCTTTACAACATTATTGAATACCTTCCCCAAATTAATTTTCAAAAAAACCCTGAGGCCATCTTGTGGTTACCAGCTGCTTCCAAATCCCTTCACCTTTCCCCTTATCCCCAACCCCCCCCCACACACCCATCTAACAACTCTCGTTTTTTTCTTTGTGTCCCCAAAACTGTTTCTGATTAGTTCATTCACATAGTCTTTTCTTTAGATTCCATATATAAGTGAGATCATATGGTACTTGTCTTTCTTTTTCTGACTTATTTCACTTAACATAATGTTCTCTAGATCCATCCATGTTGCTGCAAGTTTTGATGGCTAGTTCTACAACTAGATGTATTTGAAGTACATCTTTTATGGGTAGTTGTTGGTTTGGTAATACGTGAACGCAAATCTCAAAATATTAAAATTTGGTAATAGAGTATAGCACTGCAGAGATAGTCATAATAAATAAAAGTGTAGTGATCATGTGGAAATTTATACTATACATTTATCTGTGAGATAAATGGAGCCATGTGAGTGAAGACAGTCAAGACCAGCAGAAAAATCACCCAGCCAATGCTTAGAATTCTGATAAATAGTAAATCCCCGTTAGAGTCACCAAATTTTGGGGCTGTTTCTTTACATTAATTGGTAATCTATAGAAGAGCCACCATCTATGGTGTGTTTTCCAAATACCTGGAACTTTATTTCTAGTGTCCATGGATATTTTATGCCACATAGAATATATGACAATGATAGCAAATTGATTTATCACAGTATAATTATTGTGAAATAATTACATATAAAATCTGAGAACAAAATCATGAAAAGTACTATCTAAAATAAAAATCACTATGGTATAACGCAATTCTCTATGTCCCTTCTTTCACCTCAAGCACACACACACACACACACACACACACACACACACACACACACAGACACACACCTCTTCTACCATTAGTATCAGAAAATGAGAGTCCCCGGCGACTCACAGAGATGTCCAAGAGAGGATTCAACCTGGAGCAATGGTGACCAAGTTCTTGTCTCCTCCCAAGAAAGAATTCAAGAGCAAGACAGATGCAGGAAAGTGAAAGTGATTTATTGAAAATGAAAGTACACACTTGAATGGAAAGTGTAGGTGAACTCAGAGAAAGAGTGGCACCAAGGAAGTCATGATCAGGATTATTTATTCCTCCTGGGGCAGTAATAGGTGACATCCTATTGATGTGGTTAATTCATCTCCTTCTCTTGGGGGGACCCTCCGTTTCCCCCTTTTCTTTCTTATTTGGTTTCTCTGGAACTGTCATGGTATGAGATGCAAGATGGGAGTTCTAGTAACTGCAATGCAAATGACATTAAAATTAGCTAAAGGCCAGGTCCCCAGTCATAGGGGTCAGCCTTGCTGGATGAAACTGGTTCTTGCTTTTCTCCAGCTGCAGGTACTGGATACAGTCACTTGTTACTTGTGTAGTCAGTGAGGCACCTTTGTGTCCTGGAGGGGTTTGTCAATTTCCTAGGCTACCTGTCCTGCCTCAAGAGAAATAGACATTTACTTTAACTAAGTAACTAATTCCCCAATGTCAAATAAATACAAATTGTTTGAAAAAGTTGGTGTAAACATCTAGAAGAAGTTTTTGTTTTTCTAGCTACCTATGAAGATGAATACTATATCATATATCACGTGCCTGCATATTATATAAAATATTCAAATGTACTTTTACGTATCCACTCCATATGGCTGTTGACCTTGAAAAGTTATTATATATAACTAATAGTTATTGAGTGCTGAGTATATTCCAAGAAAAAGGATAAGTTTATATTCAGTACTTATTTAACACTCCAGCATCCCAAGTGGAGTTATCATTCAAAGCTAAGAAAACTGAGGCATGGAGAAACTAACTTTGCAGTAGTATAGTTACTGGTGGAACTGCATTTTAAACCATGTCGGGCTATTTTCAGTCAGGTAGTTAAATTCATTTTTGGAAATAATGTAATGTAAAATACTATGCATTTGAATTTTAAGACTATATAGTATTAAAATACTGCATTGACTAACATAATTCTGTACCATATATATTTAATTTTCCTAAACATAGTTCCATCTCCTGACTCTACATGCATACTGTGTGTGTGTGTGTGTGTGTGTGTGTTATTTAATCAAAGCATGTTCACTTATTTTCAAGATATTATATTACAACAAACAATAAAACTGGAAAGGTCAAGAATATATTATTTTTAGATTTCCAAGGTGGCAATTCAAAGATAATTCCATATAGAGGGTAAATTATGTAAGAATATGTTTTGCTCTAGATACAAAGCTCTTTCCCACTTTTTTATTTTTATTTTTAGTGTTCCAACCAAGTTGTTTATGTTAGATTGGGTAACTGAATATTTTAGAATCAACAAATATAGTTTGCCTGTATTGATTCTTTTTTTGACTTTGATGATTTTGAAATATTTCTCCCTTAGATTTCCTTTATAAAAATTACTAAATCCCCAATATTGAATGTTCTAGTGGCTTTAGTGTTTCTTTTATTCCTATTCTAACAAAATAGAGACTAAATATGTATAGACAGACATATTTTGGGTGTGTTTTTTTTTCTATTTTCGGAAAATTTTGAGTTAGTAAATAACCTCAATAAACTATGTACATCACTATGCAATATATTTTCCTCTTATAATATCCTGCATGTGAAAACTTACAAGAAGACTGGAAGGTAACCACACTTTAGAAGTCAATCTCCCACATGTCCAATCTTTCTAGTTACAGTGAAAACCACAGACTTGATACCTTTATTAGAAGAGATAGCCTTATCTCCAGCTCATCATTCATACTTGTACTGCACAATTGGTCAATGTAAATATTTATAAATATTATAAGTTATATGAAAATCCCCATAGAGCCGTGATTTGTGTGTTATGTATCACAATTGAGGAAAAATTGGAAAAGTAGTTTACACTAAATTTGGCTTATTTTTTTTTAATTGCTATTTTACTTTTCCTTTAGTTTTCATTGTAGTGATGGGATATGATAATTTGTGAGTGTTAGACAAGAAAATTTTAATGGAAGCCCATTAGTAAGATGTTTAGTTTCTCTTATTTTGTTTCTAGATACAGTTTGCATTAGGAACTAAACTAAGTATTGAACATTATTATGTTCCTTGGATCTGTGTCATACATAATTGGCTCCTGTTTAATATACAGAAGAAAGAACTGTATTAATTCAGATGTCTGATTATGCTTTTCTTAATTACCTTGTTTACAGATATTAGAATGTGAAAATGTCACTTTTTCCTAATTTCTTAAAAAAAACAGGTGTGAAAGTTCACATGCATTTTCGTCGTGTGGCATAGCCACAATTAATAAAAGAGAGAGACTTTTTGGATACGTGGAAGGATAAATTCATATTCAAAGTTATATTAATGAATATGTTAACTCACGTGATGGTGATATTAATCTCATATTCTAAATGGAGTAAATGGGCATAAATAGATATCAATAAATGGATAATTAAATAATCGAACAAATTCATGTTCAGATGATATTTACATTATCCTTATTTCCATTTATACATTTATTCTATAATAACTGAATTTATGCTATTTGAAAGACATGATTCTAGGCAACATTCAAAATAACAGAAACAAATGATAATTCCTGTCTGTAGTGAAGTTTAATAGGAGAAATTATGTGTGTACACAGGTAATTGGATGAATAAAGTTAAAAGCAGGTCTATTCAGGAAATTAATAAATGAAAGTGGACGTCCTCAAGAAATAGGAATTATTTCCAGATGACAGAATCAAAGGTTTCACGCAGGAGATAGTATTTGAATAATGTCCAGAAATGCAGGTCGAATTTGGACATGCTGGGTTGTGTAAATTGATTGAGTAAAAGTAGAGAAGTAGTATTGTGAAAGATGAATATAAAAGTCTAGTTTTTGCTGTATGTGAGACAGGGAGACTACATGCTTGGAGATTTTGGAGGGCTTAATACCAGAATAAAAATATTTTATTCTCTAGGCATTGAAGAGACATTGAAGTTTCTTAGCATGAAACTAGCTATACTTCATCAAACTTACTTAAGATAAAATAATTGAAAAAATATTTTAATATGAAAAAAGTCCTTATAATTGATCTTTATATATGACTATATATATTATAGAAAGTTTATATAGTCATATATATCATATATATTACGAGTAAGAAGGTTACTCGTAAACAAATCTTAAAAATGTATCTAAATAGCATACATTTGTATGTCACCACTGGCATTTCAAAAAATCCAGGTCACCTGATATAGTAGATATAGTGTAGGTCAAAGTATCTACATTTTTAATAATTATGCCTACTAATTCTGATATAATATATGCTGAGCTATGCTTAGAAAATCACTGTTTTAGGCTATGAGATTCTCCATTGACCAGAAAAACAATAATGTATGTAGAAAAAAATACAGTGACCTGAAATTATGAATTTTTGACTCCTCTTCTTGGATATATATTTTAAATTATTTTTAGCAATATTAGTTCACATAAATAAAATATATTTTCAAATCAAAATGAAATTGTTTTCAACAAAGGAACAAATAGGGGGAAAGTCATTACTTACTATAACTTACAGAACATTTACTAATTGCAATTTTTGCACTTGTTTTTAACCTTTTAAACCGCAATTACTTTTGCACCAACCTAACATTTTCATAAATTAAACCATTAAGTCATTATAATGACTCTATGATAAAGACATAGTATTTTCCCCATTTAACAAAGGACACCAAGTTTAGGTACCTTGCCTAAATTACAGACCTTATAAGAAAGTCTGCTATACAACCCAGGTAAACTGATCTAGACTCCATTCCATTAATTAAAACACCATGCAGTTTCTTCAGGAAAAACCCAACGTGCTCCTTCCCCTTCCATTCTTCATAAAGGAATGTGGTACCTTTATTTCAGTTTACAAATGAAAGTACGTGTAGTTTATTAAAAGGTCTATTATTTCCTTTTTTTTT
Source organism: Rhinolophus hipposideros (assembly GCF_964194185.1). NCBI lineage: Eukaryota > Metazoa > Chordata > Mammalia > Chiroptera > Rhinolophidae > Rhinolophus > Rhinolophus hipposideros. Next base: position 47,705,795 of record NC_138047.1, on the reverse strand, counting down.
CTTTTAATTAAAATTTATTTGGGTGACAACTGTTAGTAAAGTTACATAGATTTCAGGTGTACAATTACGTATTACATCATCTATAAATCCCATTGTGTGTTCACCACCCGGAGTCAGTTCTCCTTCCATCACCATATATTTGATCCTCTTTACCCTCATCTACCTCCCCCTCCCTCCTTACCCTCTGGTAACCACTAAACTATTGTCTGTGTCCATGAGTTTTTGTTTCTTCCGTTATTTTCTACCTCTAAGAAGAAGAATATCAGTGTATTCTGGAGGTTGGTTCTAAGGTTATTTGTTCTATTTATCCTTTGATGGTCACACTGATTTACATTATAACCTAATAAAACAATGATATGTATAATATGTATGATATTTATTGCTGCAGTGAGATACCAAATAAACTCTTGGGGTTATGCATTTTCAGGTACTGAGCTGTTTAATCAGATTGAAAGGAAGAAAGTAATGACTTCATGTATATTAACGTGCTTCCGTGGCTTGAAATGGAAAGAAAATTTTCATTTATTACTAATCAAGTTTGAGGAAGTGGATAGGTGACATATTATAAATCAACTAATACTAATGTGTATGGGTTTGTGTGTGTTTATTTTACATGTTTTTTTCCTCTCATAGCTGATATACTTTGATAGATTCATATTTGACTAATAATTGATTTTTGCACCTTTTATGTGATTAAAAATTTAATTAAACTTTTCCAAAACTCATTAATTACTTGGCTCCCCCAAGCTCTATCATAATAAATTAAGCAGCATACATGATTAGTTAAAAATCCAATCTGGGGACCACTAATCAGCATTAACATTTCATTGATGATTCTAAAATGAAGTGCAAGTTTTTCTTTTTCATTAGTCTTTATCCAATTGGGGAAAACAGAACAACCTTCTTAGCATGTTTAGAATCATAGGGTATTTTATACTACTATTCCCTTTTCTTCCATTCCCATGAAGGAAAAGAATAATTGGTGAACAGGGTAAAGAAGGTTCAGAAATACAACCATAGAAATGAATGCTGTGAGATTTGCCCCGGTATAGAAATTTTCTCTACTGTATTCTGAGAGGCCTCCTTTCTTTCTGTGCCAGGCAGGCAAAGCACTGTTCAGGCATTCACTCAGGCATTCAGGATTGCCCCTATTTTCAAGCAAATTTGCATAGTAGTTATTTATACTGATTCATGGTTTTCCTTTTAGCAAGTCTCTCTCTCCTCCCCACTTTCTTTTTGGCAGCCTTTACTATCCACTTAAGTAGGAAAAATAATGGGCTTGTGAATGGCTCTGAAATCTGATCTTTCCTTGAAGAGGAAGGAAAGAAATCTTTCTAAATTCAGTTCATAAACAAAGGTGTGTAAGTTTTTACCATTGTTCGCCTTTAAATGGAGCAAGTCCTACAAGCCTTTTTCCTATAAACATAAAAATTTGTATGGTGGGCATGTGATGTTAATCTGAGCTTCTAAACACGATTTCCTGTTTCATAAATTACTTCTCTTCCATATTTGCTGAGGGTCCATTGAACGTTTCGTAGGGCCAACACTTTTCATGTTGCAGAATTTGATCTTTGTTCCTTCAGAATCTTTCTTACTGTTCCAGATCTAGTTATTTCAATATATATGAATGTGTAATATTTTCCTTTTTGGACATCATTAACTTTTTAATCTCTTTTTTCATAACAATGAAATATAATTTCTTGCCTGCCCTTTTATTGCTGCCATTTATTTTGCAATAAAATACATAAGATTAAAAATGTTCTTGTAATATTTCATCAATAAGCAAGTGTTAAGGAAACATGAATGATGATTAGCAACTTGGTTACTTTTACTTAATTGATTGCCCACACTGCTGTTGCCACTTGAGCTTAGCCTTGTTCATATCAAATGAAGTCACAACTATATGACCAAAATTAGCTTGATAAAGAAAGCAATAATTTGATGGCTAGATAGCTGGTCAAATCTTTATGTTCCGTGCCTCGCTCATCCTCCCTCTCTCTTTCTCTACATGTAAATTCAGTTCAAAATATTCTTGATTCTCAAAAAAATTTGTCACTTTGGTCAAGTTTTGTTTTGAAAATCCAATATCTAGATTTACAGAATCTAGAATCTAGAGTGTTTTGAGATTTGATGAATCCAGAAAAAGCCATGCTGAGTTTGTGATGTAAATATAATACAGTAATCTGAATTTAGGTGTTATCTCAATAAGCTTAATAAATATTTAATAAATATTTTATTCAATTATTTTTAAGATATCTGTGTTTTTTAAGAGAAATTTCATTGATATAATGAGTTTGTAGAAAACTAAAATTTTAACTTTGATTCATTTTCACATTGAGCAGAAAGGTAGATAACATTGTGCAAACATTTAAAGAACTCATTGTTCAGTGGATATTTAATTATTTGTGTAGAATTTTCACTCTGTTAATTTTGTGTTATATTTTCTACACATAAACAACTTAAGAACATGTTATCTTTCTCCACCATTTTAATTAGGATTTTTAAATAAGTATAATTTTACATGTGTACTGATACAGTAAAACTAGAGAAAAATAGCTTATAAGTATTAAAAATAATTAACCACAGGACATAATACTGCAAATATGTATACATGTAACTTATAATAGTTTCACAGAAGGCAAATGCATTTGAAAGGAAATGTTTCTTTTTGTCATGCAGTTCTAAAAATTATGGTCATATATTACCTCAAACTTTTTCCTTTAAATTTTTCTAAGTTTTCTAAAACCATGTTTATATGTGCAAAGATTGGGGAAAGAAGTTCCTAGAAATCGTTACACAGTGAAAATAGAAAATGGGGGAAAAAAATGCTGACCAACTTAGCATAATTTTCTTCTTTTTTGGAGGGAATTTTTCTTCTTTAAAAATACTTATTTTACCAAAAAATGTATAGATGTTAAATAGAATATGTAGAATATGGAAAATACAGTGCAAAACTGTGTTTAGTTGTGAATATTTTGAACACTCTAATTTCCTCTTTATTTTTACTCTACTTTCAAATTTGAAAACATTACTCATTTTAGTTGTTTTGCTTGCATTCAAGGAACATGACATTGTTTTAAAAAGTCAGTGTGTAAATATTAAAATTTTATTGTCTGATTTTCAATGTATGAATGCCACAGCTATGGGATGTTTATTTGTTTTATTTTGTATTTTGGCTGAGATAGCTACTGTATTTCCCAAAAAAATAAGACCAGGTCTTATATTATCTTTTTGCTCTGAAAGACACATTAGGGCATATTTTCAGGGGATGTCTTATTTTTTCATGTACAACAGTCAACATTTATTCAAATACAGTCATGTCGTCTTCTTCTGGAACATCGTCATAACGTACTAAATGCCTTTGGCTGACGATTGTAATCGGGGCTTATTTTCAGTGTAAGGCCTTATTTTCAGGGAAACGTGGTAATGTGCTTTGTTATAAACAATAATCTGTGCCTATTTCAAATTTAAGCTACCTCCTTCCCTGCCTTGTGCCTGTATGTGTGTTTATGTGTAAATTAAAGAACAATACTGCAGTGTGTTTTCTGACGTACCTTGACATTTTAAAACGTTTTTATATGAATTATATTCTCATTTAAGAATAAGCACATTAATATATTTGATATTTATTATAAAAGTTAAGTATCTCATGTAGAAAGAAATATGCATTAATGTCTCTTTGTTTCAAGAATTTTACAGAAATAGATTATAAATTTTAATTTCTGCCACACTCAGTAGCAATCAGTGAACTGGTTAAAAACAAAATTTACGAGTAAAATACAGAGATGTGATCAACAGCATTTTGAATAAAAGCTGAAAGTACATGAAAATTTTCAGTGGAATTCATTTAGTTTTTCTCTCTATGGTCCATTATTCTAATGATTCTAAAATATTTCCCTGGATAGATTTCCCACCTACTCAAGTTTCTTTAAAGTAATTTTAAAGAAATGAAACAGGAGCTTTAACTATCAAAATATGACTTTGCCACGGATATGTTAATTAGTTTGAATGTGGTGATTATTTCACAGTGTATAACAAAGTATATCAAAACATTGTGTTGTACTCTTAAATATGTGTTTTTTTCCTCTGTCAATCATACTACAAAGAAGTTGAAAAATATGATTAAATTAAAACAATGTGACTATTGGAAACTTACAGGAGAAAATGTTAATAATTAAACTAGAGGAAAAATGGATCCTCCTTATAGCGGTTAGTCTGAATACCTCGTGCCTGCTTCCTCCTGCAGGTTTTCATAGGCCATTCCCATTACTGGTAATATTCATTCTTCATCTTGGCAACACATTGGCAACACAACACAAGGGTTTCCAAATTACCTACATTTTGGAAGCTTCGGGAATCGAGAATGGGAAATCGTATTTCCTGAGAATTCCCGAAATAATCTTTTTAATTTAATTTCCATTGACCATCCGTAATAATGGCTGTAACAGTAAATGTTAATAAGCAGAAAGTGTATAGAGAAGGTGGGGCAACTGGGGTTCGTGGCCCCGGTGCAGTCTTTCAGAGGTTTCAAGACATTCCCATATGTAAAAGTTCGACGCAAAACTTGAGTAAATAAAATTTCCTAAATGGAGGTTGACCTGAATTTCATGACTAGTGCATCTCTTGCCCTGAGCGCTAAACAGGGATCACTATGGTATTATTTTGGCTAGGTTTCTGTCATATTTCAGGTTTTCTCAAAATGTAAACAATGTAATTATTACAAACTTTATTTAACCAAACCTTATAGTATATAGAGAGCTTTTACATCTATCACACAATGTATTAACAATCCCAATCTCATTTAAATATTTTATTTATTAAATTAAACTAATAGAAAACAAATGCAAATATTATTCGTTTGAAAATTTAAAACATACTTCAAATAGTTTGTATTAGTCATTTTTAAAATGAAGAAGAAACATAGAACAATAATTGCCCAATCAGACAATCATGATCTTTGCTTTGTAACAAATATACTTGATGTGGAAAAATTTCTTTCATTTTCTACAGATGTTGGTCAGATTTTTATGAGTGCATCTAAAAGCATCTTCAAGTTGGGAGTGAGAGAATGCGTTGCTTCATGTAAGCTCATTTCCTTCCTTAGAGAAGCAAATATTTTCTCTGCATTTAAAGGGCTGGGTTTTGATGTCAAAATTGATATTGCTTTAGTCAACTCACACTTCTGATCAGATTCTGATTTAATGTCAGAACTAAGGACATCCTTTATTTCTTCTCTTGGAACTTCTTCTGCTGTAAATGTTCCTTTAAAAAGTCTATCCATTAATGACTTTGCCAATCATGCAATTTCATACTTACTTGACAAGGTAAAAAAATTCATCCTCTTCCATCTCACATAGACAACTAATGTCGCTCAAGTACTGTGTGAGAGACATAAGATCTCTATTTCTACGTTTAATCAATTCAAATTTTATTTCCTTCAAAAGCATAAGAAAAAATTAAGAAAAACCTATATTGTGCAGCGAATATTTATAGCTAAAAAGTGCCACAAAACATTACGATGTGAGATTGGAAATTATTGTAATGTTGGAATAAAATATTAGCAGTGCAAGTTGTTTTTAAATAGACTGACCCACAACAACTGAGAGGCAAGACCACTCACATACATCACAGTCGTCAGCTGCAAACAAATTGATCGAATGCGGTTGGTAATATCGGCGGTCACTTTGTGGAAGCGATTCATCGTGGAGAACAGAAAACATTTTGTGTTTACAAAGAGAAATATTTATTTTCACAACCCAGGATTTGACTACAATGTCATATTAAGATAAACTACCTTAGCTTTCCTTAGTTCACCTGACAATGACTTTGTAGTCAAATCCTGGGTTGTGAAAATAAATGTGTAAATGCAAACTGTTTTCTGTTCTCCATGATAAAATGTGCTGGACTTACAAGAGTTAAAATTAGCTGGTCATGTGATATCTGATTCCGGTGTTGTGTGTGCTTGTTTGATGGTGTGTAACATTGTAACACAATGTAACTTTAGATAGCAATAAATAGGAAAAATGTCTAAGAGACACATTGTGAGTAGTACCTTTATTTCCCATTGTGGGTATTACTGGGTTCAAGGAGCTTATTTTCCCGATTTCCCTACCAACTTCTAGGGATTTGGGGATGGAAAGAGAAAAAATTTCCCGAGAACGGGCAGGAATTCTTTCCTGCCCGGAAATCCTACACAAAACAGTCATAAACATCTGATATAACTTATTTATATGTACATGACCACTATATCAGGCCTCTATAGTGATTATTCCAGAAATCATGCTATGTTAATGCTATTATATAGGGGAAACATATCTAGTGTTAGGAGCTCTTGACTATAGTTATGAAAAGTGGCCATGATTTGAGTAGTAAGTTTGATAAAATGGTTTTGCCATGCTTAGGGATATGTTTTATTTGACTCATATTTAATATTTAGTTTAATTGTTTCTTAAATATGAATTCAGTTGTTATAACAGTGTCTTATCCTTTGAATGTCATATTTAGGTGTCACAATTATATTTCTTAAATATACTTATTTTATAACTCTAAATTAATACATCTAGAGGCTGCTATAATTAATAGCTAGCAAAAATAAAAGTGTTTATTTTGATAGATATTTGGGAATGTAAAGTGTGATTAAAATGAAACAGAATGGGATTTTTTCAGAATTTAGTCCAAACTTATTTTTCTTGCATATAAAATAAAAGATGTTGATGATTTGAAGATACTTAAAAGCATATAAGAACAAACATGGTTTTCCCCGTTTTTAATTATTCTTTTAAAAAAATCACTTTTTTAAAAGTTACTATTTATTGCTTTTGGATAGGCAATGTATGTGATGCAAAGTATCTCACAGAAAGAAACTACTCATACAAAAGTGATTGAAGCCACCTGTTCTGTTAGCCGGGCTTCATCATGGAACCATGGGCACTTCTGAACAGCCTCCAGGGTGCTGTGTAAGTCTTTGAAGTATCATTAGAAGGTCTGCGCTGAGGAATAAGGTTTCACTGTTCATGCTCCAGGCATTAGTCAGAAAGGGAAAGGCACTTTTTTCTCTCATGCATGAACCCTTTGAGACTGTCTGAAGTTATATTTAAAGAGGCAAAGCACTACTTTAGTTTCATTTTAAAGACAGAGAACAGAGAAGAAAAAAGCAGCTTAGGATTTGTGCTGATGAATATTTTTTCACAATTATTTTGATGTTCTTAAGGAGTATTATACTCTGTGCTGAGATTAAAAAGTGATCAAATTAAATGTTTGAGAAATCCAATGAAGGAATCTACTATATGTAGGGGACTTCATTCTGTTGAGAAAAATAGCTGAATTTTTAAAATTAAAGTTTATTGGGTGACAATGGTTATTAAAGTTACATAGATTTCAGGTGTACAATTCTGTAATACATCATCTATAAATCCCATTGGGTGTTCACCACCCAGAGTCAGATTCAAACATTGGACCACTGTTTTGATCACTGTCTCCAAATTTAGTGATTTAACATAATTCATAATTAGGAGAAAATATTTCACATAATTACAGATTTTCCAATCTGCTCTGAATGTGCAAATAAAACAAATGATGACTAGATTTTTACATTTGGTTAAATATCTGTACCCTCCATGTAATGATCACAGTGGCTTTGCACGTGCAATACTGGTGTATGGATCTAGAACCACTGCACACTAAAATGTATAATAGTATAAGTGCTCTGTGTTTCACTTTCAGTTATAATAATTTGTCATGGTGACGCAAATCAAAGAAACAAAAGTGTACCTAAAAAGATGGACTATACTTACCAACAGGCTGAAACATTAAGAAACATTTTGCCTCACTAGCTTAAATTCTCTCATTTCAAAAAAAAAAAAAAAAAAAGATACTAAATTTCCTACAGTTAAATTCTGACTCCCATTCCTTCTCTCTCACAGTCTTCCTGGAAGAAACTATGATTCTCATGTCTGTTTGTATTGTTTGTATATTGTTGTGTTTTTTTGTTTGTTTGTTTTGTTTTTTGTTTTTGTTTTTGTAGTTTTACAGCAAATGCCACTGTAGGTATTAATAAAAGAATACATAGAGTACTTTTAAAATTGTATATGCCATGACTTTTTATTCATACTTCCCTTTTAAAAGCTTTATTTTTAAGAGCAGTTTTAGGTTTACAGCAAAATTGAGAGGAAGGTACAGAGATTCCCCACATATATCCTGGCCCCCACACATCCACAGCCTCCCATATTATCAACATCCCCACCAGAGTCATACTTTCTTTATAACTGATGAACCTACAATGGAACATCATAATCACCTAAAGTCCATACCTTACCTTCGGGTTCACTCTTGATGTTGTAAGATCTAACATCTTGCTTTTTAAATGCTTTTTAAAAAGACTTATCTCTGTTGACACCTGTAGTAGTTTGCTAGGACTGACTTAACAAAGTACCACAAACTGAGTGTTTTAAACGCCAACAATGTATTGCCTCCTGGTTCTGAAGTTTAGAGTTCCAAGATGAAGGTGTTGACCAGGCCGTACTCTCCCTGAAGACACGAGAGAAGGATTTCTTTTTGACCCCTTTCCTAGCGTCCAGTAGTTCCTTGGTTTGGAGCAGTGTAACTCCAATTTTCACAAGGCATTCTCCCTGTGTTAATGTCAAGGTGTCCATCTTTCTCCTTGTATTAAGGACAGAGTAATATTGGAATAGGATCAACACTAAGGACCATATTTCCAAATGGAGTAATTTTCACTGGTGTTGGGTGTTAGGACATCAAACTCTTTTGTGGGGATGGGGTATATAATTTAACCCACAACAATACCTATATATCAACTTTATTGAATATATTTGCTACATGATTATATCACAATATATCCCTTCTTTCACTGGCCAATAATTTGATTTCCGTCATCTTCTTTTTCTTTCTTTTATATTTGAATTAAAATTTATTGAGGTGACAATTGTTAGTAAAGTTACATAGATTTCAGGTATACAATTCTGTATTCCATCATCTATAAATCACATTGTGTATTCACCACCCAGAGTCAGTTCTCCTTCCATCACCATATATTTGATCCCCCTTACCCTCATCTCCCACTCCCCACCCCCCTTAACCTCTGGTAACCACTAAACTATTTTCTGTGTTTATGAGTTTTTGTTTCTCATTTGTTTGTCTTGTTCTTTTGTTGTTTTTGGTTTATATATCAGTGAAATCACATGGTTCTCTACTTTTTCTGTCTGACTTATTTCTCTAAGCATTGTATTCTCAAGATCCATCCATGTGGTCACAAACGGTCCTATTTCATCTTTTCTTACCGCCAAATAGTATTCCATTGTGTATATCTACCACAACTTCTTTATCCATTCATATATCGAAGGGCATTTTGGTTGTTTCCATGTTTTGGCCACCATAAATGAAGCTGCAGTGAACATTGGAGCACACATGTCTTTATGTATAAATGTTTCCAGATTTCTTTGGTAGATACCCAAGAGATGGATTGCTGGGTCATATGGTAATTCTATTCGTAATATTTTGAGGAACCTCCACACTGCCTTCCATAGCAGCTGCACCAGTCTGCATTCCCACCAACAGTGTATGAGGGTTCCTTTTTCTCCACAGACTCTCCAACACTTGTTATTAATTGTACTGTTGATGATAGCCATTCTGACTGAGGTTTGGTGATATCTCATTGTGGTTTTTATTTGCATTTCTCTGATGAGTAGTGATTTTCAGCATTTTTTCATATGTCTATTTGCCATTGGTATGTCCTCTTTAGAGAAATGTGTCTTCAGGTCCTCTCCCCATTTTTTAATTGGGTTGTTTGTTTTTTTGTTGTTGAGTTGCATGTGTTCCCTGTATATTTTTGATACTAGCCCCTTATCAGAGGGACTGTTTGCAAAAATCTTCTCCCATTCAGTTAGTCACCTCTTTATTTTGTCGATGGTTTGTTTTGCTGTGCAGAAGATTTTAAGTATAATATAGTCCCATTCATTTATTTTATATTTTGCTTCCCTTGCCTTGGGAGTCAAATTCATAAAACACTCTTTGAACCCAAGGTCCATAAGTTTAGTACCTATGTTTTCTTCCATGCAGTTTATTGTGTCAAGTCTTATGCTCAAGTCTTTGATCCATTTTGAATTAATTTTGGTCATGGTGACAGATAGCTGTCCAGTTTCATTCTTTTGCACGTGGCTATCCAGTTCTGTTAGCATTTATTGAAGAGGCTGTCTTTCTCCATTGTATGTTTTTGTTTGTTTGTTTTTTGTTTTTTGTGTTTTTTTTTGATTCTTTGTCAATAATTATTTGTGCATATTTATGTGGTTTTATTTCTGGGTTCTCAATTCTATTCCATTGGTCGACTTGTCTGTTTTTTTCTCCAATAACATGCTGTTTTGATTATTGCAGCTCTGTAGTGCAAGCTAAAGTCAGGGAGTATGATACCTCCAGTATTGTTCTTTTTTCTTAAGACTGCTTTGGCTATTTGGGGTCATTTGTGGTTCCAAACAAATCTGGTAATTTTTTATTCTATTTCTTAAAAAAATGTCATTGGGATTTTGATTGGAATTGCATTCAATCTATATATTGCTTTGGGTAATATGGACATTTTAACTATGTTGATTCTTCTAATCCGTGAGCACGGAATATCTTTTTATTTTTCATTTCTTTGTGTCATCTTCAATTTATTTTAAAAATGTCATGTAGTTGTTAGCATATAGGTCTTTCAAATCCTTGGTTATGTTTATTCCTAGGTATTCTATTCTTTTTGCTGCAATTGCCAAAGGAGTTCTTTTTTTTTTTTTTCTAAGATTTCATTGTTAATATGTAGGAATGCAATGGACTTTTGTATGTCGATTTTGTAGCTGGCAACTTTACTGTATTCGTTGCTTCTAACAGCTTTTTGGTGGAGTCTTTAGGGTTTTCTATATATAGCATCATGTCATCTGCAAAGAATGACAATTAAACTTCTTCATTCCCAATTTGGACACCTTTTATTTCTCTGTCTTGCCTGATTGTTATGGCAAGGACTTCCAACACTATGTTGAAAAGCAGAGGTGATAGGAGACAGCCCGGTCGAATTCCTGAATGTATAGAAAAGGGCTTCAGTTTTTCACTATTAGTTATGTGATTAGCTGAGGGTTTCTCATATACGGCATTTATTATGTGAAGGTATTTTATTTCTATACCTATGTTAAGTGTTTTAATCATAAATGGATGTTGTATCTTGTCAAATGCTTTTTCTGCATCAATTGATATAATCATATGATTTTTGTCCTTTGTTTATGTGATGTATCGCATTGATGGATTTGCGGATGTTGAACCATCCTTGTGCCCCAGGGATGAACCCCACTTGGTCGTGATGAATAATCGTTTTAATGAATTGTGGCATTCGATTTGCTAGAATTTTGGTTACGATTTTTGCATCTGTATTCATCGGAGATGTAGTTTTGTAGTTCTCTTTTTTTGTGTTGTCCTTGCCAGATTTTGGTATCAGGGTAATTTTGACCTCATAAAATGAGTTAGGGAGTACTGTGTTCAAATTTTTGGAAGAGTTTGAGCAGGATTGGTATTAGATCCTGTTTGAAGGTTTGGTAAAATTCACTAGTGAAGCCATCTGGTCCCGGACTATTGCTTTTGGGAAGGTTTTGGATGACTGATTCAATTTCCTTACTGGTGATTGGTCTGTTTAGATTTTCCAGTTCTATCTTTAGTTTTCTGGTAAGACTGTGTCTCCATTGTTTTTTTGTTTGTTTTTTTTTTGTTGTTTTTTTTGCCTTTTTGATGTTGTCTGTTATTTTTTGTGTGGTGGTATTCTATGATGTTTCCCTCTGTTTCTTTTTTTATTACAGTATATATTTCAGTTCTGGATTTTTTTTGTGTGTGTTTACCATTCAGTTTATGTAAAAGGAAGTTTGATATTTAGAGTATTCCCTTTTCTTCAGCACACTCTCTTTCTGCATTCCCATATTCTGGTTCAGGCCTTTACTCTCCCCTTTTTATGTCTTGGTTGCCACAAATTGTCCCTGTTGATGGTGGTCGAATATCTTCCTGTAGGATTTCTTGTAGTACAGGTCATATATTAGAAAATTACCTCAGCTTCTCTATGTCTGGAAAGGTCTCTATTCCTCTTTCATATCTAAATGATATCTTTGCTGGGTATATTATTCTTGGCTCATATTTCTCTCTCTCAGTTGTTTGAATATTTGGTTCTACTCCCTCCTGGCTTTTAGAGTTTCTTCTGAGAAATCTTATGATAATCCTTTGCAGGTTATAATCTTCTTTTCCCTGTATGCCTTGAGGATTCTTTCTTTTAATTCATTTTTGACTGCTTCAATACAATGTGCCTTGGAGAAGGCCTGTTGGGATTGAGGTAATTAGGTGTTCTATTTGCTTCTTGGATTCGAGGATCCAGTTCTGTCCACAAGTTTGGGAAGCTCTCATTGACTGTTTGTTTGAATATGTTCTCTGGTCCCTTCTCTCTTTCTTCTCCTTCTGGTATGCCCATTATTCTTATATTGCTCTTTCTGATAGAGTCAGAAAGTTCATGTAGAGTTCTTTAATTTCTTTTAAGTCTCAAGTCTCTCTCTTCTTCCATATGTGTCATTTCAAGGTTTCTATGTTTGATGTCACTGATTCTTTCCTCCATCTGGTCAACTCTACTACCTAAACTGGCTATTTCATTCTTAATTTCTTCTATTGAGTTCTTAATCTCCAGAAATTCTATTTGGTTCTTTTTTGCAATTTCAATCTCTTTGGTAAAACATTCATGTTGTTCTTTGATTGTGTTTCTGAGTTCATTAAACTGCCTTTTTTTTGTTTTTTTGCATCTCGTTAAGTTTTTTAAAAACTGCAATCTTGAATTATCTGTCATTTAAGTCACATATTGCCATATATTTAAGTTAATTTTCTAAGGACTTTTCACTTTTTTTCTGAGCTGTCATGTTTCCTTGATTATTCATGGCAATTATGATTTATTGTTTCTCTTCCTAGACATCTACAGGAGTGGGTTTTGCAACAGTTGATAGAAAGAGGTCTTTCTTTTGTTTTTCAGTACTTGTTGGTAGAATGTTTTATTTTGTCTTGACTGCAGCCCTTTTTTTTCTCACATACTGTAGTGCTATGTTTTCTCTGCACTATTGCAGCTTCTCACACAATTGGGGGGATTCCCTGGAACGTGGGCTTCTCCTCTGTTAACTGTTCACCTGAGTCATAGTGCACCATTTCCCTGGGGGGGATGCAGAGAGCTTTTGAAGTTCCAAAGGTCTTCCTGCATCAGATTCACAACCCATGTGTTTCAGCAGTTTTCTTTACTACTGCTGTGATCTGCCCAGATAGGTGGGGCAGTGGTGGGGTGAGTTGTGAGAATTAGCCCATAGCAATGGTGGTGACCGCCACCACAGCCGGACCTGCTTCCACAGCTCCCACCCCTTTGCAGGACCTAGTTGGGCTGCGAATCTGTGCCTGCGGACCACAGTTCTCAGAACTGCAAATATTCTGTTCTTTTGATCTGGTACTGCTACTGTTCCACTTCTAGCACCGGGCAGTTGGGGCTGGACAAGCTCTGGGAGGTTAAGAGGGGGCAGCTAGTCTCAATGCCTAAGGCTTCTGTTTTCTGAGGCAGTGAGGGCTTAAACCACTTTTTTCAGTCTTATTCCCTCAGTCTTTGCTACAAGGTCTCTGCTGTGAGTGTTGGGTTCAACCATGTTATATGCTGTCCCCTCAGCCCTGTGGGCCATAAGCGGAGCCCTAGCAGTCCATGTTCTTTCCTCTCCCGCACCTGTGGCAGTTTGAGGATGCAGCGAGCTCAGAGCACTGAGCTAGGTCTGTGTCCTGCGCCTGCGTGGCTCCCTCTCTGCACGTCTCCATTCCCTCCTCCCCTGCTCCCTTAATTTGCCCACCTTTAGGTGAATTCAGTAGTGAGCCTCTTCATCTTGCCTGTCTGCTGTGCAGGGAGTCCTTTATGGAGTTATAGTTGTTCAATTTGTTGTAAATTCCAGACGAGATTTACAGACGCTCACCTCATGCTTCCATTTTGATGACGTCTCCCCCATTCATTTTTTAAACCATTTTTTTAATTGGAATATATATTGTACAATCACTGTATAGTAATTTTATTGATTATAATGAATGTAATTTTTTTTATTAATCTTTAGTAATTTAAAAAATGTTATACATTATTATTTTAGCATGTTCAAAATTATCAGTGTTTTCTGTATGGCTTATTTTAGTCAGGTTTAAAGATCACTGCCTGGAGTGTGCCATAAGATATTCTTATATTTTTTATCTCAAAATTTATATTTGTATTTTCCAATAAAGACCTTTAATTCATCTATAACTTATTTTAGTATATGATTCTGGAGTCATTTTAATACAAATGATTTGCTTTCCAAATGTCATTTGTTAAACTGTTATTTCCTTATGGGTTTTGCTATTGCCTTAGTAATATATAAGGCATTCAAGTATACATGGCTCTTTTTCTAGAGCCTCCTTTGTGTTTCTTTTGTTTATTTATAGTAATTATAATAATTATAATAACTTTATAATGTGTCCATGATGTTTTCATCCTCTTCCTTCTATTGTGGAGGTGGGGATTGTTGCTAATCTCTGCGTTTGCCATAGATTGACAATATTTTCTTTCACTTTTGTTGATATATTTTTGGTTGTCCTATGGTACCCTGTTTCCATTGTAAATAATACTTTATTTGTAGATTGCCCTCCTTTCTTCTCTGTGGTCTGTTACATTTTTTTCTTATCATTGTAGTTTTGAAAATTTCCATGTGGAAAGAAATTGATGTAGAGATTGTTTTCATCTATAGCTCTCAGAACACATTAACAATTGTTTAAATGAGGATATATGATATTTTCACCTGTTTTGGAACTTGGTCCCCATTGTCTCTTTAAATCTTGTCTTCTCCTCCACTCTTTTTTTGGAACTATTATTATATAATAGTTTATTATATAAACTATAGTTTATATAATAACTATGTAATTTATATAATAATAATATTTTATATATTATTAATATATTATTAATATATAATAATAATAAAGTTTAAAATAAGTTTATATAATAATAAATAATAGTTTATTATATTATTATATAATAGTTTATCATATAAACTATTATTATATAATAGTTTATTATATAAACTATGATTATTATATAAATGCTGATTTGTCTCATAATACCCCATGTCTTTTCCCTTTTACAAGGTCATTTTTTATTTGTCATTTTGTTGTGATTTCTTCAGATCTACCTTCTAGATCTTTCTTTGCCTGTCTTTTCTTTCCAGGCAAGGATAAATTTATTCAAGGAATACCAGAAATTTTCAATAACATTTTAGTTCATTTCCTATCCAATCTCGCACTTTTCAAAACTCAATGGGATACTCTGTAGCAAAGACGTCAACATTTTCAACTTCATGTGTTCGCAAACAATTTTGTTTTAAGGTTGTCTAAGCAAAAATAATATCTGGTAAGATTCAGTGGTCTTCCAGTTTTTTCAATTTCTGTTTTGAGAAAAAACAATAAAATTGTGTAAATTTCAAATTCAGCCTTTAGAATTATTACACACACACACACACACTTAGTATATTTGAATGATGAATGCAGTGAAGAGAAGGTAAAAGAGAAGGTCACTCAGTATATGAATGGCTTGCCCATTATAGGACAAAAAGTGTTAAAATTTTAGATGTCACTGCTAACTTCTTTTAAGCTTACAAGTTAAGGCAGGGGTATACTGACATTCTATTTAGTGTGATGAAGTGAAAACCACTTGTAATAAACAAATGATGAATCTCTGCTTCTCATATATTAATGTTTCATTTTTTATGGTTAATTCTCTATAGAAGATCTAAAACTTTGGTTTGCAAAGCCACAGTTTCAGATGTAGTTACCTTTCTTGCTGATGAGTTTCCTTGAGATTACTGACAATGTTGTTGGTATCTTTGCTACCCAGGAAGGTGTACAATCAACTATATTTTATCATAAAGCAGCGATATTTGAAGGTCTCTTGCTATTCATTATTTTATACTGACATCTATGTGACAATCAACAGTCCTCCATATTGATGTTAAATTGGTTAAATGACATTTTGTGTTTTAAAATATTAATATATTTGTCCATTTAGTTATGAACTCTGTGGCCACATACTGCATTAAAAGAAGAAAATCTAAATTTTCTGAACCACTTGTATGTGAATTTAAAATGTACATGTACCACAATTTAAGTCATAAATTAAAACAATAAAATCCAAAGGATTTTTTTTTAAAGATTAAAGTTACCATATGTCTTGGTTTATTGATATTTTTTAATAATGTATAGCCCAGACATAGACGAGGAAAATATGAAATATTTGCAAAGCAGAAGAGAATTCAAAGGAAGTATTTTATTTATTAGAAATATAGAATAAATGATCAAACATAGTAAAATTAAGAGTTGTGTTCAACTTTCTAAAACCCATCATTGTTTGCTTAATTTTCTGTATAGATTCAACAAAATAAAATGTGTTAAATAGCTCTTCCAAACAAAAATTGAGAATAATGGTCCATTTTTTTCTAGTTACTGGTGGAAAAATAAAATCTGCCAGAAGAATTTTAAGCTTTTGAGAATAAAATAAAAATAATCCTAAAAACAACCAAGCTATATTTATCAGTAATTGGAGTTGCTATTATCTTTTTTCAATCAATAATGATGAGGTGGCCAGTAGGTAACACAAAAAACTACCAAGAAAAAGGTAAATACTGGCTACTGTGGCAAGAGAAACAAACCAAATAAAACATGTTCTTGATCCACAATGAAAAAATAAATCTACTGGTTGTTCACTAACCATTTTAACTATACTTATGAAAACTAAACTGGTGTATGGAGTATTTCTAGACCTTTGCTAAAAACAACCAGAAAACAACCAAAAATACAGTGACAACAAAAACACAATGGCTTTGTACGCTAATTGTTGAGAAGTGAGCTTTCACTTCACCTGTATAAACTTAATTCTTTTTATTTAGAAAAACAACAAAATATGTATATCTCATAGCTATAAAAGAGGTCATCCCCATAAGTCTTCAACTAGTGTACTGTGCATAATAAGCATCCAATAGAGCATGAATCTTTTCTACTGAGATTTTATAAAGACTAAATAAGATATTCAAATAGAAGTGTATCTACAGTAATTATATTGGGCACTACTACATAATGGGCACTGGTTATATTATATAAATATGATACCTTTAATTTTATAAGAGCTTAAATATAAGTGTTATCTCGATTTTATCGAAATTTAAGGAGATTCAGAAATGGTAAGTAGTTTCCCCTAAATTGCTGAGCTAGAAAATGGCAGAACTGGGATTTAAACTTGTTAATGCTATCCCAAAGCTGAAACTATCTCCACTATGATATACATCTTCGTTATTTGGTGGCAACATTAGTAAATTATTATTTAATATACAAATCAAACATGTTGAATGGGCTTACAAGTATCAGTCAATAACCAGTTGCTAAGATATGTTTACTGTTACAGTATAAACCAAAGTTATAGAAAACCTGCGCATATACCTGTGTACCCCCCACACTCCCCCCACACACACACCAAAGGCCTAGAAATACAAACTTTTTTTTATAGGGGAAATGAAATGGCTATTGAACTTTTGTCTCTCAAATTCAATCCCTATCCCCTACTGTAGTCAATTTTGCAATGCCAGGGCTGAGACCCAGCAAAACGGTTTTCTTTTGCCGGATGGATTCCACCAACTGGTAAATAGGAAGATTAGAAGGCAGATGGAGGGAAGAAGTGAAATCATCCTTTCTATTTGCTTGCTGTTTCAAGCATCGATTGCTCCCCTAGTAATTGCTCCTTGTCTCCACAGCAGTAGTTGGTTTCAGCCTCCACTTCTGTAGGCGAAAAGAGAACCAGCCTCATTACACCCTTCAGAGATTCTCTTCCAAGCCCCTGAGGTACCAACAGCAGCCAGGCTTCTGAGTTCTGATATCCCTTAATTTTCCTTTACTTTGACGTAGAGGTGATTGCTGCTTTTTGTAGATCTTTTCACTGGATTACCTTAATATTTCCTTTTTATCTAATTCAGTATTGCAACACCAGTGTAAACAACTCCTTATATTAAATTCCCTCTGTTGAAATACCTATTATGGTTTCTGTTTTTCTAATTGGACCCCAACTAGTACAGCTATGAGAGTTTTATGCAGATAAAATTAATTTACATTAAAACAATGATTCACTTTACGTAATTCAGATAGGCAAGAATTATGTATGGAGAGATACCCTTAAAAAAATACGTAGGAAAAGCAGACACAACTATGAAGTACAGTGTCTCTGTCTAGACACGTTGAAAATAACTAGGGCAAACCCCAGGATACTGCAGCAGTACCTTCTCATCCACTCTTCCTGACATTTCAGATTTGCTCTTCTAAAAAGCAAGTCGCAAGGCGTTTGAGGTTTCTCGCCTTGTTCTTTGAAAAGAACTGTTGGAAAATATAGTTTGTTCAAATAGGGACTTGAAAAGATTTCTAACTTCAGAAGTTCACTGTATAAAATGTTCATGATCTGGTGAACTCAGTAGAGATCTGATACTTGAGAGTTGTCATCCCAAGTGTTCCGCAGTGACTGAGTGAGTACAGACAAGTCACTCACCCTCCTCTGCCTCTTAGGTCTTCTCACCTTACAGGGCATTGCAGAGGAACCATTATTTTCTAGGCAATATGAAGTGGCTACAAAATTTCTTGTTGCTAGCTCTAAGAAAATAAATGGTTGTGGCAGGCATATTTAATTGTATCCTTTATTCCTTCTAGAATTCTGGATTTTAAAAATGTACTATATTTATGTGGAGTATATAATAACTATTTTTATTTGAACGTATGAGTCCACGTGAATATGTATGTAATTGTATGCCCATTTCTTAGGCAGAGATGGTTGTGCTGGTTCAAAGAGCAATCAGTGCTCATTGAAAGATCTTTGTACTCAGTATAGCATAGAGGTAAAGAGTAAATCTCTGTCGTCACACTGCACAGAACTTCTGGATATTTAGGAATTTTTACTTAGTCTGTTTACCTGTATATTAACTGGGAAAATAATAGTATCTCACTCATGTGGTTATATCGAATATTAAATGATGTAATCCACATCAAATGCCTGGCACAATATTGGCACACTGTAAAAACTTTCTGTATATTACAATAAAAAGATCCTAGGCCTGCACTTATATTGCAAAAAAGGTACAATCAAGAAGTCAATTGAGTTGGCTAACCTGGAGGTTTTCTTGATAATTATTTAGCCTTGATCATATATCTGAATTCTCACTGTGACAGCTTGATTTCTCCAGTTGTTCTAAACTACATTTTTTTTTTAAATATCTTTTGCAGAACCATCCAAGTTAGTATTTACATATAACCTTTGTTTTCTTTTTTTTTTTTTTTTTCCTTTTTTTTTTTTTTAATTAATTTTATTGGGGTGACAATTGTTAGTAAATTTACATAGATTTCAGGTGTACAATTCTGTATTACATCGTCTATAAATCCCATTGTGTGTTAACCACCCAGAGTCAGTTCTCCTTCCATCACCATATATTTGATCCCCTTTACCCTCATCACCCACCCCCCACCCCCTTACCCTCTGGTAACCACTAAATTATTGTCTGTGTCTATGAGTTTTTGTTTCTCATTTGTTTGTCTTGTTCTTTTTGGTTTATATACCACATATCAGTGAAATCATAGGGTTCTCTGCTTTTTCTGTCTGACTTGTTTCACTTAGCATTATTCTCTCGAGATCCATCCATGTTGTCACAAATGTTCCTATATCATCTTTCCTTAACGCCGAATAGTATTCCATTGTGTATATGTACCACAACTTCTTTATCCATTCATCTATCGAAGGACATTTTGGTTGTTTCCATGTCTTTGCCACCGTAAACAAAGCTGCAATGAACATTGGCGTACACGTGTCTCTATAGAGAAATGCTTTTATATTTTTGGGGTAGATACCCAGGAGAGCGATTGCTGGGTCATATGGTAATTCTATTCGTAATTTCTTGAGGAACCTCCACACTGCCTTCCATAGCGGCTGCACCAGTCTGCATTCCCACCAACAGTGTATGAGAGTTCCTTTTTCTCCACAGCCTCTCCAACACTTGTTACTATTTGTTTTGTTGATGAAAGCCATTCTGACTGGGGTGAGGTGATATCTCATTGTGGTTTTCATTTGCATTTCTCTGATGATTAGCGATGTTGAGCATTTTTTCATATGTCTATTTGCCATTTGTATATCCTCTTTGGAGAAATGTCTCTTCAGGTCCTCTGTCCATTTTTCAATTGGGTTGTTTGTTTTTTGGTTGTTAAGTTTCATGAGTTCCTTGTATATTTTGGATATTAGCCCCTTATCAGAGGAACTGTTTGCGAAAATCTTCTCCCATTCAGTTGGTTGCCTCATTATTTTGTCAATAGTTTCTTTTGCTGTGCAGAAGCTTTTCAGTTTCATATAATCCCATTTGTTTATTTTAGTTTTTACTTCCATTGCCTTTGGAGTCAAATTCATAAAATGCTCTTTGAACCCAAGGTCCATAAGTTTAGTACCTATGTTTTCTTCAATGCAGTTTATTGTGTCGGGTCTTATGCTTAAGTCTTTGATCCATTTTGAATTAATTTTGGTACATGGTGACAGATAGCAGTCCAGTTTCATTCTTTTGCACGTAGCTATCCAATTCTGCCAGCACCATTTATTGAAGAGGCTGTCTTTCCTCCATTGTATGTTTTTAGCTTCTTTGTCAAAAATTATCTGTCCATATTTATGTGGTTTTATTTCTGGGTTCTCAATTCTATTCCATTGGTCTATGTGTCTGTTTTTCCGCCAATACCAAGCTGTTTTGATTATTGTAGCCCTGTAGTACAAGGAAAAATCAGGGAGTGTGATACCTCCAGTATTGTTCTTTTTTTTTAATATTGCTTTGGCTATTCGGGGTCTTTTGTGGTTCCAAACAAATCTGATGATTTTTTGTTCTATTTCTTTAAAAAATGCCATTGGGATTTTAATGGGGATTGCATTAAATCTGTATATGGCTTTGGGTAATATGGCCATTTTAACTATGTTGATTCTTCCAATCCATGAGCACGGAATGTCTTTCCATTTCTTTGTGTAACCTTTGTTTTCTTAAAGCGTGCAGTGTAATCCATAGAATGGATATATCATGATTTATTGTTCCAAGTCATTTAGATTGCTTTTTCTTCTCCTCCTCTTTTTCTTTCCTCCCTGCCTCCTCTTCTTCCGTTCTCCTATTTTTTCCTCTTTACAAATAATGATTACTCAAATAATGCTATACGTGTGTTTACCTGATGGTAAATATACATTTCTCTAGGTATGCACATTTTAAATGTAAGTAAATACCACAAACTTACTTTTCAAAAACTTGTGGTTTTACAAATAAAGTATGGAAGTATTGGCTTTTTCACATCCTTAATAATATATGATAATTTTAGATTATTTTAATTTTTCCAATTGGATAAGTAATGCTTTAATTTACATGAGGCAAAGCACTTTTTTCATGTTTATTGGTCATTTGCATTTTTTAATGACTCCATATCATTCATTTTTATAGTAGAGTATTAAAATATAATGGTGGTATAAATAATATGGTAACTTGAGGTTATTAAAAATTAATACCATGTTTCCCCAAAAATAAGACCTAGCAGGACAGTCAGCTCTAATGCATCTTTTGGAGCAAAAATTAATATAAGACCTGGTCTTATTTTGCTATAAGACCGTCTATAATATACTGTAATGTAATGTAATGTAATGCAATGCAATGCAATGCAGTGCAGTGCAGTGCAGTGCAGTGCAATGCAGTGCAGTGCAGTGCAATTCAGTGCAGTGCAATGCAATGCAATATAACATAATACCAGGTCTTACATTAATTTTTGCTCCAAAAGACGCATTAGAGCTGATTGTCCCACTAGGTCTTATTTTTGGGGAAACACGGTAAGAAAGTATATTGACAAGCATTAATAATTTCATGATTGCTAACTTTTTGTTATACACTGAATATATTGCTCATAGTTTAATTGTGGAGAAAAAAGTTTGGGAGCAATAGGTCACAGTAAAATGACATTTGATTGAACAGTTAACACAGACCTGGGCAGACAGACAGACAGAAGCCCCAGCACTACTTACTTCTACTACATTTGTTAAGTTGTACACAGAGCAACCCACCTGATATCTCTGTTCTTCCTCCACAAACTACCACCCCCCAGCCACACCACAGAGAGATGGGCCACCCAAAATGGTCCTGGTCTTGAGACCAGGCTTTACTTTTTCCACTTCTTTCTCTCTCTCTCTCTCTTTCTCTCTCTCTCTCTCACCCCAGACCTGAGGATCCTCCTCATGGTAGTACCCCTCACTCTCCCATATACTTTGCACATGCCTGAGTGAAAAATAAGCATGTGAAGTGTGATTATCAAATTTGATACGATGTGTTTTGATGCCCAATGGCTTTAAAGGGGAGGGATATATGGATGTGGCAGTGAGCATGGTTGGTTCTTAACATTAATGTATCTCAAAAAATATATATTTGACGTATGTATTGAACTACCACAGAAAGATCTCATTTAATTGAAATGTATTTTTATATATAAACTTATAGAAACTAAATGTACGTGTATCTCTTTTGACAAGAACAGAGAATTTTACACTGAGTTTATATTTTTTTGTGAGGATTTAGGAAAAATATTACAAAATTGCATAAAACCAGTAGACTCATAATGTCTCCATAATTTTATTCTTCCTACATAATTATTACTAAAATTGTGTAGACATAATGCTAAAGTTCAATATTGATCCAGGTCGCAGAGTCTACTCTAGAATTTCTCCTTTTATCTCAAAGTTTCTTTCTTAGTGTATGAGTAATAGATTTATTAAACAGATTTTTTTAATGAATTACTAAGAGCCAGAGAATACTTTAATGTTGTTTTGTAACATCAGAGCAAAGTTTTTCATTAATATTCATGTTGATTATGTATAAATACCTCATGATTTTAGTGGTAATATTTCTAAAGTTAGAAATAAATGATTGACAATATTATTTAAAGAATTATTCAGAGTCAAAAACCCTATTTTGTTTTATATATATATATATATATTTACAGTAACATTTAAATATATATATATATATATATATATTTGCAGTAACATATGCACAGACTTTATTTTAGAAATGCTTATGATATCAGTGACAAGTATTTATGAGGAGAGATATGGTTTATTTTCTGATAACTAGGATATAAGCAATTAGAGAAACTATGAGCATTGCACACAGGTAAATGAAATAAAATATAATTAATACCATAGATACATACATGACAGAAACTAATAATGTAAGCATATTTTCTACATTTAAAAAATATATATCAAGGGAATTTATTTTACCTAAATTCAATTAAATACAGTTAATCCCAAGCATTCGGCTTTCCTTTTAGGAAATGCAAACAAAAAAGAAAGATTAAGTATAGGCATATTGTACACAGAATAAAGTGTGCTACTGGAATTACTAGAATAAATCAGAATATTTTTTGGAAAAGATCATTCATGATCAGTTCAAACTGTTAAGATGACAAGTAAAAATGCCTTGCTGTATGTCTTTATGGTTACTTAATTATTTATTCACATATATTTTCTTCCTAATTCAAATGCTTTTATGTTGCTTAATGTCACCATCTTGTAATTCTGCTCATATTCAGGATGGAATCGTTAACCAGCACCTGCAAGATAAGGACTCAGACTACTAAGCATTGTAGAGACAGATTGATCATGATGCTTGATGTCTCATAGAAAAATTTTTTCTATATTGAACAAAAACTGTGCACAATTTATTTTAGGAATTAGACACTAATAGAACCTACGTCGACTAACCTAACTTGTACAATAAATTTAAGCAATACGACAATGCTAAATATTCGTATTTCCTTTAAGATATGTAAAGTAGTCTTACATATCTGAATGTGTTCCAAGTTGAGCAATAGCTGTAATATAGTACGGCAGTATCAACAGGTAAGCACGTGGTCTCTGAACCCACATTCCCTGAGTCTGATCAACTGCAACACTACTTGCAGCCTCTCTGTACCTCAGCATTCCCATCTGTAGAATGGGGATAATGACAACATTTACCTCATAAAGTTATTGCAGCATACGTGTTTAGTATCTTTTAGTGAGTTTTGTGAATAGAATTATACAACCTGTACACGTGTAAACACTCTCTACTTTTTATTTGCCTCTAAATCATCAGCTAGAGTTCTGAGTCCTCAGGCCTTTTACATAATTACACATTATTATAATCTCTTGTAGTTACCATTTACCTTTAATTTAATTTAACTTAATTTTTTAAACTTTTTATTCTGTATTCGTTTTGAGCTGATAGTCTTGCTTTTTCCCCAAAAAATAAAAGTATTAGCCAACTTGTAGCTAACTCCAAAAATTAGTTTTCAGTTCCCAGTTTGTTTCATATCTCGGTGTCTTCTGTTGGCTTCCAAACTTTTTATATGTTCCTGCCAGTCAAGGTTGAATGAGAAAATCTGTATGGCTAGCATGGAATGTGTCTGGTAGGGTACTGAAAGAAGGTGAGACCAGAAGTAGAGGCTCGGGAAGATCAAGATCCTTGAGAGCCAGGTTAAAGGGCTTCAACTTTTCAGGTAATGGCAATACTGCACCAGTTAGAGACTCTTGAATTTGTCCAGTAAGATTGCAAGGTCTTGAAATATGGTGGGATTGTTTTTTGTTTGTTTGTTTGTTTGTTTGTTTGTTTAAATTATTGGGGTCACAATTGTTAATGAAATTAAATAATTTCAGGTGTACAATTCTGTATTACATTATCTATAAATCCCATTGTGTGTTCACCACCTAGAGTCAGTTCTCCTTCCATCACCATATATTTGATCCCCCTTACCCTCATCTCCCTCCCCCCACACCCCTTACCCTCTGGTAACCACTAAACTATTGTCTGTGTCTATGAGTATTTGTTTCTCATTTGTTTGTCTTGTTCTTTTGTTGTTTTTGGTTTATATACCACATATCAGTGAAATCATAGGGTTCTCTGCTTTTTCTGTCTGACTTATTTCGCTTAGCATTATACTCTCAAGATCCAGCCATGTTGTCACAAATGTTCCTATATCATCTTTCCTTAATGCTGAATAGTATTCCATTGTGTATATATACCACAACTTCTTTATCCATTCATCTATCGAAGGACATTTTGGTTGTTCCCATGTCTTGCCTACCGTAAACAAAGCTGCAATGAACATTGGAGCACACGTGTCTTTATATATAAAAGATTTCAAATTCTTTGGGTAGATACCCAGGAGAGGGATTGCTGGGTCATATGGTAATTCTACTTGTAGTTTTTTGAGGAACCTCCACACTGCCTTCCATAGTGGCTGCACCAGTCTGCATTCCCACCAACAGTGGATGAGGGTTCCTTTTTCTCCACAGCCTCTCTAACACTTATTACTATTTGTCTAGTTGATGATAGCCATTCTGACTGGGGTGAGGTGATATCTCATTGTGGTTTTTATTTGCTTTTCTCTGATGATTAGTGATGTTGAGCATTTTTTCATATGTCTATTTGCCATTTGTAAGTCCTCTTTGGAGAAATGTCTCTTCAGGTCCTCTGCCCATTTTTCAATTGGGTTGTTTGTTTTTTTATTGTTGAGTGTCATGAGTTCCTTGTATATTTTGGATATTAGCCACTTTTCGGAGGAACTGTTTGCAAAAATCTTCTCCCATTCAGTCGGCTGCCTCTTTATTTTGTCGATGGTTTCTTTTGCTGTGCAGAAAATTTTAAGTTTCATGTAGTCCCATTTGTTTATTTTAGCTTTTAATTCCATTGCCTTTGGAGTCAAATTCATAAAATACTCTTTGAACCCAAGGTCCATAAGTTTAGTACCTATGTTTTCTTCCATGCAGTTTATTGTGTCAGGTCTTATGCTTAAGTCTTTGATCCATTTTGAATTAATTTTGGTACATGGCGACAAATAACAGTCCACTTTCATTCTTTTGCTCGTGGCTATCCAGTTCTGCCAGCACCATTTTTTGAAGAGGCTGTCTTTCCTCCATTGTATGTTTTTAGCTTCTTTGTCAAAAATTATCTGTCCATATTTATGTGGTTTTATTTCTGTGTTCTCAATTCTAATCCATTGGTCTATGTGTCTGTTTTTCTGCCAATACCATGCTGTTTTGATTATTGTAGCCCTGTACTACAAGTTAAAGTCAGGCAGTGTGATACCTCCATCATTGTTCTTTTTTCTTAAGATTGCTTTGGCCATTCGGGGTCTTTTGTGGTCCAAACAAATCTGATGTCTGATGATTTTTTGTCCTATTTCTTTAAAAAAATACAATTGGGATTTTGATGGGGACTGCATTAAATCTGTATATTGCTTTGGGTAATATGGCCATTTTAAGTATGTTGATTCTTCCAATCCATGAGCATGGAATGTCTTTTCATTTCTTTGTGTCTTCTTCAATTTCTTTCAAAAATGTCTTATAGTTTTCAGCATATAAATCCTTCACATCCTTGGTTAAGTTTATCCCTAGGTATTTTATTCTTTTTGCTGCAATTACAAAGGGAATTGCTTTTATTTTTCTTATTCTGAGTTTTCATTGTTAATATATAGGAATGCAATGGACTTTTGTACGTTGATTTTGTAGCCAGCAACTTTACTGTATTCCTTGATTGTTTCTAACAGCTTTTTGGTGGAGTCTTTAGGGTTTTCTATATATAGTATTATGTCATCTGCAAAGAGTGATATTTTAACTTCTTCATTCCCAATTTGGATGCCTTTTATTTCTTTCTCTTGCCTGATGGCTCTGGCCAGGACTTCCAACACTATGTTGAAAAGCAGAGGTGATAGGAGACAGCCCCAACGTGTTTCTGAAGGTACAGCAAAGGGCTTCAGTTTTTCACCATTAATTATGAGATTAGCTGAGGGCTTCTCATAGATGGCCTATTTTTGTTAAGGTATTTTCCTTCTATACCTATTTTATTAAGTATTTTAATCATAAACGGATGTTGTACCTTGTCAAATGCTTTTTCTGCATCAATTGATATAATCATATGATTTTTGTCCTTTATTTTGTTTATGTGATGTATTACATTGATGGATTTGCAGATGTTAAAACATCCTTGTGCCCCAGGGATGAACCCCACTTGGTCGTGATGAATAATCTTTTAAATGCATTGTTGTATTCGATTTGCTAAAATTTTGTTTAGGATTTTTGCATCAGCATTCATCAGAGATATAGGTCTGTAGTTTTCTGTTTTGGTGTTGTCCTGACCAGGTGTTGGTATCAGGGTAATGTTAGCCTCATAGAATGAGTTAGGGAGTACTGACTCTTCTTCAGTTTTGTGGAAGAGTTTGAGCAGGATTGGTATTAGATCCTGTTTGAGGGTTTGGTAGAATTCACTAGTGAAGCCATCTGTCCTGGACTTTTGCTTTTGGGAAGCTTTTGGATGACTGATTCAATTTTGTTACTGGTGATCGGTCTGTTTAGATTTGCCAGTTTTTCATGGTTCAGCCTTGGAAGGCTATATATTTCTAAGAACTTGTCCATTTCTTCTAGGTTGTTGAATTTCATGACATATAGTCCTTCATATTATTCTTGGATGATCCTTTGTATTTCTGTGTTCTCTGTGTTAACTTCCCCTTTTTCGTTTCTGATTTTGTTAATTAGTGTCTTCTCTTTTTTTGTCTTAGTGAGTCTAGCCAAGGGTTTGCCAATTTTGTTAATCTTTTCAAAGAACCAACTCTTTGTCACATTCATTTTTCCTATTGTCTTTTTGTTCTCTATTTCTTTTAGTTCTGCTTTAATTTTTGTTATTTCCTTTCTTATGCTGACCTTGGGTTTCACTTGTTCTTTTTTTTTCTAGTTCTTTAAGGTGTAACATGAGGTTATTTATTTGGGATTGTTCTTGTTTCTTGAGACATGCCTGTATTGATATAAATTTCCCTCTTAAAACTGCTTTCGCTGTCTCCCAAAAATTTTGGTAGGAGGTATTTTATTTTCATTTGTTTTTATGTATCATTTGATCTCTCCTCTAATTTCTTCTTTGACCCAGTCGTTCTTTAAAAGTATGTTGTTTAATCTCCATGTATTTGTGTTTTTTCCTGCTTTCTTTTCACAGTTGATACCCAATTTCAAAGCCTTGTGATCAGAGAATATGCTTGGTGTGATTTTAATCTTCTTAAATTTGCTCTTAAATTTGCTGAGGCTGCTTTTATGTCCCAATATATGGTCCATATACACTCGAAAAGAATGTATAGTCTGATGTTTTAGGATGAAGTGCTCTATATTTGTCAATTATGTCCACTTTATCTAATGTGCCATTTAGGGCTGCTATTTCGTTATTTATTTTCTGTTTGGATGATCTATCTATCGCTGTCAAAGATGTATTTAAGTCCCCTAGTATAATTGTGTTTTGACCAATTTCTCCCTTTAGTTCTGTTAGTAGTTGCTTGGTATATTTTGGTGCTCCCTGATTGGGGGCATAAATATTGGTGACTGTTATGTCTTCTTGTTGTATACTCCCCTTTACCATTACGAAATGTCCATCTTTGTCTCTTGTTATCTTTTTCACCCTGAAGTCTATTTCATCTGATATCATAATGGCTACACCTGATTTTCTCTGGGTACCATTTACTTGGAGTTTCAATTTCCACCCTTTCACTTTGAGTCTATGTTTATCCTAATAGCTGTCTCTTGGAGACAGCATATGGTTGGGTTTAGTTTTTTGATCCAATCTGCTACTTTGTGCTTTTTATAGGTGAGTTCAGTCCATTTACATATAGGGTGATTATTGATACGTGAGGATTTCCTGTCATTCTATCTTTAGTTTTCTGGTAAGGCTGTGTCTCCATTGTTTCTTTGCCTTTTTGTTGTTTTCTATTATTTTTGTGTGATGGTATTCTATGATGTTTCCTTCTGTTTCTTCTTTCATTACAGTATATATTTCAGTTCTGGATTTTTTTTTTTTTGAGTGGTTACCCTTAAGATTATGTAAAAGAAAGTTTGATATTTAGAGTATTCCATTTTCTTCAGCACGCTTACTTTTTCCATTCCCATAATCTGGTTCAGGCCTTTCCTCTCCCCCTTTTTATGTTTTTGTTGCCACAAGTTGTTTCTGTTGATGGTGGTCGAATAACCTCCTTTAGTATTTCTTGTAGTGCAGATCGTGTATTAGAAATTTCCCTCAGCTTCTGTATATCTGGAAAGGTCTTTATTCTCCTTCATATATAAAGGATCTCTTTGCTGGATATATTATTCTTGGCTCATGATTTCTCTCTTTCAATATTTTGAATATTTGGTTCTACTCCCTCTTGGCTTGTAGAGTTTCTGCTGAAAAATCTGATGATAATCTAATGGGCTTTCCTTTGTAGGTTACCGTCTTTTTTTTCCCTGGCTGCCTTGAGGATTCTTTTTTTGGTGTTAATTTTAGACAGCTTCAATACAATGTGCCTTGGGGAAAGCCTGTTGGGATTGAAGTAATTAGGTGTTCTATTTGCTTCTTGGATTCGAGGATCCAGTTCTGTCCACAAATTTGGGAAGTTCTCCTTAACAATTTGTTTGAATATATCCTCTGTTCCCTTCTCTCTTTCTACTCCTTCTGGTATGACCATTATTCTTATATTGCTCTTTCTGGTAGAATCAGAAAGTTGTTGTAGAGTTCTTTCATTTTTTTTGAAGTCTCAAGTCTCTTTCTTCTTCCATCTATGTAATTTCCAGGATTCTATCTTCAATGTCACTGATTCTTTCCTCCATCTGGTCAACTCTACTACCTAAACTGGTTATTTCATTCTTAATTTTTTCTATTGAGTTTTTATTCTCCAGAAATTCCATTTGGTTCTTTTTTAAAATTTCAATCTCTTTCGTAAAATGCTCATGTTGTTCTTTGATTGCGTTTCTAAGTTCATTAAATTGCCTTTCTGTGTTTTCTTGTATCTCGTTGAGTTATTTCAGAACTGCAATCTTGAATTCTCTGTCATTTAAGTCACATATTTCCATATATTTAAGTTCCTTTTCTGGAGACTTTTCACTTTCTTTCTGAGCTGTCTTGTTGCCGTGGTTATTCATAGCAATTATTGATTTATTATTTCTCTTCCTAGACATCTACAGGAGTGTCTCCATCAACAGGTTGATAGGAAGAGGTCTTTCTTTTGTTTTCCAATACTTGTTTGTAGATGTTTTATTTTCTCTCCGAATGCAGCTTTTTTTTTTTTCTCTCTGACACAGTAGTGCTATGTTTTCTCTGCACTATTCCAGCTTCTCAAACAATGGGGGGATCCCTGGGAGATGGGCCTCTCCTCTGTTAAAAGTTCACCTGGGTCATAGGGCGCCACGTCCCTGTGGGGGTGCGGAGAGCTTTGAAAGTTCCAAAGCTTTTTCTGCACCCGATTCAGAGCCCATATGTTCCAGCAGTTCTATTTACTTTTGTGGGGATCTGCCCTGATAGGTGGGCCAGGGGAAGGGTGAGTTGTGAGGGGTGGCCCAGAGCAATGGCGGCGACCACCTCCATAGCTGGTCCTGCTTCCACAGCTCCCTTCCCTTTGCTGGAACTAGTTGGGCTGCGAATCTGTGTCTGCGGTCCACAGTTCTCAGAACAGCAAATATTCTGTTCTTTTGATCTGACACTGCTACTTTATCGCTTCTACCACCGGGCAGTTGGGGGTGGGGTGAGCTCTGGGAGGGTAGGGAGAGGGCAGCTAGTCTCAATGTCTAAGGCTTCCGTTCTCCGCTCAGCAGTAAGGGCTTAAACCACAGTTTTCAGCCTTCTCCCCTCAGTCTTTGCTCCGAGGTCTCTGCTGTGAGCTTTGGGTTCAGCAGTGTTTATATGCTGCTCCCTCAGCCCTGTAGGCCGTAAGCGGAGCCCTAGCAGTCCGAGTCCTTCCCTCTCCCGCAGCTGCGGCAGTTCGTGAGCAGAGAGCTCGGAGCACTGAGCTAGGTCTGCGTAACTTAGCCCGCGAGGCTCCGTCCTCGCACTTCTCCCTTCCCTCCACCTCCGCTTCGAGATTCGCCCACCTGGAGGTGAATTAATTAGTGCGCCTCTTCGTCTTGCCTGTCTGGTGTGCAGGGAGTCCTTTGTGAAGTTATTGTTGTCTGATTAGTTGTAAATTCCAGGGGAGCTTTACAGAGGATCACCTCACGCTACCATTTTGATTATACTATATGGTGGGATTGTAATACAGGTGAGGAAAATTTTTTTGAAAACAAGTTTATTAGACATGAATCAGTGGATATTTGTGACCACTTTAATTTTTGATCAATTTCTCACTATAGGGAGCATGATATCCTTCAGGTTTTCAAGTAGGTAGGTAGGTGTTCATTTCTTATAACATAAATGAGTGATATCTGGGGCATGTGGTAGTAGGGTTTGAGTTTGAGCAGTTATAACATTTTAACTCCCTTGGAAAAACAACATAGCTTATTTAAGAAATGGCAAAACAATCTATCAGGAACTATTCTCCTTTCCACTTTTTGTTTGAAAAACCATGATTTTATGGTTTTCCACCATCTCATATAATCTACCAACCTCCTTCACTTTGGCAAAGATATCTTTCTACTATGCCACATTCATGAAGTTTTATATATATAAAATATATGATATATTTTATATAAGAAATAGACTATACTTGAAGCTGTAGCCCACATGCCCACATATTTCCTAGTTTAAATCCTTTCATAACACTCCTCAACTCCATGAGGTTATTCTGTCTTCTTTTTGTTTCCGTAGCCTTTCTCTCATATTTTAGAAGACCAATGTGGGAGGGCATCCCAAACAAGATGAAAAAATATATGAAAATATATACGTATATGTATATGTATGTATGTATGTATATATATATGTATGTATATATATATATATATACATACATATATATATATATATATATATATATATATCCATTAGGCTTGATTTGCTTATTTGCTTATTAAATTAACTGATACATACACACACACACACACACACACACACACACACACACATATATATATATATATATATATCCATTAGGCTTGATTTGCTTATTAATTTAACTGATATAGGGAATCACATAAGTTAGAATAGGTTGAAAAGATGAATGTGAGACTTTTGCAATAATCTGAGTTTAATGGAATGTTTTGAGGGATTAGAGTGATTATTCTTGGTGGCCTTTTAATCATTAAATGAATGAGTTTATAGATAAATTGATAGCATTTTGAATGTAAGCTTCAAGAAGGAATGGGACTTGCTTATGCTGCTCACTGCTGTTTTCCCAGCCATTCAAATAGTGCCTGGCATGTGGTAGCCTCTCTGCAAGGATGTAATTAAATGTAAGAATGATCCTACTGTGGTGCTTGATGGACAGATAAATACTGTTTTTGATTCTGAAACCAGAGGATTTCATTTCTGGCACATTTTTTTTTTTAAAGATGCAATATAATGCCTTTGAGATTTGATAAGAAACCACAAGAGAAAAGGAAATAGATACTTAAATTTTAACTCTGTAAATTCATGATTTTTTTTCAATATACAGATTTTATGCTTTAAATATGACATTTAATATGGCATCAATTCCCTATGTCCTTATGAGTTAGGTGAGAAAGATATAATCCTAATTTGACAAATAAGTATCCAGAGGCACTACTGTGATTTCTGATTTGACTACATTTTGGCATAACTTAAGCTGGATTCCAGATTCACTCTGGAATCCAACATGGAATCCAGTTTTATAGTTGAAAACAACATATTTTTAAATCCTATGCATGACTTTGTAGCTAGTGAAATTGGTAATTTTGCTTCTGTATCAGACATTTGGGCCATTTCCTAATTATTATGAATTTCAAAAAGTTGTATTTTTAGTTGGTGTTTCTAGTAAAATGTCATCATTTTACTTTAATACCTAATTTCATTACTCTTTATGGATTGTCCAAAATTTGATGTATCTTTCTTAATGAAGTATAGAAACTAATACCTCATCTTAGTATATGTGCTGCCGAAGCGAGCACACAAATACCTCATCTTAAAGTTTGGTGATAGACACCCTTAAGGCCCACTTGGAAATGTTTCCCAGAATATGTAAAGAAGATAGTCCCTGAGCGCAGCAATAATTGTCAGGAAGCCAGTCATTCTGTTAGAATTTTAAGCCTAGGATGACAGCTCTATTTGGCTTCTTTGCAACAGTCCTGCGAACTGAGATTCTGGGATTGAGATTTTAAGTTTGAGAAAAATGTCTTTGTAAAGCAAGTAAAGAAGGAAAGTGAAAAATAAATTATAAAAGTGGTAGTACTTAGTTATTCCGACTGGAAAATATTGTGTTTTTTATATTTTTATCTTCTCTACATATCCATGGAATGCCCTCTCACTATATTTAAGCACACTTACAGAATTTAGCAAATCATTCACAAATTCCTGACCATGACACTGTGAAAAGAGATTTCTTACCGTATAATGTCATTGTGATGAAAATATACAGATCAAATGTCTGGTATCATTTACCCATGAGAGGATAGAAAATAAATAATAAACTAAGGGGAAAAAAAACACAAAAAACCTTTGACATTATGTAATTGATCACAAAGTCAGTCAACTTTACAAGTTCTACTGGGAGTAAGTTAGTTATGGATCAATAATTCCATGTCAAAATGTCAAAGTTAGATATGGCTGTGGTAATTCTTCTATTCCTATGATCTCATGCTGACTTGACTATTTAAAATATATGTATTTTAAATATGTACTGTGCTGCTGAAACTAAGAATTTTTTACTGAATTTTGTTCACATTCACAGATAAAAATAATTTCTCAATTTAGTAAACTTTTAATGCACATGCAGTGCCAAATCATCTTTGTTTTTTCAGACTCTTTGAGTTGCCACATCAATACCTCCATTATCTTATTTAAGGATGATTTAATCATGAGAGATACACTCACTGGATCCTCTAAATAAAGAGAAGTTTTAAAATATAAAATGATCAAGATTAAACATGCATGTGCCCCCAAGAAATTGTGTATCACTAATAATTACTTACATTTTTTGATGATTATTTGTAGCATTATTTTAGTAAAACTTGATAGTATTGGTTGGGATATATAGAAACATTTCTCCAAAGTATAATATTAAATACTGTCTGAAGTATATAACTCCTTCAGTTAAAATTATTTATATAGATAATCCAAATTTCCTAAGTTCCATTTTGTCAGAACAATTTTGTCTGAAAAGATGAAGCTGCCCAAAATGACCTACCTCTTATAGTTAAGGTCTAATTAAGCAACTCAACTAAAATTGCCTAACCTACCTCACCAATTATAACTTGATCATGTATACAGTAACTTTATGGTTAACTGTTATCTTTGTCCATTGAGGATATTATAGTGTGTACCATCAGGTGATGAAACATTTTTAATTCAATTCTAGCCTTAGAATAAATATTTAGGACCCAAAAGTTGAAAGAGAATCATATTTAAAATGTTATAGAATAAGTCATTTTCATTAATGCAATGGACTAAGTTTAAATGGACTAATGCTCAAGACATTACCATGCGACAGGGTTTCTATGATCAAGTCAGGATGGACTTATTCCCCCCAGTGCTTCATTTCTATGTTTGCAGATTTTTTTAAACATCAGAGAGAATAATACAGATAATTGCTCTAGCACCCTAATTTTACATATAAAATTTCTCTGTGATTTTCCCATAATTTTAAGGTACCATGTGTAGAGGCAGAGGTAGAATGGAAGCTCTCCTCATTCTCTGATCTGAGGTTTCCGGCAACCAGGAGAACTTTTCAGAGAACAAGTAGTAGGAGGTAATGAAACAACTCACATCTAGAAAAACATTTTGTTTATAAACCCTGAATCTCTAAGTATTTCTAGAATCTATCAATCTAATTAAATATGCCAGCACTCTCCTCATGGCCTTGTGAATCAGCATTAAGGTCTGTAGTATTTTGATTTCTTAGTTTCTTCTACACTTAAACAAACAAACAAACAAACAAACAAACACCTTTGAGGATGAAATATAAATGCTATTATGAGTATTAAGTATGCCTCCAAGAGTACTAAATATCTTCTAAATCCTGCAAATATTACGCTTGGCCCATATGTATGATCTAATGAATGCAACTACTTCCACTCTCTGCCCAGAGACCTATAACAGTGGACACAAATCATGTACCGATCCCAAATGCCCATTACACAAATCTTAAATTCTAAGTGACAGTACGTTGGGATATAATGTATGGTAATAAAACATTCATGAACTTCCCCAGTGTGTATATTTAGTTTATCACCAAGTGCTAGTCAGGATTTGGTATCATAGGTGATTTGCTCTTTCTTTTATGTAGTTATTATATGTAATATTGGCTGTTAATGGTAAACTCCTTTGTTTATATATACCACAATTTACACACAAGGAGGACAATGGGGAAAATATAGAAACCTATCTTTTGTGTGTGTTGTCTTATATACTTTACTCACTATATCTTAAAGCATTTTGTCTGGCTAGAGTATTTTCTGGCACAAGATGGAGAAGTCATATAAATCCTTCTTGAACAGAGCGTGCCCTGGATTGGATACTTCATTATCTTATAAAAAATAGTACACATTTTAGTTTCAATATTACAGTTTTTTGGTGAGATGGGTTACAACATTATTTGAGGCAACTGTTGATTCAAGGGGGTATTTTCTATTCACTCCGTTGGAATTTCAAAACAGATGCTAGAAGGTCACAGTCAGTACTGTACAAGGCATGTGATAAATGGAAAAGTGTTTTGGAAAAAGATTCATTTAAAAAAATATTTGGTGATGTTCTAGAGAGAATTAGATCAATTTCCAAGAAAAAAAAAGCCTTAATACAAATAAGATATTAATATGCTAGCTATGTTTAAGTAACCCCACTGAAAATGTTTGGATATGAGTACATTAAAAAATAAATTGATAGGTTCATTTAACAATTTCATAATAGAGATGTAATCATAATTATATTGACCTACTTACTCTGGAATTACGTGGTAAGGCAAAGCCTATAAAGTAATACATTAAACACAACAAATACAGTGGAAATCAGAATATGTATACATGTGATTGGCTAAATAATGGCCCAACAAAAATATCCACATCCCAATCCAAAAAATTTCTGAATTGCTACCTTATTTGGCAAAAGGGACTTTGTGGATGTGATTAAAATAATGATTTTACAACTGAGAGATCGATTATCCTGTATTATTAGGGTGGGACCAATGTAATTATAAAAGTCCTTATAAAGAGGAGGCAGTAGAGTTAGAGCTAGAGAAAAGATTTGACTATGGAACCAGAGATTAGAGTGGTATGCTTGGCAAATAGAGGGAAGGTCTGAAGCCAGGGAATGCCAGTCGAGTCTAGTAACTGCAAAAGGGAAGGAAATAGACTTTCTTCTGAAGCTTTCAGAAGAGATGCAGCCTTGCCAACACCTTGATTTTAGATTTTAAGCTGAGTTGTGATGTATCTGAGTGTCTGGAATCAAAGAGTTAAATGCCTATATTCTGACCAAAATACTTTTACCATAATATATTCTAAAGACATATCAATGATATGGGTATGGCCTCGGATGTGGTTTAATCAAATAGAGGTCAAATAATTAGACTGGCCTCAGAGTATTTTCTTGTGTGTACATGAGTTTTTTTTTTTCTTTTGTTTTGTTGTTAATATGTAGCCTTCTCTAAATTTTATCTAGATTACTTTTGGATTCTGTTTTTCCATAAGAAGGGAAATGTTTATATTACTGAAGTCATTTTTAAAGTCACCAAATATAGAAACAATATTAAAAATAAATACCATGTAGTATTTTTAATGAACTAATGAATCTATTTCAGTCCTAAATTATACCTAATACTTCTTTATTTCGCTCTGGGTTATATAATTATTAATCTACATGTGATGCTTTATAATTAGTGGGTAAAATATATGTATAACATTATAATGCATTTCTCTTTGAATTAATTTTACAAAACATTTCATTCAATATAGAAACAGCAGGTAAGATACCTTTTGAATCAGATATACGTATCTGGGTTTAAATTCAACTCCACTATTTATGAGGTATTAGAATTTAACATATAGAGGTACTAAATGTATTTACATATGTACTTATACATTCTACATATTTATTATATATATATTTATGAATTTATTTAGTATGTTTTTTTAACCTATTCTATGAAAAAATAAGATGCAGTCTACTTCAGGCATATATAATAGCAGTAGAAGTAAGTAATAACTAATAGAATGATGGCAAATGAATAAAGAAAAGTGGTGAAGAGTTCCATTGAAATAAGAACACAACAGAGTAATCTCGGGCTAGTTAAGATCTTTTCAATGAGGATATATGAAATATTCTGACTTTGGCTTCCATTAATTAACTATATAGACTCACTATAAAGAGGTGCAATTAAACATTCTTCCAGTAGTTTTTTTGTTTGTTTGTTGTTTTTTTAAACTTTATTGGGGTGACAATTTTTAGTAAAATTACATAGATTTCAGGTGTACAATTCTGTATTACATCATCTAGAAATCTCATTGTGTGTTCACCACCCAGTCAGTTCTCCTTCCATCATCATATATTTGATCCCGTTTACCCTCATCTCCCACCCCCTCCCCCCTTATCCTCTGGTAACCACTAAACTATTGTCTGTGTCTATGAGGTTTTGTTTCTCATTTGTTTGTCTTGTTCTTTTGTTGTTTTTGGTTTATATACCACATATCCAGTAGTTCTGAATGATTTTGTTAGGTAAAAATTGCTTTGACTTATTTTACTTTCATATCCCTGGTAATTTTCCTCATTTGTAAACATGATGTTATAACAGTCAATTTTACATAAGTATGTCTTTGAAAATTACACCAAAATTATATTTGTTGCAATACTTAGTAATTTTCACCTGCCCCAATTTCTCTTTGTATTCACAAAAATTGATTATTATTTCATTTTTATTCATAAGATAGAATCAAACTTGCAAAAATGTCATGAAAACTCTTCAAGTTTACTCCCTTTGGCTTTTAAATAAAAACTCACATACAAGTAAAATGGCATTGTCAGTTTTACTGATAGATTTTGAAAATCCAAGATTCCATTATGTTTCTAATGATGATATTCTATCTTCACTAGTTGTCAAAATAATCTTGTAGCAGTTTCCTGTTTCATTGGCTTCTTGATTGATTGGATCATTTTTTTATTGGGCACCCACCATGTGCTTGCTATTTTTTTTTTTTTTTTCAGTTACAGAGGATACAAAGACAAATGAGACCATTTACTTCACTCAAGAGTAATATAGTCTGGGAGGCAGGTAAAGAGATTATTAGAGAAATGGTCTAATTTTCTGTATCTGTTGTATCTAATATTTTCTCAAACAATTTGTTGTTAATATCCCCAATTTTATGATCACTGCCAAGACATATGTAGTTGTTGATTTTAACAGTCCAAGTCAGTAGTCTCTGACATATACTAGTTTTTCAGTAATATTAGAAAGGAGGAAGGGAGGGAAGGGGAGAGCAGGGTTTCTGATGCCATTCTTTTTCCCTCTCAGCGCCTGTTAAAAGACCTCCTAACAGAGTTCAAGAAGGGGTTTGAGTTTTGGGGAAAGGCATGTGTTGGGAACAATAAAGGAGATATTTACATAAGTGTTCCATGTTTTTGCCTTATCATTCCACAGTGTGCACGCTGCATTTTCTTTTTATTGTTCTAACTTCTTTTAAGTTATTATTTCGTAACTGTAAAGTATCAAAAGTTTGTGAAATATGTGTTTTTAAGTATATATAAATGAGAGGATATTCATGGCTATCTATATGATAATATTTGCCTCAAAATGTGTAAATATGTATTTCTGGATGGTAGAGAAGACTGAATTGCATCTAGCATGAAAGGAATTACTAAAAATTTATAGTTCATCTCATCTATGGAGGACAGTCATTATCTGTGTACTTTAATGGTTGTGAGGATTTTGATTTGTCTTAGGGCTTTATTTCCAGAGGACAATTTTTAAGTTCCATCAGTGCAGGAATATACATATATACATACATACATACATACATACATACATACATACGTATATATAAATATATATACATATATGTGTATACATGTATATATATGTATATATATATATACATATATATATATATATATATATATATATATATATATATATGTAGGGGGTTTTCACATATTTGAATGCTATCTTTTAGGTGTGTTATGGAAGATAAAATTGTTGTGAACCAATGCTTTAGGAAACACAACTCAGAGTGGACACAATTATAAATCACAGAATATGTACAGTATAGATGACAATAAAGAGTTTTCTAATATCAGATATTGTTGTTTACATTTTATCTATAATCAACTTTGGAAGACACTAAAGAAATGAACAAAAGTTAAAAGGTTAGGCTTTGTAAATGAAGTTAGAATATCTGATCTTTAACATAATCTCATGTGCAAGTAAGTACTGATATCAACTAAAAAAAGAAAAAGAAAAAAAGGAGAAAAAGAAGTTAGGCTGTAATGAAGAATAAAAAGTATTTATTTGAGCAAAGGATTGCAATCCCAGGAACACAGATTCAGGTAGCAACTCAAACTGTGCTCTGGAGAGAACAAGGAAAATCTGGGTTTATAGAGGCAGAACAAGGAGAGAACAAGGAAAATCTGGGTTTATAGAGGCAAAAACCACAAGACGAAATTCTTTCATTCATATGAAGTATTGTTGGCTAGGTTAGCAGGTATTTGTTAATTCCAATTTGCAAACAAGCTGTGCAAAAACTACAAGGAGGAAATAAAGTCCATATATGTCCATGTTGCAGTTAAGGATGTTTGAAGTTGCATTTGGCAACATGTTTTGCAGCTTAATAACAGCTCTGAGAACTGAGGCCCAAGATGTGCATAGGCTGCATAAACCCCACTTCCTTAATAGCCCCCTGACTCTATTGTAAGTGACTCTCTTAGCAAGGCTTATTTCATTTTACTTTCTCCATTATCAGTACTAAGTGTAATATGTCTATTATGAGGGATTCTTTTATTATTCTATGGCATAATGCTTAGGAATACAAACACTGAAGCAAGACTGCTAAGGTCTGCAAATCCCTGGTGGGCTGATGGGATCCGTTTTCTAACTTCTGTGGGCTTCAAAAGAGGTGGTAATCCTCCCTACCTCTTATAGATGTTAGACGAATTGAATGAGTTCAAGTGTATGAAGTCTGTAAACTACAAAGGGTTGGTCCTCATGGTTACGATAAATGCAATGTATTATCATGGTAAGGTCATTACAATATCTACTTCACCATCATACATCCATGGATGTTTTTGTTCATTTATTTAGCCAACATTTTTAAAGTATTTTCAAAGTAAAATGTGGACTTCATTCTTTCTAATAACTGAAATATTACAAAATGCATTATCTTGGGCATTTTGTAGCCAGAATTCTGTACTTTCA
This sequence comes from Rhinolophus hipposideros, assembly GCF_964194185.1. Classification (NCBI taxonomy): domain Eukaryota; kingdom Metazoa; phylum Chordata; class Mammalia; order Chiroptera; family Rhinolophidae; genus Rhinolophus; species Rhinolophus hipposideros. The sequence continues at coordinate 47,665,349 of NC_138047.1, read as the reverse complement.
TTTTTATTTTTACTTTTATTTAGTTATAAATACGGACACAAACTACTGCTCCAGTGGAACCTCATGCCATTTGAACTTCTGTTGACAAATATATAGTGTTATATTTTGTTGGCTTTAGAAATTTCTTTATTTGATCACTCTAAATATAAAATGGCCTTACTTTCAACTTGAGTATTGTCTGAGATTTCCCACAACTTGAAGAATAAGTGGTTTGATTTACTAAAATTAGTCAATGTTAAGAGCTGAGGAATTAAATATCTGATAACATTACTAATTTGGAATAAAATATCTTGATTTGGCTTTCCATGGGACTTTAAAACGTTGACTAGCTGTAGTAATTAATCTTGTATTTTCTCTAGTTACAGGCTGTCATGTTGCTGCTAGGAATTATCCTAAAGATATTATGATTGGGATGTTTATGAGATCAGCTGATAGACACTACTCAGGTCTTCCTTGTTATTTGTAGCCATGAAGTTTATTTCTCTGTTTCTACTGGCAAAACTTCAGTTTTTAAAAGAATCTTGGCAGAGAGCCTCGGGGAGAATATATTTAGGGAAAGAAGATGTGATGACTTTGAACTTTAATGGTATAATAGAAATCTAATCTGGTTCTTTAAACAGTCAATAGATAAACAATAATTTATCATGATTCCTGTTGAATTAAATAGTTAATTCCTATCGCTAATGGAGTTCTGTGACATTAACACCAATGAGAATTGAGAAAGGAAATAATGGGTTGTTTATATTTATGATGTGTTTATTTTGCTTTCTAAAATGCTAGATCAGATTAATTTAGATTGTGCAAATCTTGAAGTAATTAAGAATGGAATTAAAGTTTCCATTATATGGCTTTTTTACTGTCAGAGGCTTCTTCTGGGGTTAGCAAGACTTCATGCAATGTGTATGTATAAGAGGAGACCCACTTATTTCTTACAAAAAAGAATATGAGTTATGAGAGTGTGTTTGTAACCCTAATTACTATTTATTCACCGGTAAAACTAATTTACATACCCTAAAATTGAGGTTTAATATTGATAACCATATTGAAAATTACATATGGGACTATATTCCCTAGAATATAATATAAATGAAGAAACTGTGCTAATTATAGTTTTCTAACTGTGCCAAGTTATTTGCTACAAATTACCTCATTTTATTTTAAAAGGATACTGTAAAAATCGTTTAAAGTCTACTCATAAAATGGAATTGTGGTTATTAAGATTAAATAATTATTGACACTAATACCACTTTGTGTACTAAAAATTCTATTATAGTACAATAAGAAGCAATAAATGGAAAACAAATTCTGTGACAATAGGTGCGGGGTTAATTTTATTCAGAAAGTGGCACGTTGTCATTTTACACATTGTTACATTTAATATTTGTTTTCATAATTTATATGACTGTTTTGGAAACTGGTGACTATAAATACCAGTGAATAGGTCTCCCTTTTTATGATTGCCCTTTTCTAATTAACATTATTGTTAATATGACTTCAAAACAAAATTTAAAGCATATGGTTTAATGCTATTAAGTCTATTCACATAAAAGATTACTACTTTGCAATTAAGTTCTTTTATTTCCTACAGAAAACAATTTAATTTTTGTTTAGTATGATTTTCAAGTCTTTGAAAAACACAAACTATACGTAATGGGACATTTCAGTTCCTAAGTGATCCGTATAAGATCCTTATTATAAAGGATATCATCTCTCTAGACCTGCTGACATTTAAAGCCAGATTTTTGTGCAATGGTCATTTTTAAACTTCACTGAGATAATATATCAAAAGATCTAGTTGCAGGCTGTTAAGATAGAGTGATTGTAGGTTTTGTCTGAATGAGCAGATAGGATTTTTATTTGAGAAAGAAATTTAAAATGCCTTCTTTCTTTAGAAGAGACCACGGATACCAGATGTGTTTGGAATACACTGTGGTTATTATTCTATGTCCAGTAGTATCAAATGACAATACAGTAATAAGTATATATTAAATATAGAATAAAGACATATGTATAATTTACATACTGTATATAATATAAAATATATAATCTATTATAATATTTAGTGGCTGTGTATATATTTTAAAATATCTGCCCCACTTTTCCATTTTAACAGTTTCAGATATGTTTATAATTTATTTCAGCAACTGCATTTCTCATTTACTTTAGGAAATCTAGTTATTCACTTCCTCACCTTCAAATGATAGATACTTATTCTAAAGCAAATATAGCAGAGTAATGTAGTTTCATTAAACCAGCTGTAAAAGATGAACATGACACAGTCTATTTATATGTCTATATATTTATATCTCTATCTGTACCTCTATCTGTATCTATAGCTAAATCTGTATCTATATCTATATATAATAAGGATTTATTTACACCTACATTTCTTTAAACTACATAGACTAACACACATACACATGCATATATGAGGTACGACAATTAAGTTCATGAACTCATCCTAGAAAAAGTGCTACATACCTCATTGTTGAACATCACTATAGTCACCTTCCAAGTACTCCCATTGGGAAGCTATGCACTGATGCCAGCACCTATTCCACCCTTCAAAGCAATTTTGGAACTCTTTCTGGAATAGCCATCAGAGCTGTCATCGTATTACCCTCAATGTCCTGAATGTTATTAAAATGTCTTCCTTTCAATATTTCCTTTATCTTTGGGCAAAGAAAGAAGTCATTGGGGGCCAGATCAGGTGAGTAGGGAGGGTGTTCCAATACAGTTATTTATTTACTGGCTAAAAACTCCCTCACAGACAGTGCCTTGTGAGCTGGTGCATTGTCTTGATGCAAGAGCCATGAATTGTTGGTGAAAAGTTCAGGTCGTCTAACTTTTTTGTGTGTGAGCAGTCATTGGATTTATAAAAAGATGCAACAAATTTTAAAATGATACAAAAATATCATTTTCAAAACAACATAAAGAAGTGAATGTCTTTAACCATATTCAACTCATGATAGAGCAAATGAGTGAGTGGAATAATAATTCATGCTGTAGCGTGTTTCAAAAACTGGCAACAGAGAAAATTGGTTGAAGGAAAGCAGAGGAATTTTGTCTTTTAAGAATTAGAATCGATGGGCTCCATAATCATCTGGCATCCGCTCAATGTTGTACCTATGGTTAGAAATGTACATGATGGGAACTCCAGGGATTTTCCTGATTCTTCGTTTAAGGTCCCGGTCAACCATAGTCACAATGTAAAATTTGTGCTGAGTTACTCTCTGTACTAAGCAGTCATCTGCATAGGTTCCTTTGTGTGTGCATGGTAATCATTCAAATCTTGGATCCTTGGCAATCCTTAGAGCCACTCGATACTTTTGCCCCAGTTTCTCAATTTCAGCCATTACACAGTCAGTTATACAAGGGATACACTTGGCATACAGACAGTCCATCATTGACTGAAGTAAGTCTAGTTTGGCTTTAATGGAAAAGTTGATAAAGTTGGTATCAACAGGGATGTGGTAAGGTGGGCCCAGTTGTGTATTATACTGGAAGAATAAGCAGGAAGGGTGTTGGGGGACTTATCGTTCCTTGAGTGCACGGGGATCTTTCTTTTCTTTCTTTTTAGGTTTTAACCTATCCTTTTTTTTAAGCCTCTGATCTCTGAGACTAAGCATCCACTTCATGGTCGAATACTTCCTTGTTTTCTTTTGCTTCCCCATGTTCACGCCACACTCTTGTCTAACTTTTTCATGCAGCCCTTTTCAGCACTTCCAAATAGTCAACTTGATTAACTGTTTGTCCAGTTGGTACAAATTCATAATGAATAATCCCTGTGATATCAAAAAAGGTTAGCAACATCACCACAACAAGTTTGTGAACTTAATTGTCAGAACTCATATGCACTTAACATGAGAAAAATTGTTTTGATGATTTATGTATTTTATGTACATGATGATTTATATATTTCCTATTCATCCATTCATTCATTCATTCATGGATGAATTCATTCTACAGATGTTTATTAAATCTCTGTATGCAAAGTAATTTTCTGATGTCTCAATATAGCAATGAATGGAACTAAATCAATCCCTACCTTCACAGAGCAACATGTTAAATGCAATTTATGAATAGAAAGGTGGCAGCACCATCAATTATTAGGTGAAAACCAACAGCTGTCTATAAGAAATACATCAGTAAAAAAGAATGTTTATAAAGTAGTAAAGCAAGTGAAGAACTTTGAATACAGTCTTTATCTGCATCTTTACTAACATAATGCAATAAATATGAGTTCTGACAATTAAGTTTGAGAACTTCTTGAAACGATGTTGCTAACCTTTTTTGATATCAGAGGGTTCATTCATTATGAATTTGTACCAACTGGACAAACAGTTATTCAAGTTTACTATTTGGAAGTGCTTAAAAGGCTGTAAGAAAAAGTTAGATGACCTGAACTTTTCACCAACAATTCATCGTTCTTGCATCAAAACAATGCACCAGCTCACATGGCACTGACTGTGAGGGAGTTTTTAGCCAGTAAACAAATAACTGTATTGGAACACCCTCCCTACTCACCTGATTTGGCCCCCAATGACTTTTTTCTTTACTTGAAAATAAAGAAAATATTGAAAGGAAGGCATTTTGATGACATTCAGGACATCAATGGTAATATGATGACAGGCCTGATGGCTATTCCAGAAAGAGTTCCAAAATTGCATTGAAGTGTGGACTAGATGCTGTCATCAGTCCACAGCTTCCCAAGGAGAGTACTTTCAAGGTGACAATAGTGATATTCAGCAATGAGGTGTGTGGCACTTTTTCTAGGATGAGTTTGTGAAGTTAATTGTCAAACCTTGTATATAGTGGTAATGGGAAATCAGTATAATTCATGATTCAAAATAATTTCTAAAGCTATTCACTACTGAACAAAGTGTGTATATATGTATATATATACATTTAAGTTTACTTGGCTGACAAGTGTTGGCAAAATTTTAGCAAAGTTATATAGATTTCAGTTGTACAATTCTGTAATACATCATCTATAAATCATATTGTGTGTTCACCACCCAGAGTCAATTCTCCTTCCATCACCATATAGTTGATCCCCTTTACTCTTATCTGCCACCTTTCTCCCCCCTAACCCTCTGGTAAGCACTAAACTATTGTCTGTGATAGATGATTGGATAAAGAAGTTGTATTTATACACAATGGAATATTATTCTGCCATAAGAAAAGATGAAATAGTACCATTTGTGATGTAGTGACAACATGGGTGGATCTTTAGATTATAATGCTAAGTGAAATAAGTCAGACAGGAAAAGTAGAATACCATATTATTTCACTGATATGTGGCATATACAACTGACAATAACAAAGAACAAGAAAATAAAAGTATAGTTTTAAAATTCCGCTCACTTCCTTAAGCCTCTGTTGCTATTTCTATTTCAGTAAATTTGTTATAAACACTGTGATGAATTTGGGGACCAGAGCTTACTTGCCTTGTTTCTATGTCTTCTGGATGCCTTGTCCACAGTGCAGAATATGGCATGACTTTTGCTTCCCTGGGAAATCAATAGGGACTTTGAACCTATGCCCAAATGTGACTGAGAACTACCAGTCTATTATAGTTTCCATGCAAGTAAAAAAAAGACAAACAAAAAAAAAACCCTGCAAATTCAAAACTACTTTTAGACAAGTTTGGCTTTATATGCACATTATAATACTCCAACAAACTTTGTGGAATTGGAGAAAACAAGATATTTAGGAAAATAAGGCTGAAAATATGTATCCTCTGGACCTGAATATCACAAAGCTCTGTGCTTAAAAGAACAAAGGCACATATTAAAATACCAAAGTTATTCTCACCCTATTATGCATATAAAAACATGAGACAATTAAACTAATTTTGCTCTGTTACAGATCATATCAGTGTCTATTTAATTTTATTACAAGACTTATTTCATCCTTGAGTTTCATAGTTGAGTTTGTTGACATTATAAAATAATTTTAAAACTACACTTTTTGTATATTACTTTGATTTCTTTTTTTTTTTTTTTTAACTACCAATCACATTCCATAGAATATACTTATTTGACCCTTCTCTGTCCCAGGCACTGTTCTAAATCTTGTGATTTCAGCAGTAAATAAAACAAACAATATTCCTGTCTTCATAAAAAATTATAATCTACTTGAGAAGACTGAGAAAAGCAAGTCTATAATTAAATTTACATTTCAGATGGTGTAAGTGCAAGAGCTAAGGCGGAAAATGAAACACTGAAGGAGCAGAAAGGATGGTGAGACAAAAGGGAATGAAATGAGAATTAATTATTCAAGTAGTAGAGGAGACAGGAAAGGACTCAGTGAGAAACCCAGAGGAGAGGGAGAGAGCTCTGAAAAAGAGCCTCTGAATGATGAAATACCAAGTGCAATGGTCCTTAGGCAGGAGTGTGTCTGAAGTAACTTAAGAACAGAAAGATGGCAGAGCTGTTGAAGAAGAGTAGCAGGAAGTGAGGTGAGGAGAGAACGTGTAGGGAGCCAGAAGGTGCTGATCCTTGTTTGCAAGGATCCTTGTTTTGTGCTTTACTCTTGAGTGAGTTAATTATACATATATAGAGTGTGTGTGTGTGTGTGTGTATATATGTATATACATATATATGTATTTAGATTTATATAAAAATCATACATTTATATAATATGTACTGTATATACAGAGTTGTAATTTCAGGGCTCTGTTAATTATGCTACTCTTTATACTGTTTTGCAGCCCCCTCTCCAGTCACCAATGTGAAAAAGGGGAAGATTGCAAAAAACAGCATCTCTTTGTCTTGGCAAGAGCCAGATCGCCCCAATGGAATCATCCTGGAATATGAAATAAAATATTTTGAAAAGGTGGGACTAACAATAAAGAAAGTTCTTTCTTCCTTTTTTGTTTTTCACTTTAGCAACTGCAATTATCCAATTTGTAGAAAAGCATGTTGCAATTTTACGTGTAAATCAATGACAATTGATTCTGCAGTCATGATTATGGAGGCTGAAAGTGTACAAGGAACACTTTATCTGTGTTCTTCTGTTGCCAAGTAGTTTGCGCTGCGGGAATACTGCCATATAGCCTAACATTGGCCTAACTACGTTTCACAGCATTAAAAGATGAAGTCATAGGACGTTTTCAGAGTGTCACAAACACCAAAGTTGTTGACCTTTGGTAGCAACTGAGATGTATATACTACAAGGAAAAATACGTGCTTATGGCCAATAACCCTGCATAATTCCTATACTGTTAAGGAAGTCTGAGTAGATAAGACGTACATATAACATGTATATTTTTTTAAATCCATAACAAAATCGAACACAATAGATAATATTTATTTTAAAAGTTGAAAGCCCCAAATCTGAACTGCATGCTTCACATTCCCTATATTTTCTCTATTTTCTCGTCTTACTTGAGTTGGCGCTTAGGTCCATTCTTGCATCTTTTTTCCATAATAGTTTTTGAGGTCTAAAGGCAATAATCATCCCTCTTCCCCTTTTCTGAATCCAAAACCAAGTCACCTACTGATAAAGGAATAATACAGATGAAAACAAAGATGAGCCTATAGTTGCTAAAGCTGGACTTGAGTATTTGGCTTAGATGTTCAGTCACCATGAGTCTTCCTTCAAGTCCCATCCCTATTTTATTTTGATTTGTATACAGTATGTATCTGAATGACATACACAATTAACAACCTTAGTTCTAATAGATGAGATAAAGACAGATGAGTAAGCAAACCAACCTCTAAGATGTGGGTATGAAATCTTGACCCAGAGTGTGTTTCCTATGGAAGCAGGAATAGGAAAGATTGCAGACATAATGCAGAGAAACAGATCCCAGAAGAGAAGGGCTCAACTACACTTACTCAATTGCTTCACCCACACTCACAGAGACATCAACCCTTCTCTCTTAGAGAAGAGTGAAGAGGGTTGGAGGAAGTTCTAAAACTTACTTTTCAGTAACTAAAAAAATGTCAAGCTAGGACATTGGAAAGAAAGAGGAAATAAATGGTTCTCCTTCTACGAATGCAAAAATTTCATGAAAAATGCTGAAATCCTATCAATGAAAATTACTTAAAAATCTAACATTTTGTGTATATGCATAGATAAAAGAGTATTGGTAAGTGCATTGACATATTGAAATAATTCATAGCATTTTAGATATATGTGTTTTTAAAATTTTGCGTCTTTCATTTATTGATATAACAGAGAAGAAAACAGTAGGGTATATGGAGGGGAGAGTGGAGCTACCTATGTATTCTTTCTACATCTTGGATGTCTGTACAATGTTCATATATTGATTTTTATAAATAGATGAATAAACAGACAATTATTACTTTTGAAATAGTTGTCTTTCTAGGAATGACTTCATGGTAGCATTGCTTCTACTGTTGGGTCATTAGGGAACATAAATGAAGAAACTTATAAGATATTTCACACAAAAATATTTTATCAAATACATTATTTACCAAGAAGGTTCTAAGACAATAACTCTGAAACAAAGAAATGTTGGGATATGGTTTACAGTGTTTATTGTAAAATGAATTATGTAAATCAAGTAGAATGTTGTGACATTAACATTCCCCAATGATTCCTGTTTCTCCAAACTGAAGTATAAATTCTAGAGGCCTACAATTTAAACACATGCTATATCCAAGCATAATTTGTTAAAGTCTACATTCTTTATTCAAGATTTTGTAAGTGTTCTTACTGTATATTAATGCAAAGCTTGATAGGTATACATATATATGTATACATATATGTATATGTATGCATATAAACATTGGCTGAATTCTTTTGTAAACATTCAGCGTCTCCAAATTTTTATTATAATTAAAGCTGATTTTAAAGTAAGTTGAAATGAATAATGGCATTTAAAAATAACTATACACCAAAAACTATATATTTGAATGTATGAATCTTAGATGAAATAGAGTTCAACAGCAGGAAGATCAAAGATTGACAAATACTTATTTTTCTGTAGTTTTTCTTCCTCTAAAACAACTGGACTAATGTCTGTTTCTTGTTTTTTTTTGTCTTTAAGGATGTTACCTATTTTTCCCCCTTATGAATAACCTTTCATTGTTTTTACTATTACTGTCCAGCACATGCATGAGTCTCAAATACATAATATTCAATAGAAGCAATGATATGTCTTTTTGTTTTCCTTTAAGCTGCTGTTAAAGAGTTACTTGACAAGTTGTGGGTTAGAGTTTTTTTCTATTAATATTCCTTGTAATGAATTTTATTCATGTTGTAGAATATTATTTCTAGTTCAAGTTCTTTTTAAATTATATTTATTTCAATAAGATTTTGTTTTATATTTAATATTTTGTGTTTAATGCTGTATTAATATATTTTATTATCTGCATAATTCCAAGTAAGAAAAATAATTTAGGAAAAAAAAATTTCTATACGTATCCCCAATAAATGAATAATAATAATAAATGAATAAATGAATAAATGAATAATAAGTGAATAATAAGTTGCCTATTTACATGCTTTAAAAGCAGCAAAACCTTTATGTATTATTTAGGAGGAAATTATTAACTTTTGGTCAGTGTATTTTTATTTTTACAGTGAAGATATTAATTCCCAGACTTTTGGCCAAGCGAACTTATTGAACATACAAATAAAATACACAGAAAGGCTTGTCGTTGTTATTTAAAATTTTCAGAAGAAAAAACTAAGGATAATGAGCTTTCATACCAGGAATTGAGTTGGGGGTCCTGACCTGTTTCCAGAGCTCATTTTGAACCCTCAGAATGATACCCCCACGTTATTGGATGGCTCCTGGCCAGACAAAGGTGGCAGCACTTTCCAGGGCTCATGCATTTGCCAGCTGGCATTTCAGCTTGCAATTGCCCTGCTCTAATAGAGGTCATTGGGCTTCTCTGCTTCTGCATGGTGATGGGCCCATTGCCATCTCTTAATTGAAGGGAAGCTGCCCCTTGGCAGGGTGTTTGCCAGCTGGCTTCTTCTATTGAGGCCTTCCTCTCGCTGCACGTGAACAGAGTTTGCTAAGCAGCTGGGTTATGTAGCTCATTTGCTCAGCAGGGGTCATGAAGGAAGCAAAAGCCACTGCCCTGACCAAGGACAGGACGTGGCAGCCTATTGCCTGTGGTTGTGAGTGTTGAAGATGTGTATATGGAGTTTGCGATATGAAGGAAATTATAATGACAGTTATTGAAAAGAGTGGAATACAAGCAAATTTTGGAAGATACTTCAGTAACTCAAAATGTCTGTTTATGAGGTTTGATCCATTAGATTCACTCTTTGCTAAGTCCCTAAGTCAGAGACAAGGTACAATTAGACCTATGATAAGGAACCCCTGAGACATACATAATATTAATAGATAAATCAGAATGCTGTATACTTTTTGTGTAATCCTAGTAGATTGTGTTTTATTTCAAGGAGCAGCTTCCTTATAAGTTGTTCTCTCCCACCTTTTTGCCAGTAGTAACCATTCTAATTTTTTTCCCCAAAACATATTAATTGTGACTTCAATAATTAGGTGTTATAGCCATGTAAGCTTTAAAAAATTATTTTTTCAATAGGAAAATTGTCATCGTGCTATATGGCCAAATCAAATATACCTAGAACCTATTACCATGTTTCCCCGAAAATAAGACCAGCCGGACAATCAGCTCTAAAGTGTCTTTTGGAACAAAAATTTAAAAAGACCTGGTACTATATGATATGACATGACATGACATGACATAATATGACATTATAGACCCGGTATTATGTTATGTTATATTATATTATATTATATTATATTATATTATATTATATTATACCCTGTCTTATATTAATTTTTGCTCCAAAAGACACATTAGAGCTGATGGTCCGGCTAGGTCTTATTTTCGGGGAAACACGGTATGTTGTGGCGATTATGCTGGGTGCTATGTATGTTATTTCTCTTTATATCTTAATGTGCTTATATTATCTCTATAAATAATTTCATTCCATGTTAAATGTCAAAAAAATATAAATTGAGCCTCTTTAAAATGGAGTGAGCACTGCCATCCCAGAGGTTGCAAGTCTTATGTCTCAAACCTTTAGAATGTTAAAACAGGGCAAAATAATCTTTGGACTGGGCCTAAAACACCATTGGATCCCAGAGAACTGTGTGCAAAGAATAAGAAAGTAGATATTATTACTACCAGACTGATGAATTCCGGAATGAATTTTTTTTTAATTGTTTACAGTTAGCATCACTGTTAGCTTATTTGCACCAGTATAAATGCTTTCCTTCTATTGATGTGTAATAATTGTTCCCTTTTCCTTTCTCATAAATACTCCCTGCTCTTTTCTCCTAATCAGAATATTTGAGCTTCTGCCTGATCAGTGCTTTATCAAATATCTGTTTTTGATCTCAAATAAATGTGCATTGCCTCTCACTTTGAAAGCCTTTTAATTATTAGGTTAACATTGAAAACAAAGCTAAGGTTGAGTTGCGTACCTACATTTACAAACCTACTTCGAATTACATGACTGAAATTCTAACACTGATATTCCTGTACTGTTTTATAAAAAGTTTTTTTACTTTACATTAAAACTGTTAATATTTTATGTAAAGATCATAATTACTAGTAATCAAACTTTAATTTCATCTAAATTTTTTCATCAACTTAATCCTCTTTAAACAAATTGCAAATAAAAGATATTTTAGCATTTCTTACTGAAAATTACTGCTTCAGTCACAGCCAAACTGGAAAGTATAATACTATTGAGAAAAAATAAAGACTAATTATTTGCATGGAATGAATCAGAAACCCTATTTGGATTAGAAATTAGACCATACTATTTAGAGAGAGGTTTGGACATACCTAACCCTGAGATAATTTTATATATTTCAACATATTAAATGTAGGATGGTAAAACTGCTATAAAAATGTTTATAGATTGCATATTTTATTTTGTACTAGCGGTAGTATAGAACATGGTTAGAAATTGACTCTCATGTGTCAAAGGAGAAAAAATAAAATAATAATTATCACAATTAAAACACATACTTTACAGTTTATTAAGTGTTTTCACACATATTACCTGTTTCATTCTTACAACATCTCTGGGAGGATATCCACGTACCAGTTCTTTACTCCAACTTTATAGATAAGGAAGCTAAGGATGTTAGTAAAAACAGACTTGCTGTGTCTTAGCACATGATTTCAGTTTTCTCACTAAAATAAAGTGCATGGTATGCTGCTATTGATTGTATACTTCAAGGGAGAAGCAGCATGGTTTGCATTATTTAATAGCATTATGAAGATTGAATAACCATATCCCCTATTGGAGTGCTCGAGAAGTAAATGTTACATTCTTGCTCTTATTTATTTATTTTTTCTTTTAGGAAAAAAAAATACTTTACATGTAAGTCCCATTAGATCTTTTTTTAAAAAAATCAATACATGTTTCTATTTATAAAGACAAAATTCCCTGAAATATTTAGCAAATGATGGTTTACAGTAATCAATCAAGTTATTGTAAGCAAAGACTAATTCTTACAAAGGGGAAAACAACTCTAAACATTACCTATCCTTAACATGTGTGTCCTTTAATATCTATCAGAAATGTAACATGTATGGAAAGACCTTCAGCTAAAAAACAAGTTTAGCTAAAAATTCACACAGGAAAATGTTAAGACAGGGGAAAGTTCAAAACAGAGACTTGGTGTTTTAAATCTTTATAGGTCTAAGATTTTATAGTCAGCATAGTTACCTCAGAGATAATGAGTTATAGGTGGTTAGTCTAGAGTAGACTTTTGTTAGCAGTCCACATAAGAGAACCATTCATTTGTTTCAGTTTCGAAAACTATCCAGTCATTTTATTTGTTATTCCATCTCTATTCACTATTCACCCAGCCTTAACACAAATAATAAAACTAAAAATACACAAAGTTTTTTTTTTAAGTGAATAAAAAAGAAAAATTTTTTAAAGGAAATGTTTTGCTTATTTTCATTTTATTCTTTAATACTGTCAGTTTAGACTTAGCAAATTGAAATTAAAGTTCTTCAGTGAAGTACTCATTCCTTCTCCCAAGCTCTAAATATAATTAGATGTAAAACTCACTAGATACGAGTATGTGTCTAACACCCCTAGCTGTGTATGTGCTTTTTTCCTAAAACATTATGTTTCTACGAATAGCAAACTTAGTAGTTTCTGATTTGTTTTCTAATCTATGATGCTAAATTTTGCCGTCACTAGTAATTCACGTGTTGACTTTTTTTTTTTTAATTGTATGTGCATGTGTAATCTAAGGACCAAGAGACCAGCTATACAATTATCAAATCGAAAGAGACAACTATAACGGCAGAGGGCTTGAAACCAGCTTCAGTGTACGTCTTCCAAATTCGAGCACGCACCGCAGCAGGCTATGGAGTCTTCAGTCGAAGATTTGAGTTTGAAACCATCCCAGTGTGTAAGTCATTTTAATTACTGTCAACTCATGTCTCTGTAATAGTTACCAGAAAAGAGTCAGTGGATCAATACTCTCCCCGGGCATTCTGTGAGTCTCCCGCTCCTTCTCTCTCTCCCAGACATGACCCTTTCAGGTAGGAAGCCTCGGTCATGCTGTTATGGTAGGTTAGCAGGTTAACACATTGGTCCCTGCTCCTCATCCCTTTAAGTCTACCGGGAGATGAAACATCAGGAGATCCATAAGAAATGGTCAAACGTTGCTTTTATAAAGATTTTCTTTCCACTGCTGCCATACTTTATTGAATTATTGCCATTAACTTTTTACTTGTTTTATCGAACAGTGCTACCACGCTTAGTCTTTCTATGAAAATCCCTCAGGGAGCTTTCATTAGCATTCCGTTTGGCAAGCAAAGGGTGCTCTCAGGAACCAATCTGATTGTTTTAAAAATCAAAATCTCCTACATTATCTCTGAGTGGAGGGTCTGGAAATATTTCTGGAAAACCCTTCATGTGCCTTTTTTTTTTCCATAAAATAGCATAAAACTTTTTTCTCTTTAATGTCAAACAAAATATTTAGGTTACTTACTTGCCCTAAAACATACGCTAAAAGCAGGATTAGAAAAAGACAACAACTTGCCTTGTTTATATATACATCTATTTCTACACACTTTTTAAAATTAGGTTATGTAAGCATTAGTGATTCTAAAATAAAGAAAATAAAATGCCAATTTCCTCCCATTGAAAACCAACAAAATGAGAGCTTAGTTATTAAATTTACTTTGTAATGATTAGAAGTTATTAAATTAAAATTTCCATACCTTAATACAGCTTTTTAGAAAAAAATGAACATATACTTCTGTTTAAAGCATATTTAACAGAATTATCTTGAAAATAATTTCTATTACTTAAAAATAGCTTTCAGAGTGTTGATTTTCATGCAGACTAGAGTGCCATTATGAAAAATGATAAATTATATTTTCTATGCATGGAAAATTCTGTATCTGAGGTTTAATTTAAACTACTGAAATTTGAACAGTTAATGATATTCAGCAAAGTTCCTTAATAGGTTTGATAAGAATAGATTAATTAGTTACCAAATTCCAATAATATTGTCAATGGATTAAATGATTAATGTCACACCTTGCACCCTAAACTGGATTAGTGAAAAAGACTTGTTATGTAATCTGGCCACTCAAATAGGCCTTGTTTCTATTTCAGTACCATCAGTAATGCATACTGCTTAATGTGGTTTACCAACTCTGGGAACAAAGCCATCAAGTAGCATTTCACAATATGCTTGAGTGCGTAAATAACAATGCAAATTTAAAAATCCCATTTTAAAAGATTACAAAACTCTGCTTAGTTTTAGGATGTTGGCAGGCTCAGCAACTAGTTTTTCTTCAGACTTTTTGATATACGTTTTCTTACTCCTTTTCATTAAATAGTAATTTCTGAAATTTAATAATCTGATCACTGAGAGAACTAATAGGTCATTTTCAGTATACTTTTACAAAGGCTCACTTGAGGCTGTCTACTTTTTAAACTCTTCTGCATATGAGTAATTTCTAGAGGAAAAGAAATGTCTCTTAAATATTTTCACTACTAACATTGATTTTAGTGTTATTAACAGATAATGAAAATATTTTAAGGTTGTTCTGCCTTCTAGCTATTAGTATGAAACGTTATTTTCACTTGACTACATGTATATATATATATATATATATATATATATATATATATATATATATATATATATATATATATACACATGTGTAAGCATTTTATGAATGGCTTTATCTCTCTACCAAGTATATTATTATGTACCAAAATCCTTTGTCCTTTTGTAGACTCTTTTCTGGATATAACCCAACAAGAATCTGTCAAGCACCTATTACATATAAAGCATAGTTACGTAGGCTCTGGAGAAACCCTGAGTAACAACATGGACACTGCTTTTCAGAGAATAAGAATGCAGTCTATTTAATCTAAAGGATTCACTATTTGTTACAAGACCTTTTTAGGATAATAATTTTGTTTATTATTTAAAGTTTTATTTTATTTGCTCACACATCAAAAGATTTTTCACTCTAGGTACTGTAAGTAACGAATAACTTTAAGGGACAATCACTCCTTTCTCAAGGCTTATAGTCTGATAGGGGGTTAAAGAAGATGCATATTGATGATTAAAACAATATTTCCTTTTCAGAACTTCTGTAGCATTTGTTTTGTATGCCACTCATTTAACAATTATTTGTGTAGTATTTTGTGCATAATCACTTTAATTTTGGTATTGGGCAATTACTTACTTAGTATCATAATTTAATTCTTCACATAAACATACCATTTCCGCAGAACAGTCTAAAAATACTTGAATGCAGGAATGATGGTATCTTAAATGTATTTTTATTTTTTCCTATTAAAGTTATCAACAATTTTCATTTGGTGGATTATTGCTAAGAATACTGGCTTTAGTGAGTCACCATTACTAAGGAATGTTTACCTTATCATTCAGACATGTTAGGAGAGAAACTTACCTCAAAATCATTATTTTTAGACATCACTTTAAAAAGAATTTTCTAATTAGTTGCTCAACTCATAATAACGATGCATAATAATGATACCATGACACATTATGTTATTGATATGCTTAATTTTTGAAATGTATTTATCAATTTATACTTGTCATAAAATTGAAGCATTTTATTTTTCAACTACATTATCTCGTATGTCACATATGTAACCCTAAAATCACATGCAAATAGTAGTAAAAACAGTAAGGCAAAACTGTTTATCTTTGAAAAACTATTTAATATGAGGATTTGGGTAGAAAAATCTCCATTTATTCTTTCTCTCTCAAGCTTTAGTTTATGTTTTATAACTAAAAGTATTACCCATTTTATTTTAATTTTGTTGAACATACAAATAAAGTATACAAATTGACCCCTTATATTATTATTATTTCCAACAGCAGTGGGAAAAACACCAAACAAATAAACACCAAACAAATGAAACCATCCAGACAAAATAGCCCTTTTTTGGTTTCTTTTTACATAAATTGTCTCGAAACTTTGAAAGCATCACCGAATCTTTCGTAACTTCTACTTGCCCAAGATTTACCAAAAAACTTTGTGTTTCTTTTATGATGCTTTCCCCGATTGCATCATTTTCTTTCATCCAAGTTTTACCTGTTTGATTCAAATCTGTATGAACCTACTGCTGGAACAATGTCATTCTGTTTTTTAAATGAAAATTTTTTGAGATAATTTTAGATTTACATGCAATTATAATCAACAATACAGAGAGAACTCTTCTGTGCTTTCCTATTTACCCTAATGGTAACATTTTGCAAAACTCTAGTATTATGTCACAAGAATACTGATATTGATGGAATCTACCACCTCACATTTTCTTGTACTCCTTTGTATCTGTGTATGTAGATGTGTGAGTGTGTGTGTGTGTGTTAAATTCTGTGGAATTTGGTTACTTGTGTAAGTTTGTGTGTCTACCATTACAGTCAAGATAGCAAATAATGCCAATATCATAAGATCCCACCTGTTGTCCTTTTGTAACCACACCTATTGCCTTTGGGAAAAAAAAAAAAAAAAAAAAAAACTTCTGTCCCACAATTAGTCCCTGTCAACCATTAATTTCTAAATACCCATTTCTAAAGTTTCACATTTTAAAAATGTTTTATAAGTAGAATCATACAGTATATAAACTTTGAGTTTGGAATTAGCTGTTTTCACTCAGCATAATTCTCTGGAGGTTCATCTAAGCTGTTGTATATATTTTTTGTCTCTTTACTGTTGGGTAGCATTACCTGGTATATATGTACCACAGTTTGTTTAACCACTTACCAATTGAAAGACATATGTGCTGATCTCAGTTTTTGTTATTACAAGTAAAGATGCTGTGAACATTTGTGTACATATTTTTGACTCAACTTAAGTTTTCAATTATCTGGTATAGACACATGCTGGGTCATGTGGTAATTGTTCTTTTTTTCATTTGGTAAGAAAATGTCAAACTGTTTTTCAGAGTGGCTGTTCCATTTTACATTCCCACCAGCAATGAATAAGTGATGAGTTTCTCCACATCCTCATCATATATATATATATATATATATATATATATATATATATATATATTAGTCAGATTGGACAGATGGGAAGTGATATCTCATTGTGGTTTTAATCTGAATTTCCCTGATGGGTAACAATGTTCAACATCTTTTCTTGTTTATATTTGCCTGCCACACTGTTTTAAATGTCCTCACTCACTGTTAGGTACTTATATTATGTATCAAAAATTACAACTTTGATCATATTATCCTGGATCAAGAAAGTTAATAGCTATTTATTGATGTGGGAAACAGATCCCAAATTCTGTCTGGCTTTCAAAAACCCTTATGAAGTGTCTCTAACAAAATCTATTCACCTCAATGAATAACTGTTTAAATATGTAGCTAAAATCTAAAGAATATCTATGTAATATGAGTTTTCAGCCAGGAGTGTGGGAAGCACAGTGAGGGGAAAAACAAGATGATTTCTCAACATACGCTACCTTAACGTTTCCAGGGATGTTGTAGATATATAATGACTGGGGAAAAAAAAGATACAGTGTTATTTGCTAAAGAATATTAATTTCATGACTGGTTTCCTTCTAATAAGTGTGTTACATTTCTCCAAAATTTTCTTTTAAGGATTCCCAAAATATTTCTGAGTTGTCTGTCTAAAATTACATCATAAATCAACTAATTCTTAATAAACCTATGTAACAAAATGGGAAATATGATTGGAGTTTCATATCTTTAATGATTACAAAATTTAGCAATACTAAAAGGATATTCATGGTTCACACTAGGATTTCTTTTTTTTTTCCTCTGCTGCTGAAGAATGAACAAGTATAAAGTCATTGACAGTACCCTATAAATTCCATATCTTTTCAACTTAGTGGATATAATTATTGATACTGTTAGAGCAAACAAAAACAAATAAATTGACAGAACCTTGATGAGTTATTTATGATTATAAATATCACAAGTAAATCAGTGTATATGCATTAATCAATAAATAAAAACCATCAAAGAACTTGGAGAATGCTGTAATTAAAAAAAAAAAATGAAAGTGCATTCTTTAAATTTTTCTTTAGAGTCCCTTGATTTAATTCTTTATTATACAAAAAGATCTGATTTCAGTGAAGGGTAGAGCAAAATATGTAAATATGAATATTTGTGATTTAACATTACCTACAAAACATTTTTGTAAACTTTATTATTTTAAATATTTGAAAAATGTTTGTATGCCATTAACAATTATTTTAATGCAAGGTATTATCCCATACCTAAGCGTATATTTTAGCATATTGTTAAATTAGATCTTGGCATTTGTTAAAAATGAAGCTTTTGGCACTACTAAGCACCCAAATTTTTTCTCAATAATAATGCTTTGGTTAGTCTAAAACTGCCTTGTTTTCATCCCTACCCCTGACTAATCATGTCTTTTCCTCCAAGAGTATATCTCTGATAGTTCCCCAACTAGTACATTATGACAAGAAAAATTTGTTAGAGTCACAACAGAAGGGCTTTTGAATGCTAGATGGAGAATTTTGGATTTTTTTTTCCCGATAGGTAGTAGGTATCTATTAACTTCTTGATCAGAGAAACATGATTAAAGTGATATTTTTGGATATGTCATATGAATACCAAATACCTTCATAAGACATATTTGGATATGTCATATGAAAATGCTAAAAACTCTGTGAATCATATCCCAGCATGTTTGAATCAAATTAACGCATGGGGTAAAACAAAGAAACACAGAAATATTTGGTAATTAATAGACAAGTAGGGGTTAAGAAAATTCAGTTAAAGTTAAAACGAATCAAAAGAGATTGAATCAGTCTGTTTTGTTGGTTTGATTTATGGTATGTTTATCTATTGATGTGTGTTTGTTAAGGCTCTTGGGGCTGTGGATGTGGTGTAAGGGCCAATTATAAGCATGTTTATTTTTATGTGAACATAAAATCCAAATAAAGGGGAAACAGTCTGTTTTTAAAATAGAGTGATGCTTTGAGTGGAAATAAGAGTTGAAGATATAAATTTGGGACTCTTCAAATTATATCATCGACAAAGAAATATCTATGAGCGGGAGGGAGAAACGGAGGTAAAAGGAGAGCAAGATAGAAAAAGAAAGAGAAAAGAAAAGAAGTGCAGAGGTTCTGAGTCAGTATTCACTAGGAATTACTCACACAGGAGGTGTGGGAAGAGAATGTGGAGACAACAGAATGGACAAAACAGTGCTTTGGAATGGGAAAAAGAGAGTATGGCTCATCTGACGTTACAGAAACCAAGAGGAGCAGAGTTTCAATGATGAAGTGTATATTCAACAAGTTCAAATACCTTGTTATTGTATGCTATATAGTATATGGTGAGATAAATGGAGAAGTACTCATTGTATTTAGCAAATATCATATCATGCACAGAACTCAAAAGCAGAAAAGTTTCAGAGATAATTTCATAATCTTAGTTCTTAGAAGATGAGGCTACTTTTGGATAACTCAGTCAAGATACTGAAAAATAGGGAATAATAAGGATGGTAAATAGTAGAAGATGATATGCAGAAATACTATTTACTATTTATTTAAGCATGGCAATAGTTGAAGCACTATGCTAAGAGCTTTATATGTGTTATCTCTAATCTTAACAGAATTATAATGATTCAGGGAAAATTATCCCTATTTGGAAATTAATGAAATGAGACCCCACAAGCTTAAATAATTGACTTTGGCTCATCTGTCTAGTAAATACAAACTTTTTTTTTTCCAAATTCAAATTGAACTACTGTCAGTAATTTTAGGTATAAGGATTTGTTTCCCCCAAGAGGAGTTATATGTCCAGGCTTCTAAGTAACAGAGAAGTAGCCTATAAGGGAATGAGAACCCATTTTGGATAGAGATTTTTGAAGAAGCAATAGCTTGGGATAGACAGGAAGGCATCTAAGAGTGGAGTCATGTAAAGCAAAAGATGGTTATGCAGTCATATTTAACTGTGGAGTTCAGACTTGATCTCTTTTATCTATAAAGTGTACCATCACTAAAATGTGGACAATGGGACTAGATTAGTTAGTGTACCAAGAACATGAGGAAGACTCATTATGGGGTTGATTTGTTAGAAAATCAATAAGAATCAAAAGCATTGGAGCAGCAGTTGGAGTCCAATCAAAATAGCATGGAACTTACATGGGCCAAGTCTGCATGATTTTCTCTAGAAACAGTGCTCTTGCCAAAAAGAACGTTAAAGAACTGAGAAAAAGCAATGGTATAAGTAACCTGGGTTTAGAGATAAATAAAGCAAACCTTAAGGAAGGCTGTTACTGATAGTGGAGTAGCTTTGTCCTACCCTACTTATAATTGTTCACCAGTATTAAAATCCCCACCACAGACCTCAGGATCAGAGAGAAGGAGAAAACAGGGTAAAGAGCCATTAAATTACAACTATTATCCTCCAATAAGAGGTTGGATAAGAGCATAGAGTTAGATTGTAAACAATAAATTTTCTTGTACATGAACCAGCTCTTGAAGATACTGGTCTCTGAAGACTGGTCTGAAGTGTGAATCAGTATAAGAAGATGGCCAGAGAGTCAGTCAATTTTCATGAAAGAATCAAAGGAGAGGTGACAAGAATAGAAAGGGAAGTGTTTGAAGGTCCAGTACTAGATAGAGCAAAGATCTGAGAGGCGGTTGTAAAAAACAAAACATTGAAATTATGGTTATTGTTAGTTTTGATGACTTAAAATTTGTTATCTTGGAGGTTAACTAAGGCTACTCTGAATTTATCAAAAAAAATCATGGCATTAAACAGTAAGCATGCTACATATCCAGAGGGTTTCTTGAGAACATCAGTTAAAATTTATTGTGTTCTATGGGTTTCTTATTTTACTTGGGCTTAGTTATCTGCACAAAAGAAACATTTCTTTGTTTATGTATGTCTGACTATGTAATCATATCCATATTCCTCTTATTATGGTAACTGTATTGTTAAAATATAAAATAGTTCACCTAAATCCATTCATTTTAAAGCAAAATATCATATAAACAAGTCTAATCTTACTGTAGACTAAGTTCTAAATGTAAACCTTGACATTTTTCAAAAAGTGGGTCTATTTATCAATTATATTTACTGATTATATTCTACTTGAAGTCACAATGTTTAAAATTACATTTAGATATGATGTTTACCTTCACTGAGGTCACAATTACATCATTATAGATTCTAACCTATTTGAAAAAATACTATCTGAGGTAAAGAGATCTTTTTTTTCTAGAGAAGAGTCACATGCACACTCGAAAAATGTCAAATCTCATATACTTAGCACCTCCTATTTAGATTAAAGTGTTTGAAATCAAGGACTAAGTTGCATTTTACCATGCAAACCGAAGATTTCTAGATGAATGTAATGCAAACAATTACTCTCATTTTTTATAATGACAAGGAAATAATCAGTGACTTAGCGATTCTTTCAAATTTCCATTTGGAGAGTAAATATTTTCTCCTAAAGATATCTTTTCAATTACACACTTTTGAGAAGAGATATTAGCGGGAAATCTCAGCCAAGTGTGGGTGAATTGCTTATACCATGCATTGAGTACCGACTATTAAGCAGCTCTTATTTGAATGCATATGATCATTTTAACCACAAGCTCCATTTTCTGTGTCTTCTATCAGCAGTTGCAGCATCCAGTGATCAAAGCCAGATTCCTATAATTGCTGTGTCTGTGACAGTGGGAGTGATTTTGTTGGCAGTGGTTATCGGCTTCCTTCTCAGTGGAAGGTAAGAGAGGAAGCTGTGATTCTCAACTTTTGCAGCTGATCTCTTCCCTACCTTGATCTGACCATTTGCCTGTTAAGCACATCCCAAAATAAATCAGGCAAATGATGTAACAGTAGATAACGTCAATGTATGATATACTCCTTAAGCCTTACCTTATTGCTGTTAGTGCTAACACAATTTCTCTCTTTCAAGTATGGTCTTTTTACAAGAATAGTAGTAACATGTTATTCTTTATTCTGTCATTAATATAACCATATTTGTGTCCAATATACATTTTTTTTCTTTTTATCTGACATTTTTTTCATCTCAAAATTATTTATGGTTGCCTGCTTCAGTGTTAGCGTCTGGGAAGGCCTATGTCAGTGCCTGGTAGATTTAGAGAAATAAGACTAATAATTCTAGCCAGCATTCTGTCTTAACAGGGTGATGGATACAAAGCAGACTCTGGCAAACAAGCATTTTGGGAAATAATTAGCCATTTTTTACGACTGTTTTTTATTTGCTGTTTCTGAATGATTTCAACCTGAATATGTAAATCATTGTGTACCCTGACTTAAAGTGAATTTTGTTGAATGTTATATCAATAGATACATTAATATCTGTATTACAGAGCTATCTTTTTTTTCATTTTGAACAAAAAAAGAGATCCAACAAGAACTTTTATAGAAGGTATTTCCTGACATTGGACTAAATATAATAAATTTTCCTAAAAATAACTAACTAACTAAATAAATAAATAAAAACATGATTGCAATCTATTCCAAAACAACAAAATATTTTCATTTTCCATCCAGGCCATCAAGAGAAGGGATATTCAGAAAGCTGTCAATTTGAAAATGTTCCAGTGTTAGACAATTATAAAAGACTTTGATGAAAGTATTCATGAAAATATTTAAACCTGCACAAATATGTGGAATGTACTGTAAGATCAAAAAAAAAAAGTCAGGAAATCAATATATATATTGATTTTGTTACTCTTCTAGTCATTTACTTTCGACTCTTCAGCACTTACTCAAGTCATAAATATACAGAATTAGGTACTTTTCAATATATTGCATATTTTATTCTGAAAAGATTTATGACTGTATCTTTAAATTACAGCAGTAACAATTTATTCTCATAAAACATTGTTACTTCCTTTGAACATCCTTTCTCTTTATATCTGAAAATTCCCTTTTTTCTAGTTCTTGTCATTTAACAGTGTTCAAAGTTTTCTTAAAATATATGTAGAGAAATCCATTGCTTATTTTAAATGTTTGAATAGCAGCGATACATTTTTTAGAAATTCTAGATGGGAAGCAATTTGTGTTCTGCTGAGGACAACTAGCCCTATCAAGCCCAAAGGCTTGTATCTAGTGCCCTGCTGATCTCTTCTGTCTGAAGTCACCTAGGGAAAATAGTCTACCTTTGTCTCAGCTTTCTGGGAGATAAGCTAATTACACCAATCTTGTCATAAAAGCTTTGCTTAGATTTTGATCAGGTAAGATAATTAAGTTGAGTAAATTGTAACTACTAAGAAAACTACTGAGTGATAATATCTTTTCTACCCCCAAAGGGTAGATAACTATAGTACATTTAGAGAGTTAATTTATAATATCATTTCTTTATGTGACTTAGATATGAGTTTCTTCTTCCTTTCCAATAAATCCAGAAACAGTAGCTGTTTGTAGTGCCCATACTTAGGAGAAATGAACATAAATGGAAGGATGAGCCAAGGTCTAGAATCCAATAAATTTGTGTGTTTGAGTGTTTACTAAAGGACATATCAAATATAGGAAGTATTTTATTATAGACTTAGTATATTATATTTACTTAACCTAAGTATTGTTAATATGAATTTATTGATGACAAGCCCCTATGAATTCTTGCTTATCTGTATGTGGATCAGCTCATTCTCAAAAACTTTTCTTTCCCAATATATAAAATTGACCCCAATTAATAAATTCCAAAATATAAAATTTCCCAATATAAAAAAATATATAAAATTTCTTCCCCAATACATAAAGTCAATACATAATTGACTTTAAAATAATTAATTTTATTACTCTTGTAGCAAAAAGGCAAAGTGTTTAAGACAAGGTTTACTCTGTCATTTGGTAACTGAAGCATATATAGTTTTTAGCACACACACACAAAACACACACAAAATCCCGTATGTACCTGAACTTGTTGTACAAGAATAACTAAAATTTAATATAATATCTCAGTTGTACTGGAATCACATCTATAACCAAGAGACAAAGCTTAATTTTTAGCACAACTAAATCTAGGACTTGGTAAAATGAATTTTTAGATGTATTGTCTTATAGAAGCATATTACTTTTAAAAAATAGTAACACCCTATGAATTTGTGCATTGTTCATTCATATTATTTTCCCCTAATTTAAATATATAAATTTAAATATATATAAACCAAAACACACAGTGTCTGGTGCTAAGACTAGGAATTTGCAGTTTACAGGAAAACAAATTTCACCAAAAAAAAAAAAAAGTCAGATTTATATATTTTTACCAGCAATTTTGCTGACTGAAACTTTCATTACTTGATTTTATTGAATGCACATCCTTTCATTTCAGGGGGCATTTGTCATGTAATAGAAAAAATGTTTGGCCATTATATTTCAGTTTTCATAGACAACGTTATTTTGTTTGTATTATGTAAATACACTTATTCAAAACTAAATGATAGGATTCTTGAAGGACTTTTCCCTTCTCATTCAAGGCAATGAACTTTGCAATTTTTGTATGGACTAAGAAAATTTTACTTACCGTGTAGTACCTAGAGTATCCTGAATTAACTCAGTACAGATGTGTCAAATAAAAGAAAAAAATAAAGGAAGAACGTTTCCAAAACCTAACACAAATTTGGGAAATTACATTTAAGTATTAGCAAATTGTTGAAAAAAGCCTGTTCTAAGAATAGTCTAAGGGCATATATGTTTCTCTGTCTTCTCTATGTTAAAATATGATTGATAAACACCACACACAAACACACACACACACACACACACAATCATGGCATTTGGATATCACTATCACTTAGAACTTACTCTTTTATCACTTTTAATCTCTTAAATAGATTATCAAAGAGATATTTTTTCCTACGTAAAATGTATTTAATTGCAAATAATTTATCTCCTCAGTGGTAATATAGATGAATTAATTTTTATATATTACACAAATGTGAATAACACTTGTATGTAATATTTGTTGAAAATTAATATCATCCTTTGGGTTCAGGAGAAAAATATGTCTTGAAGATCCATATTCACTGATAATTTGTATTTGCATTCAGACCAAAAAAAAAAAAATTGAGGAGTATAACACACTGACTACTATGGGATGAATCTATTTCAAAGAAAAAAACAAAAAACTCTTATATTTTAAAATACATTTAAAGATGAAAAATAAGTCAAATATACTTTCTAATCATTTAGGATAAAATAGATTATGCTGAAAACTTTGGAGTCTTCCTACTTCTACCTAGATATGGTTTAAAACAATATTGACAAGCATCGATCTTTAAAGAAATAGTCCTATTTAAAAAAATGGCAAATATTTATAACATCTTAGGATTCTATCAATTTTAGAATGTGTGTGATCTTTCTGTTTAAGGTGCTAAACATTCTATAATGTATTTTCTGAATGGTTCAGACTCTCCCTTTTACTTTCTTATGAATTTTAAGTGGTAGTCTCATGGGACTGCAAGACAACTGATATGACCCCAGCAAATTATGAGCTATTTACCCTGGGATGGATATAAGTTAAACCTCCTTATATGCACCCAATGTTGTAACAGTTTTTAATATTTTCTCTTACATCAGTAATGACATTGTACATTGATAACTTTCTTATTATATCTTCATAGTGTGGCTTTTCTCTTTTATATATTACTTTATGGATATCAATTGTTGAATCCCTCTTTCACCAATGATTGTCATCTCCAGTTACATGTTTGTGAAAATCTTTTACTATGTCTTTCCCCTCATTTATCTTTCCTTTGAAGATGATTATTGATATTATTTAGTTGACATTTTTTATTCTCTGTGTCCTCATTTTACACTCGGGGTGACACTTCCTAGTCTGATATAAAGCTTAAATTAACAGGATTTAGTGATATAGAAAATACAAAGTAAAACTTTCAGTTGACAGAAACTATTTCTTCTTTGAAAATTGCTTGTTATGGACATCCTAGGATTAAAGAATACATTTCTAATACCTTGTTTCTGATCCCACATTTATCAATGTTCATGAATTTAATTAATTTAAGAAAATTTCAGAGCTTTGATTTTTTATTTCAGTTAATTCCACATGCACACACAGTGTTTAAAATTACACACATATTATACACGTGCACACCACACAAATTTATGTGTTTTTACATACAAACACAAGAAAAGTAAAACTGTTTTTCAATTTTAAGATTAAAGGATATGATTTTAAGGTTATTCATATGTGACGTCAACACTGTGATAAATTTTGTCTTAGTGGTGCTTCATGAATGTTATAACAGATTATCTATTTTCTAGGCAAAAGATATTCCCCTTGTTTGTCCTGGTCATGTTTAAGGCCCATGGCTGGACATAAAACTGCTAAATTCTAGCTCCCTTTGTCTTTCATTAAACAATTGAACCTCAGTCCATTGAAATGTTTCATAGTTTTCTGAGGCAAAAAATATTAGTCAGAGGTCAATGGATACTGTGCTTGGATGCTAACCTATCAAAATTAAAATGCTGTGATCATACCAGAAAATTAGAGGAAAAAAAGTTGATTTATATAAAATGCTGTTTTAGATTTTATTTTTTATTACTTAATAATATTAAAATTTTTCCTTTTATAAATTTTCAAATGTCTTAATGTATAACACTTTGTAAATGACTTATTCTTCCCAATTAGAACGATGTATTAACTTCTATTAGAAACACGTATTAAGTATCTACTGCATATCAAACACCACGTCCCAGGCATATGAAATAAGAAGGCAATGTCCTTTCCCAAAGTATTTCTACTTCCATTCAGTAGTCTCATAAATAGATTTTATAAGTAGAATTAAAACAGCTATGGTTAAATAGAAGGGTTTAAATTAAAATTATTCCCTCCATCGTAACCTTTTTCCTTGGACCAAAAGGAAATGATAGTCTGATTCATTTGGGTTCTTATTACATGTCTGCCACAGTTCTCATGTTAGGAAAAACAAGGACTTAATGGCAAAATCCACTGGACTTAAAAACTTTGCTTTAAGCTCCTTTTCTTTAAGCTCCTAAATAATTATATTGGCGTTTGAATGTAATTCAGACGAGTGCCAGAGATCTGCCTACATTTGATAGCAAAATATAATAGCTTTTTCAGTGAATAGTTTTTAAAGAGTGTGAAGTATGGTAAAGAAAAGCTAAGCTTCTTTGCCAAGTCAATGTATCCAAATAATAGTATTGATAATAGTAAGTATAATATTGTCTAGCATGAATTACATACTGTGAGGAACTGCTCCAGGGGGTTTGCATGTAATATCTCACAACACTATGTCTGTCTCATATTAATTCTGCCTTCTATTTATACTTAATTATCTTCTTGCTGTTTCTAAGTATTGTAAATACAGTCTAGTCTAATGGCTTTTGCAGGTCCTTCTTGCTGCCCAAAACTCCTTTGCCCCAGAGAAGGCTTCCTCCCTCTTTCAAGTCTTTGCTCAGTCTTATCCTCTCAATTAAACTTACATTAGTAAGTGATGACCCATGATTCCTTCAGCTGCACATCAGAACTCCCTTACCCTGATTTGTCTCTTCATAACACTATTACCGTTATATAATACTTATTGCCATTATATACTATATAATGTATATATTATATAATATATATATATATATATATATATATATATATATATATATATATATATATATGGAGTCAGTTGATTTTTTTTTTTTTTTTTTTTTTTTTTTTTGTCTGTCAGCCCTACTAGAATACAAGATCCAAGATGGAAGGTATTTTTATCTGTGGGCTTTCTCCCATTCTGGGAAAATGCCTAGAACATAAATTATTGTATTCAGTTAGTGAGGTCCCGGAGCTTGAAACCAGCTCTAACTTTAGGGCCCTCTTCATTAAAAAAATCCCCAATGACTTATAATTATTCAGCTGTGTGATTTGGATGAAACTCAGAACTCTTGTGTGCAGACACTGATTCTCTACTGCTAAAATTAATGGCATTAACATTTAAAAACTTCCAAACTGATCAGTAATAGAATAAAATACCTCTTAAAAATTAATGTCAGTGGTATCTTGACACTAAAATAAATAAGAAATACATTACATTTTAGTGAATTTTCCCCCTGGCATTCATTTATAAACTGTACCTGGTAAATTGTATTTATTCTGGAATCAAACACATCAAATGTCAGCAACTCCTTGACCATTCCTGATTTTGTGAAAGCTAGTTAATTTCACTTCTGCTTTCCCTCATTTTAGTTTTTGAAGTAGTTTTAGTTCATCATTTTATATATGTCTCCTCTGATAGATATGTGCTCATTTTGAACACAGATCATAGGGTACATTTTCAGTAAATGTCCAATGACCATATGACTGGAGTAGAGAAGCTAAAATTAAAGACTCTTGAAAATATGCTTCAAACTACCTTTCTGGCATTACCACTATATGTTTTTGACCTGGACTCCTTTGTTGCATAAGACAGAAGCCAAATTCAAAGTGGCTTAAACTGAAAGAGAATTATAGGTCATATAGATGAAAAGTTCCAGAGATTTTAAAACTATCCAAAGTACAGGCACATACAGATCTAGGTGCTAACATATGTACTATCTGCTATGCAATTGGAAACACATCGTTTAAAAATGCTTAAATATGGTATTTAAATCCACTGATCAAAATGATGTTACTGGGGTGGAGCTTGGGGCACTCTGATGTTGAGAGGTAAAAGAGAAACATCCACCAAAAGGAGACTGAGAAGAAGTGGCTCATGAGGAAGTCGGAAAGCAGACAATTGTGGGAACATGAAAGGAGTGATGTCACTGTATGGAACCAGCTCTGACTTTATTACTCCTGCCCTTCACTCTCAGAGCTCATGTGGCATGGTGTCTGACAGGTACCTGATACCCAGCTCTACAGAGCCAATCAGCCAGTAGCACTGGGACATTACTTACTAAGAGGATGGAGAAATTGCAATGCATGACCCAGCACAGTAGGATCTCATACTTGACTCTGAAGAGAGGATCAGTCTCATATGATGCATGTAAACTGAGAATGAGGATGTCGTTTTTTGCTCTTTTCTTATCTCCATTTCAATTATCAATATTTAAATCTTCATGGTCACCAGAAGGGAAAAGGGAAGTGGTTGGTGGTAGAATAGGGTGAAGGGGTTCAAATAAATAGTGATAAGGAGAACTGACTCTGGGTGGTGAACACACGATGTGATATATAGATGATGCATTATAGGAATGTACACTTAAAACCTGTATAATTTTATTAACCAATGGCACCCCAATAAACTTAATAAAAATTAAAAAATAAATAAAATAAACCTTTCATATTAAAACCCACATCAACCATTCTTTCTATCATAAACCCTCATCAAATCCCTTAACCAAAGCATTCTCTCCTTTCACTGAAGTCTCTGAATAATACATCAGTATTTCTCGTGGAATTTAACACTTTCAACCACAAATTATATCGTACGTTGAGTAACTAGGTTCTTTCTTCTGCCAGCCCAAAAGTATTTAGAAGATAAAGACTTCTATGGTTGTCCCAAATAACTGAATTGAGTGAATATCTCATAAATTATTGAATTACAGATAAATTGTGCATCAATCTCTACTTTCAAGTGCTTTGTCTCATTTTTCACTACTAATGTTAATAGTTTGGAAAAGAGAAAAATGTTGGTAACTCTGACGTGAGCCAAGTAGAATACTTAACCCTTAAATGTTTTCTTCCTGAATATTGAAACTTTGGTGCCATGACAAAATAAATACAATGATTTAAAAGAAGTATTACATCAGAGTTAAAAAATCTTCACTAGCTTATATTATTGTTATTATTTGACATCTGGACATGCTAATGCCAGTGTGTTGATGCACCTGGTGATATTAAACTGCATTAGCTTTTATAGATAACATATATCATATAACATATATAACACATATCATATATGTTGACATATAACATATGTCAACATATGTCAACATATTTGTACTTCTCTTCTGATTCTCTTCAAGTTAGGGACATCATGGACATGTTGATATATTTGGCATCTCTAACATAACTAGGATTATTTAGTTGCAGAACTTGGTAAGTTTTGATAAGAAAAAACATATAAACTTACTTTAATACTATTTTATTTTTTAAATAATGATAAATAGACAAATATTTGTAATCACATTGCAATCACTGATTTTAGAAAAGAGCTCATTACAAGCAAATCTCAGTGGTTTATGAATTAACAATAGATGTGATTTTATAAAAATATAACAAATCCAGGCATGTGTATTGATTTACTATCTGAGAGTTGTTATCCCTTCTACTTTTTCATGATTACATGCTTTTTTCTTTAAAGGCTCTGAAACAAAGATAATTAGAGAGCAGTTCATAATTTATTAATAACTGACAAATAGGGATCACGGCAGAGTAGTGCCAGAAAGACTAGGAACATAGCAACAACTAATTGCCCACTGTGGGAAGTAAATCGTCCTAGGAAACTGAACCCAAGAGGGTTACTGGCTCAATTGCTCAACATTATTGAATATCTCACCAGTGACTTCTCACAAATCAAACATGTAAATATCACTGCGATTCTCAGGAAGTTATATTGAGGCAAATATTTGCAAGGAAAATCTCTATTTAAGGTTCTGAAGACAAGTTAACATCATTGATTTGCAAAGATGAAAATGATTTTAGCAAAGAATCTAGAGACTCTCACTTTTTAAGTATGAAGCAGGGCAGGTCAAAAGCCTAATCACAGAACAAAACACACTATTAGTCTGAAGTTCATTTCTTTAAGAATGTGATACCTGAAAGACAGAGCAGGCTAGCATGCCAGAAGTGGCTGGGCTCTGGTGGAAGATTCTCCTAGGTTTCTGGAAATCTTACCATGTCTCTCAGAGACCACAACAGCACGGGCTCTCTCAAGAACTGGATATACAGCTCTACAGAGAAAATCAATAGCTCTGCCCTATGCCAAAGGATAGAACATCTATTCAACAAAAAAATCAGTTGGTATCTTGAGCCACTTCTAAGAGTATACTCATTGCTGAGAAATGAAGCAAATGAATGGTAAAATTTGCAAACGATTTTAAACACCAGCTAAATGTCACATTTGTTCAAGATCTGTGCTCTTTTTTTTTTTTTAATTTTCATAAACCTGAAAAGAAACAAAGGTTTCTAATAGATTGGCAACTCAGATTCAAACAGTTAAATTCTTGAATGTGCCATGTGGAGGGATTGACTTCAGATACACCTAATTGCTGTGATACTTACAATGCTATAAAACATATATCCCAATTACCCTGCTTACCAAAATTATTTTACTATCTCTCACTTCTTGCTTTTCTTTTATTATTTCTTACTCCTTTGACTTTAATGTCACAGAAAAATAACATACTTTTGTGTACTATTTTTGGCATGCATTTGCTCTCAATAGTCTAGTCATTGTTCTACTCCTTTGTAGCCATTAGTATTGCAAATAACAATGTCAGTACGTATTAATTATTATTTGGGGGTGCCTTCCTTTAAATTACTGTTTTATCGGTTTATTTGTTTTTAATGACCTGTTATCTTTTCTTCTTGTTTCTGTGGTCTAGCATTGGGGTCCACATCTTCATGGTGGTCATTATAGAGTTTTCTTGAGTCAAGGACGATTGGAAGGCAACAAAGATGTTTGGGAGTTTATTATAGTTTATTTATTCAGCCTCCTATGCACACCACCACTTCCATCCTGAGAGGCAAGATATCATCACATTCGCAAATTAGGATCTCCTTTTGGTGACTAGTGAAGGAAAGCCTCTCTGTTTTGTCGAGTTTCTTAGACCAAGTATATAATTCCTCTTCAGTGCCCTTCCAGACTCAGCATTCCATAACATTAAAATGTTCCCATATATCTTACAAACACCTCTTCTCCACCTCCAAGAGCTCTCCATGCCTCTGCCACTGAGAAATCTTAATGTTGCTTTGACACTTTTATAACTATTTCATTTGATTTTCCTGAAGCAAATTCAGTAGGCGTTGGTTTAAACTGATTCTATCTGTAGCTGACGTACACATCTTGCCAACATTAAAAAACAGTCATTTATTTCAATTGATGTCATGTAACTTTGACTGTTTATTACTTTAATGTAGTCATTTAATACTTTCACTATTTAATAAAAGATATCTCTTTCAAAATATGGAGAAACAGTACACATAAGAATATAAAAGATAATCATAATGTAATCACAAAGCAAAGAGTTGAACAACTTTAAAAATATGTAGGAATAGAAGATTAAATGAAATATTTTCTATATTAATTATTCCTAGATATACTGGAATCTTACCACAGATCTTTACCTCTAAAAGCTGTCTGTGAGATCTTCATATATGCCAGCAGCACAATGCTACTTATTTAAGAATACCAAGTTCATCATAACTATAGCCAGTGTAGATATTAAATCTGTACAATTAATCTTAGTTTCTTAATTTGCACCAGTAAAATTATAGGAAAATTTTAGTCTACAGGTCTAATCTTCTCTGAAAATTTTTTGTGACAAAATTTAGCTACCTAAATGAATAATTCCTACCTTATCAAACCAAAGACAATGTGATCTAACAAATCATCAGATTGACATGAATTCAACATTTATGTAATAAGTGATGTTGAGCATTGTTTAATATAAATTTTGATGAGACAAATATATGACAAAATAGAATTTTGCGTTTCTGTGACTTGCATATTTTCTAATACACTAGGGCCTCTTGATGATTTATTTTGATATCTATATCTGATTTTTTCTGACCTTGTCCTATTCCTGCTGTTTCAAATGTACATACGGTGCTCTGTTAGATTCAGCTCCTCTCTAATCATTTGGAATGTAGAGGGCCAGTATAAATCCAGCCTTTCCTGAAGTCCTAAAGATTTATAATTAATCATTCCAAACTGTGCTAGTGTGTACTATCAATCTCCAACCCCATAGGGAAACAGCTACTTTGAATTCCAAGTAGATACACATATTTATTTTACCACACAATATCTTTCTGCCCCAGCCCCAGGCTTCTAAATCTTCATCCAAGAAATTGAAATGGAAAGTTCTTCTGTACATCTCAAATATCTGCCTGGAGCCTGTACAGTTTGGTCCATTTATTCCTATCGGTTCCCAAAGTCAGGATGACTGGATCCTACTCCTGTGTCTCCAACCTTTGAAACCCTCCACCCCCACTCTATGAGGAGTCTTAAGTAACACAGTTTGGAAGGCTATCAGGAGATAGTTTTAGTTTTACACATCATACTCCCTAATGTGAAAATCACTATCAGTATTGCTTCCATCTGCCCCCTCATTGCATTGTATCTCCTTAGATCTCAAATAATCAAAATTCTAGACTCTTTCAGCTATGTTCCAGCATATCTTTGGAGGTTTGATTAATGGTCATTTCCTTAGATAAACTTCCTGATCTTTTGACATTTCCAAGACATCTTGCTGCCTCCCTTTCCTATACATTTCACTCTACTTTTTTTTACATTGCATGTTACATAGTTGGCATGGTTAGAATGATTTTCCTGATTTCTGACTAGCTGCTATTTTATTTGTGTATGCATTTCTTATTTTTTGATTAAAAATCATCTAGAACATACAAGACAAAATGTAGAAAGAAAAATCAATCATATTTATCCACCAGAGATAATCAATATTAATATTTTGCCATTTATTTAAGATATTTTATATACATATTTGAGTTCATAATTTATAGTTTTGTTTTCTGTTTTTCTTTGACTTGACATTGTAATGTTAAATTTTCCTGTGTAATTAAAAATGTTTTAATAGCAAACATTTAATACCTCCTTGATATTATGTTTAATCTTTCCTATGCATTTTCCCTTTTGCATTTTTTTTGTTGCTATTGTTTAGGGAGAGAGGTTTTTCTCTCTTGAATGTGCTTAGAATACATTTGTGTAATTAAAAGTAAGAGTCATTGAATATGAATAAAGACTGTTGATACATATGACCAATGGCCCTCCTAAACCGTTGTACCAATTACCATTCCCCACAATAGTGCATGAAATTGTTAGTTCACAAAATAGTCAGTCTCTGCTATTTTAATAGAGAAAAAATAGTTCCATATTTTCAATAGCAGTCTTGTTATTCTTGATATTTAATAGTTTCATTAATATGTAACAATAAGTATAGTTATTAACTATTTTATTACCTGTTTAATAAGGTAATAAGGTACCTGTACATACTTTTTACTCATTTAGCCTTGTGACATCTTAGCTCTTCATATAGTAAAGATATATCATTAGAAGTGGCAAGATTTGTTTGCTTTAAATAATATTTATTTTGCATGGAATACAAAAAAATGTTAATTTTATGTGGTTGGGGATCTAAACTGAAATTTTCTACAGAGTTACATAAGTCTGTTTATCACCCTCTCCTAAAATTGTTATTGGTGTCCACCTTTAGCATAATAAATAGTGTCCATATAGATATTATTTTATCTATACTGCGTCTGGGCTCTCAAATCTATTCTTCTAATCCAATTTAACCAAGATTATATTTGTTTAAATATAATTTATTATTATTTTTTTTAATGTTTGGTCAGGTGAATTCCTATTGGGGAATCACATATAGTCACAATTACAAATATTTCATATTAAGTGCTTTTGTACTTACACATTTATACATCATTATGCACTTACATACATACATTTATACCATTTATACACCTTTTATATAAAGCCATTTAATCATAATTTGCAACTGTTATGTTCTATATGTGTATAATGTATTAAAATAGTTAACATTTAATATTGTTATATTTAATTTTAAACACAGCAACTATCATAACATATGATTTAAATTTCTACTGACCAATACAAATAGAAAGCAAAATGTACTGATGTGGAACTTGGAATAGTTTGGTAGGAAGATCAACATTTAGCTGTCTTTTAAATTATTCTCATAATTAATTCAATTCTCAATAACATTTTATTACAAAATATACACATTCCTTGTGTATATTTCCACACTTAATTTATTTTATTTCTATTTTGTTTTTAATTTATTGGGATGACAATTGTTAATGGAATTACATAATTTCAGGTGTACAATTCTGTATTGCATCATCTATAAATCCCATTGTGTGTTCACCACCTAGAGTCAGTTCTCCTTCCATCACCATATATTTGATCCCCGTTACCCTCATCTCCCTCCCCCCACCCCCTTTACCCTCTGGTAACCACTAAACTGTTGTCTGTGTCTATGAGTTTTTGTTTCTCATTTGTTTGTCTTGTTCTTTTGTTGTTTTGGGTTTATATACCACATATCAGTGAAATCATAGGGTTCTCTGCTTTTTCTGTCTGACTTATTTCGCTTAGCATTATACTCTCAAGATCCATCCATGTTGTCACAAATGTTTCTATATCATTTTTCCTTAACGCTGAATAGTATTCCATTGTGTATATATACTACAACTTCTTTATCCATTCATCTATCGAAGGACATTTTGGTTGTTTCCATATCTTGGCCACTGTAAACAAAGCTGCAATGAACATTGGAGCACACGTGTCTTTATGTATAAATGATTTCAAATTCTTTGGGTAGATACCCAGGAGAGGGATTGCTGGGTCAGATGGTAATTCTATTTGTAATTTTTTGAGGAACCTCCACACTGCCTTCCATAGCGGCTGCACCAGTCTGCATTCCCACCAATAGTGTATGAGGGTTCCTTTTTCTCCACAGCCTCTCCAACACTTGTTGCTATTTGTCTTGTTGATGAAAGCCATTCTGACTGGGGTGAGGTGATATCTCATTGTGGTTTTTATTTGATTTCTCTGATGATCAGGGCTACAATAATCAAAGCAGCATTATATTGGCAGAAAAACAGACACATAGACCAATGGATTAGAATTGAGAACACAGAAATAAAACCACATAAATATAGACAGATAATTTTTGACAAAGAAGCTAAAAACATACAATGGAGGAAAGACAGCCTCCTCAATAAATGGTGCTGGCAGAATTGGATAGCCACGTGCAAAAGAATGAAAGTGGACTGTTATCTGTCACCATGTACCAAAATTAATTCAAAATGGATCAAAGACTTAAGCATAAGACCTGACACAATAAACTGCATAGAAGAAAACATAGGTACTAAACTTATGGACCTTGGGTTCAAAGAGTATTTTATGAATTTGACTCCAAAGGCAATGGAAGTAAAAGCTAAAATAAACAAATGGGACTACATGAAACTTAAAATTTTCTGCACAGCAAAAGAAACCATCAACAAAATAAAGAGGCAACCGACTGAATGGGAGAAGATTTTTGCAAACAGTTCCTCCGATAAGGGTCTAATATCCAAAATATACAAGGAACTCATGAAGCTCAACAACAAAAAAACAAACAACCCAATTGAAAAATGGTCTGAGGACCTGAAGAGACATTTCTCCAAAGAGGATTTACAAATGGGAAATAACATATGAAAAAATGCTCAACACAATTACTTTAATTTTTTGAGACTGAAGTACTTAAATTGAAACATTAGTCCTGTTTTTTTCTACGTTGTAACTATAATGCTAATAGATCTGATTCAACTTTAGTAAAATATTCAACAGCCATAATGGAGGGAGCTCAATAAATCAGAACTTAAATATTTGGCTTATTTCTGGGACTAATGTCCTCCTTTTATTGACCCACTCACATTTTTAATGTTATTGTTTCATTAAGACAAATGAGTTTTCAAAACAAAGGCTGCTATTGAAAATGTGCTCAAAATATTTTTTTAGGTGTCAAAATTATAATCACTTTTTTTCAACTTTACCTGTCCTTACTTTTTCCTCTGTAAATCTCTCACAATAAATTCAAACCTAAAATAGCTAAGCACAGACTGGTTAGTCATGACAGCCACACGCTCCTCCCAAAGAGGCTTTACAGGTAGACCTATGTAGTCTGTGAAATGACTGGGAGGGAAAAGTTTAGTGGAAAGAGATGTTAGTAACTTTAGGCTTCTACAAATTGAAGTAATTTTGGTTTGCTCAGTGAAGGTGACATTCTGTAAGAGAACACACATAATCCAGTATTTTGTACATTAACACTATTGTAGCACCAGAAGAATAGTGGTTGATGGTGGTTGATTGCAAAGAAGAATCTCTTTAATTTCTCCTTATTGAACTAGTATAGATTATCTCTTCTGTGGAAATAAACAAAAAGCACGCAAATGTGAATAAGCAAATATTATTTATTAAGAGCTTGCTAGAACAAAGTAATCAGTCACCATCACTTGCGTTTGGCAGAGACCTAAAGGCAAGCAGTGGAGCGTGAAATCTCTCTAATGAAAACAAGGGGACATCTTCAGGCATACCCGGATTGGTGATTATTGGCATGGAATAGCTGGAGGCAGGCTAACTAGAAGTGTGGCATCCTATGTGACGGGTTAAGGGAGCATATCTGGCTTCCTCTAGTTGGTCCTTATTTGGAAATGAAGTCAAAAATCAGGGAAGCTAGTGGCACTTATTGGTAAAGTCCTGACCATTTGGGCCGATTGCTACAGAGGTTGTGGTTTGACTTCCTGGACTGGTTGCTGCAGATGTAGGGTCAGAGTTCTGTTTTGTTATTTAGTCTGACC
This sequence comes from Rhinolophus hipposideros, assembly GCF_964194185.1. NCBI lineage: Eukaryota > Metazoa > Chordata > Mammalia > Chiroptera > Rhinolophidae > Rhinolophus > Rhinolophus hipposideros. The sequence goes on along the minus strand of NC_138047.1, from coordinate 47,627,313 downwards.
ATTGTCCATTTCCATATTCATTCTCTCATTCCATACATTTCACTAAATAGTAATACTAGTCTTTTTTATAAACTTAGTGTTCAGTATTTATTTTTTTAATTAAAAAGAGGAGAAAATACTTTAGGGAATGCAGCCATAAATATACTGTGTATTCCTTTTGTTAAGTGATCAGGTGAATATTTCAAATCAGCATCACCTTGAATTTTGTTGATTTATGAGAGAGACAAAGTAATTTTGAAGTTCGAGGACAGAAATTGTTTAACAAGGATTCTGACTTATCAAAAAACAAACTACCATGTCATTACAATGCCAGAGAAGTAAGAAAACTGTTGTAGAGAGGGAAGTGAGATTGAGATAGGCAGAAAAAAAAACTTCTTCTGCATTTTTAGCAATTCATAATACTCAACTTTTCCTTTTATTTGCCCGTTTGCCAGTTTTGCAGTCAGATATCAATGTAATGTTTGCAGTCTGTCCTACCTACAATATCCTATTTCTTACTTGCTGCTTGAGGAGAAAGTTGAGTTTGCAAAAAGCGTTAAACCAAAATATCATCTATACTTAGGAGGAGTATGTAGATAAAATATATTAAAAAGGCATTAATGTTTTATCAACCATATCTAAATTACAGCTTACGTTTATTTACATATATTTATATGTAGGTAATGTATAAATAAATATGTACATACATATGTAAACACATAGGTTTATACTAATATAATACTGACATTTAGTTATTTAAATGTAAATAATAAAAGTTTAAATACTATGTGTAAAGTTTAAACAATCTTAATTTTCCTGTTCAAAATATTAGGTTAGTACAAAAGTAATTGCACTTTTTGCAATTTTTAGCCTTTTAAAACACAATTGCTTTCTCACCAACCTAATACGATACTGGAACTGCTTTTTGCTAAAATATTTGGTGGATCACGTAACCTCTCTTTTTTTACAGGCTCACTGAAATAGATTTTTCTGATCTTGGTGACCTGTAGAGTTCAATTTTTTTTATGGGATTTGACTCTTTGATATCCTTTTTGCTTTTATAGTGTGGACAGTCTAATAGTGAAACAGTCATGCAACCAAATAATTTCAGTGCTACCACAATTAGTGTTGTATTTTCAACAAGTTGGTGCAAGAATAGAATAGAGGATATGATTATCTTTGCATTAGTGAGTACAGGAATATTGTTGCAGAAATGGTAAACGTAAGCCAGACCTGGAGGATGAAAAGAAATTTTACAAGTTGGCTGACAGTGTGTGAGGAGGAAGGCAAGTAGGTGCATGACATGTCCGATTTACTGTGACTCCTTAGGCTTCTGTACAAGGCCTACTACAGACTGTGCCTGTGACACTCCCCAGCCTTCCTGCTTCATTAATAGCATGAGCTTTGTCATATGCAAATATTATATATACATATATATATGTATAATATATATTACATATATAATATAATATATAATATATAATATAATATATATTACATACATATATAATATACATATATATCATGAAATATGTATGGTTTACTCTAGCTGAGTAGCAGTTCAAAGAGAAAACCTTTTGCATCAAAAATTCAATACTTCGTAAAGGCTCTCCTGATACCTGTGGCAAAACTGAGCTTTGCTTTTACATAATTTTATGTAAGTCTCTGTTCAATAGCTCAGAAAGGCAAAATGGGGATGCTGAATTAAGATAATTTTACAATTTTGTCATTTTGTTTGAGATATTATGACTCCCTGATAATCCAAATAGCTAATATTGACATATAAAAGTGCAAAAATATCTGCCATTAAACATTAAACTTGTAATTAAAAGAAACCTGTAAAGATAAATGTTAGAAACCAAAAAAGAAAAACAACAACAACAAACCTTGAGGTTTAAAACGATAGAGATTTGGATGAAATTTACAGTTATTTAACCAGTCTTCATTTGTAAATAATATAAATTAACATTGTAAATAAATTGTAGGAAAAATTTTTGTAGTACTTACCAGAGAACAAATTGTTTTTAAGCACCTCCAGGCATTTCAGAAGTGTTTTATTAACATGCAGACTATTAATATGCTAATTACAAAGCTGTACCTTTTATTCATTAAGTAAATTCCCCTAAGACTATTAAAAGACACATTATTCACTACAACAAGTATTTATTGAGTACCTGTTGGATCAGTGTTTCTCAACCTGGAGGACAGTTATAATCAACTAACAGCTTTTGAAAAATAATGATGCCTGAGTCCCACAACCAACATGTTTTGAGTCACTTGTTCTGAGGTGAGTCAGGCATGGGCCTTGTTTTGTTGTTGTTGTTTGTTTGTCAGTTTGTTCGTTTTAACCTCCTCATTGACTCTAATCTGTAGCCAGGTGTAAAATCATTGTACAATGTGAGTAGAAAGCTGTTTCTATATAATTTCTTATTCTTAAAGCTTAGCACATAGATTCTCAGTAAACATTTGAAAATAATGAGAATGATTATGTCTACTACTGCAGCAAAAACGTTTTACAAAAGATGTTTAATAATTGGTGAAATTTACTTTGGGTCCCCAAATATATATTAGAATAAGCAAACTGAATCTAACACATTCAATAAAATCTGTAGCTTGTATCAATGCCCTACCTGGGGCATTTATCGAAGAAGAACCTCTTTCATAATGGTCTCTGGCTCATTAAAATTATCAAAAGAAATACAATGAATCAGCATTAAAGTATAGCTTGGGATATAAACCAATTGAAGTATAGTTTAAAGATAATTTACGTCAAGTTCTTTCTTTGCTTTCATTTAGTTCCCAATCCCTAAGTTCTCATAGGTGTCTCAAGACAAAGAAATAAGGAGAGTTTCTGATTCCTAGGTTAAAGTGAATTGGTTTTCTGTTTGTTTGTTTTTGTGACTTTATCCTTCAAGACAAAGGAATAGTTGCACATGGAACACTTAGATTTGTAGAGTTTTGGGTATTCTTTTTATTTTAGAAATCCTTGAAATGTGTATCATTTATTTAAGGTTTAACTCGGTCACTTATATTATCTGATCTCTATTTTATACATGCATCTGAATACCAGTAGAATTTGGGTTATTGAGTATTTTTCTAGCATCCATCTTTTAATACTTTCAATCAAAATTTGGTAGATTTTGCTACAGTAGGGGCTAGACTTATATCAAAGATTTTAAATGTTGTATGTAATTGATTGTGAATTTGTCAGTTTTTCTCTTCTCTTCTCTTCTCTTCTCTTCTCTTCTCTTCTCTTCTCTTCTCTTCTCTTCTCTTCTCTTCTCTTCTCTTCTCTTCTCTTCTCTTCTCTTCTCTTCTCTTTTTTCTTCCTTTCCTTAACCTGGTAACGAACTATTAGCAAAGGAAGAAAGAAAGTCCATACCAGGACTCTCCATGAAAATGTCTTTAATTTTCAACAGGGAGAGAGGGAGATGAGGCTGAGGGGTTGGGTGGGAGAACTGGGAGATATGGAAGAAAAAAATGTGCTTCCAGTATAGTACGAGGCAGTAACTGCTGCCCACATCTTACCTTCATAATTTTCTATCAGTGCCATCAGTGCCTTTCACTGAGTCCCAGATTGCGTAGCTCTAAGATGAATATTATAATAGGACATTGCAGGCTTAAAACCGGCACTACAAGGAAAACACAAATGTGTTGGAAGGACACACTCTTCCTGTGTGTTTATACTTTACTTTCACACTACTACCACACTCATGCACTTCTGATACCAGCTGTGTGGGTTTTTCTATGTTTTGTTTTTCTACAAGAAATACGTCTCTATAACATCAGGTGTGTGTCCTACAATTCAACTGAATTTAGAAGCTAAGTGGGATTAGTGCCACAAGTTAAGGGCTCAGTCCCACAAGACTGCTCCCCACTTCAGATGCTAATCCCACAACATTTTTCCCACATGACTACTGTTAACCTTAAAATGAAAAGCCAAAGTGAGAACAAGCATTTATTTGAGATCCAAAAGAATAATTATGTGAAAAACACTGATTCAGGCAGAAACCCAAATGGTTTTACCATTAGGAGATGAAGGCAAGAGGTATTCATGAGAAAGGGAAGGGGAACAATTACATGAGTAGAAGGAAGGAATGGCTATTGTTGCAGATAAGCTAACATAGTGATGCTGATTATAAAGAATGTCTTTCAGTCTCGTAGTCATAACGTCTGTCTCTCATTATCATTACAGTTATTTGGAGTACACTGATGCTTTAAGGCCAGTCCAAAGCTAATTTTGCCAAGTTTTAACCTTCCAAAGATTTGAGGCAGAAGATGTCAAGGCAGTTCCCCAGGGATGGCAGTTCCACCTCCATTTTGAAGTAGCTCTCTTTATATTATTTTACACACTACAAATTGGAGTTTCCCTTGACACCCCCCTCCTCTTTTTTTTTAATTGGGGCATATTGGGAACAGCATGTTTCTCCAGGGCCTATCAGCTCCTAGTCATTGGCCTTCAATCTAGTTGTGGATGGCACATCTCAGGTCCAAATCCAGTCATCATTTTCAATCTTAGTTGCAGGGGTCGCAGCCCACTATCCCATGTGGAAATTGAACTAGCAACCTTGTTAAGAGCTCATGCCCTAACCAACTGAGCCATCTGGCTGCCCCTCCAACAGCTCATTGTCTTCAATCTAGTTGTGGAGGGTGCAGCTTACTGGCCCATGTGGGAATTGAACCGGCAACTCTGCTGTTCAGAGCTCACACTCTAACCAACTGAGCCATCCAGCTGTCCCTTGACCCCCCCCCCCTTGAATTCAGTCATTTGCTAGTATGTCTCATTAGAACTCTGAGAAACACATGTTTACCAACTTATTATATAATAAAGGATATGATAAAAGATACCGATGATTAACTAGAAGAAGAGATATAGAAGGCACCGTCTGTAAGGCTCCCCTGTGCAGGAGCTTTCTGTTCCTTGCAGTTAGGGTGCACCACCCTCCTGGTACACGAATGTGTTTACCAACCCAGAAACTCTCTGATTTCCTTTTCTGGGGATTTTTATGGAGGCTTCGTCATGTAGGTATAATTGATCAGTAACAACATTTCCATCCCCTCTCCCTTGTCTGGAAAATGGTGGGTGAGGTTTAAAATTCCAAGCTTTTAATCAGCACTTGGTCTTTCTGGTGACCAGCCTCCATCCAGGAGTCCATCAAGAGTCACCTTGTTAGATAGAACAAGAGATACTCCTGTCAACCAGGTGAATACAAGAGATTTAGAAGCTTTGCGTCAGCAACTAGGGTCAAAGATTAAGTGTGAGAACAAACGATTCTCTTAGCACCCCTGTTAACAAGGGTTTTCAGAGCTGTGTATCAGGAAATGGGCCAGAGACCAGTATGTATACATATGCATTTCTTATTATTTTACATCAAGATAGGAGAGTGCTAGGTTTGGAACTTGGTTGGGTATCACTAAGAAATCCACTGATGTTTCAAAACCCATCTACCAGGGACAATTGCTTAGATAGTACCGTTTTTGGTAAAGAGCCCTAGGAGGTAATAGGGAGATACCTACAATCATCAGTGAGGGGTAAGAAGCTCTATAGTGAGAAGGAAGCAGAGAACCGGAAAAAGATTTTAAAAATTATTACATATAACTATATGCTGTTCCAGTTTGTCTAGACGACGGCTTGAGAATAGTGATTGGATTGCATATATAAATCCCAACATGTGCTGTATAGATGGCATTCCCCTCAGAGTTACTCAAACAGCACTTGAAAAATAAAAAGCTCTTTCTAACCATTTTGCATAACTTCCTCTTCTGTAGGGTAGAATAATTTTATACCTTTGTGTCAAAAGTATGGGAAATTTGGGAACCACATATGTTGTCATTATGCTTTTTGTCCCTTTCCCAGTTTTTGAAAAAAAGTTTCTGCAGAGTTTTAGCTTGGCTTCATCAGGAAATCAGTACTAAATCTTAGAAGAGTGGTAATGAATTAAGACACGGATACAAAGGTATTAAAATATGAGATATTTTAAGAAATATATGAAACAACATTGTCAGTGTTAGATACCACTGAACAATTTTATCAGCTTCTTTTGTTACAAATATCTGTTACACATTTAAATTCTTGTCAACATTTAAAAACTGATAAGGTATAAATGACAGTATATCATGATATGCATCATAATTGTAGTTGTTTAATTTTTTTGTTTGATATTCTGAACACGATAAAGTTAAGTAATCACAAGCAACTTGAATTCAGAGAAAATTTAAATTATCCCATAATATGAATTAATGTAACACTCTAACATAATAGCTCTTTGAGTCTTGATATACTTAGATGCCATCATTTTATTTCTCTGCAAAATTTTTACCTATTTAAGGAAAAAATATTTTATATTATATGACTTTCACTGCATCATAGGCTCCACAAATAGTATATTTTGTTTATTGCAAAACATTTATTAGTTATTTACTTCCTGTAAAATCTATGGCCATCCTCAGGCATATTATCTGTATTTCATTCTGTTTCCTAAGACCAGGTTACCATAGTATCAGTTAAAAAACTTTTAAAGTGCTCACTGTGAGCCCACGACACAGCAGAGAGCTTTACATGTGTTATTACATTCATTCTTCCAAGCATTCCTATGTGGTATCGTTGCTATTATTATCTCATTTATCAGTGATTTGTTTACCCAAACTGTACATTTAGTAATGTATACATCCAGGACTGCTCCTAGTTTGACCTCAAGCCCCAGGATCTTAACTAGTTTGCTACACAATGGTGTCCAAAGGAGAGGACATTTTTATCACTCTTTGATAGGTAGTGGAACATTGTTTTCTAAAGGATGGGTACCACTTTTGAATGTGGCCTGCCACAAGCTCCACTCTTCTTCAACACTGAGTACCATCCTTATGTTGTTCTTGTTTTATTTTAAATGGGTAAATTAATGTAGTCTTTTCAATTAATTCCTTTTTTTCACACCGAAAATATTTTCTGTCTAGTAAAAGTACTTCTTTTGTGAAATTACTCTTCCTGCTTCTCTCTCATTTATCTGCTAGGATCTTTGTCTTTTTCTAGCCTCTTATATGAGTATAATCTCTTGTTTAAGAACTTCAGTCACCATTTATCCACAGCCCATAGTATTGCTTCTCTGATCTAATATATTTGAGAGTTTCTTCCCTAGAGTTAGAATCACCTTGCTTCAGTAGGAGGAGGTTATCTTACTTATGTTGATACACTTCGTACACATATTGATCAACTCTGTAATGTAAGGCCTGATGAGAATAATTTCTTTTCAATCTTCTTTGGACCTGGAAAGCTTCTGTTACCATATTTTAATCTTCCGAAGGACAAATAGAAAAAGCCTTAAAATAAATTTTTGTTTATAAGCCTACAAGGGCTAAACTATTTTAAACTTGGATAATAAGGACCTTGTTATAACTCCATGCAGTTACTTACAAACTTCCAGGTGCTAAAAACTGATAGAGATGCAGATATACCCTGTGTGGAACCATGGCTGACATACATTAGATTGGCTGCTATTTTTAGCACATTTTGGTTTCTATTTCTAAATTATCTCTGAGGCTTGTAAGCATTTTCTGCAAGTATTTATTGATTAAGGAAAGAACATGTTTTGTATACCATCTGGTGCCAAGGTGCTGAGGTTATTTTAAAACTTATTTAGAGGATTACAATCCCACTTCAGCTATTTATAGAAAAGGAACTTCAGTTTTAATTTTCTTAATAACGTTAACGCACAGTATGCTCTAATCACTAAATCCTTAGAAAATGTATTTTATAGAAACGATTTTTTTTAAAAACTACATTGGCAAATTAGTATTTATATGAATTGGCCCAAATATTATTAGTTATTTAGTTATGTTAAACATGGAAATGCTTAGTATGGTAATATTATATGGATCATGAAAATACCAATTCCTCTGGATAACGAGACTCTATTCTATCACTTTAGTTATGATATTACTAAGGGTACTAGCTACCACTTTTCTCCCAAATCATATGATGTGCCAGATACTGACCTAACTGAATATACATGCTTTCTCACTTTATTTTCACAAAATTTATGAAATGGGATCCTTATTTTATATCTGTCAACTGAAACAGAAAGAGGTAACTAAGTTACCCAGAGTAATTTATTTATGCCATCTTAAAACAAGTCAAATAAAGTATTAGTACAAAATCTGAAACACTGACTCAGGAAAGATAGATGCACAAGTGTGTATGGTTTTACACGATTTTGGAGTTTTGATTACTAAAACTATGAATTAGAATTCTAATAATAGGTAAGGTAAATTTTAATTCTTCAGGACTAAAATTTGGATTTGATGTTATAGTGAATTTGTGTGTGTGTGTGTGTGTGTGTATGTAACTAATTCTTAAGACAAAATTCTTACTGTGAGTTTTCAAATTAAGAGGACTGAATAAAGTATTATTTTCAGAATCATTAGTGTGTTTTCTGAGTCTTAGAACGGATCCTATTAGGCAATGGCCAATCACCGTGTACAGTTATTGCCTTCTTAAGCGCAATTCTACATGAGTTTACAAACTGGGCACACTCATCAATAAAATATGTACTTTATAGGAGACAGTAGGTATCTTTATCACTAAAAATCAATCAGGGACACTTGTCAACAATCTATTATTGAGTTGGAACTGCACTGTTTGAAATTAACACGTATATGTAAACTTTTATGTTAATAAATTGAGATAATTTTAAGTTGGGATAATTCTGTCATTAGTTAGTACCAATTATAACAAAACACTACTTACAGGTTGTCATTTATTATGTTTAAACTGTGAAGAAGAAAAAACAAAGAATCATCCTTACCTCCAGAAACTAACAGTCTAAGAAAAGTGAAGGTGAACTTTCTTTAAAGTGCCACATAGTAAAAGTTCTAGGCTTTGCAGCCCCTGCATTCTCATTCAACAATCCCATAAGACCGCGAATGAAGCTGTAAGTGTTCCAATGACACTGTATTTACAAAAATAAGTGGTAGGCTAGGGTACCGACTTGTAATCTCAGTGATACAAACAGAAAGAGTGGGAAAGTTAACATATGTATCAATAATTATTTAAGACATTAATGAAATAAATGTAATTATAAAAGTATATGTCAAAATTTGCCAAAATATGTTACATACTTTTGCCTACTCTTTAAGTATTTTAACAATTTGATATACTGTAACTTTGACTTTTGATATCTCTATAATGAAAATAATTATTTGGCATATTCTTTAAAATATAATAAATAGTCAGACTGGAAATAAATGTCATAGTAGACAGTTTTGTTTACTAGATTCCATTTTAGTGTCAACCAAATTCTCACTTAGTAGCACTAATAGTAAAACATCATTAATGCTCCAAAGAAAATATATGGAACATTGCCTACTTTTACTTTGAAAAAGATCCATTGAAATTCGTTTTGGAAATACTGGTCTACCTTCATTAGCATTTCTGAATTTATTGGATGTTTATATATTTTTTCTTATTTTATATGAAATAGAGTAGATACATGTTAAGTAATTAAAGTTCAAAATAGACATATTTTAGACAAAAGCCTAAGCCTACAGGTATATGGTACCATTACTGAGCTCATTCCACAGTTCTCTTGAAATAACTATAAATGTAATTTATAAAATATACTGAAAAGTGAATGCATTGAAACACTAAATAATTTCTGTGTTGTATTCTGCCATCAGTTTATGTAGTTTTCAACAATAGAGTGCATTTTATTAGACAATTTACTTGGTATTTTCTGAATCTTTTGTTTTGAATATTGAAAATTTAAAATAATCTTGAGCGTTGCAATATGCAGAAAGTGTATGTATTAATATATAGTTTTTTGTTTTGTTCTGGTTTTGTTTTGTTTTTCTTTTTGTTTTGTTTTTGTTTTTGTTTTTTACATAGCAATAGCTCTGAAAATATTATTTGGAGATGCATTTTTAAATCTGAAAATGTAAATTTAAGTTGATAGCCTTCCATAAGTGATTGGGGAAGTCATGTAAGCATGACATTTTCACTGGCATAAGAAATCAGGGGTCAAATGAGTGAGACATTATTCTCCCTCTGAAATTTGTAGGCTCTATGCAAAACATGTATTTGAAGGGCTATTTAAAATGTTTTCTGAATATAAAGTTTGTAGGAATTTCAGAGGAGAAATATATTTAAATGGACTTATGTATTTTTGTATGTCTATATTAATTACATAATCAAATGCATCGGCTCATTATATTTCCTACTGAATAAGCATTTTAAGTAAAATAAAAATAACTAATACAGCTCTGTATTCCATACAACGCTTCTTAATGTGAAAAGCATTGTGGAAAAAAATTAATTGCATGCATTTAGGGATTTTTGCTTTTGAAAAGCAAAGCAGACACCTGTCTACACTCATAGTGTCTTAATGCTATGTTAAGGGAGTGGGATCTCTTCCTTATCTTGGGCTCTCTTGTTTGCTTTTCAGTTGCTGCGAATGTGGCTGTGGAAGGGCTTCTTCCCTGTGCGCTGTTGCCCATCCAAGCCTAATATGGTTAGTGTTTCCCTCCCGCTTTTACTCCTATGTGATGTCCCACTTATATGTATTATCGTCAGCATCCCTTTCTTTTTTTCCATTTGTGTACATTTTAACAGTTAGTATGCCAGTTACGCTTTAACAGAAAGGTAGAAATGAAACTGATTCCCAAAGGGGAATCTTAACAACTGATTACACGATGGATAATTTCAAATAAAATATACATATAGCCCCTCACCTCCATGTCCATACATCTTCTCCAAGGCTTTTTCTGTGGTCCTGATTTACACCAGGAAGTTGTAAGGTTGTAGCATCTATTTTACATTTAATATGTGATGTGTTTGTTGTTCCATAAAGATTAAAATCATATCATACGTGAAAATAGAATGCTACTTCTGTCAAGGTGATATCACCTTGTCTGCCTTCCAGAACCATGGAATGATCATAACATTACTGGGGATTTTCTATTTTCATAATTGTTGTGGATATATGTGGCATTGAAGAACATAACCACATGTTATTTTAAATGGTTTACTTAATATTTTTATGCTTGAATTATTTTAGATATTAGAAGTGATATTCTTAATTTGATACTGGTGAAGTAAAAAATATGTATATTTTGTGGATCAGTGTCCAAATGAGAAAGTCTTAATTATTTACAAATGTAGGTGCTAAATATATATCTGGGTTGTAGCTATAAAGTATAGGATAGAATATAAGACCAGAGAACTCTATTCAGATTAGAAGGAATCCTACACAACACTGAGCAGCCTTGTAAAAAGTGAAACACTCCAGATATTTTCTTTCTAGATTAGAGTCTAAATCCCTGTGCTACTGTATTGAGTTGTTATTTATAATCAAAATCCCCCAAGAAAAGCTATTCTGAAATGCATTTTAGAGAATTGTATGGTTTTCTTGTGGCATTTTAAATAGCTACTTGTATTCTCCAGGTGTAAATTAATGTTTGTTGATTCAAAAACCTGTATGAATTGGTGTGCACGCATTCTTAGATGTGAGAAGTGGTATACTAGATACCAGTGATCTGAGAACAAGAGTCAACGAACAAAGATTGATGAAATTCAAATACCTTTTTCTCTATCTTGTGAAGTTTTCATATTTGGAAAAAAATGCTGACGTTTTATGAAAGTACAGATTTGTTCCAAATTTTTTTAACTTAGGGAATTTTTATGATCCTGGGACTTAAATGATAAACCCCACCCCCCAAAAAAATCAACAACAAAAACAAAACAAAACAAACAAAAAAAAAACCCTGAAATCTGGCAATAGCTAAAGTATAACATAAATGATTTACACTGAAAAATGGTTGCTAAATTACTCATTCTACTTGAGTTTGGAGTATAGTTGTTATAAGAGATAAATCATCACTGAAGCAGAATAGGCAGACTTTACATCTTGGAAAAAAAAAATAAGATTGACATCCAGGTTTACCAGGAACTAAATTTCAAAGATATCTTAATGGGAGTAAGAACAAATATGTAACCATGACTTAGAAAGTATTGAATAACTTTAGCTGGATTTAAAATTCTTGATTTTTTAACATAGATCTTTTTTCTACAGTGTAGTTGGCTTCAGGAACTTTATAAAATAAAGAAAGAAAAGAGGAAAAGTAGGAAGGCAGAACACTGCCTTCACAAAGAGCACACCAGGAAACCTAAAGCCAAAACATATTCCATGTCTTCTTCAAATAATGTTAGTACTTGTGAAGGCAATGTGTGCCTACACAATTGTGTGTGAGCATGCATATTTGTGTGTGTGGGTTTATGTGTGCACAAAAAATAAATGATTTATTCACAGACATGCTGAGGTACCCAATAAAATGCTGAGTTTCTGCGGAAAGATTTGTGGAACAGCTAGAATTTTTTAATGCATTCTTAGTAAAACAAAATACAATAAAGTAAAAGAAACAAACTATAATTGAGCTTAAATAAATTAGTAAGAAAGTTGTCCAAGGTTATTACTGGGGAGAAATGGAAGCTAAAGATGTTTTCATTGCTGTGCTTTCTGAACTTCCACTTTATAATTTCAAGTCACTATGAGGTTTTAAAGATACTATTTGTTAAAGTATTGGGGAGAAAACAACCTTAGATAGTGAAAAGTAAGACAGAAGAATAATTTTCCTAATAGAGTCTGTAAAATACTGAGAAATCTTGTCACCTAATTTTGTATGTAAAATCATGCTAGCATTTGTCAATTACTAATTAAATAATTTCCAAGGAACATTCTTATCACCATCATTTGTGAACAGACATATTTAAAATTATGAAGTAGAGGTTGTTAGATATTTTGACACTTTGGTATCTCCTTGTTTTTATCTTGAAAGACTACTCTGGAATATACGTGTGGTTGGTTTTGACGTTAATATAGTGCAATGCATCTGCGTGAAAATTGCCCACTGTAAATATACTGGCTTTTAGAAGTACCTTAACATACCTTATGGAAATTTCAGGGTCTAAAAGGCATAATTTCAAAACCATTGATCTAGATTTTTGGTTCTGCAATGCAACTATATTAAAGCTCCTGCAAGGCACTGGAGTTTTGAGTGTCATTCTGTCATATTTCCCACCAGGAAACTTTGCTCCATTATTTTTCAAACGTATGGTGTGCCATTTATAAGGTGAAATTGGTAATTGAATGCTGCCACCTTTGATCTCAAATTATTTTTCACTCTAGTTACCCACTTTGTTGTGCAATTTGTACACATGCACAGAATGTTAATATTTCAAATATTTTTCCTGCTTTGATTGAAATCTACCCAGTGATGGAAGCTATTTCTGTAATATTTTTGAATGAAACCCAAATGCCTTAGATTTTAGGCACCCTATATTCAAAACTGCCTACAGTTTTAGCAGAGTTCTTTTTGTTTGTTTTTTTGTTTTGTTTGTTTTTAGTGATCTTTGACTTTAAGCCATTACAACTGGCTTAAGACTTTAATAATTGTTTAACTTCTCAAAAAATCTATTTTTATAAACATTCAGTGTTGAATTGATTGTTTTTAATATAAGTAAGATATTAATGTGTAATTTAAAAATAAACGTATAATGTATCCCTTGAGATTCATTTATGCTTATACTTAGAGAACCTGATGTATATTTATAGCATACTATTTATTATAATTGTCTGAAATATCCCATAGTCCCAAAGTAACTTTTTCTTGCATTTCTTAAATTCAAACGTGATATCCAACTAGTTTCTTTGTTTGTAAGTTTTTATGTTTTTCAGTGTTTTCATATCACTTACTGCTTCTTCTGAGGGGTTCAAGTGGCAAGGGTAATGAAGTTCATTCTTCTGAAAGTAGAGATATTAAATTCTTAATTTGTTCATTTACCTATTCTGTGATTTTTAGGAAATAGAGTTACAGTTTTGCAAGATGCAAAATTTCTAGAGATCTGTGGTACAATTTGAATACAATTAACACAACTGAACTGCACACTTGAAAATATTTAAGATAGTAAGTTTAATGTTATTGATTATAATCACAATTAAATAAAATGTAAAAATTTTAAATATATTTTTAATCAGAGACACAAGGTATACACTCTATCTTATATTGAAGAGATGTTTATATAGAAAAAATAAACATTTTTCTGACCAATAGTATCATGAATTAATTGAAACATTATCTTAATTTTTAATGAACCATCTTTCTTTCTCTATTGTAACTGAAAATTGCTTGAAATTTCAAGTAAGCAAATTTTAATTTTCACATATGCTTAACAAAGATTATTTAATTCATCTGTGGAAGCTTTCTGTTGAGGAGTTATGTGGAAGTATTAATTCATTTTACAGAAATAGGAAAGATGCAGAAATAAAGTCATCCATTTGTAATAATTCTAGACCCCCATTTAAAGTGTTCTTGGCCAGCAGATGTGAGGTTTGTCTGCAATATATGTAAACTATATAAAATTCCAATTGAAGACTTCATATGTAAACTGCTCCAAAATCTTTTTTTATTGGGAATCTTAGACTATAAGAGATATTGAGTAGACCTACTCTAATTGAGATATCCAATTGTCACATCCATGAAATAGTTTAAAAATTAATAGAAAATTACCTATTCCAGCATTAGGACAAAATTGTTGAAAACAAGGAGAATTAATCCACATATATCATCCTTTATGAAATGTGTTTTTATATCAAAATTCTGTCAATTAAAATTTAACTCAATATTGAAACATCTATAATTCATCTTTGAGATTTTTGAGGTATTTGAAATTGTTCATCTTTCTATTTTTCAACATGAGTACATTTCCTTCGAGAAGTATTTGAGAATTTTCAGTAACAATAATAGATGAGTTGCATTTGTGTGTGTGTGTGTGTGTGTAACTTACTTCTACCTATCTTCCTGGATAAGAAAGTCAAAACCTCAGTACCCAAGTAAACAAATGAAGAATATATGAATGAAAGTCTTAATATCTTACTAGAATGGTGGCCTAAAATATCCAATGTCCCATTTACTGCGTGTCCACTCACATTCTTCAAAGAATGTGGTCCCATAAAACAAAACTTAATCTAATTCCAGTATTGATTAGGTATATTAATGAACAAATGTTTATATGCTTCTTTATTTTTTGAGACTGAGTTAGCTGAGCTTTTTATTAAAACTACCTTTGTTCAGTTGGGGAGAATCCTGAAGTGAAAAAGTCAAACTATTTCCCAAAAAGTTTTAACTTATTTTTTTCAAGATTCCAGCAATAAAATTCTTAAATACAACATTATGCAGAGTTGAGGTTATTATTACAACAGAACAAGAGAGAGTACAGATATGGAGAAGAAAGTCTAACATTACAAGGAGCTTTTATTTTTCATAAGCAAAATAGATCTGCTCTAATGTTTGCTGCAATTTGTTGCCTTTTGAAAATTTTTGTTTTAAAGTATAAGAGATAGTGAGTATAAAATATACTCAATATATAAAAGCTTTCTGACTCTATCTGGAAAATAGTGGAACAATATTCCACTATTCATTTCTCAGGGTTCATTTCTCAGCTAGGGACGGCTTACGTTCACTCCCTTAAGGAAATCAAAATTCAAAACCACTCCTTCTACCATTACACCCCTTCTCACCTTATTTTGAATAAAGTTGAAAAAGTGTTTATTTAGTTTGTATTTCTGTAGGCTAAAGCAATGGGAGCATCTGATTCTGTGCAGGCGGTTGTAGAGCAAGGGTCTACAATCCCCTCCGGCTATTCCATTCACTTATTTATCCTCGTTCGCCATAAGGGTGTCCTTTAGTAGATTACAGATTCTGTGCCTCACTTAGTGCTCTGGAGGGCTTGACATTTATACCTGTAATTTATTATCAAGTCCTTAATTTATATGTAAGAACTAAATTTCTCCCTGCATCTATACATAAATATTATTGTTTACTATTTAATGTACTGTAGAAATTACAAATATCCAAATTTAGGACTTGATAGCTGGGGCCAAGATTTTACGATCAGCATTAATATCACCGAGGATGTGTTACCCAAATTCTTAAGATAGCTGTGAGACGGAATAGATTGATTTCTTAATTACCTATAATGCCATTGCAATGTTTATATCGTGAGCATCTCTCTAGGACTTCTTAGTAAATATTAATGAATATGAATTATGCCCATATATAATGTGATTTCTTATGTTCACATCTACGACTAAAAATAAAACACTGTTTTCTAGAATAAAATGAGTATAAATGACCAGGAGATGATTTCTCTAATTATAAACACTACAGATATTTTTAGTACAGTGATGTCAAAGCTCATTAAAATTGTGATCTGAAGCAAAATGAAGACACTATTTTCCATTCAGAAAAATAAAATGATTCTAGAAGGTATGAGGTGTAATTTATATACAGAATGGCATGTTTATTGACTGTTTGATAGGTTAAAATCATGCATCGGAAGAAGGTACAGAAGATGATTCTGAACAAGCAGGCTTCCCATAGTGCTTTGTTAGCGAAGCTGAACCACTGCTTGAATGCCAGTCTCTGCCAGCTGCACTTTTACTCACCATATCTTGTTGAGGCTTCTTTTAATAATGCTTTAGGGGGGAAAGGGGGTCCAAAACTTAATTTTATATGTTAATGTACATGCAGCCGTATATGTTAGAGAGCTCCAGAGATGCCCATAGTTAAAAATAACTCCTTTTTACTGCCCTCCAGGCTCTCACCCTAGGTATTAAAATGATAACTGGTCCTCACCAAAGTATTCCCAAATCATTGTTAAGATGAGATCCAAAGTTTCATTTCCATTTTCATATGAGGAATTTGCATGCAATTTAAATATCTATGAGGCTTATTTAATGATAAGGACTATTTGAGAAACAAGTTCCAAAGCTTAATTTATTTTTGAAGGTAAAAGAATTGAAGGTGAAATGGATGTTTGGATTCTAATGTAGACTGCAAGAATTTGTAAGCTTTTTAGAACTCTTTAGAATTCCCTTTGGAATGTTTTTTTTTTTCTTCTCAATATTAGTTAAATAACATAAATTTCAGGATGACTTCACAATTGTATTTTGAATATTGGTAAAATAAAGATATCAGTAAATTCTCTCTAGCGGCACATGCATTAAAATAAGAAAGAACGATGCAATATATAGAAAAATTATGAACAATGTATTAAAATAACTTAAATGTTTTCTTGAATAAACCAAATATAATTGCAGTATAATTTTATTTTTCTCTCCATTTCACTGTGGTTAAGTGACTTAAGATGTCTTAAGGGCTCTTAAATGACAAATACATATAAGTGTTATTAATAAAACTTGAAAAGCCACTAGATCCCCGTTGTGTATTTTTTCTCACCCAAGAACACTGTATATATTAGGTGTATTACTTCAAGTTTACTCAAATATTGCTAGCTATATTTATTAATAAACTGCCAGTTGTGTAAGAAAAAAAAATGAAGATTTTTTTCTCAAAAATGGGTTGTGTTATCTATTTTGTATAATATGTATGTAATTATTCACTCATTTTTATACCAAAATACATACATATTTAAGAAACATTCGATAATGTGAACCAAGTACTGACTGGTCCTTATTAGTACATGTCAGTTAGATATTTCATTTAGATCGCATAGTTTTCAACCAATTTTGTAATGAAAATATTTTATCAACTTATAGTTTTGGCTATTCTGTCTTCACACAGAAATAAATGGAAATTTTGTATTTAATAATTTCAATTTTGTTATAAGAGCTTATGAATAGTAAATTCATTTCCTTAGAACATCACTAAAAATGATTTAAATATTTTCATTTTAGTTGTTTTAATGTTATATGGTTAATGATATACCACATCAATTTCGTATTTATCAGTGAACGTCTTCATATACTTGTCATTGTCTAGACACAATCAAAATATCATTTACTTATTCATGTATTCATTCATCAATGTGACAAATATTTTTAGTGTCAACTCTGAGCCAGGTCCTAGGACACTACAGAAATTTATAGATGAATGCTAGTTGCTACCATTCAAGAAATTGACAAGTATTAAGAGAGCAAAAAGTGTACGTAATTAACTATGTTGCATTACAGAATGGAAATCACACTGTGAGAGGGGTACAGAAAGCTATTGGTTCAGAGGCAGAAAGAATGCATTAAGTTGAGGTATCAGGAAAAAAATGAATGCAAAATTTGAACTGGATTTTGATAAATGGAAATTGTTAGGAAGAACATACAGAATTCAGGAGCCAGTATATGCAAATACATGGAAGCATGGAAAAATATGGGTTGGTGCAAAAGTAATTGTGGCTTTTGCAATTTTTAACCCTTTAAACCACAATCATTTTTGCACCAACCTAACATTTTGGAGACCTGAGGATAAAGTTTAGTATAATTAAAGATGACAGTTGGAGATGACCTATGAAATGTACATTAGGGCTACACTTAGGAATCTACCTTATTATTTTATTGAAGATTTTGCCAGAAACAGCTAACAGAAAAGTAACATATCTACAGTAATCTGTCAAGATCATGTCTATTATACTTTTGGGCAACCCTTCCTTATAGAATGTAGAGGTATCAGTTGAGAGGCACTCTAATAATCCAACTGAAAAATAACAAGGTCTTTATATCCCTAAGACTGTTTCTGATTAGTTTTCTAATTCTGTTCTCTAGATTCCACATATAAGTACATTGTTTTGTACACCTGAAGCTAATAAAAATAAATAAAATAAATAATAAATACAAAAAAATAACAAGGTCTTAACTGGAGAAGAAATAGAGCTAATTAAAAGGAAGAGATGGATCATAAGACATTTGTGTTGCATGTAGTTTGGGATTTGGCAACTAATTTGTTGTGAGGAACACAAGAATAGGTCTTTGATCTCAAGGGACCAAGACCATGGCAGTGTTATTAACAGGAAAAGAAGGTGGTAGATCAAGACTGAAAATTCTGATCTATTGATTTTGAATGCCAGTATTCACTGCCAGTATCCCTATTAACATATATATATATATATATATATCTATATCTGTATCTATATCTGTATCTATATCTGTATATATCTCAGAAATAAGACTATAACTTCCAAAAGAATTAAACCAGAGGTATTAGGTAAAGTATTTGATGGTATTAATTAAATTGATAAAAATGGATGGAAACAATAGAGAACCAAAATAGTTCATGCAGAAGACCTATGGACATGTCCATATAAATGAAGAAAGCAGAAAAAAGCATCAAACAAAATAAAGATTCCAGTCCATCATGAATGATTAGAAACTAAAAAAAAAAAAAAAAAAAAAAAAAAAAAAAAAAAAGCCATTGGATTTAGAGGTGAACATGTTGTTAGTGAACTTTAGAAAGACAGATTTTATAAGTAATAGGAGCAGTTTACAAGGACTTGCAAGTTAGGAAGTAGTTGAGAAAAACATGATAGACTAAGATTTGGTGAGTGGAGCTGAAAGAGAATCCAGATTGTGGGGAATTTGATAGTGATCTGATTGGATGTGAGTGGAAAAGAGCCAATGGAGCAACTAAACACCACAAAACAAGAGAAAAAAATAAAACCAAATGATAGAGTAAGATGCTGAAGGTGAGAGATTATTGGATCAGAGACATTTTGGGAGTTCATTCTGGAAGAGGCAGTGACGTCTGAGCTGGCAAAAAAAAATAATAAAGTAAAAGAGAAAATGAACCGAAAATTGTATGGTGTATGATAATGGTGAAGAGAAGTTAAAACATGTGATTGGGTGGCTTCAGACTTCTCAGTGAAATATGGATGAGAGTGGGATATTGACAAGAGAAATATGGCACATCAGAAAAGAGTATTGCTGTTATTTCATATAACTAGTATGAAAATTAATTAGGGTCTCATTCATTTCAATTAGATCTCATGTTTTTGGGCTTGATGTGATTCACCACTTGGAGATGTGATTAACTGTAACTTCCTCTGTTCCAGGCGGTGTGGTTACAGCAAAGCCAAACAAGATCCAGAAGAGGAAAAGATGCATTTTCATAATGGGCACAGTAAGCAAATTGTAACAACTCAAACGATAGCAAAGTAGGGGAGACTTTTCGTTATTTCGGTTTATTTTCAGGTGATATTTGTAATAACTGACTAAAAATATGATGTTAAAAAAAATGTTAAGTGTTTTGTTACATTCCTGTAAAGCATATAGGCTTGGGGCATTGCCAGCTGACACTAGGCAACAGTGAGACGGTTTATTCAATTTTTTAAAGCATACTTTCATTGTATTCATTAAAATAAAACCTTTTTTGCTTAATGTAACAAGTTATTATGTTGCATATCAAACTTCCAGGCCAATTCTAATTCCTAGCAACACTCAGTAGAAATCTGTCTTTAAATAACACTACCAGATTATAGGAATGAAATTTCTCAGTATTTGTTTTGTTCTTTTTCTACCATTTATATCAGGAATTGCCCTGAGCAGATCTTGTAGCAGCAAACTTGGTTCAAATGACTTAATAAAGAAGACACTTTTAAGAAATGCAGAAAATCAAGTTTTAATAATGAGCTTTAAAAATTAGCCTAATGAGTGCTAATTAATGGTGTTTTAATGTGTTTATTCTGTCATTAACAGTACAGTGTGAGTTGTTTTTGTCAAGTAAATGACAAAAAGAGTTTCTTTTGCTTTTCTCACTCCACCATGACCATAAAAGTCAAAATCATTAAAATCTTAATTCATGCTGTAAAGTGTTGAGTCCTTTTTTCATAGTCTTAGCTTATTTAATGTTATTTATCCTCAAAAAACACTGTGAGGATAATTCCGGTAGCTTTTAAATGTAATGAAACTGAGACTAATAGAATATAAAAGTCTTGCACAAGGCCAATAGTAACAGGTATAATTGAAGAAGAAATTCTTCTTTTCTTTTGACTTCTAGGTCAGTCTTACTGGACTAGAAAAGTTATTTTAAATTATTTTTTGTAAAATAAAAATTAATCATCTCTGATGGCAATTTAGGTGAGACATAGACTAATAAACCAACAAATAAATCAGTGGCATTTCATCGGCCAGTTTAGTAACCAAAACTGTTTTAGTTTTCCTCAGAGACTGTCTCTCTGAACATTAGTTTGAAAAATGTATTTATTCCTATGAGTCAGCACGTATGCATTTTTTTTACATGCCAACCACACAGATTTCTAAAATTATAAAAGTGAGATAGCTGAACAAATGACTCCTATAACTCAGGATAGGGTCTGTCTTTGCAGATCAGCCACTTCTAGGAATTACGGATTTAAGCCACAGTTGCATGTTAATAATGTTTATAATTTCACTCATCCATCACAAGCACTTCTATTCTAATGCCAATTTATTTTTACAGTTAAACTGCCAGGAATAAGAACTTACATTGACCCGCATACCTATGAGGATCCCAATCAAGCTGTCCATGAATTTGCCAAAGAGATCGAAGCTTCATGCATCACCATCGAAAGAGTTATTGGAGCAGGTACCACAGTGTGTTTTACTCAGACTTTTAACTGGTGTTTAATTATAGAATGTCATGTCAATGTCCTGATTTAACACAGAATGTTTTTAATCTTTTGTAATGGGACTCACTTTCAAAGTACTGTATAACTGATCATATTTTAATGCTACATTCTGTGTAAATCATACTTCAACCAACAAATGTCTAGTTTATGAAATAAAAAATAAAGCAGCAAAAATGTATAATTTAAGCATAGTGTTTCACCACCTACTGTTTATTATTATATGTACATAATTCAAGCACCCAGTTATTCTTCGGGGGGTGCCAAAAATATGTACAAGTGGACACTTCGGTCAATGTTGCTCAAGCAGTAGTTCGCAGTAATCAGAAGTGTCTGGACACTGGTAACCTCTTTGAGCACCTCTTGTAGATTCAGAAGTCAAACGTGACTTGTATTCATCTTTTGTTATCAGTGTATATTGAGTATTAAAATTTTAATAGTTTTTTCCTTTTTAAAAATATGTATACATTTTTGGTACCTTCTGTATTTATGAATCATCTTTACCTTACAGTTGTTTCCTTTTTGTCCTGCTATAACCTTTTCTCCTTTTCTCATTAGTGGCACTAATAGAGGAGAAAGAGAAAGAAGAAGGAAATCATTTAAGTCAATTGCTTTTAATTTCTTTATAACATTTCCATTAAGATCTGTTGTAGGTTAGATGGATGAAGTGTGTTATTATCACTTGTAGATGATTTTTTTTCCAGTGTAACATTATTTCTCTTAACATTTATAATGAAGTTTGAACTCCCCTTTTAACTCTATTTCATCTAAACCTTAATATTCTAAGTGTGCTTTAGAGTATTATTAAAGTAAGTGTTTCAAATGTTTGTGTATTTTTTCCATCCTTGTCATCAGGTGAATTCGGTGAAGTTTGTAGTGGACGTTTGAAACTTCCAGGAAAAAGAGAATTACCTGTGGCGATCAAAACTCTTAAAGTAGGCTATACTGAAAAGCAACGTAGAGATTTCCTGGGTGAAGCAAGTATCATGGGACAGTTTGATCATCCTAACATCATCCACTTAGAAGGTGTTGTGACCAAAAGTAAGTACAATGACAAATTATTCATATGTGTGTATATATCATGAATATCTGGGTTTCTCCTATTAGGTTTTTATTCATTACAGGGTACAGCCATAGTAATTTTATTATTCCTCTAATATTAATTAATAACCATCCTTTATTTTATTTTATTTTATTTTACAATCCTGTATTTCAGTAGATTCTTGTCAAAACTGATATTCAGTGAACCTGAATTTCTTTTTTCCCCAAAAATATATGTAGTATTAACTCATTTACTATTAATTCAATGACAGAGAAAATGTATTCAGAGAAAAGAAGCAGTAAAGGTATCAAATATTTTCTTTATCTTTACTGTTTATCCCAATAAAATATTAGTTTTAAAGTTTTGATTGAGGCATTGAAGTTTAACATTTAATAGGATTAATACAACCATAGGTGCCCTGCCTTTTTCAGAACCTTTTAAGTAGTTCTTTAACAGCCAGATATATTTCCTTTATTCATTGTTTTCATAAAGATATTTTAATAGTTCTAGGGAAAGCAACAGCTTCAACAGACTTTGAAAGTTCCTTGAGATTAGTTTTTTGAAGCAAACATGTTTTTTACACAGAAATATCTAGAATTCCACATTTCTTTTAAAATTGTGTTAGTATCTTGTAAATGTAGTTTTGTGGTGAGCTTCCCAATATAAGGATTTCAAATAATTTTTCAGTCATCCAATAAAATAGTTATGTGGCACATAATTGAGGCTTTTATTTTCTTTTAACCTATTTTTTTTCTTTTCCATTGATATGTAGTTTTATTCCTTCTTTCATCCTTCATACCCTACATATCATTTACTAAATCACTGACATCTGTGGCAAGGAACATTCTTTAGACTTTCAAGCGTTTGTTCAACTTTTAGTCTCTATTAATCAAGTTTTAAATTATATATGCCAAATATGCATGCTAACAATGTGTATTCTAATAAACACTCTCAACCTACAAGTAATTTTTATTTATTAGATATCCATTTACTCCATTTAGCTTTCAAATATGGAAAACAAAACAACACAACATATTCACAACAAACAGAGACAAAAGAGATGAAACAAAATACTTATTTAGTATATGACAAGTTAATTCCCAACTCATGATTCATTCAGAGTAGGTAACAATGAGAATTCAGAAGTCTCTCACAAGTTTGAGAAAAAGACCATAGCAAAAGTATCATGTTAATGACTGGCTGAACTTTTGAATGAGTATATTGCTATGCGATTGTTTTTCGTCTGTCTCAAGGAGATACACATCTCCAGTAATGCCCCTAGAGGAATGCAGCATAAAAATAAAATAACCTTCAAGACAGGTGGGTTTCTTCAAAACTTAGATGTGTTTCTTCCTTAAGCTGATCACTCGCCCATGTATTATTACCCATTTTACAGCAACTCAAAGAGGCTATTGCTGTAGCAAGAAGGACATCCTGTGGTCTTGTCAAAACAAATAATTTGCTAAAGAAATATGGGAGACAGGGTCAAGAGAGAGGCAGATGAGGGGCAAGGAAAAACTATATTTTTGGAAGGAATAAAATAAGAATATTTTACAAAAATTAGACCATGTAATGAATGGGAAAGAATATTTGAAATAAAAATATGATGTGAAGAAAATTGTCACAGGTACAATAAAATGAAACTGCAATTTGATTTTATAGTTTATCTGATAGACTATATTCTACCAAAGGAAAGACCTTGAAAGGACATCAGTGATAGCATATGGTGCTAGATACAACAGGAACGAGAATCATAATAACAATGATTGAATAATGTTGTTTTCTATGCAGAAATGGTATTATCTAATATAAGATATAGTTCTTAATGACAGTCATAATAATAATAGCATGAATATATTTGACAAATTTCATGTCTTCATGCTAAATTTAACTTCCTCAAAATAAATTCTGACCATGACTTCCTACTATCTAGGGTAAATGTAAAGCCAGTCTACCTTCTGTAATGTTAATGTAACGTTTAGGATGGTGCCAGATCACTATTATTATGGAAGACAGTATTGTATACTTGTCAAGAACATGAACTGTGGGTGACTCTAGCCATTTGATTTTAATTTTGGTTCTACTGTAAACTGCTGTGTGATTTTGCACGAGTTAGTTAAGCATTCTGAACATTAGTTTCTTCATCAATGATGTGGGGTAAGAATACCTCATAGTGATGTTGTAAAGATGACATAATTATAGATAAACTTTAGAATGGGCATGGCACAAACGAGTTACTTAATAAATATATAGTTATCACTTTTCCATGTGTATCTCTTCCTATGCTCTGAACTCCTCCATATCCATTTCCTTAGACCATGTTAATGTGCCTCATATTTTGCCCTACCTACATTGCCTCTTTCTCTGAAACTGGCACCCTTATATTCATTGCTTTTTAAATTCCTTCAAAATCCTATACAGATTTCATCATCTCCATGAAATATCCATAATCCCATCACCCTGACGCAATATTTTCTTCTTTTGAAAAGTTTGCCTATGTAAGGATTTTTCCAACAGTCTATAACATTGCTTCGTTTGTCGCAAACTCTTATTCAAATTTTCCATTAAATTTTGCTTCTTCTGCATGTATATTTTAATTTCCTAGCTTTAAAAAGCCTGCTCCCTAAAATCATAGATCATGTCCCAAATATTTATGGAAACCTATTGTACCTAAATCCAAGCCAATCCAGTCACCTGACTTAAACACTTTGAATCTCAATGTGAGCAATAGTGAATGCGTATTTATTTCCATCTGTTTAAGTGAATGTATCAGATATTAGTAGACAATATCCAAAATATATTAGAGCTAATATTCATCTTCTTTTATAGACCCCTAATATATCATACAACTTGTTCATGTGCATGGGATATGACTGAGCTAAATTAAGAGAACTAAACTTCTCAGATTAAGACAACTGAACTTGCCACATAATTTATATGCATGTGAAAACTTTGTTTATAGAAGCAAGTGTCAATATCAACAAACAATATCTAAATTCTGTGAATTCTAGTCCAAAAATGGTACTGTGGTGGGGAATACAGTTTTTGAATGTCCAATCTCCTACCCAAATATTCTATTTGATGTTGCTACCATGAGGCTACACATATAAGTAAAGCAAAATTTAAATATTTTAAATATTTCTCGTCTTTTTTTGTTGTTGTTCTATGTGAATTGAAACTGTATTTCCCCTTAATAAATGTAGCTCTTGATGTTCAGCTTAGGAAGTCTTAAACTTGTTTTTTAAAATTTACCATGTTGCAACTCACTTTATTTGTGCCCTTAATTTCATACTCTCTGATCTGATGCTAATTTATTCAGCAATTATTTTCAACCTGCAGCAAACAGATAATGAGACATAAGTGAAACTAAATCTTATGATTTTTTTTTCTGATTGAAACCGAGCTAGGGAGTCCGCAGTAGCACTCCTAAGGATGGGTGCCATCGTGAAACTTCATCTTTCCTGTATCACTGCTCTATGTTCCAAAAAACATGAGCCCTCATTCAAATTCCTTCTGTGTTTTGTTGTAAAACAGGACATGTCATAAATAGATACACGAGTATATTCTAGAGAGGCTTCACGACAAATGAGATAAATACCCACAGGTCCTGACTTAATTGACTCATTGGCAATGCAAGATGCTTTAAAGTGATATACACAGTGCCAGCTTTTACTATGCAAAGCAATTTAGAAATAAAATTAAAAGAAAAACATTATAATTTTTACATAATTCTTTAAGATACTTTTTTTTATCCATGGAAATTATTCTCATAATTGAGTACAGGAATATTTCTGTTAAATCTTAGAATTATTTATAGTTATATTTCTTTTCTGGAATACCAATTTCTTCTTGTTTTTATGAGATTATTTATTTTTTTTACTTTTTTATTAAATTTATTGGGGGTGACACTGTTTAGTAAAATTATATAGGTTTCAAGTGTACAATTCTATAATACATCATCTATCACATTGTGTGTTTACCATCCAGTCAGTTCTCCTTCCATCACCATATATTTGATTCCCTTTACCCTATTCCATCATGTCCCTTACCCCCTTACCCTCTGGTAATCACTAAACTGTTGTCTATGTCTATGAGTTTTTGTTTCTTTGTTTGCCTTGTTCCTTTGTTGCTTTCAGTTTTATATCCTACATAAGAGTGAAGTCATACAGCTTTTGACTTTTTCTGTCTGACGTATTTCACTTAGCATAACAATCTCAAAATCCATCCCATGGTGTCACAAATGACAGGGTTTCATCTTTTCTTATGGCCCAGTAATTTTCCATTGTGTATATATACCACATCTTTCTTTATCCAATCATCTATCAAGGGACACTTTGGTTGTTTCCATGTCTTGAACACCATAAATAATGCTGCAGTGAACATCAGAGCACATATATCTTTACAGATAAATGTTTTCAGATATTTTTTGGTATATACCTAGGAGAAGGAGTGCTGTGTCATATGGTAATTCTATTCTTTTTTTTTTTTGAGGAACCTCCACACTGCCTGTTACAGTGGCTACACCAATCTGCATTCCCACCAACAGTGTGTGAGGGTTCCTTTTTCTCCACAGCCTCTCCCACACCTGTTACTATTTGTCTTGTTGTTGCTAGCCATTCTAACAGGTGTGAGGTGGTATCTCATTGTGGGTTTGATTTGCTTTTCTCAAATAGCTAGTGAAATTGAGCATTTTTTCATATATCTGTTGGCCGTTTCTATGTCTTCTTGGGAGAAGTGTATGTTCAGGTGCTCTGCCCATTTTGTAATTGGATTGTTTGTTTTTTGTTGTTGAGTTGTACAAGTTCTTTTTATTTTTTGGATATTAGCCCCTTATTGGACGTATTGTTTGCAAATATCTTCTCCCATTTGCTTGGTTGCCTCTTTTTTTAATTTTTAATTTTTATGTATGTATGTATGTATGTATGTATGTATGTATGTATGTATTTATTTATTTATTTTTGCTGTGAGAAAGCTTTTTACTTTGATATAGTCCATATAGTTTATTTTTGCTTTTACTTCACTTGCCTTTGAGGTCAAATTCATAAAATCCTCTCTCAACCCAAGGCACATAAATTTAGTACTTATGATTTCTTCTATGCAATTTATTGTTTCAAGTCTTATGTTTAGGACTTTGATCCATTTTGAATTAATGTTGGTACATGGTGACAGAGAGCAGTCTAGTTTCATTCTTTTTCATGTTCCAATTTTTCCAGCACTATTTATTGAAGTGCCTTCCTTTTTTCCTTTGCATATTTTTGGCTCCTCGGTTGAAAATGTGGGTTTATTTCTGGATTCTCAATTGTATTCCTTTTGTTCTGTGTGTCTGTTTTTCTGCCAATACCATGCTCTTTTGATTATTGCTGCCTTGTACTATAAGTTGAAGTCAGGGAGTCTGATACCTCAAGCCTTGTTTTTTTTTCTTAGGATTACTTTGGATATGTGGGGTGTTTTGTGATTCCATACAGATCTTATGATATTTGTTCTATTTCTTGATCAAAAATGCCATTAGAATTTTGATGGGGATTGCATTAAATCTGTATATTGCTTTGGAAAATATGGCTATTTTAACTGCGTTCATTCTTTCAGTCCATGAATATGAAATATATTTCCATTTCTTTGTGTTTTCAGTATATAGGTTTATTACATTATTTGTTAAGTTTATACCTAGATATTTTATTCTTTTTGTTGCAATTGCAAAATGAATTTTCATTTGTTTTTCTGAAATTTCATTGTTATTATATATTAATGCAATAGATTTTTGTACATTGATATAGTATCCTGAAACTTTACTGTATTTGTTTATTGTTTCTAACAGATTTTTTGTTTTTGTTTTTTGTTTGGGTGGAATCTTTAGGGTTTTCTGTATAAAGAATCATGCCACCTGCAAAAAGTGACAATTAACTTCATTCACAATTTGGATGTCTTTAATTTTTTTCTTTCGCCTGCTTGCTCTAGCTAGGAGTACCAGTACTATGTTGAATAACCCTGGTCACAGGGGCCATCCCTGTCTTGTTCCTGATTTTAAAGGGAAGCTTTCAGGTTTTCACCATTAAGTATGATATTAACTGAGAGTTTGTTGTATATGGCCTTTGTTATGATGAGGTCATTTCTTTCTATACCCATTTTATTAAGTGTTGTGATCATAAGTGGATATTGTATCTTGTCAAATGTTTGTGTTTTTTTACGTCTATTGGTATGATCATATGATTTTTAGTCTTTATGTGGTGTATCATATTGATCAATTTGCTTATGTTGAACCATCCTCATGCTCCTTGAATGAACATCACTTGATCGTGATGAAATCTTTCCATGTGTTGCTGTATTCAATTTCCTGGTATTTGTTTAGAATTTGTATGTTTGTATTCATCAGAAATACTAGTCTCTAGTTTTCTTTTTCATGTTATCCTTTTCAGGTTTTGGTATTATGGAAATGTCAGCCTCATAAAATGAGGTGGGAAGTTATTGCCTCTTCTTCGATTGTTTGGAGGTTTTAAGAGGAGATGTATTAAATCATCTTTGAATATTTGGTAGAATTAACTAGGGAAGCCATCTGGTCCTGGACTTTTGCTTTTGGGGAGGTTTTGGATGATTGTTTCAATTTCTTTACTGTTGATCAGTCTATTTAGATTTTCTGAAGGTTGTACATTTATAAGAATGTGTCCATTTGCCCTAGGTTACTGAATTTGGTGGCATAGTATTCTTGTATGATATTTTGTACTTCAGTATTCTTAGTATTCTTGTGTGATATTTTGTATTTTTGTATGATATTTTGTACTTCAGCGATATCCATCATAACTTCTTCTCTTTCATTTCTGATTCTGTTTATTTGTGCCTTTCCTCTTGTTATCTTAATGAGTCTAGCCAAGGGCTTGTCAGTTTTATTTAATCTTTTCAAAGAACCAGGTCTTTCTTGCATGAATTTTTTCTATTGCCTTTTTGTTTCTCTATGTTATTTAATTATACTCTAATTTTAATGTTTTCTTCCTTGGGCTGACATTGGGTTTCATTTGTTCTTTGTTTTCTAGTTCTTTTAAGATGTAATGTTAAGTTGTTTATTTAGGATTTTTCTTGTTTCTTGAGATAGACCTGTAATGATATAAATTTTCCTCTTCATACTGCTTTGGCCACATCCCAGTAAGTTTGATACAATGTATTTTCATTCTCATTTGTATTTACTTATCTATTGATCTCTCCTTTTATTTCTTTGTTGACCCAGTCATTTTCTAGTAGCATGTTGTTTAATCTCCATTTGTTTGTGGTTTTACCCGCTTTCTTTTTGCAGCTGATTTCCAATTTCAAATTTTTGTACATTGATATAGTATCCTGAAACTTTCCTATATTTGTTTATTGTTTCTAACAGATTGTTAGATTGCTTCTAACAGATTGTGATCGAAGAATATGCTTGCTATGATTTCATTCTTCTTGAATTTGCTGATGCTAGTTTTGTGTCCCAACATATGATCTATCCTTGAGAATGTTCCATGTACACTAGAAAAGAATATGTAGTCTGGTGTTCGGATGAAATGCTCCATAAAGGTCGATTATATCCATTTGTTCTACTGTATCATTTAAGGCTGATATTTCCTTATTGATTTTCTGTTTGGATAATCTACCCATAGCTATCAATGATGTATTTAGGTCTCCTATTATAATTGTGTTTTAGTTTCCTCCTTTAGTTCTGTTAGTAGTTTTTTTTATATATATTTTGGTTCTTTCTGATTGGGAGCATAAACATTGATCAGTGTTATGTCTTCTTGACATAATGTCCCCTTTATTATAAAATGTCTGTTTCATGTTACGGTTTTTATCTTGCAGTCTCTTTCATCAGATATAAATATGGCTACCCACTTTACTCTGGATTCCATTTGATTGCAGTATCATTTTCTACCCTTTCACTTTGAGTCTTTATTTGTCCTTATAACTGAGATGTTTCTCTTGGAGGCAGCACATGGTTGTTTTTTTGTGTGTTTTCTTGTTTATTTATTTATTTTTTTTAAGTGTGTTTTTCTAGGACCCATCAGCTCCAAGTCAAGTAGTTGTTTCAATCTAGTGGAGGACACAGCTCACAGTGGCCTAAGCGGGGATTGAACTGGTAACCCTGTTGTTAAGAGCACTGCGGTCTTGATTGGAGCGTTTAATCCATTTACATTTAAAGTGATTATTGATAGGTACATAGTTATTGCCATATGATCTCACTTATATATGGAATCTAAAGAAAAGACTATGTGAATGAACTAATCAGAGACAGTTTTGGGGACGCAGAGAAAAAACCGAGAGTGGTTAGATGGGTGTGTGGGAGGGGGTTGGGGATAAGGGGAAAGGTGAAGGGATTTGGAAGCAGCTGGTAACCACAAGATGGCCTCAGGGTTTTTTTTTGAAAATTAATTTGGGGAAGGTATTCTATAATGTTGTAGATTTTGTTGGGTATCCGATGGACATGCGTCCTATTTGGGAGACCACCTCAGGGATACTGTGGATACCTGATCATGGCATTGTACATCAGAAGCTAAACATTAATGAATGCCAACTATAATTTTATATATATAATGTGATGGTTCAGTGTGAGGTCGGAGGGATAGTGGATGGGGGGAGGGGGGTTCACAGTATGAGGGATATAAATGATGAACGTCTAAGTATTACCTTGTTTTGTACACCTGAAACTAATAAATAAATTAATTAATTTAAAAAAATAAAAATAAAAAATAAAAAAATAAAAATAAAAATAAATAAATAAAAATAAAAAAAATAAATAAAATATATGGATTCTAATACAAAAAAAAAAAAAAAAGAGCACTGCGGTCTAACCAACTGAGCTAACCGGCCATCCAGATTGGGTTTTCTTTGGTGATCCAGTCTGCTACTCTGTGACTTCTTATTATGAGTTCTTTCAGTTTACATTTAGGGTGATTACTGATGTATGAGGATTTCCTGTAGCCATTTTGTCTTTTGTTTTCTGGCAGCTCAGTGTCTCCATTGTTTCTTTGCCTTTCTGTTTCTTTCTGTTATTTTAGTTTGATGGCATTCTATGATTTCTTCCTCTGTTTCTTCTTTTTTATGTTATATGTCTCAGTTCTGGATTTTTTTTAAATTCTTTTTTGAGTGGTTACCATTAAGTTTATGTAAAATAAAGTTTCATATATACAGTAATTCTTTTTTCTTCAGTATGCATCTTATTTCCATTCCCCTTTGCAAATTCAGATCGTCACTCTCTCCCTCTCCTTTTATGTTTTTGTTATCCCGATTTATGTTGTGAGTTCATTTCTGAGTTGCAATAACAAATTGTCTTCTCATTTTCCTTTTTTTCTGTTTTTATCTTCTTTACCCTTTATGCTACGTGTAAGTGTACAGTGGCCAATGCTTTGTAAAAGTTGCCATTTCCTACTTCTGTCTGTTAGTAATCTTGCTCATAGTTTTGTACCCTTTTGTCTTTTTTGTTCCAGGTCTAATAGCCTCCTTCAGTATTTCCTGTAATGCAATCCTTGGGGTAGAAAGTTTCCTCAGCTTCTGTATGTCTGGAAAGGACTTTATTAGTCCTTCATATCTAAAGGATATGTATTCTTGGCTGATAAATTTTCTCTTCTGTTCTAATAATTTGAATACTTGAATCCACTCCCTTCTGGCTTGTGGAGTTTTTGCTGAAAAATTTGATGATCATCTAATGGGCTTTCTTTTTTAGTTACCATCTTCTTTTCTCTGGCTGCCTTGAAAATTCTTTCTTTGTCATTAAGTTTTGATAGCTTCAATAAAATATGCTTTGGAGAAGGCCTGTTTTGATTAAGGTAATTCATCATTCTGTTTGCTTCTTGAATTCAAGGATCTAATTCTTTCCATAGGTTTGGGAAGTTCTCGCTGACCATTTATTTAAATAGATTCTCTGTGCCCTTCTCCTTCTCTTCTCCTTCTGGTATAACAATTATTCTTATATTGCTTTTTCTGATGGAGTCAGATAGTTCTTGTTGAGTTCTTTCCTTTTCTTTCTTCTTCTTCTTCTTCTTTTTTTTTTTTTTTTAAAAAAAAAAAAAAAAGGACTCAAATTTCTCTCTTCTTTCATCTGCATCATTTGCAGATTTCTATCTTTGGTATCGTTAGTTCTTTCCTCCATCTGGTCAGCTCTATATCATAACCTGGCTCTTTTCGTTATTCTTCTCTTTTATTGAGTTCTTATTCTCCAGAATTTCTATTTGGTTCTTTTTTAAAATTTCAATCTTGTTGTTAAAATATTCATTTTGTCTGTTGATTTTATTTCTGAGTTCATTAAATAGCCTATCTCAGTTTTCTTTCATCTTGTTGAGTTTTTTCAAAAATGCAATCTTTAATTCTCTGTCATTTAAGTCAAATATTTCCATGTCTTTAAGTTTGGGAACTCATTTTAGGAAAAGTTCTACATACCTCATTGCTTAATATCACTATGGTCACCTCCAAAGTACTCCCCTTGGGAAGCTATGCACTGATGTCAGCACCTAGTTCACCCTTCAAAGCAGTTTTGGAACTCTTTACTAGAATGGCTATCAGAGGTCTCATCATATTTCCCTTCATGTCCTGAATATCATCAAAATGTTTTCCTATCTGTATTTTTTTTTTATCTTCAGGTAAAGAAAGAAGTCATTGGGGGCCAGATCAGGTGAGTAAGAAGGGTGTTCCAATAAAGTTATTTGTTTACGAACTAAGAATTCCCTCACAGATAGTGCTGTGTGAGCTGGTGCATTGTCATAATGCAAGAGCCATGAATTGTTAGCGAAAAGTTCAGGTCGTTTTCGTAGAACTTTTTCACACAGCCTTTTCGGCACTTCCAAATAGTAAACTCGGTTAACTAATTGTCCAGTTGGTACAAATTCATAATGAATAATCCCTCTGATATCAAGAAAGGTTAGCAACATCATTGCAACAAGTTAGTGAACTTAATTATCAGACCTCGTATTTTCTGGTGATGTTTTATTTTATTTTATTTTTTTAATATTAAATTTATTGGGGTGACAATTGTCAGTAAATTTACATAGATTTCAGGTGTACAATTCTGTATTACATCGTCTATAAATCCCATTGTGTGTTCACCACCCAGAGTCAGTTCTCCTTCCATCACCATATATTTGATCCCCTTTACCCTCATCACCCACCCCCCACCCCCTTACCCTCTGGTAACCACTAAATTATTGTCTGTGTCTATGAGTTTTTCTTTCTCATTTGTTTGTCTTGTTCATTTTGGTTTATATACCACATATCAGTGAAATCATAGGGTTCTCTGCTTTGTCTGTCTGACTTATTTCACTTAGCATTATACTCTCAAGATCCATCCATGTTGTCACAAATGTTCCTATATCATCTTTCCTTAACGCCGAATAGTATTTCATTCTGTGTATATACCACAACTTCTTTATCCATGCATCTATTGAAGGACATTTTGTTTGTTTCCATGTCTTGGCCACCGTAAACAAAGCTGCAATGAACATTGGAGTACACGTGTCTCTATAAAGGAATGCTTTCAGTTTATTAGGGTAGATACCCAGGAGAGCGATTGATGGGTCATATGGTAATTCTATTCGTAATTTCTTGAGAAACCTCCACACTGCCTTCCATAATGGCTGCACCAGTCTGCATTCCCACCAACAGTGTATGAGGGTTCCTTTTTCTCCACAGCCTCTCCAACACTTGTTACTATTTGTCTTATTGATGAAAGCCATTCTGACTGGGGTGAGGTGATATCTCATTGTGGTTTTCATTTGCATTTCTCTGATGATTAGCGATGTTGAGCATTTTTTCATATGTCTATTTGCCATTTGTAAGTCCTCTTTGGAGAAATGTCTCTTCAGGTCCTCTGCCCATTTTTCAATTGGGTTGTTTGTTTTTTTGTTGTTGAGTTTCATGAGTTCCTTGCATATTTTGGATATTAGCCCCTTATCAGAGGCACTGTTTGCAAAAATCTTCTTCCATTCAGTTGGTTGCCTCATTATTTTGTCAATAGTTTCTTTTGCTGTGCAGAAGCTTTTCAGTTTCATAATCCCATTCGTTTATTTTAGTTTTTACTTCCATTGCCTTTGGAGTCAAATTCATAAAATGTTCTTTGAACCCAAGGTCGATAAGTTTAGTACCTATGTTTTCTTCAATGCAGTTTATTGTGTCAGGTCTTATGCTTAAGTCTTTGATCCATTTTGAATTAATTTTGGTACATGGTGACAGATAGCAGTCCAGTTTCATTCTTTTGCACGTAGCTATCCAATTCTGCCAGCACCATTTATTGAAGAGGCTGTCTTTCCTCCATTGTATGTTTTTAGCTTCTTTGTCAAAAATTATTTATGTGGTTTTATTTCTGGTTTCTCAATTCTATTACATTGGTCTATGTGTCTGTTTTTCTGCCAGTACCAAGTTGTTTTGATTATTGTAGCCATGTAGTACAAGCAAAAATCAGGGAGTGTGATACCTCCAGTACTGTTCTTTTTTCTCTTTTTTTTTTTTCTTTTTTTTTTTTTTTATTGCTTTGGCTATTCGGGGTCTTTTGTGGTTCCAAACAAATCTGATGATTTTTTGTTCTATTTCTTTAAAAAATGCCATTGGGATTTTAATGGGGATTGCATTAAGTCTGTATATGGCTTTGGGTAATATGGCCATTTTAACTATGTTGATGCTTCCAATCCATGAGCACGGAATGTCTTTCCATTTCTTTGTGTCTTCTTCAATTTCTTTCAAAAATGTCTTATAATTTTCAGCATATAGGTCCTTCACATCCTTGGTTAAGTTTATTCCTAGGTATTTTATTCTTTTTGCTGCAATTGCAAAAGGAATTGTTTTTTCTATCTCTTTTTCTGATATTTCATTGTTGGTATATAGGAAAGCAATGGACTTTTGTACATTGATTTTGTAGCCAGCAACTTTACTGTATTCATTGATTGTTTCTAATAGCTTTTTGGTGGAGTCTTTAGGGTTTTCTATATATAGCATCATGTCATCTGCAAAGAGTGACAATTTAACTTCTTCATTCCCAATTTGGATGCCTTTTATTTCTTTCTCTTGCCTGATAGCTCTGGCGAGGACTTCCAACACTATGGTGAAAAGCAGAGGTGATAGGGGACAACCTTGTTGTGTTCCTGAACGTAGAGCAAAGGGCTTCAGCTTTTCACCATTAATTATGAGATTAGCTGAGGGCTTGTCGTATATGGCCTTTATTATGTTGAGGTATTTTCCTTCTATACCAATTTTAGTAAGTGTTTTAATCATAAATGGATGTTGTATCTTATTGAATGCTTTTTCTGCATCAATTGATAGAATCATATGATTTTTGTCCTTTATTTTGTTTATGTGATGTATCACATTGATGGATTTGTGAATGTTGAACCATCTTTGTGCCCCGGGGATGAACCCCACTTGGTCGTGATGAATAATCTTTTTAATGCATTGTTGTATTCGATTTGCTAGAATTTTGTTTAGGATTTTAGCATCTGTATTCATCAGAGATATAGGTCTGTAGTTTTCTTTTTTTGTGTTGTCCTTACCAGGTTTTGGTATCAGGGTAATGTTGGCCTCATAAAATGAGTTAGGGAGTACTGACTCTTCTTCAATTTTTTGGAAGAGTTTGAGCAGGATTGGTATTAGATCCTCTTTGAAGGTTTGGTAGAATTCACTGGTGAAGCCATCTGGTCCAGGACTTTTGATATTGCGAAGGTTTTTGATGACTGATTCAATTTCATTACTGGTGATCGGCCTGTTAAGATTTTCCAGTTCTTCATGATTCAGCCTTGGAAGGCTATATGTTTCTAAGAACTTGTCCATTTCTTCTAAGTTATTAAATTTGGTGGCATATAGTCCTTCATAGTATTCTTGGATAATCCTTTGTATTTCTGTGGTGTCCGTGATAACTTCCCCTTTTTCATTTCTGATTTTGTTAATTAGTGTCTTCTCTCTTTTTATCTTAGTGAGTCTAGCCAAGGGTTTGTCGATTTTGTTAATCTTTTCAAAGAACCAGCTTTTTGTCACATTAATTTTTTCTATTGTCTTTTTGTTCTCTATTTCATTTAGTTCTGCCCTGATTTTTGTTATTTCCTTTCTTCTGCTGACCTTGGGTTTCGCTTGTTCTTCTTTTTCTAGTTTTTTAAGGTGTAACATGAGGTTATTTATTTGGGATTTTTCTTGTTTCTTGAGATAGGCCTGTAATGATATAAATTTCCCTCTTAAAACTGCTTTCGCGGCATCCCAAAAATTTTGGTAGGATGTATTTTCATTGTCATTTGTTTCTATGTATCTTTTGAGCTCTCCTCTAATTTCTTCTTTGACCCAGTCGTTCTTTAAAAGTATGTTGTTTAATCTCCATGTATTTGTGTTTTTTCCTGCTTTCTTTTTGCAGTTGATATCCAATTTCAAAGCTTTGTGATCAGAGAATATGCTTGGTATGATTTCAATCTTCTTAAATTTGCTGAGGCTGATTTTGTGTCCCAATATATGGTCTGTCCTTGAGAATGTTCCATGTACACTAGAAAAGAATGTATAGTCTGATGTTTTAGGATGAAGTGCTCTATATATGTCAATTATGTCCAATTCATCTAATGTGTGATTTAGGGCTGCTATTTCGTTATTTATCTTCTGTTTGGATGATCTATCCATAGCTGTCAATGATGTATTTAAGTCCCCTAGTATAATTGTGTTTTGGTCAATTTCTCCCTTTAGTTCTGTTAGTAGTTGCTTGGTATATTTCGGTGCTCCCTGATTGGGGGCATAAATATTGATGACTGTTATGTCTTCTTGTTGTATAGTCCCCTTTACCATTATGAAATGTCCATCTTTGTCTCTTGTTATCTTTTTCACCCTGAAGTCTGTTTCATCGGAAATCATTATGGCTACACCTGATTTTCTCTGGGTACCATTTGCTTGGAGTGTCAATTTCCACATTTTCACTTTGAGTCTATGCTTGTCCTTGTAGCTGAGATGTGTCTCTTGTAGGCAGCATATGGTTGGGTTTAGTTTTTTGATCAAATCTGCTACTCTGTGTCTCTTTATTGGTGAGTTCAGTCCATTTACATTTAGGGTGATTATTGATATGTGAGGATTTCCTGTCATTCTGTCTTTAGTTTTCTGGTAAGGCTGTGTCTCCATTGTTTCTTTGCCTTTTTATTGTTGTCTGTTATTTCTGTGCGGTGGTATTCTATGATATTTCCCTCTGTTTCTTCTTTTATTACAGTATATATTTCAGATTTGGATTTTTTTGAGTGGTTACCCTTGAGTTTATGTAAAAGAAAGTTTGATATTTAGAGTATTCCAGTTTCTTCAGTACGCTTCCTTTCTCTATTCCCATATTCCAGTTCAGGCCTTTACGCTCCCCCTTTTTATGTTTTGCTTGCCACAAGTTGTCCCTGTTGATGGTGGTCTAATAGCCTCCTTTAGTATTTCTTGTAGTGCAGGTTGTGTATTAGAAAATTCCCTCAGCTTCTGGATGTCTGGAAAGGTATTTATTCCTCCTTCATATCTAAAAGAGATCTTTGCTGGATATGTTATTCTTGGCTCATGATTTCTCTCTTTCAATAGTTTGAATATTTGGTTCCATTCCCTCCTAGCTTGTAGAGTTTCTGCTAAAAAATCTGATGATAATCTAATGGGCTTTCCTTTGTAAGTTACCGTCTTTTTTTCCCTGGCTGCCTTGAGGATTCTTTCTTTGTCATTGATTTTAGACAGCTTCAATACAATGTGCCTTGGTGAAGGCCTGTTGGGATTGAGGTAATTAGGTGTTCTATTTGCTTCTTGGATTCGAGGATCCAGTTCTGTCCACAAGTTTGGGAAGTTCTCATCGACGATTTGTTTGAATATATTCTCTGTTCCCTTCCCTCTTTCTTCTCCTTCTGGTATGCCCATTATTCTTATATTGCTCTTTCTGATGGAGTCAGAAAGTTCTTGTAGAGTTCTTTCATTTCTTTTAAGTCTCAAGTCTCTTTCTTCTTCCCTCTGTGTAAATTCCAGGTTCCTATCTTCGATGTCACTGATTCTTTCCTCCATCTGGTCAACTCTACTACCTAAGCTGGATATTTTATTGTTAATTTCTTCTATTGAGTTCTTAATCTCCAGAAATTCTATTTGGTTCTTTTTCAAGATTTCAATCTCTTTTGTAAAATGCTCATGGTGTTCTTTGATTGTGTTTCTGAGTTCATTAAACTGCCTTTCTGTGTTTTCTTGCATCTCGTTCAGTTTTTTAGAATTGTGATCTTGAATTCTCTGTCATTTAAATCACAAAGGTCCATATCTCTAAGTTCCTTTTCTGGAGACTTTTCACTTTCTTTCTGAGCTATCTTGTTGCCTTGGTTATTAATGGCAATCACTGATTCACTATTTCTCTTCCTAGACATCTACAGGAGTGTCTTCTGCAACAGGTTGATAGGTATGCGAAGAGCTTTTGCAGTTCCAAAGCTCTTTCTGCACCAGATTCAGAGCCCGTTTGTTTCAGCAGTTCTGTTTACTCCTGCAGGGATCCGCCCAGATAGGTGGGGCTAGGGGCGGGGTGAGTTGTGAGTGTTGGCCCAGAGCAATGGCAGCGACCACCACCACAGCCAGTCCTGCTTCCACAGCTCCCTCCCCTTTGCCGGAACTAGTTGAGCTGCGAATCTGTGTCTGTGGTCCACCATTCTCAGAGCAGCAAATATTCTGTCCTTTGATCCGACACTGCTACTTTATAGCTTCTAGCACCGGGCAGGTGGGGGCGGGGCGAGCTCTGGGAGGGTAGGTAGGGGGCGGCTAGTCTTTGTGCCTAAGGCTTCCGTTCTCCGCTCGGCAGTGAGGGCTTAAACCACCGATTTCAGCCCTCTTCCCTCAGTCTTTTCTCCAAGGTCTGCCGTGAGCGAGCGTTGGGTTCAGCGGTTTTGTATGCTGCCCCCTCAGCCCTGTGGGCTGTAAGCGGAGCCCTAGCAGTCCGAGTCCTTCCCTCTCCCGCAGCTGCGGAAGATCCGGGAGCAGCGGGCTCCGAGCACTGAGCTAGGTCTGTGTCCTGCGCCCGCGCGGCTCCGTCTCCGTACTTCTCCTCTCCCTCCTCCCCCGCTCGCGCGATTCACCCACCTGGAGGTGAATTCAGCAGTGGGCCTCTTCGTCTTGCCTGTCTGCTGTGCAAGGAGTCCTCTGTGGAGTTTTTGTTGTCTGATTCGTTGTAAATTCCAGGGGAGCGTTACAGGGGAGCGTTATTTTTATTTAATATTTTATATATTTTTATTTTGGTAATTAAATTGTATTGGGGTGACAATTGTTAGTAAAGTTAC
Organism: Rhinolophus hipposideros; assembly: GCF_964194185.1. Taxonomy (NCBI): domain Eukaryota; kingdom Metazoa; phylum Chordata; class Mammalia; order Chiroptera; family Rhinolophidae; genus Rhinolophus; species Rhinolophus hipposideros. The sequence goes on along the minus strand of NC_138047.1, from coordinate 47,587,640 downwards.
ATAGATTTCAGGTGTACAATTCTGTAATACAACATCTATATATCACGTTGTGTGTTCACCACCCAGAGTCAGTTCTCTTTCCATCACCATATATTAAATCCCCTTTACCTTCATCTATCACCCCCATCACCCTTTAACCTTTGGTAATCACTAAACTAACGTCTGCCTATGAGGTTTTTTTCTTCATTTGTTTGTTTGTTCTTTTGTTGTTTTCAGTTTTATATACCACATATAAGTGAAATCATGTGGTTATCAAGTTTTTCTGTCTGACTTATTTCACTCAGCATAATAGTCTCAAGATCCATCCATGTTGTCACAAATGGTATTATTTCATCATTTCCTGTGTCAGAATAGTATTTCATTGTGTATACATACTACATCTTTTTTATCCAATCATCTATCAAAGGACACTTTGGTTGTTTCCATGTCTTGGTCACCATAAATAAAGCTGCAATGAACATTGGAGTTCGTGTATCTTTACGGATAAATGTTTTCAGATTTTTGTGGTATATACCCAGGAGAGGGATTACTGGGTCATATGGTAGTTCTATTCTTAATTTTTTGAGGAATCTCCACACTGCCTTCCATAGTGGCTGCACCAGTCTACATTGCCACCAACAGTGTAGTACTATTTCATTCTGGTAAAGTCTCTTCCATTTCACAGAGCTTTATTATTAGGTTATTATTATTAACTTTATTATTAGTTATAAAAGTAATTGCAGTTTTTGCAATTATCTTTAACCTTTTAAACCTCAATTACTTTTGCACCAATCTAATATATATTTCTCAAACCTATTTCAAGTCTTCAAATTAGTCTTCCCATTTTGGTGGTTTCAGACATAAGTTTATTCCACACCTATTGTCTTTAGGTAGATTTTATTAAATTACTGCTTTCCTCTCTGCTTCTTCACCAAACAAGTTAACAAATCAAGCAAAATACATATACTTTGATGGTTAACGTGATATAATTTGGCTATATCTCTATATTCCATTTCCTTTTCAGACAACTCTACCTGGTTCTTGTTCTGTCCCTTTGAGATACTTCCTTTATACATAGAATGTCCTCTCCACTTTATTTAGCTCTACTTTACCTCAAGTTTAGTTCAAATTTGACCTTCTCCATGAGATCTGTGTCATTTACCTTCATTTGACCTTCTATCCTCAGTGTCTGCCTGGCATGGAGTAGGCACTTAGTAATGTTGAATAGCTAAGTATAGGAAAGCTTCCCTGTTCTACATAAGAATACAAGCTTCAAAGAACAGAGGCTTTCGTTTTGCTCTCCTGTATGTTCTTAGATCAGTGCTCAGCATGTGCAGTATTTCATGTATTTGCTGAATGAATGAATTCACAGTCAGAGGCAATATTATAAACTCTAGTTACATTTCTCTGCACTTTGTTATGCTACACATTACATCACAGTTATATCTTTATGTGTTTTATCAGCCTTACAGTCTTCTTGAAACTGATATGTTTATAACCACCCCTCACATTGTCTATCACAGGGCTAGAGACATTACCTAATTTTAAAGGACATAAATTATATTAAATGAGTGAATGACTAAATTACAATTATGTAAATTTTCAAAACTAATTAGGTTGATAATAGAGTTTATATTTTAATTTAAAAAAATATTTTATAAAACCATGGGTGTTTTAGAAAACAATTAAAATTCATATAAAGGAAATTGCATGAGTATCTTTCTACAGGATATTCCGTATAAGTTATTACTACTACTAATGATTAACATCACTTTAAAAGTTTACTAAGCTTAATGCTCTTTATATATTATCTTCTTTAATATGCACAATAATACTATCCTGCGGATACTAGTATGTTTTCTCATTTTACAAATAGGAAAAATTAACTTTAAAGAGATTATATACCTTATCCAATGTCATAAAACTAGCATAGAATAATGCCAGATTTTAAAACAGTTCTGTGTGACTCCAAAACCTAAGCTCTTAAACAGTGTACATTACCAACCTTGTATTTCATTATTCAGTATATATTTGACAAGAAATATTTATTCAAGAAGTATTAATTGATCATCTATTTCATGTCTATTCCTACTAATCACTGGCATACAGCAGAGATAAACAGACTGAATTCCTGCCTTTATCGAGTTTACCTTTGAATAGAGGCGATAGAAACTAAATGAACACATACATTTATAATATAATAAGTGGATATATAACATTAAATGGAGAAAATTAAGCTAGGTTAGGAGATTAGGGATTTTTCTATCAAGGGTTGGTGGTTTCTATTTTACTTAGAGAAAGACCTGTCTGATAAGGCTTAAATAAAGTGAAGGTGTGGACAGAGTGTTATAGGAAGAAGGACGAGCAAGACTCAAATAAAACTTACATGGAATGTTCCAGAAACATCAAGAAGGCCAATCAATGTTGCTTCAGTGAAATGAATGAGAGGAGTCTGGTAAGAGCTTAACCTAAAGATATAGTAGAAGGATAGATAATGTAAGAGCACTTTGATCCTTGTAAAAGAAATCTCTCACTATGGAGCCTTTAGAGCCAAGATGTGATGGAGTCTGATTTCTACATTAACCAGATCAGTCTGGCTGCTGTGTTGAGTATAGATGGTAGGGACTAATGTTTAAGCTAGGAAGAGTGGGGAGGCTACTGACAGTATTCACACCTCATTATGAATTAGATCAGGGTAGTGCTCTAACAAGATGGAAGGACAGTAATTGAATTTTGTAGACATTTTGAAGACAATCACAATAAATTTCCTATGATTTGGAATTGAAGTGTGAGTAAAAGAGAGTAGACAGTGATAACTATAAATTATTTGTCCTGGGTACCTTGAAGAAAGGAATAACAGGGGAGAGTATAGAAGGAGCACGACTGTTGTTGGTAATAAATACTGCAGCTGTGGATAAGTTAAAATTGAGATAAATATAAGCATCAAGTTACACATGTTGTGTATAATGTGTGATTTACCTTTAGTCCTGACAATTAAAATGAAAATGTTTGAAGTGTGAGTATACTTGAATTTTACATCTTCCATTTCACAAAAGGCAATAAATGCTATGATAACCATGTGATAAACCATGGTATAAATAAACAACTTTAAAATTGAAGTAGAAACAGAAGCCAGCTCATTAATTTGGTACTTTTGTTTTCTTTGTTGGGGTATAAACAGAGGTAAAATAAATACACCTAAAATAACTTTTAGAGATTTCCAAGTGTTCTTCCTGATAAAATCTTAATCCCGATCATCTGAAAGAATACAGATCTATAGAAACAGATTTACTGGCTCATAGATCAATTACTAGTAAATCCAACATTATGTTTCAAAGTTGTTTTCATTATTAATAAAACAAAGCTGTCATATTTGATAATTCTTAGATTCCCTACCTCCTCTGAAAAGCCTATAATTTCTGACTCCATAACTAATTATTATCTACTTTCACTAATGTCAGAAAAATTCTAATTCACTTTTAGTTTGAGAAATGCATCTAACCAAAAGTCCATATCAATGTAAACAATACGAAATAAAAGATAATATAATGTAAAATTGGAATTTCTACCTATAGAGGCATTTGACGTTTTCATACTCCTATCCCTGAGGCTTTTGATTGTATTATCTTTCCCCAAATCAATATTACATAATTTTATAAATGACCTTTCCTAAAGTGTTAACCAAAAAATACGGACTATAATAGCATGAAAACTTATGAGTACCCTTCTAAGTTCTAATGGACCCATACTTCGACCACCCCCCAATATCTACTTCTATTTCAAGCACAAGATCCCATTTTTCTGGTTGACCATTAACCATGAATAATTGAATTGTGATATTTGTATTATCCCTTGTTTCCTTTGGGTAATAATGAAAATAATTTCAAACAACTACAAGTGTAAGTATACTAAATAATATACAACCCAAATAGAATGGCATAGTGATATATGACTAGATACACAAGTATAAACACAGGCTTATTTTTAATCATTTACAAGTCTTATAAAATGTTTTCAAGAGAAACTCAGTGGTGATTATTTTCCAGTGAATTACAATTCTTCCAAATCAAATGCTCCTTATAGCTCTAAGTGGTATCATGTGTTTGTTGGTGAGTTAATGGTTTGTGAAAAATGGGTGGTAGCAATGCAATTAAAATAAGCCCAGATTTAGCTGAAATTCTTGTGATGTGGCCTAGTTTGTCGTTTCTCAAAATTTAAAGTGCCTCTTAGGATAGTGCTAAAATGCAGACTCTGTTTCCGTAGATTGGATTAGGAACTGACATTTTGTGTTTCAAACAAGTTCCTAAGTGACAGCCATGATACTTGTCAAAGGCCACAATCTGAAAAGCATGGGCTAGATCAACATTCCCTGAAGTTTGCTTCACCTAACTTTGAGATATCTTATAGAAAGAGATTGAATTACCAGGAGTGGACTACTCTCTTCTCTTGGATTTGTGATGGATATTAGCATCAAAAAAACCATGTACTAGCGAAACAAACTCAATTTGTTTTTTATTGTGATAGAAAAAAACCCACATGATATCTACCCCCTTAAATTTTTAAATGTTCAGTACCGTATTGTTAATTGTAAGCACAATGTTGTAATGTTGTATAGCTGATATCTAGAACTTTCTCATACTGCATGACTGAAATTCTGTACTCATTGAACAGTAACTCCTCCTTTTTTCATAACCCCAGCCTCTGGCAACCACCTTTCTACTCTCTACTTCTATGTTTTTCACTACTATATATACTTCATACAAGTAGAATCCAAGGCCATTTTACTATAGAACACTTTGGAACACTCAGAACATGCATAAGTAATGATCATGTGTAAGAATATATTATTTATTGAAAGAAGCTGAATTCCTACCAGATCTGCCATCAATGGTTGAATAGTTTGATATAACATATTCATGATTAACAAGCTTATTTTAACACAAACAAGTAAATATGTGTGAAGTTAAAAATATAATTTAAAATTAAGACAAATATTTGAAATTACAGACATCATACTATGGAGAAAGAAAAACAGCTTTTATAGTCAGATGGACATAAATCTGATTTCCAGTTTTGCTTCTTATACAACCTGCTCTACTCAACACAAGTAATATATTGAATCCTTCCTTCTAAGCCTCACTTTTTTATCTCTGAAAAATGTATTTCATAATATCAGTTTTGTAGAATTTTAGTAACAATTAGAAGTAATGTCATGCCTTATAAAGTATAGAAAATGAATCAATTATGATTATCAGTAATAAATATGAATTCCACAAATAATGTGTTTATATTACTACTTAGACTCTACCTGGGCTGGGTTTTCAGTAAATAATATAAAGTAATATAAAAGCTCTAATCTGTGATTAAAATCATGTTTTGACATGCTTTATGAGCTCTCTTTATATTGATTTTTGGTAATATGCTTTCAAAATTATTGGAAGATCTACTCTTTGTACTTCAAGCTGGATAATGGAAAATGAGTTATAGAGTTTTATTGAATTTACAAGGGCTAGAGTAAGCCACGTTAATTATTGCTGTGTCATTCTTGCAGGCTAGCAGGAACTGAGACAAAACATAAGCCAAACTAAATATAATTAGTGTTAAAATGACTCAAGCATGAAATATAATCAAATGGTTCCTGAAGTGTCTTATTTTGCCAACAAAAGAAGATCATGCTTGTTTGCAACCATTTATTTTAATTGTTTTCCCCCGTTTTCTGAAATATCAGAGGTTTTTTAGGTCCCTATCATATTTCTCAAGTAACATTTTTGTTATTGACATTACAAACTGCATTGTCATAAATAATTAACCTGACTTTTCAAACTAGGTGATGCTAGCTATGTAATCTTACTGGATGAATATCAGGTGCCTATCTCTAAAAAGTAATCATTTTCTTTCCAAATATATATTATTAAATGTCAATACATTTTCTGATCAATTAATTATCTTTAGAGTATAAATTCTTTCTTCTAAGCTCAATGAATTTGGGTTGAATTTAAGGAACAAAGTTACCTGTGAGAGATATTTTTACAATTCCTGCTCAGTAGACCTTGGGTGAGCAGTAGTCAATATTTACCACAGACCCATAACTGCATAAAGAGAGTCTAAAAAATTAGAGGATACACAGAAAGAAATAATCTAGGAAAAGAAAGAAGAAGGAAAAAAGTTTTGTAGATAAAATTATAGGGAAAGTGACACAGACATAAAGGGCTGGGTTACAGTAGATAATGATAGACATAGATTAGGGTTTTACTTTGATGGACCAGGCATCTGCTCATATGGTATAAATTGAGAGATGCCAATGAAGGATAGCTAATATTATATTCCCTGGATATACACTGGAATTCAGTTTGGTTCTTCCCATTCTTTATACTATGACAACTCTCTCAGTGGATTTCTCCAAGTAGGAGAAGAAATCAGGCAGAGTCAGAGTCAAAGAGGCACATAGGAAGGATTCCTGGAACCATAGGTGATGTCAGACTATGTAGGCATCCATCTGGTTTGGTCACGGCTGATGTTCAGCAAGTACGTACACTTTTGACTCTATTAGCTGTAAACTTGTTGAATACTTCTGTAGGTTTTCATTAAAAGCCAATGCCAAGGTTACCTACGTATTCCCTTTATCTGCTTACTCAGCTTTATCCCTGGGTACGTCTCAATTCCTGACATCAGACAGATGAACAGGTGATGTGTGGTACAGCAAAATATTCCAGGACACTCCAGCATTATGGCTGGTGTAACTTATGTCACATAGGTACCTATGACAAAACAGTTATCAAATATCATGACTGTCACCCTTGGGGAAGTATAATAGTTCTGACCTTTTGGAAGAAAAGCTGCATCAACATTAACAAAAGGCTGTAATAGACTCTGACATGTAAAAATGGTACCGAAAGATCCCAAATCAGAATTTTGTTTCTTTTAGAGTGTGAAGTCCAGTAAAATGGTTGTGGCCATATCATTAAAATAAAGTTAAAATGGAAGCATTTCTCTATAATCATGTACTTAGATTGCAATTATACTAAGGAGAAAAAATATTTATAATCTTATTTATTCTTGTGTAGTCAGAGCGATTTACAAATACAATATGAATCTTTCCTGTTTTTTGTTTGTTTGTTTTAACTATGGTATTGTATTTCCAGTCAGTTTTAAAATAAGTATTCCTCCAACTCATCGCCTGTCACTTCCTGATTTACAAAGAAAAATATCCGGGGCTCTACAAAAAAATTCAAATATATGACGATATTTGAACTTCATGGGCTCTGTCATGACAAGATCCCTTGGCACATGCTGCCTCCTCTTCCTGGAATGTCTGTTACCTTTTTTACACCAGTTACCCTTTCAATCTCCAAAGTTCAGATCAAATGGCATCTCCAATGCATATTCTCAGCATATGTGATGTTTCACCTAATGTAGGCATCTATAATCATATGCCAAATGAATTATTTTAGACAAACTTGTAAAATAACTTTTATAAGCTTTAAAGGAGAGAGATGTGTGTGCCTTCGTAATATACTTGTCACATTGTGTTGAAGATATTACTCCCAAAATTTTGAAAAAATATTTTTATTAAAATATAGCTAACATACAATATTATATTACTTTCAGGTATACACAATAATTATTCAATATCTGTGTACCTAAAGAAGTGATGACCGTAAGTCCAAATACCATCTGATACCGTACCATGCTATCACATTATTGACTATATTCCCTACGCTGTACATTACATCCCCATGACTTATTTGTTTTATACCTGGGAATTTGGACCATTTATTCCCATTCTGCTCCCCCCACCTTTTTTAAATTTATCAATTACAGTTGGCATTCAATATTATTTAATGTTAATTTCACACGTAGGGTTAGATATTTTTATAATTTAAGAAGTGATTCACCTGACTAATCTACTACCATCTGGTACTATACAGAGTTATTACCTTATTGACTATATTCCCTATGTTTTACTTTGTATCCCCATGACTACTTTGTAACAACCAATTTGTGCTTCTTAATCCCTTCCCCTTTTTCACTCATTTCCAACCTCCCTCCTGTCTGATAAATATCAAAATGTTCTCTATATCTATGAGACTGTGTATGTTTTATTTATTGGTTTATTTTGTATTTAGATTCCACACATAAGTGAAATCACATTGCATCTATCTTTCACTGTCTGATATACTGCACTCAGCACAACACCCTCCAGGTCCATCCATGCTGTCCAGATGGCAAGAACCCATTCCTTTCCCTGGCTGAGCAATATTCCACTGTATATCGTATTTCCCCGAAAATAAGACCTAGCCGGACAATCAGCTCTAATGAGATTTTTGGAGGAAAAATTAATATAAGACCTGGTCTTTATAATATAATATAACATAATATAACATAATATAAAATATAATATAATATGATATAATTAATATAATGTAATGTAATATAATATAAGACTGAGTTTTATATTAATTTTTGCTCCAAAAGACGCATTAGAGCTGATTGTCCGGCTAGGTCTTATTTTCAGGAAAACAGTATATCTACCACTGACTTTTTTATGCATTTTTCCATCTAAGGAAACCCAGGACATATCTCAGCCACTGTAAATAATGTTGTACTGAACATATGGATGCACACCTCCTCTTGAAGTACCATTTGGGGTTTCTTCAGATAATTCCCCAGAAGTGGGATTAGTAGGTCATTCTTTGTCTCTTGTTATTCCTTTATTTTAAAGTCTATTTTGTCTGACATATATTGCTACCACAACTTTATTTCTGTGTTTCATTTTCATGAAAACATTTTTACCCCGTCCCTTTCCTTTCAGTCTTTGTGTGTCTTTTGACTGGAAGTGAGTCTCTTGTAGGCAGCATGTGTAAGGGTTTTGTTTTGTTTTTTTTCTTATTCATTTAGTCACCTACCTTTTGATTGGAGCATTTAATCCATTTACATTTAAAGTAATTGTTGACAGGTAGTTATTGTCATTTTATTATTCATTTTTTTTTATTTTTTTTCCCTTCTCCATCTTAAATAAATCCCTCTAACATTCCTTGTAATATTGGTTTGATGGTGAGAAACTCCTTTAGCTTTTTCTTGTCTGGGAAACTCTTTATCTGTCTTCTGATTCTAAAATGATAGCTTTGCTGGGTAGAGTCATCTTGGTTATAGGTCCTAACGTTTCATCACTTTGAATATTTCATGCCAATCCCTTCTGGCCTGCAAAGTTTCTGTTGAGAAATCTGCTGCTAGCCTTATGGGATCTTTCTTGTAGGTAATTAACTTCTTTTCTCTTGCCGTTTTTAAGATTCTTTCTTTGTCTTTAACCTTTTGCATTTTAATTATGATGTGTCTTGGTGTGGGCCTGTTTGGGTTCATCTTGTTTGGGACTCTCTGTGCTGCCTGAGTCTGTATGTCTATTTCCTTAAGCACATTAGGGAAGTTTTCAGTCATTATTTCTTCAAATAGGTTTTCAATTACTTGCTCTCGCTCTTCTCCTTCTGAATGTTTGTACACTTGATGCCTCTTAAACTCTCCTCATTTTTTTTGGATTCTTTTTGCTTTTTGCTTTTGGGAGTTTCTTTTGAGTGTTTTTTGGTACCTTATCTTCCAAATTGCTGATTCGATCCTCTGCTTCATCTTATCTACTGTTGATTTCCTCTAATATATTCTTCATTTCAGTTATTGTATTCTTTTTTTCTGACTGGTTCTTTTTTATGTTTTCTGTCTCCATTTTTATGTTTCCTATCTCTTTGTTAAAGTTTCCCCTGATATCATTGAGCATCCTTATAACCAGTGTTTGGAACTATGCATCTGGTAGATTGCTTGTCTCCATTTGTTTAGTTCTTTTTCTGGAGCTTTGTTTTGTTCTTTTATTTGGGACATGTTTCTTTGTTTCCCCATGTTGGCTGCCTCACTGTGTTTGTTTCTATGTATTACATAGGTCTGCTATGTCTCCCGTCTTACTAAAGTTGCCTTATGTAAGAGATGTCCTGTGGGACCCAGGGGTGCAGTCTCCCTGGTCACCAGTACTGGGTGCTCCAGGTTTGTCCCTTGTGTGGGTTGTATGTTCCCTACTGTTGTAGTTGTGCCTTGGGTGCTGTTTGGATGTCAATGGGAGGGATTGACCCTCAGGCTGATTGGTTGTGAGAACTGGCTATGACTAGAGTGGAAGAACTGCTGTGCAGGTGCTGACCTTTCAGAGCAGGATTTGCTTTAGTGGAGATCCGGTGCCTGCATAGTCTGCCCTTTGGGTGTGTCATTCTTGGAAGTGGCCAGGTGATGCTCCAGCCCAGGCTGATGCTGGCCACTGGGCCTGCAAACCCTGGGGCCTCCAGGGAGGGGACCCACTGCAGGCCAAGTTCAGCGACAATCTGTGCCCTGCCCAGTGCCACCTGGCATGAGCCACAAACAATCCAAATATAGCCACAGCACGTGTTGTGCTTAGAGTTACCTTGAGAGGCCAAGCCATAAACCTAGGCCATTTTTCACTAGTGCCGCATTTAGGGCAGCTCAGTCAGAAGTATGCGACACATCGAAGCTAGGTGCTGCTTATTTGGGTTTTGTGAACCTTTGAGAGACTTTAGGAAAGGCCATAGCATGAGCTAAGACAGATTGTTTATACAGAAAAGCCACTACAAGTGGGGGTGTCCCTACTTGTAGTGGCTTAGGTAAGCCAGATTCTGAGGGAGTAACTAGGGCCAGGCTGAGGAAAGGTGATAGCCAGTTTAATGGAGCCACAGACGTGGTGCCTGCCTATGTTTCCATGCAGTAACAGGGAGGGCTTAACAAAGAAACAATGGCTTCTGCCAGTTCCTCTGTCTGAGAGAAAGCTGCTGCTTCAGCTCTCACCCTAAGGCCAGCCAACTCAGTTCCCCCTCAGATGTCTCTGTTGCCTCTCGAGCTGCTGGCCCAGCACTGGAGTTCAGAGCAAGTGAATCCATCAGCAAGCAAATTGATGTGCAGTCCCTTTGAGAGAAGTGCCTGGAATGCAGCCACCCTCGGTCTCTCTCAGCCACAATCTTCACTGGTTTTCACAGCCAGAAGTCATGGAGACTTCTGTCCCCATCACTGGAACCCTGGGCTAGGGAGACTGGCATGGGGTGCCCTTTGGGTGGAACATTCACAACTGAGATATCCCTTCTGACTTTTAATGTTCACACATGGGTGTGGAACCAGGCTGTTCTGCATCTCTGCCCCTCCTACCAGTATTGAGGTGGCTTCTTCTGTATGTCTGTAGCTGTAGGGCTTAGGTTCAGCTAGATTTTTAGGCGATTCTCCATAACGGTTGTTCTGTGGTTTAGTTGTAACTGATGTGGTCCTAGAAGGAGGTGAGCACCACGTTTGCCTACTCTGCCATCTTGACCAAAAAATCTAGTACTCCTAAAATATTTCAAAAGAAGATAATTATCTGAGTGAGAAATAAGACTGACCTACTTTGTTATTCTAAAGGGTGACCTATAAATGATTTTGGAATGAAAAATCATTTTTCTTCCCAGATTATTTTATATATATAATTGTCTAACTTTCTATATTTCTAGTTATACTTCTGATGATGTTGTATGAATAAATATTCAAGTTCTAATTCTATGATTTGAATGAACCACTTCTCAAGTAAACTACAGGTGCCCTATGGAGAATGTTATTAAGTTAATTATAATGCATTTCATGCTTGTATAGGGCTTGTGCTCCCTCAATAATATAAAATCTAATTAATAGATGTATAAGATAGCAATTTTTCTGTTATAAGATCTCCGTTTACTAACCTCAAAATAGTTTAATTAACACTTAAATTTTATGTAGTATAGTTTTATTAAAGAGTAAAGGGGCATGTTTTAAAATATAGTGAGGTTACTATGTAGTGATAAAACTAACAACTGTGTTTAGCTATTTTCTCATTCAATAAAGATGTTTTTAAGCTTGTATTTTGCATCCTGTATCACAGACATATTATATACAAAGTACTATCATTTTATGGAGGATGCAATATGGCTTATTCTCTTAGCCATCTTACATCTTGCAAGGACATTAACTGACAAAGTTGATTCAGTTTATAAATGAATAATACATGGCAAATTCTAAGTAGTAGGCATTATTGTAAGTGCCTCGGATAACCATGTGAGTTGATGGATACTCAGAACCACCCTATGAGGCAGGTGTCATTAATATATTAATTTTATAGATGGGAAAAGTGAGGCACAGAGATAATTTATTTGCCCAAAATCACATGATAGTAAGTGATTAATACGGGATTCAGAACCAAGCAGTGTGGCTCCAGATTCTGTCTAGCTAATCTCGAAGCTATATTTCTATATTATACATGAAAGGACGACCCTATCCATCAGAAACGATGATTGTAAGAGAAGTTTTCAGACAGCAAGAGAGATTGGAACGATGTTTTGAAGAGTGAAAAACTTTACATTGGTAGAGATTGTAAGTGTGTTATAGAGGGAAATGGGAGGTAGCCATAAAGGAGTTACAAGAACATAGAAATAAAGTTTGGAAACCACAACATATATTCAATGGATCATAAACATGGCAGTTAGCCTGGATAGGAATTTTTTTTAGAATTGTGAGAAAGATGAATATGTTCACAGTACTTTACTGATATGATTATTTGATAAATTATATCAACTCTATTAAAATAACATTATCCTTTAACTCATTTTCTACATAAATTGATTTTGATATTGACGATTGCTTATTTTTTTATATATCTTAAATACCAATCTCTTATTTTCCTCATGTTACTTTCTTCTCACCATTCCTACCATTACACTGAGATATCATCATGTCAGCAATTTACTTGTTACTCAAAGAGGACTTTTTTTTTTTTAAACAAAAGATGAATGTGTATAATTTGGACATTAATAAAAACTTGCAGGTAAACATTTCCTAAATAAGAATGCAAAATAAAAAAAGACTAGCAATTCATCTACTATTTTCTTTTCAGGTAAACCAGTGATGATAGTGACAGAGTATATGGAAAATGGCTCTTTAGATACATTTTTAAAGGTAAGATTTGAGACAAATTTAATTTTTCAAAGTGTTACTCATATACTGATCATGATATTGAAGTTGAGATTGAGCCACTTTAAAGCTAAAGTTTTAAATAGATAGAAATGCCTGCAGTTAGAATAATTATACTACAAGAAATTTACTTTGGTTTGAAAATTGTTCTTTTCAGAAAACTTCAAATTATGTATTTACAGTTTCATTTAAGTATATGTTAATTTGCCTGAAAAAAAATAAAGAGGAAAGGTAGGAGGAAAGAAGGAAAGAGAAAAGGAGAACTGAAAGAAAGAAAAGGACAAAAAGAAGCTTTTACTAATACTTAACTTTCTCAAAGTATATAATATCAGGCAGAACAAGGAAACATGTCTAAAAGGTCTGGGCAAATTATCAACATTAAGGGGTCAAATAGGCTTATAACCCACCTGACGGCCAGCCACTGCTTGTGCCAATGGAGTCATCATGTGGTAACAGAAAATACTAATCCTGTATTGTCAGATCTTCCTGGTTTGAGGAAAAAATACATATATATTTTTATGTGTAAGTCTCCAAATTTTAAACATTGGCAACTCATTTTATTAATAAAAAGGTTGTGCTAGACAGTGTAAGATATTTGCAGACCTGATTAAACCTATAGGCTGGCAGTTTTTCATCTCCAGTATAGCAATTATTTTTATTGATTAGGGAAGGTGATAGGAATGACGTTTTTATGATCACAAGAGGGGCCTATGCATTGAGTATGACAGCAGTCCACTGACAAGGCCAACGTCCCTTCCAATCTCTAGCCTCTACCAGATTCTGGTGCCAAATTTCTTATACATATCTTCTAGTTCTTCAGTCTGTGAAGGTCACATCATTCCTTTATTTCAAAATAAACTTCAGGTGAGCCTTTTTCTGTGTGTCTGTATTAAGTTCAGTGCCCTTGACAAAGACAGCAAGCTCCCAAGAAGTGATAACATTTTCCTCATCATTCCTCTCCTATCTGCTACTGCAGAACCTCCCTTTATCTCCTCGGACCATTTCTTCTTTATACCAATCTGCCTATCTCTCTAGCCTCTTTCAAAGCTCCTTGAAAATGTAATGTGTTAACCCTAGGCAAGCAGCAGGTTCCAGTGGGCACACACTCCTCTGATGACTGAGAATAAAGGAGTTACAATACCGAGGACAATTAAATGCGATTTTTGACAAGGGCTTTCAAAACAGTTATCTGCTTTGATCCAGCGGAACACTGATAAACATTACCAAGTTAATTATATAGTTTCCAATTTTATTGGTTCTTCTGATAGAAATTGCATATGCATTTGGTGATGGTATTCATTTGGACACGGAAGCAAGATCCTTTTATATTTTCCCCCAGTGACTGGCATTGCTGGACTGATAGCTCTATGGTGGTGTCTTTACAGAAAAATGATGGGCAATTCACTGTGATTCAGCTCGTTGGCATGCTGAGAGGCATTGCTGCGGGAATGAAGTACCTTTCGGACATGGGCTATGTGCACAGAGACCTCGCTGCCAGAAATATCTTAGTCAATAGCAACCTGGTGTGCAAGGTGTCTGACTTTGGACTCTCCAGGGTGCTGGAAGACGATCCTGAGGCAGCATACACCACAAGGGTAAGATCTAAAAGAATGCATTTCTGAAACTGCACTAGATGCATTCCATTTTTAAAGATTTTCAAGGAAATAGCAAAAAAGGACATTTCTCCAACATACGAAAAGAGAGAGAGAAAGAGAGGTAGTGGGGGATTTTAAAAAATCCAGTTGATGCTCCCTGTTTGAGACCAGAAAATTCAAATATTAAATTCAGATAAGCAAAATATTCACCTTATGAGTCTCAATAATTTATTTTTTCCAAAAGATACTGAAAATTAAAAAGTTTAAGTTCAGAGTAGATACAACAAAGCAAAAAATCATATATAATTTTAAATGTAAAAGACAACTACAGAATCTCCTACATTAAAACTATATATATATATATATATATATATATATATATATATATATACACATATATCTAGACAGTATATGGATACATAAATATGTATGGCACTAATGGGTAGCTTAAACTCTCTGCAGTATAGTATATTCATTTGTAAAACAAATACAAAAATATCTAAACCTACCTTTTAAGGATTTAGATGGAATAAAAGAGTTGTCCCTTCAAAAAGTTTTGATTTACTGACAGTATGTTAATGCCTAATTGCCCTTCTTACATACTATATAAACTGTTAAGCTCATATCTTTGGAAAATTGTTCACTAAGTCATGTTGTCATAATTAGCATAAATCAACACTCTTTTCCGCATTGGAATTGCTTCCTGAATTGATGTTATATAACTGACAATTATTTCTGTGTAAAACTGTGAGTATCAGTACAACAGACTTTTCTGGGCAGTCTATGTATTGTACTTCTTGAGTTTAAATCCCTTATGATAAACTACATTTGTTTAATTCTAAATCTTTACAATTCCATCAAGTTTAACTCCTTGTGAAGACAGGCATGCATCGTATATTTTTCACTATACAATGAGGTTAACTTTTGTTTCAATACAAAAGAACACTTTCGTTGTCCCTTATTTTTATGATAGGTGTGTTTCACATTTTCTTCTTCAATTCAGCTTTTCAAAATTACTTCTTCTTATAGTCTAACAACAAATTATTCATAGATTATAAGATTTATATATGTTGATTTTTTCGTTGTAGCTTTGTGAATCAAAGATATTTAGGGATTGTACTTTGCTGAAGATCAAGAGTAACTTATCTAAGCAAACAGTCTTCTAATTGTCGGCTTAATAAATCAATAAATTAATTGATGGATAGTAATTCCTCTTCCTCTAGACTTAATTATTTTTGTCATTATTTGTATTAAATGAAACCTCATTTAAGAATTCTCTTGGGATTAGATTTATACTTAACAAACTTGGCCTAAGCAAGATTAAGGTTATAGAAAAATCCATTCCCAGTAAGATTGGTTGATGTCTTAGTTAAATGCATAAAGTGGATTGTCAAGGTCTGTGTCAAGGTGTCATGCTGGGGAAGAGGGAGACAGATGGGGAAGCAGAGATCCTGAGACCCTCAAGACTTATTCCTATGAAATGGGGTGTGGTGGCAGTTTGTGGAAAATGCATATACTGAGAGATAAGAAGGTAGGGAACTTCAGATAGTACTGATGGCCAATATGATGCTCAAAAGATTGGGAGAAACATTCTACATTGCAGTATAAAGTAATCAACAAGCTACACTTTTAAGACGTATAGTGATAACATAGATTATCACAACACATAGGCAGACCTAGTTGTGTGATCTTACCTATGAGTATTTCACTAACAAAAGTATATTTCAGGAGACTCTTCTTAAAGTGGCATTGCCATATTTCTAAGGAGCAAATAATACAAATTTAATTTGAATAATTCAAATTAATTCAGAGAACAATTTCAAGCATTACATGAAACTCTTATTTCCTCATATGTCTCGAAACTTTGGTTCATAAAAAGCAGTTTAAGTTCCATTTTTTTTCTAGTATGTGGATTAAATTATTCCCTTCCTGCAAAATGGATAGGCATGTGTTAGTCTTTTTAAACAAAAATATTCAAATCTCTCTCTCTCTCTCCTCTCTCTCTCTCTCTCTCTCTCTCTCAGCTCCTTTAATATATTTTTTGCTTATAAATGGAATGTTTGGTTGCCCAGGGTTGCTGTCTTTTAAAAATTAAGACAAAAAAAAAAATCCATCGTGAAAGGGAAGTATAGATAAATGTTTATTTATTTAGTGAACTAAGAGAGAACCTACCTCACCAAATTTTTTACAGTGTAAAAAATCCCAAACTTGATAATGTTGTAAGTTTTTCACCATAATCTAAGTTCAATAAATTTTAAAGTGGTTGAATTAAGTGATAAATTTACCTCTTAGGGGGGAAAAAAGCCTAACCAAACAAACACAAAAATATGCTAGCAGAAAATAAGAGAAATCAAGTCTAAAAGAGATTGTATGATGTCAGTATAACTAAGTTTTTAACACATCTGATTTTCATGCTTGTCTTATTAACTGTTAAACATCTCGGAGTTGCATTTAGCACTGAGACTTTCCACTTACAATTCCTATATTAAAGAGAAAAGCACCATGGGAATTTGAGTTCTTTATCCTCTGGTTGAAAGTCATGAAATTATACATTCTTGATTTGCTTAACTGTGTGTTTTCCCCACTTAGAGCTGTCATCCTGATACTGTAATTGAGACGTGGGCCCTGTATATGTTCCAGTAGTCAAACAAAATTTAAACCAGAAACCTTCTGGACAGCCAGTTAGGAGTCAGTTTACAAGTGCTTAGAAACGGATATGTGAAAAGAGACTGCATGCTGTCAAACAGATTCACTTAAAAATGCTATATCTCTTTCTGGATTTTTTCAGCAAGGCAGCAATATCCCTAGATACATTTGAAGTGTGTGAGAATTTTTTTTATTCTTTTCCAATTTTAGGGAGGCAAAATTCCAATCAGATGGACTGCCCCAGAAGCTATAGCTTTCCGGAAGTTTACCTCTGCCAGTGATGTCTGGAGTTATGGAATCGTGATGTGGGAGGTAGTGTCTTACGGAGAGAGACCATACTGGGAGATGACCAATCAAGATGTAAGCATGGGACTATCTCCCGTCAAGTTTGTAATGAAATACTTTTGCTCTCTGAGTCAGGAGACATAATACTTTTTCATTTCTGCACATGAGATTTACTTTAAAAAATGAAATATTTCACTTACCCTCTAATCTGTTTTGTTGTTGTTGAAATATCCTTTATGCAGAAGCTTAAAATGAGTTAGAACAAAGGGAAGAAAGTTATTATTATATAAAAGCTCAGTCCCTCGACAGACAGTTCCAGCTATACTGTAGTGATGTTCAACTCGTTTTATGTCACTATCATTTTCAAAGATAAAGAAAGAACCATCAAAGAATGAGTACTGACAGGAAAGTTTTTATGATTTGCATTTGATAAAGGCAGCTAAAACCCTAGACCCAAATGATGGATGATAATTGATTTAATAGTGGATGCTCTTAGAGGATAAAAAGGAAAAATCTATGTTTTGTTTTGTTTTTTAATTTAAAAATGTAGGAAAAGCTGTACTGTCTATTTGATTTGGAAGGATAAAACAGATTTTATCCCACGTGGAAAAATAATCCATGCTTAAAATAATAGAATCCTAGAATTAAAAGAACCATGAAATAATCTTCTATTTAAGTTTAGTACGTTTACTGTATCATGCCTAACACATGGCTCTTTGGTCTATTGTAATTACTTTTGTAATTTTTCATTGTTATTATTCAATGCAACCCTTTCCATTTTGGATCCCAGTTAAATTTGATATTTTCCCATCAAATAACAAGAACAATTATAAAAGCAGCTAACATTTATTTAGCCCTTACTATTTGCCATACACTGTCTTAAGTGCTCTACCAACTAATATATCATTACTTCTTTATAAAACGATTATATTGAAGTCTTAACTGAATAGTGTGCTGGTTTAAAACATTTTTTTTTCTCTGTAATTCTTTCTTTCATCCAGCTCTGTAAAATCTCTCTCTAATGCATTCAGGGGTTGTTAGACAGCTACTGTATCTCTCCAGACCCATGTCCAACAACAATTCCATGCCAGATATAAAAATTCAAAAAATTCAAGTCCTCTCTAAATCAGAGCCAGTGCCATATCCATTTGAAAGTATTTTCCACAACTGCAGGATCAGCCTGACTGTTGGTACGTACGTTGGGAAGGAAGAATGGTCAGATTTTTGCTCTCCCTCCTCTGCCAAAGGCTGTGTCTGGACTTCTCAAGACTTTCCTGGGTAGAAAGGTGGAACAGAAGGGACAAGAATGTTTTCATAATGTGTGGCGATTGATGCCTCCTATGAGGCGGTCACCTAAACTTGAGTTTTTTAGTGATTGATGTGTCTGAGCTTTCCCAAAGCCCCTTGATGAAAGCCTCCTCCCTGCAACGTCCCTAGAGAGAAGGATGTATTCCACCTCACTTCTCCCAGTTCCTCTCACTTGCACATGCTCTCTACCTCACAGTCTCTTACTGTACCATACACATGTCTGCTTCACCTGAGGGAAACACATTCTTCTTGGATGCTCTGCCAGTCTTTCCTCTTTTCAATACTATTACAGACTGCCCCAGAAAGACTGCCTTCTTCAGATTTGCCCCAGTGAGAAGCTAGGATCACACTTCAGCATCCCCAAAGATTACAGTTGACCCTTGACAATGAGGTGGTTAGGGGCACCAACCCCTACACAGTTGAAAATCCACACATGACTTTTGACTCCCCCAAACCTTACCTACTAATAGCCTACTGTGACTGGGAGCCTTGCTGATAACATAAGCAGTCAGTTAACACGTATTTTGTATGGTATGTGTATTATACACAGTATTCTTATAATAAAATAAGCTACAGAGAAGAAAATGCTATTAAGGAAATCATAAAAAAGACAAAATACATTTGTAGTATTTACTGAAAAAAATTACATGTCAAAGAACTGGTGCCGTTCAAACTCATGTCGTTCAAGGGTCAAATGTATTTCATAGCATTCTTCTCTGATTGCAGTAGTAAATTGGGCTGATGGATTCTTGCCTCTTTCCAAGTAAGTATACAGCAAGACATCTAAAATTGCTGCATCGGTTTTCTTTGTGCTACATTTACTAGGTGAAGGAGTGGGTTATATCTCCCTAAATTTGGGAGAACATAGTATCTATTGTCTTAAAGTCTATGGTTTTAGGAGCAGGACTCTGATAAAAGTATCACTGAACTCTTGCTGTGTATTTAACAACCCATCAGAGAGATATTATTATTCCTGTTTTGCAGTTAAGAAACTGAGCCTTGGAGAGATTAAATGACTTTCTTTCAGTCAGAAAAATAAGAAGTGAAAGCAAAATTTCAAGCTGGTTCTCCACACTTTTTATACCTAAACACCACACTGTCTCCAACTGAATTCATGTCTACTTCTTCCCTTTCCTTTCCCACCAGTGATCCTAGATCACCCTTCTAATGGAATATAAGATATTCATTCCATATTGAATAATTTCTCAGGATTGACCTAGACTAGCTGAAGAGTACACCTGTTTGCTACTTTCTGTTCCCCAGATAAATGCTAAATGCTAAGCTGAGCTGCAGAGCACTTCTTGGTTTGGCTTCTATCTTCTCTTAAGACTCATTTCAATGTCATGCTTTCCTTTAGTTTTTGTGAAAGCATTTAATTCTATGTTGCCAGCAAGCTTTTTCCCTTCACTTAAGGAAAATAGTTGTCCCTCATTTGCCTAGTTAATTCCTTCTCACACTTGTGATATTTTGAATTGTGATTCTTTCACTCAGAATTATTAGTCCCCCCTAATTATTTGTCTGATATGAATATGTGTAGCATTATTGTCCACATTATTGGCAGTGATACTTGAGATAGTGCTATCTGTCGTAAGTAAAATTATAGACTAAAGTAGAACATGACACCAGGTAAATTCTCCTAGTGTTTCTGCTGACCTTGACTGGCTTTGCTTATGTTCTTTGGGGTTGGCTGATCTGCAACTTGGCTTTGCTCCACCTGGCCTCCATTTTCCTCTGGAGACCGGATGTGAACTCATTTGTAAAGTGAATGTCAAGAATAAGCCCAAATGCTCGTAAGCCTGGAACATCTCTATTAAACCCCATTGACCAATCCCGTAATCAGAGGATTGGTCCATTCCTCTGCTCATTCTGAGTGGACAATATAAAATTACATGGAGAAGGACATAGAAACAAAGAGGTGTGAAGGATTTGGGATACATTTTTTTTTCTCCTGATTTCAGCCATTCAAGAGTCTTGATATGCTTCCAAATAACTTTATTTCAAACTATTAAAAAAATACAAGGGAGTGATGATGTAATGTTTTCAGAAAGTTATAAACATAAAAACTAATATTTTGACTTTGGCTGGATATTCTACGAATCTAAATGAGGTTTACAGAAAATGATTATACAGTTACAGATCTTTTTAAAATATCTGCCTTTAGTAGAGTGTCCAATACATGCTTTGCATTTCCTCAACAAGTTCACACTCATTAGTGGCGTTTAATTTTCAGATATAGCACTAAGTTTGATATACCTTAATTTCTATCTAAGTTTGTATCCAATAACATATCTACTATATTTGCAAATCATGATTGGGAAAAATTATCAGAGAACAAAGTAGAAGAAATGATTTGGCAGTTTTGAGTGATATATTCCATAATCTCCACATTCCAGATATTATCTGATTCTAAAAATGTTTTACTTCCATGAAAATGTTACATTACCAAGACATTCAAAATCATCTAAATCTCTCAAAGAAGATCTTTTGCTTTGTCAGGGAGACAGAAAGCTGTAGTAGGTTTCTTTTGATTTAGGATTGCCTCTGTCATCACAGAGAAAAATCATAACACATAATAAAAATAAACTAGAAGGATTAGGATGATTGAGGTAAATACCAGATCATGAACTCTGATTCAAGCTTGGGAAGCTACGAAATACCCTATAGTGAGTAGAAGCTACTTTATTGATAACAAACATTTTAAATGTCAACATTTTTCAGAACGTAAAATACAAACCAAAATAATGAGATCTCATTGCATTACACTTTTATATTTAGTGACAGTGTCTTTCTTTTGTAATTATTGTGAAATATATGAATACGTAAATTATACCTACACATAGGTTACAAAATAATTTAAAAACTCATTTAAGTAATCTGTTTTTCAATCTTCTCATGTTAGGATTATTCTTGCCATTTTTTTTTTCAGTCAGTTGTTGATTACTCTTTCTGTGGTGAGAATATTTGTCTCCCACAGGATATCAACCCACTTTGTACTGGGTGTACCTCTCTTCTTATGTCTATTCTTTGTTTAATTTTTCAATTGTATAGAATAGATAGATATATAAATATATGAACATATATCATTCTTCTTATACTGCTCAAATATTTTATGGTACAACAAAGAGAATATTCTATAGTAATACACAGTTTGAGGACTTTAGTTCTCATACAAATACTCAAATTAACAAGATTTTACAATGAGAAAATTATTCAATTTCTTAGCCTTCCTGTAATAATGCCTGTGTAATAATAAATGTGTTGAACCAACATATATTGGTCTTCTAAGATAATATTGGTCTTCTAAGGATAATGCTACCCTTGGATGCAATTAATTATTTTAGAAAATTCTTACCCTTTTGGAAAAAGTGATATGCAAAGAAATATCACTACCTAAGTTCAAAATTTCTGTTTCTTGCTGTTTAAAAACAAAATCAAAAAACAAATATGTTGAACTGAAAGCAATTCATCTTGGATTCTATAACTCTGGGTCAGTTTCAATGACTATTATGGGAATGGACTTGAATTGAGGACTTTCAAGATCCCTTTAATCTCTGGAACTCTATTGGTCTAAGATGGATGTACTAAGAAAAATGAATATTCAATATATCTTTAATAACTACTGGCAAAAGGAACAAAATCCTAGAAAACAGTGGTATATCTGGAACTATTTCTATGGTATCTTTGATTATTTACAGGAATATGTACTTAACTCTAGCCACTTCCAGGGAGCTTCATATCTCATAGCAACAAAAGGACTCAGATAAGAGATTTCAAGTAAATATCTAGCAACATAGGCACTCACAGTCTAGATAGAACTTGATTCATGAAAACACCCAGCTGATGCTCAAATTCTCCCTACAAACTTCCTACTACACATTTATCAATCCTACATTTTCATACCTCCTGTGATGAAGAATGTACTATCTTACAAAATAACTCCTTTTAATTCTAGATATAAGCTATATCCCCGGCTTTCATGCCAGAGAGACTTAAATGTGAATCTTACCACTGCTGCTTCTTAGCTGTGTAAACACAGGCAATAGTTAACTCCTGGACTCTCAAGTGTTTCACTTGTAAAATGTGTATAATAATTCCTATCTTGCAGATATGTGGTAAAACTGAATATAGATAATACATGTACAATTTGCATCATAGTGCCTATGATATAATGCCTGGGTGAGTCTAGGTCCTCCAAGAAGCCAAGAGGGAATTAGATATACATTAATATTGTTAAAGGGAAATGCTTGTACGGAAACACGTGGAGAGATGAAGGGAAGAGGTGTCAGACTGTGATACAGGTACGGTAGAGATGGAAGGACGATTGAGTGCAATCATCTGAGGCTGAGGTGCAGTTCTAACAGAGGTCGGCAAGGCTGCCAGGGAGCCCTCAAGCCAGCATTGTCTATCATAGGAATCTCATAGGAATGAGCCTATTTTATGATCACTGCCACGTTCACTAATCAACTGGGAGTAACCTGAGTAAAGCATGGCCTTGGTGTAAATGTGATGATGGGTTTTAGAGGGCTAAGGGTTAAGGATTATTGGTCAGCTACCATGCCTGCAGGTGACTTTAGGAAATATATTCTCACAGTTGCCACACTTCACCCCTTTTGCAATACAGACTTCTCCATATAGGTTCAGGGAACATTTATTTCATGATTTTGTGGATTCTTCTTGAGGGGAAACTCAGAAGAGGCAGGTTATGGACTGCACTGTAGCCCCTGTAGCTTCAGTTGATCTCAGGACCTCACCTGATTTTTAGTTTCTTCCTCCTCCACTATCCATTCCGCATTCCCTTCAGCTATCAACTTGTCAGATCGTGGTAGCTTAACAGGTAGTTTCAATCAATCTTTCATTCCTACGGTAAGCATTTTTAGGACACAGTTGTTATAAAGAAATAACAAGAAGGCATCAAGTGTATCAGCTGGGTTCCGCACTTATTTCTCCCTGTCTCCACTGTGTGCAAGAAGCTTCCTGTTGCTTAGTATTAATTACCTTTGCCATCATAGTGACTCTACTCGTTGGCTTGTACCTGGGCACAAGTAGTCCATAGTGCCCTGGTGGCAGCCATAACTGCTAGTTCAATGGAACCCTGTTGTGTCCTTGGGTAGGAGTCCCTGGGCACATAGCACAATATAGAAATTTCTGATTATATTGTATCCTGAGTAATGGCGCCAACTCCTTTCAGAGTGTTGCCTCCAGATTGGTGCTTCAACTATGCCTTTAAAAGATCGCCCAGCATTCTATGAAGCTAGTTGATTCTGGATGATGACCTAGGTATGTAGCGGTTGCTGGAAGCAGCTCATACCAGGTAGTAAGATTTTAGAACATTTCTACCTGAATGAGATTATATTGGTAGCTTACAATCGATGTCAAGAGAGTATTTATATCACATAAAAGAGAAAATATTATAAATCTGTTTCCCCAAAAGGAAAATCCAGTTGCTAATTATCTTCCACCTCATCACTGAGTATGTGATACTCTCGCATATCCTTCATTGTGAAGTGAGTAACGTAGTTGGGTGACATGCTAGGTGGGATTCTATGTTTGTAGATCAAGCATAATGACTTTGTAATGTGGCTGAGGCTCTGTGAATAGCAAAACCAAGCAGTACTCAGAATAGAGTAACCACTGAGTACCCACAGAATAGATGGATCCACTGACCCTTATATGATGGAAAGGGCCCAATAGACTCAACTTGCCATCAAGTGAGTAGTGCCATATTGGGTACTCAGAGTTGTGGTTTTATGCATTGGAAGGAGAGGCAGCATTCTTTAAACTGTGTTTAGAGCATTGATTTACATATTAATGCAAAGAAAATGCAGAGCTTACGATATTTCAGATATAACACATCTGAAATGGTGCCAGATTGTCTGTAAAAATTCTGGTTCTTTTTTTTTTTTTTTCTCTTTTCTTTCCTTTGTTTATGTTAAACACCTAGATTAACAAATGTAATAGTAATAACAAAGCAATTAAGATTATGATTCATTAGTTATACATTATAAATTGTATGGTAAAATGAATAGCCTAAATTGTGCTTTGGTAGACTTCCAGCATTTTACAAACCACCAGAATACTAATGCCATTCATTTCTCAGCCAAACTATGAGGGAAAAAATAGGTAAAAATGAAAAAACAAATTTCAAAATACCTAACAAAAAAATCTAAAGTTATAGTTCTAAATCTATTTTAAAGATAAATTCTAAAGATAATTTTAGAATTAAATCCAATGACCAAATTTTCTGGGCCAAATTCTAAGTTAACTTAGAGACAGGATATTATATTTTTGAATATAAGTATACATGAAAATAAAACTGGTTAAGTAATATATTCTGGAAATCACTTCTCAGATCAAGTAGTACTAATTTATTTTCAAACTAAGCAATTGGTTTAATTTATTCATTCCGTAGTCACATAGAAAGACTAGCTGCTCAGTGAACTAAATATATTTTTTTAAATAGGTGCTAAAGAAAAAAATAAACTAATTGGTATCAGCTTTTTAAAAAAAACACATTATGCAACAAATTAGATTTTAAGTAATTAAGAGTCATTATTTTCACTGCATAGTGAAATATTTTATAGTATAAATTATATTAAGACATTTAATCTTGGTACATATATGTTATTAAAGGGAATAATTACTGTGGGGAGTCTTATAAGCAAATTAATAAACTTACATTAATATATGAGTGCAAATGGTATTTTTCATTCTTTTACTACTTATTTAATCACCATTGAGAATAATATTTTCTCTAAATTTATTTTTAAAAATTTAGTCTTTAAAATAAATTTTTGGTTAGTATCTCTCATTTACCTGTTGTCTTATTGTATTTCTCAATATGCATAAGCGTTTAACACATTAGATATGTTAACTATATGTTATAGTTTTTGTAATATTTTCTACTGTGGTTTGCCTTTTAGTTTATGTTATTTTTGAGTTAACTAAGGTGGGTTGGGTGACTCTAAGGTACAGACAATCCCTGACTTACGATGGTTTGACTTACAATTTGTTGACTTTACCGTGGTACAAAAGTAATACACATAATAAATTACATGCAATATTCAACACTTTATAGCAAAATAGGCTTTGTGTTAGATGATTATGTTTAACTGTAGGCTAATATAAGTGTTCTACGCAGGTTTAAAGTAGCCTAAGTTAAGCTATGATGCTCCATAGTTTAGGTGCATTAAATGCATTTTTGAGTAGGAAATTTTCAATTTACAATGGGTTATTGGGATGTAACCCCATCGTAAGTTGAGGAGCATCTATATTTTGTTCATAGTTATTCAATATTTACTTAACCATTTATTTTTAGAGTCCTGGAGCACTTTCTATTTCTCTGCTTGAACTTCACTCTCAGTGCTTCTCAGGAAGCTTTATTTTATGCCTTTCCTGGGGAGATAAAAACTACACCAACTTCAGACTGTGACCAAGTGCTGATGATCCTCACATTTATAGTATGAGCCCAAATGTCTCCTGTGCTCTAGCCAGATTTCTGCAAATTGCCATATGAGTGTTTTCCACTCATATCAAATAAAACAAATCCAAATTATTCCTGTCAACATTCTCTGTCCCCATGTATGTGCTTGCTTCAAGTTAACAGCAACCACCATAGTGTGATAGACCTGAACTTGTTTTATCTCAAATACTTTTCCTCTCCCCTCAAATCCTTTGTCATAAATGCCCCTGAAGTTTGCTATTTCATTCTCTTTCCATCTGTCACTGCTCTTGTTCAGATGCCATTTTCTTTATCATAGAGACTGGTTTCTTTCCAATCATTCATAATTATCTTTGTAAATTTCCTATTATAATCAGTATATATATATATATATATTTTTTTTCCATTTGTCAGATGAAATCTAAAATCTTTCTGAAAAAAATTAATTCAGTTTAATTTTTAAGGAAATATTCATAATAGGATTTTGAGAAATGCATTCATTATTATTGGTTTTTGGTATCACTTAAACATTTGATTTTTAACAATTGAAAAGAATCTGTATTATATTCAGTAGCATAAACAAATCTTTTCTGGAGTTGGACATTTTGATGACAGAACAGCATCATAAATATTTTGGATCAAACAGTCTCACAGTTAGGTGGATATTCATACATGTGTATGTGTTTAAAATCAATGATGTTTGTAATTCCTGTGTTACTAGACAATTATTCCAAATTCCTGACAGAAATCAGTAGATGAGACCTTAACATTATTAAATGATACATGAGATAATTATACTAAGTTAGCCTTTGACTTATCCATCATTTACCATCCAAAAGTCTCTTTTGAAGTAAAGTTGCTGTTCCATTACTTTAAAAAGAATTTTACAACTAATTTTTAATTAAAAAGACACATTAACTTTTCTGAGAAATCACTAGAAGACTTAATCTCTATGTGACTCCAGAATACAAGGATAAATAAAACACGTACTGTTTATTTTTATGTCAATTAATTTTTAAAATCACCATTCATCAAGATCTGAGGTAAAAATGATTACCATTTATTTTCTTTATACTATGTAAAGAATGCATATCTTTTTATATTGTAATATTTATTTATGTAGTTTTATTTTGCAGCAAATGGAAGTAGTTGGGGATTTTAAAGATAGTGATGCTGGTTGTTACTACAAGAGTAAGAATAAGAAAGGATGAAGGTTGGCTAGTGGAAGAGTTCTCAAGCTTTTCTACACTAAATTGTGATGTTGGGACTGGTTCTGTTTTACACAGGTGATTAAAGCCGTAGAGGAAGGGTACCGTCTGCCAAGCCCTATGGACTGTCCTGCTGCTCTCTACCAATTAATGCTGGATTGCTGGCAGAAAGACCGAAATAGCAGGCCCAAGTTTGATGAAATTGTCAACATGTTGGATAAACTGATACGTAACCCAAGTAGCTTGAAGACCCTGGTTAATGCATCAAGCAGGTACAAGGCCAGATCTAAGAGATTTTCCTGAATTCAGCTAACTCAGATGCATGCCCCAAATATTAAATCAATTAAATCATTTTTGTACACGTTATCCCATGAGTCAATATGACAGTAATTTATTTGATTATGCCGTGATTCCCCGAAAATAAGACCTAGCCGGACCATCAGCTCTAATGTGTCTTTTGAAACAAAAATTAATATAAGACCAGGTCTTATGTTATGTTATGTTGTGGTGTGGTGTGGTGTGGTGTGGTGTGGTGTGGTGTGGTGTGGTGATGTGATGTGATGTGATGTGATGTTATGTGATGTTATGTTAAAGATCCGGTCTTATAGTAAAATGAGACCGGGTCTTATATTAATTTTTGTTTCAAAAGAAGCATTAGAGCTGATGCTTCACCTAGGTCTTATGTTCGGGGAAACACAGTATACCTAAGCTAATAGTGTAACATGCCAGTTTCAAAAAAATGTTAACTATAGCCAAATTCAGATAACATTAAAAAAACAAACAAACACAACACACACACACACACACACACACACACACACTCAAATGCATGAATTTCATGTTTTCGGTCCCACATAGCTGTGAATGGGAAAACATACGATTATAAGACCATGAAAAGCCAATTGAGCACTGATGTATTTTAAACTACAGATACCTAACAATATTAGTTTTGATTTCTTTAAAATAGATTTTAGTGTCTGTCATATTTTATGAACACTGACAATCCCTTTTGGGACTTTACTGTTATGCAGTTGCACACAGATATTTGGCAAATCATTTACTGTGCAGTTGCAACAGACAGAAAATTGAAAAATGAGTAATTTTGTGGGAAAAGTTTGTGTGAGCAAATAAGCATATTTTTATTTTTATGATTGCATTTAAATAATGATTGCATTTAAATAACAATGTTTAAATAATGTTGCATAAAATAATTATAAAGCATACTTTTCCCTTTAACCTGAAAAATTACAGACTTATCCTCTCAAAAAGTAAATCAATTTGATTCTCTACTAGGAAATTTAACAGATTGTTATTTTCACTATATTTGAAGCAATTGTTTATTTTTTGCAAGAAATAAAAGTATGCCACTAACTGAACTGGCTGCCCAATAGCAAGAACTACATGAGAAACAATTTGTTGATAAAGTTACATGTGTTCTATGAATCTGATATAATGTTTGTTTACTAGGGCAAAAAACCATTTTTAAATACAAATGAGGAAATGAATCTTCAAACTCTGTTCAGGCATCATTAACTTTCTGTGGTAGCAACTGGAGAATGCTTCTTCTTAGCAATTAGACCTTATGTTGTTCCTGAAATATCTTCTTTTAAATTATTTATTATCTTATAAAATAGTAAGCATTTCTCTCATCTACGTGTTTGAATTATGTTAAGTTGTCACAGATGGACATAAAGGAAATTGTAAAAATACATTTTTTTATGTTCTAAATTGTATTAATTTATATCAGTATGATCATTATAGCTTGAGAACAGTTTAAAAATCTCCAAAGAATTCTCATATTGTCTTGTGTGTAATATGTAGCATCAGGTTACAAGGTTTCATTTAAACAGATTTGGCATAAGACTGTACCACTCACTACCCATCTTTGTTCAGTCATCTACTAATCCTGATTCTAGAAGATGTTAGTTCCTGACTTGTCTTTTTCTCTTTATTCCTACCCATGGTCACAAAACTTGGTGATTTCAGTAATCATGTAGATGATGTTTGAACGTCTCTCCATACCTTGAAATTATCTCCTTTAGTCATTTTGTTTTCTAACCTACCTTGGACTCTTCTTATAGTCATATTCTAGACTTTGCTATCACCAAAAATTGCAACTCTTCCATCACCTCAACTTCAAGATCCTACTCTTCAACTGTTTTCTCCTTTATTTCCTTGTCAACAAATCTTTTACCCCACTGCTTAATGGCTGCAAATCACTACAACACATTCATTTATTCATCCAGCAAATATTTATGTATCTAATCTGTGTCATGCTGTGGACTAGGTGCTGAGTATACAGCATTGAGCAACACAGTGTAGCGGGAAAGAGAGATTGAACAAAATAAAAACATTTAAGAACAACTTTAGTTTTGGAGAGGAGAGTGAGAGTAGGATTTAGGAGGATAACTAGGAGGCTAGAGTAGTTGTGCAGGTAAGACATGATGTCTTGAACTAAGGTGGTAACAAATGAGTGAGAAGTGGTCAGATGTGCAATATATTAGAGATAGAATGGATAGTAATAGTACGCACAATGGTAGATTGAGAGGGGATTTAGGATGAGGCAGGAGTGAACTCTTGCATCATACAGTATAATGGGAGTCCTTCAGGAGGAACTGGATATGAATAAGATGAATGTGATTTTGGAAATGTTGGGAAGATATTCCTGTGAGAAATATGGAGGCATGAAGTAGGCACATGAATGTGTGAGAGACCTAGACTGGAGATAAAAAAAAAAAAAATACGGAAAAATAGATGCTATGTAAGCATGACAGTGGGTAAAATAGTCTAAGATAAAGTGGAGCTACAGCCTTGGCAGAGAAGATATAGGGCTACATCCTGGTTGCCTCCAAGTTTGAAGTCAGGAAAAGGAGGAATAACAGGCAAAGAAGGTTAAGGAAAACCAGAACATCCAATGTCCTAGTAGCCAAGAGAGAACAGTGATTTAAAACAATAGAAAAAAAGAAAAAAAAGATGGTGTAAGGTAGGATTTCAAGAGGGAGATGGTAGTGGTGGTTGTTGAATGTTTCTGAGAGGTCAGTCTTCTTACAGATTACAAAATGTTTATAGATTTTGACAAAATAGAGGTCATTGCTCACTTCAACTAGAGCAATTTATGTAGAATTGGTTTGGAAGAAACTACATTAGAGTAAGTTGAATTGTAAATGGGATGTGAAAATGTATGGAGAACATGAGTAAAGAGACAGGTATTTGTTCTATATCTCATGATTGACATTTACTTAAGTAAACCCCCATTGATGGATATCTAAATTGTTTTGTATTAAGAGAATTTACTTAGTAAACCATTATAAGTCTTCATTAACTATGGATAGAAAAAAATATGAATAGATTGATTTTGTATTCCATATTTCAAAACATTTTGTTCCATATTAGCATCTGTATATTTTCCCCTACAAATACACTTATAGACTGAAAGATCCATTGACTAGGAACTAACATTTCAATGTAATTTGTTATAAAGTTAAAATATTACTTTTAATATTTATGTTTTATGTGTTTTAGAGTATCTAATTTATTGGCAGAACATGGCTCACTGGGATCTGGAGCCTACAGATCAGTAGGTGAATGGCTAGAAGCAATCAAAATGGGCCGGTATACAGAGATTTTCATGGAAAATGGATACAGTTCAATGGACGCTGTCGCTCAGGTGACCTTGGAGTGAGTAATTTTTCTGATAATTTTTACATAATTGCTGGGAACAAGAAACTTGTTCAGAAATCAATCTGGATGAGGTCAAGGGAAATTAGTTAACCTTTGTCCATGTGTGGCAGCTTTTAAGGAAGCCTCTTCTTTTGTAGCCTTTATTGTTAACAACTGCATGAGTAATGGTACTTGTGGCCAGTATGTTTGCTTCTTTGCTTCTAATAGCATTTAAATATTGAATAATTGGAATAACAACTCTTTGGAAAACTACTGGTATTTTATGTTGTGGAAAAGATGTTTTCTCGACAAAAGTTTTATACTGGTACCTATGTTATATGAATGTAAATATAAAAAACTGTAAGCACAATTGGTGTGACTAGTCCTACATACAACAAAACATAATCATTAAATTGGCTATGATGAATACCCAGGAAACAGCTGCTTAAACGAAGCCTCGCTGGCAGGACTCTCATTTAATCTTTAAGTGGTGCACCTTATATTCTTGCAATCCAAGGATATATATTAGATCCTGCCTCTGATTTGTTATTTGGTACAATCTCAGTGGAACCAATTGTGCCCTTTTCTGTTTGCACGTTTAAGATAAAAGTTTATCAAATCTAACTAAATAAAAATCACTAGATTTAAATATTAAATTCTTTAAGGTTGTAAGTTGTTTGTATTTTATTATATAGTCTGTATGTGTAATTATTTTAGACTATATATATTTGTTTTTTTTGTGAAAATTAACTGTTGTTATGGTGGTTCCGTCTAGATTACGTTTACATGAATGATGTTTTAACCTGTGAATATAATAACACTTAAATTACCTACAAATTCAAAGGTTAAAATATTGTTATAAGGATTAGTACAAAGTAGACCATTGTAAAGCAGTAAGCCACAGTCCTTATTCCATTACTTCACATAATATGTGCATTAAGTAGTTCTCTGTCACCATTTGTATTATTCTGGCATTTTTGATTCATTGAATTCACTGCTCACTCACACAAAAGGTAACAGGGTACCATCATTTAACACCAGTTAATGTCACATTCTTAACAGTCCTCTTCCTTCAGACCTATAATTAAAAAGACCTAAAATAATTACTCAGCTTCCTCTCATAATTTACTGAATTTCATCCTCACTATCACCACCAAATCATATCTATTTGATGACACATTTGCTTGGCCCATTATTTCTTTGGACACTCAAAGAACTCATTTGTGCTATATTTAAAATAGTAAACAGAAATTTTTACTGATAATTTAAAACTATTTTTACATTATTGCTATTTAATTTCTCAGTAAAAATGGTCATTTTAATTTATTAAAGTCATTTGTCATTTTATATTAAAATGATACTGTAGGTATTTCTTCTACCCAATGTCAGATTACTTGTAAATATATAATAAAATTATTTGCATTAAACAATGTCTCTTTTTTTATTAAAATAGCACATATACATATATTTAAATCTACTACTCTTTTGCTTCTCCTTTCACAGAATGATTTTAAGCACAAATAGTGGTTCTTACATTAACTATCTGTTTTATTTTATCTTATGGGGACCCCAATATACTATAAATGTATTTAATATTTTAGCATTATGGTTTCACATTTTCTTATTTATTTTTATTCTTTTCCCTTTACTTTCCTATCTGCCCATCTATCCCTAAACTCTCATTTTGTATGTTTCTTTCAAAACCTAGTAGCTTCTTCTATCTGCTTATAAT
This sequence comes from Rhinolophus hipposideros, assembly GCF_964194185.1. NCBI lineage: Eukaryota > Metazoa > Chordata > Mammalia > Chiroptera > Rhinolophidae > Rhinolophus > Rhinolophus hipposideros. The sequence goes on along the minus strand of NC_138047.1, from coordinate 47,554,778 downwards.
GGTTCTCCACCTCATTTCTATTCTCAAGTAATTTTTGTCTGGTCAGTTTTTCTTTACTTGGTTCAACTTCTTCTATTTATATTACTTTGGTAATTTCTTCCAATAGTGCTTCCTTTCAAATACTGTTGTCCTTTAATTCATTTACTGTAACCAGAAGAGCAAGATGAAGTTATGAGATGTATCAACACATTCCCGTTCAGAGAATATTGGTCTCCATAAGTCAATTGCTTCAGATTCTTGGAACCCATATAAACATATTCCTTATAAGGAACTGGGCCAGCTAACATGAACTCCAGTGAAGCTGATTTGTTGGAAAGTCTAGCACCTAAAAATATGTGTACTCTTGTCTATTGTTTTTGACCACATTCTTCCTATTTTGATAAATATAATAATCTAATTATCAAAATATTATGTTAAATAAGCCACAAAACAGTGAATGTTGAGTTACTCGTTTGGTCAGAAATATAAAGTATAAGAAAAATATTATCTGTACATTTTGCTTGTCCCTTACCCCCAAACAATCAGTCATTTTTAAGGACTTATGGCAAAGGAGCTAGGTTATCAGCTAAGACAAAAACAATTTCTTAAAACACTTTGATAATTATTTTTATACTATTCTTTATATCTAAATATTAACTTTATGGAGGCTGTACAATATTGTAATAAAATAATTAAAAATTCTCACTGGTGCTACTGTCAGGGCATAATAGAAACTGACAACTGGAAGAATACATTCATTCCTGTAATAAATGCTTAGAAAAAAATTAAAATCATTAATATAAAACAAAAGATCAAATTGCCGTATAAATTACAAAAATATGTTATAATTTGTGCCATCAAATTTGTTTTCATAGTGGGTTAGAAAACGAAGAGTGAAGAATTACCATTTTTCAGAACTGCATACGTAAAAAGTTCCTTCATAAAGGTTTAATTTTGTTTATGAACTTTTTTTTTTTTTTTGCAAGTGCAGGCATACAGGGCTTAATGTGGGAAGGAAATGGGAAACTTGGAGATCTTAGATTCAAAACATGTTTAACAAAAGAGGCTTTCACTCCTAGATATTTCTGTCTGCTGTTCTCTGTGCCTAAACCTTGCTATTCTGTATGCAGTACTCATATTAAAATAATTGTTATGGTAGTAAAGTCACAATCTGTACGATGGTGTGTAACTGCAGTAGGTTATCGTTGACCAGGGGAAATGTGTGCTTGACGTTAGTTGCAAATCGAATCCAAGGATTCGAGTTTAGGTCTGTATGACAGCTGCCTTTTAAACTTCTTGTCAGACCTTTATTGTCAACTTTTGATTATTCACAAAATGAGCACAATCCAATGAATTTAAATATTATACCAAATGTGTGTAAGCTAAAGAGGTTCCTGTTAGTATCATTTATTAAAATGGTGTCATAAACTACTAAAATGAGTTTTCCAAATCCAGAGCCAAAAGTTGTGCACACTAAATCAAATATATTTCTTAACTTATCCATAGAGTCATATGCACAATTTATTATATTGTTAAAGTACACAAAGGAATACTTGCTATACTCTTTGTTCTACATAATTAAGCTAAAACTTCTAGTTTAACTCTCACAATGTTTCTTCCATTGAAAATCATGACCAGGCCACGGTTAATCCTCTCTTGCCAAATGTAAATATATTTGTCTTGTACAGTAGATATATAAATGATTATCAAGTTTCTTCTCAGGGAACCAAAAATTTCCAAACTTGGAACTGTATGGCAAAACTATGGTAAAAAAGAATAAACACTGAAATTTAGTGAATATTCATTAATCTCTCTTCTCCCTTCTCCTATCCAGCCAAGTATTGCTAAGTACCACTGAAATAAATGAAAAATGTAAAGAAGAATGGAGAAGAATGAGTAAGGGAATGAGTAATCCACAAATGGATAAATTAAATTCTGAATTCTGAATAATCAAGAGTTACTCAAAAAAAAAAAAAAGTTACTCCAAAATCAACTAGACACCTCTTATTATTCTTTATTTTTCATTCTGCCATTTTAATGTTCTTATAATATTAGTGTTTCCCATCGTTTAATATTATGGAATAACATTTGAAAAAATGCTAGAAGGTAATCACAGCAAGGGAAATTTATTACTTTTGCAGCTTTTCTCAAATTAATCTGCTTTTTTGATAAAACCCAAACTTTTTAATGTAAAAATACTATTTTCATCACGTTTAAAATTATAAGTCTATGCTGAAATATAGTTTTCATCATTAGAATTGACTTGGGGTATTAGTTAACATTACATGTGGTCATGATAAAATATGTATAATAATCATACAGGTGACACACTTAACACTTTGTCTAGCTATAAAATTTCCTACATAGAAAAAGGAAATGAGAAAAATAGCTGAGATTGTATTATTTCCATTGTTTCAAAAATTATTATACATAGAGCAGTAACTGCATCATTACATGTAGAATGTTTTAATTTTGTTCAAATTTCTCTGAAATTATAACTGCAAAATTAGTAATTTAATATGTACTTTAAGAAGTAAAATGGTAATTGTTAGAAATCATAAAAGTGTGAGACAAACTATTTAAAAGAAAATCTTTTAATGCTTTTACCAATATTAGAATAAAGTTATTAACCTTTACTAAAAACATTTTTAATACCATTTTAATTCTCGTTTGTAATATCATTACAAATATTACAAAGCTCTGAACCAGTGTTTTTCTATGGTCAACTTATTTTCAGAGAATGAAGTTATATTTAAATATAATGTAAAAATAAGTTAAGAGAGTGTAAATAAAAATAAGTTGAACCAGGGATTTGATACCAGTTAGACAAATCAACCAAGAGTTGGAATATGGAGCACACTTACACACACACACACACACACACACACACATTAATGTTTTAATTAATGTTTAATTAATTTATTTAATTAATTTAATTAATGTTTTAAGTGTGTGTACACTTCAGATTAATGTTTTGGAACTGGATATGCAAAGTCCATGCTGTTTGAGTGGGAAAACATATAAATTCTTCTTTTTTCCAGGCCTTACTGGTTATTTCAAAAGTCTCATTCCAAATAATTGGATTAGCCATATGAATTGTGAAATTTAAGTACATTTATATCACAGCAGTACTTTCCAACGTGGCTTTGTCAGAATCACCTATGATAAAACATACTTTTCAAAACTTCATTTCAATTATTAATTATTTAAATTCTACAGTAGAGATTGATTGTTTTAGGTTAAGAAATGTCCTGACTTAGGGTCCAAAGCATGTTAATGAGTAACCATGAATACCTGCATCTACACAAGTCTTCATAATTCAAAAGTTACATTTGGAAATATGATATTATTTAGCCCAGAACTGAAATATCTATGAAGTATAGATAGGGTTCATAACTTCAGTCAAAGAAGTAGGTGTTCAGTTTTCTTCATTATCTTCTTCTTTTAGAATTTTGGATATTTGATGTTATATCTATAGAGTTCTCATTTTACAGCTGAATAAATAATTGCATGTAATTTGAAGTACTTCCCTCAAAACCATCTTAGTAGTGAGAAACTAAAAGAGTATGGACTGTGGTGTCACATTCCTGGTTTTAGTCCGAGCTCTGCTACCAAGTGTCTATGTTATCTAACCAACTAATTTAAATTCTCTAAGACTCCTTTTCTTCATCCATAAAAGGAGATTAGCAAAAATGTGTATCACAGGGTTATAGACTTTTCTGACATGTAGGAAGAAGACATCTTAATTGCCCGTTATTTTTATGTTCAGTACAATGGTGCTCAACCTGGGGAGATCTTGCTACTCAGGACATTTGGCAAGGTCTGGAGACATTTTTGTCTTGTCACAACAAAGGGCCAGAGGTGGTGCAGCACATCTGGTATTTAATGGGTAGAAGCCAGGGATGCTGCTAGATATTCTACAATGCACAAGATGACCCCTACAACAAAGAATTATTCATCCCATATTGTGAACAGGGGGAAGGCTGAAAAATTCTGATTTAGTTGAAAAGAGATGAAATTAAACTCAAGCCTCTTTTATCCCTGTGTTAGTCTGTAGCTAGCTATTTTTATTCTATTTTGTAACTAATAATAGTGATTTTGTTTCAAAATGCATTTTTACTAGTTTTTAAGTTTTGCTGATGATTGTCTTCCACGCCTACCATTATTATTATTTCTATATCGTACTCTGGTCTCTTGAAACTATGATAATTTCTAAGTTTAATGTTCAATATTCACATTCTAAGAAAGCAATATGTTTCCATCATAACTATCAATTGTTTCTTGTTTAGCTACTTGCCATTTGCTAAATGTCTCATAAGAAATTAAAAAAAAAAAACATAGAAAGAAACCTAAGGTATTACTTAAAGAAATAATTACTTCCAATGCCAATACATAGAAAGCCTAAATACCCACTTATTTAAATTCAATCCTCTGGTAATTAAGAGATGTCTTTTAGTTTCCAAATCTATTTAATTCTACATGTACTGTTTCTAATGCTATTGTGTTCCATTCTATAAAATTCTAAGACAATCTAAAATTAATACACTAATTTAATGAAAAATATTCTACTTGCAGCATAACATGTTCAATAAAGTAATTAAAGAAATCTAGTATGGTGGCTTTGTCATTTAAAGATGTTGAATTCTTTATGGTATTTGTTTCCTATAATGTTATTTGCTAAACATACCTGAGTCATTATATTTGCCAAATACATACTTTATGTGTATAGATATCCTGACTATCATGTGAAATAACATTTTAAAACCATCGGCACTGGCCATGAGCTCCATAATATGCTGTTAGATTTGAAATCTAAACATTTGTAATTTCCTTTTGCATAATAAGATGTTTAAAAGAAACAATATGAAAATATCTTTTTTGAAAAGACTTTTTGATAGCATGTAAAAAAAGTCTTCCAGAATGCTGTATATGCCAATGGCCTGGACTTTGTTTGGCGAAGAAAGCAAGCTCTGGTACTTTGTGTCCGAAGTGAAAAATAAAATATTTCAAAGTGTTATAAGAGTAATGTAATAGTGATTATCCCCTAAATACATATGTTATATAAAATGTACTGACTGAGTCATTTGAAGAATTTGGTCTTCGATTGCTGTTAGCAAAGAAAAAAAAATGTGTGTTCATATTGTAGGTCCATATTTTCAAAACTGTTCAATAAAATTGTACCCTTTAATTTACATATTTATTGGTAAGCATATGTATTTTTTCACCACTCTGTTCCACCAACATAATGATGTCCAAAAAAAAGGAGTTGAATATATATGATAGCACTCTCTTCATTTTAAATAATTCTTTGACTGCAAACTGATTTCAAGGTACAATTTTGGAGACTGCCTTTGAAAATTGGACACTCTGTCTAAATTGAGATTGTATCTCATTAGTTTCTGCAAAATATTTGCCTCTTTGCCAGCGTGAAATTTTGAGGTGTGCTACAAATTGAATCAATACATACATCCAACGTGTGCTTTCTTCATACAGGGATTTGAGACGACTTGGAGTGACTCTTGTCGGTCACCAGAAGAAGATCATGAACAGCCTTCAAGAAATGAAGGTGCAGCTGGTAAATGGGATGGTGCCAGTGTAACTTAATTTTAATGTCACTTCGTCAAGTGAATGATTCTGCACTTTGTAAACAAGCCCTGAGATTTATTTTAACAAAAGAGAGGGGGCGGGGAAGGGAAAACTCAGTGATATCTAAATCTTCTGAGAGCATTTCTTTCAGCCATAGAATTTGTAATCAGTGTTTTACTAAAATCTCCTTACCGTCCTCTGTCTTCATTTTTTATGAAGCAAATATTATCTGCATGGAATAAAAATACAAGGTTAAACATTATCTTATGTGACAGCAACAAAATCCTTCCCACTACAAAATTTTATACATGAAATAATATATAACTAGACACAGCACCTTTATAGACTGATTTAAGGCAGCCCCTTTCAAAACTTCCAATAATCTACTTGAAAGGAAAAGTTTTATAGCCATTTGTGGGCTAACAAAAGCTGTAATTTACTGAAGTTTACTTCAAGTCTTAATTGTCTGCATAAGTTTATTGAAGAGCAATATTGTCAGATAATTTCTTAATAGATACCTTCTTTTGTAATTTTAAACTGCTGTTACACAGCATTAAGTTATAGAAACTAGTGTATAAACATGTTGCTTGGTCAAGGACAAGTACAATACAGGGTGTGTATTTATTTTGTGTGTGTTACAAAATTTACTTTCGGTTGCTCTTCTGGAAACTATAAGATAATAAATGTGTATATACTGTATAATTTGCTGTACACCCAAGAATCAATTTAAGTTGGAGTTTTGTGTACGTAGGTGCACATGTGTTCATCACCATTCTGCTTGCATTTTTAATAGTGTTTTAATTTTAGCAGCATACAGGCACACGCGTTTCAGAATGCAATATGAATAGGAGGAATAGGGAAACAGTAAAACAAAATTTAACAGAAGCTTGTGTTTTTTTCCCCTCTCGTTTCCAAAAGCTACTAAATCTCTTTATTCACTAATAGGAAATGTCTATAAGTTCAAATCCCCTTAGTTTTTAAAAAACACTTTGTGATATTTGTGACAATGCAGTTCTTCTAGCCATTAATCTTGCAACCCTGTAAGAAATTTCACCTCTCTGAGTCCCAGAAAATATCTTGTCAAGTAAAGTTGACACCAACGGGGATGTTTTCAGCAGGATGTAAAAGGATTTAACTGTGCAAACTTCTGTTAATATTAAATCCAATCCAGGCACATAGCAGTAAGCATTACCCCTAAGTTTTAATCCTTTGTAACCATTTTCCCTGTGGCTCACCTCTAGAAATTCTGATACTAAGGCAGCAATGGAATGATGACAAATATATGCATTTCCTTCAGAATGTTCTCCGTTTCAAAGCTTGACAAGTTATATTTATTGATGTCTTTCTATTAATATGGAAATTTCATCTTGTATTTAGTTATAACAAATTGAATTTCTTTTGATGAACCATCCAAAGTATTATTTAATTGGCCTTATTGAGGAATATATGTCCTATGTATATGCTATATATCACACTTGGTGAAGACTGACCTTTGTGGTACCAATTACACAGTTTATTAGAATTTGAACAAAACTGAGCTCCTTGTTAAAATAAGCAATTTTTGGTATTCCTACACTTTATAGAAATCATGTAATGATGTGATTATTAAAGGAGCACAGCATTTAAACAAGAGTGCCTACTCATGATTATCAAATAGTTTATCAAATAGAGTAGCCTGGATTAAAGAAATCCACAGAAAATATACCTGCATTATATTAGTGGTACTTCCTTTCTCTTTCCCAAGATGCTGGTTCAGTTGAATGTTAGCACATAAAAGAATACACTTTCCGGAAATAAATACTTTCTACCATTCCCACATTTTACTAAAGTAGTGAAGTAGCATGTTGCCAAAGAACATGGACAAAATAAAAAAATAAAGAAAAGAAGAAAAGACAGAGTTCTAAAGAATTTTCAAGTGATATATTAACTTCTGTCTAATTAGGACTATAACAACTTATTAAGTCTATACTGTACAATGGTTCCACACAAACTATGTTTCACATATGCTATGGTTTAGTAAAATTTCCTGAGAAAATAGAGAGAGGTTGATTTAACAAGTAAGCAAGCACCACCATTATTAAAATTGCATTTGATCATTTCAAGAAACACAAAATTAACTAAATTCCTTTTGTACAAAATAATTTGAGATTGTGTTGCACTTCATTGAATTTTGTAAAAACAAACAAATCTAAGTGATAAAGTAACAATTGAGAAACTTCAAAGTAAGAATAGACTTACTGATTTAAAAGAGAAACTAACAAATTTTAGAGCTGAGCTAACCACATTAGTTACATGTAAGCAAGATATTTCCGAAATTGTTTTCCAGTTTTCTATGCTCAAAGATGATTGAAAGGTTAAGATAAAGTACATCTCAGTGATTAGAATTTGAAGTAACAATGTAGATTTCCACTTTTTCACAAAAGAACATTATACGCTAATTCGGATCAAACTTATTTGCTTCTTTTGTAATCTTGGTGTTTATTTTGGAAGGTAAATCCAGATGAGTGTTAGACACATAGCTTTCATCCATATCTAACTTTGGTTGAGAATTTGTAAGAAATGTCAGTATGATTTTAGGAGGAATAAAGAGGCTTTCAAATAAGATGTTCTCTCCCATAAAGAGGAAAGAATTCCTTTCTGAAATATTTATTCACTACTGGATATGTCACCAATTGGGAAGTGCCAATCTCATCTATAAATGTGAGAAATGGAACAAAGAAAAGGAAGAAGCTTTTGTGAAATGCATGAGGCAGAACCCAGGGCAAGGTTTGACAAATCTTGATTGTGTGATTTCTTATCCTTTTGGTTCATTTTGTCATCCGCCAGACAACCAAAAATAAAACACAGACTCAATAATTTTAGCACAAAAGATAGATTTGTCAAACGACACATAATGAAATTGTAACTACCAGCAGCAACGCTTTTAGGGCATGAGTCTTTCTCAGTGTTGAACTTTGAAAACTAGGGATAAACAGGGAGTGATTTTCAACTTACCAATACCATTGAGGTGACTCAATTAGTACGTTTATCAATCATAATTTGTTTTCTTAATCTTGCCATTTACTCACATGTAAAACATACCGTAAAATCAGTTGTTCTTCTTGGCCATTGAAAAGTATGAATTGTATGTAAAAATGTAAAAATTTTGAGTTTCTCACTAAAAAAAAAATAATGTGCATGGTCTTTTATTTCTTGTACTTTAATCAGCAAATCAGTGTTTTAAAGTTATAGGATTACTGTAAAAATTATATTCCAGTATTTTATGTAAACTTAAATGTGGCCAGCATTGTTAGTTTCAGAGTTGCCAAAAGTTAAGAACATCCTTAATTCAATTTGTAAAAAAAGTTTTAACCAGTGTGCAATGGTGAAGAAACAGTTTCATATCTCAAGTTTAAAATGACAAATTAATATCAGTTGAACACTTTTGTGTTTGCATGTCTGCTATTTAATCTCTGTGTGAAAGATAAAGATTTTTTTTGTTTGTTTAATACCATTCTTTCGCCTATTTAAAGTGGGTTCTCAGAAGCACAAGCAGAGATATTTACCCATGGAAGACATGTTTTGGCTGTAATTGTGTGTTGGATAGCAAATACTATTTGAGTCAGATGTTAGAAATTCACTAGATGTATAATGTTGCCGAGTAGAATAAAATCCTTTTCTCATTTTGTTCTTTCTAAAAATAAGAAAAAAGAAAGCTAAGTCTGATAATGTCTTTGTTTATGTCCTGCCAGATGTTTAACCTCAAAGTAAATACAAAGTAGGTACAATACGATGATGATGATAATGAACAAACAATCAAAGCACTACTTTTATTTGAAATTAATAACTGAATAAGGCATCATTTTTTCAACTCTGTAGCACAGCGGCTTACATGGAATATTTTTCTCCATTATGATGTTAATTATATAATAATGTATAAAAGGAGAAGTAGATAAAAACTTTCTGTTCATTTGTGGATTTATGACAGTCTTGACACATAAATGATCGAATGTTCTTATTCAAAATGACCACATAATTATTGCTTCAGAGAAGACACCATTGTCTTTAAAAAAAACAAGAGTATATTTATAATAATCAAATGTCATTTGTTTCTTCTAAATGTAAGTGAAAAAAATGGAAGGTGGCAAAATATGTTATGTTTATTAAGGCTAAGCTATATTAACAGAAGTTTCAGTGGTCAACATTAGTTGTGAATCTTTAGACTCCTATAGTTTTACAATTAACTATTTAAAATTATATAAATTTCATTTATAGTAGTCTGAGAATAAAACTTAGACTCACTCATTGTTAATATGTTTATTAAAATCTCTTAGTTTCATGCTGTTCAGAAGCAGTTCTATAGCATATCTTATTTTATGCTAGGCATCATGATATCTGAAGTCCCTGCCTCAATGTTAATTCAAGGAAGGATTAGCATTTCTGTATTTTTCCCTATTTGAAGCTCTATGTGCATTTGATTTGTGTACATGTTTTTGTAGTGTAAGATATAAAATTTTATATTTTTTCAAAAAATAAAAAATCCCTTTGAATACATTTAAATCCGATTGTCATGCTTGACCCTCCCCAGGAGATTTTAAACTAATAGCTTTGTATAATGATTTCAGTTAGTTCTAATGAAAATGTGGGAATTTCCTATGCTAAATATTTAAAATGCTATCTGCATCCATTTTTCTCAAAGACATATGAATCTTTGAATTCTTTTGCAACTAGAGTTTGACACTGAGACTGTAGGATCTGAGCATAATTATGTGAAACCTAATTAGACGTTGATTTGTAACACTGTAATGCAACGTTACTTGAACAACAACAAAACACACACACACACACACAAAATAAAAAACACAGGAGACTATGTGTACACTCTGCAAAAAAAGATCTTCTTCTGACCGTCATTAGCTGGTCATCTTCTCATCGCCAATCATCTGCTTATGGCACAGAATGGAGGACTTGCATTGTTACCGGCAGGGGTGTCATTGTGTACAAACACTCCCTATTCTGTCTGTATTGTGTCATATTGGTCTCCTTTTGTAAAGAGCATAGCAAACAATCTGCTGTATTCAAGGAAATGAATCATATTGTATTTTGTTGTATTTACACTGATAAGAAGTGACATCACATGCCTATGAAAATAATCTATAACTTCCTTGTCTATGCATAAAATCACTTTGACAAGGGCTATATCATGTGATATTTTTGTGGGTATTCTCGTGTAAAACTTCTGAGTTCTTTGTCAGCAAGTGAACTATTCTTGCTGTTGCTTTACTACAGAGATAAATATTCTATGATAAAATGGATTTTTCCCCAATCCTATGGACACTCTTGACAAGACAAAAGGGTAAAAATTCAACATTTAATAAGCATGCACTAATTCTGTATTAGAACTTTTTACTCTTACCTTTGAGACAAATTTTATTGTCTCCGCTTTACTGATTAGGAAACCATGACTCAATGCTACTAAGAATTGCCCAAGCCTGACTGTTCTTTAAAGGCACATTTATTTGAGACCAAACCCATAAACCACTGTTGACCATGCTATCTGGATATGGAAACATTTAGGCCAATCTTCTCATTTACTTGAGTCAGAGACTGAAGGTAAGGGAGAAAAAATATTTTGCACATTTCGCAAAACAAAGTGTAAACCTTGGGTGACAACCAGGGTCTGATTACATTTCGAACATATTTGGTTTTCAGAATAAGACAAATGTTGGGAGTCAAAAATTGTTTTTTTGTTTGTGATCCTTCCACTGAACAGCAGCACTGTCTAATTCAGTATATATTTCTAGTGTATGTCATACTTTTCTCAACTAAAAGCTCAAGAAATTGCAATGAATATCTATGACTTATTTCCAGTTTTGATGCCTGAATTTTAGTTATGGAACTTTGAAATCTACAGGTGATTCACTAGCAAATTGTTACCAAATGTAAAGTAAGTTGATATTCATAAAAATCCACAGTAGCCATTCCAACCAAGCAGATTTTTATATAAAATAGTAAATGTGATTTTACTTAAATAGTAAATTGAAATAAAGTTGACAGAAATGCTGCAATGTAGATAAAGGTTTTAATTTTTAACAGCTAAAGTTACTCTTAAATTATCTCTATTTTTTTTGAAAGCTGATTATGGAAAGTATTAATGTGTTGTGTTCAAGTTAATTTCAATTTGAAAGTTCTTGGTGATTCTAAGTTTCCAGAAAGGAAAATTTTTCATTTAATTTTTACAACCATCTTTAAGTGAGACATTTATCCTGTTTGTGTTTGTTTGTTTGTTTGTTTGTTTGTTTTGAACAAAGGTAGAAAAGAGAAAAGGAGACTAGGATAATATGCAAAGCTAAGTGACTTTCCTGAGGTCACATAACTCATTGAAATATCCCCTCTCTTTTAAAGTTAACCCTTCTGCCTCTGAGTTCCAGATGATGTTCTCCTACCTGCTTTGGAATCTATTCTATCAATTGTTTCTGCTCTTGAGTATCCTCAACTGTCATTTTCCATGGATCCCTTCACCTCATCTTGCACATCTACATGAGGGAGTACGTAACACGTGATTGTCTGGAGCCAGCCTGTCAAATCCTGCTCTGTCACTTAATAGGTGTGTGAACTCAGGCAAACCATTTGACCTACCTGCCTTCAGATACCCTATCTATTAAATGAGGAAATAATATGGCTGTTATGAGAATCTAAGAATATATACAAAAAGAGTGAAAGTAGTGCCTACCACATAGTAATTCTTTTGTAAATAGTACTTATGTTTATATACACTACTCTACCATTTCTTATATGTCAAAACATATAAAAGAGTTGCCTGAAATTACCTCTTCTTCTCATTCATTTTACTGCAGTCTTTGCACTCATTCTATACTTATTCACAACTTTCAAACACATAAAATTGAATACAATTTTAATATATTCTCTTACAATGTGTATGTAAGCCAGCTTCAATAGTCACTATGTTTCCCTGAAAATAAGACCTCACCAGAAAATAAACCCTAGCTTATGATTTTTCAGGATGACATCCCCTGAACTTAAGCCCTAATGGGTCTTTTGGAGCAAACCTTAATATAGGACCGGGTCTTATTTTCAGGGAAACACAGTATGAACTCAATACTAATCTTGTTCGGTTTCTGTACATAACCCTCCCAGATTGAAACAAAAAAAAAGCCCATATATTTTATCATTTCATAAATAAATATTTCAGTGTGAATCTCTAAAATAGAGGGATTATTTTTAAATACAATCATAATACTATTGCACTACCTAAACCTTCACAATCTTTCAAAATATTTTCAAATGTCTAGTGTTCTTTTATCAAATATTTTTTTGTTTACAGTTCACTTGACTCAATATACAAATGTTCCCTTTATTTCCTGTAAATTGGCAATTGGACTCAGATTCAGGTGAATCAGATTCAGGTTTGACTTTAAGAATCCATCGTAGGTAGTTTTGTGTCCTTGCAGCAGTACACACTTCAAGCTATTTTTTATTAGTTTCAGGTGTACAAAACAATATAATAGTTAGACATTAATATCAAACTATCTTTCCGTAATGTTAATAGTAATTGATGCTTTTTGCCAAATCATTCATTAATCATTTCAAAATTGTAACTTTCGTCATTCTTTCTTCATTTAATTTCTCTGCTTCACACTACTTCTATAAAGACTAATTTCCTTTCATCAACTATTTAGTTACTCTTAGGTAGAGTATATATAGACAAAGCAAAACACTTGATTGGTGTTATTTTTTCTGTCATATTTAAAAGTGATTAAATTGCCAAATGGCCCATATCTGTCTCTTGGCTCTTATTGTCATATTCCACTGGCCTTCTTTCCTCATTTCCTCTAATCTCACTTTGACTAATGTCTTAACAGCATTAAAAGGGCCCTCTTGATATTTTGTGTTCCTTAAATATCATTATCCCCACCTTTCTTGGCATCTAATAATTCAATTTTCCCTGCTTTTCCAATTTCTGACCATTTATTCTCAGTGATTTCCACTATTTTGCTTTCCTTTTAAATGCTAAATTGCTAGGATTGCATCATTAGTAGTTTTCCCATGCCATGATACATGTTTTCCTTTGGAAATCTCATCAACTCAGAAGTCTTCAATTATCATATATATGAGAATGGGATTCCATACTGAATCTCTAATGCCCATCTTTTCCCCTGAAATATAGCTACATGTGAATGAAATTCTACTGAAGATCTCTTAATTTGCTGTGTTGTAGGCATTTTAAAATAAGCATATCCCTAACTGACCTCATCTTCAAAACAACTTATATCTTCTCCCATACTTCCAGTAGAGTATATTACCTTACATATAGTTAACAATGGTAGATACCCAAAATTTGTATTTTAAATTTCCTTTGTCCTCATCTCCGTGTAAAACTTGTCATAAAATTGTATTAAGTTTCACACAGAATATGTTTCCCAGATATATTATTAGCAAATGTGGAAAAATAAAAAAAAGCCAAAGCTAACACTGAGTAGGAAACACAGCCTAGAAAATTAAACATATCACCCAGAACCAAGAATACACTCTTTCTTGATGTTTTATTTTATGTATTTTTAAGGGGAATTTAATAGCAATCCTATACCAGTTAGCAATAAATTATAAAATTATGTAACATTTTATCAAAAATATTTGCCAACTAGTATAATTTTGGACCATGAAAGAAAAAATTAGAAAGCATCAGGTTGCTGATCCTTTTTCCAAATAAACAGATATGCCCCAGACAGTGCCCCTAATTATGTCAACAAATAAGTTGGCTTGGGTTAAGCTGAAAATAAATTTTTAAAGATAATAAAAATTTAGTCACTGTCATTTGAAAGGGTAAGTCTTGAACATTTACATTCTGATATAAGGATAAAATAAAATGATTTACTGAATGCTCCCTGGAGTGATAACTGTCCTAATGATATCAGACCAAAAAGCAAATGTTTTTCAATCATTCTTCTATTTTCTACAAATATGTGCAACACAATTATGATGACTACTGATATGAAAGGTAATATTTCAGAAATGTGCAGCCTGTGTTTCAGGACAAATATATTGCAGACTTCTCAGTCTTTTGCTTTGTTAATGCTGAGGAAGGGGCAAGGAATTATGATCTAATTTTTGTGGTGAAGCCCAGGTCTTTTGCAGGATTGGCTGAATGTTCCACATGATTAATCATAAGCTGTCCCTTCATTCCTGCCAAAGCATGATCCTGATTGTAATTTTACTTAAATTACATGTGGGACCATATGGACCAAAATATTGGGCCATATTTTATGTGGTCCAATAAAATATTCATTATACATAATGAAAGCTTCCAAAAAATAAATGCTCCTGGTACTTTATAAGAAAAGCTGTCCAAAGGTCAAAATCAAATAGATGTTGGCATTGTTCTATATTATCATCTATTGGCTCTTCGCAAAACATTCTAAAATACAAAGGCTCAACTAAGTTTAATTCAATGATTCCCCAAATGTTTGACTATGGTACTCTTTTAGCTAGTAGCAATTATTATTACTACCACATGATGATTCTAAGAGTGGATTGTTATCCATGTAAACACTTTACAAGTTAACTATAAGGATGTTATATTTTCTTAACCAACGTTACTCTGGGAAGCACTGGAAAGAAAAAATCCACTGACTTGTACCTGAATTAGCACAATGTATCTGAATAATGGCCCTTCCTTACTCACTGCCTGCTTTTCCTGGAGACCAATACAATAGCACAATTACAGTGCACCTGGATGGAGTTGGGTGGGCTCTAAAACATAAATAAATAAATAAATAAATAATCACTGAAATTCACTCTCTTTGAAGTATGTATTTTATTTTATTATTTTCTGATGCTTAGGATATGGCCTTAAACTAAGGGGTTACTGAATAAAATGTTAGAACAAAAATTAAGCCATGACGTTGGTCTTACTACTCTTACTACCTTAATAAACGTGTCACTGGATATTCAAAATTATAAAAGTATTCAAATATTCTAAGCCAAGTAAGGCAATAAGGATGGGGGAACAGAGCTTGTTTGAGAGAAAAGAAATGTGTAACAAGCAGCTCTTCATAGAATGAGCATCATAGTAGAAATGAGTGCATCAGTGCAATGCATCAAACCTGAGGGACTGAGGAAAAAGACTGGGAGCTGGACACAGACTGAAAATCAGGAAAGCATTATAAATACACACAACACACACACATACACAATTGTGTGTGTATATACACTTACATACATACATAGACACATTTAAACTTTAAGAATGGTATGTGTAATAGGAAAAAGGTACAAAAATAGAAATTATATATATATATATGTATATATATGTTATAACATATATAATATGTGTAACATATATATATATATATATATATATATATATATATATATATATACACACACACACATATATATATGGTCAGAAAATCAGGGCATAGAAGAAGGACATATGGGAATTTTACATAGATAATTCTGGAGAAATTGGCCCAAGACCAGAAGTCTTAAAGTAAACAGTATTAGCCTTTTAAAACATTATTTAATGCCCGTGGATGGTAGCCTTGGGGAACTGGGGAACCCTACAAATCTTCAGAATTTGTCAATGTACTATTTTGAAAGGGGAGGACTCATGGTTTTCATTAAATTTCCAAAGGACTACCTGACCATAAAATATTATAATAAAAATCGTCTTGATGTAATCATTGAATATCCTGTAGTCAGTGACATTTTGTATCTGTAAGCAAACAATTTATAGTAGGAGTCTCCTACTATTTCCACTTATTTTCCAACATTTAAACAGTCTTAGGGTCATACTGAGATATCACTCCTAGGAGATTAACTTTTTTCTATTTCGTGGGCAGCAGATAAAACATATTGATAGTCATGGCCTCATAATATAGTGTGACCTAGAGATAACATAATCTGATTTCTACTTTTTATGGCCTAAATAAAAACTATACTAAACACTAAACATATTTTATTATGTAGCTAAACCAATGATATTATCATAGAGAACAACTTTAAAAATAGTAGGAAGTCACTCAACTACTAAATTACATGTATGTGAAATCTAATGGGTTTCTTGTCATAAAAGGATTTTTTGCAAGGAGTTTTGTCTTGTTAAATCCAAACTCAAAGCTTATCCCCAGCTGTTGGCATTATATGCTTGCATTACTTCAGTGCCTGCCATCAATATGACTTTTACCTTAAGCAACATGCTTATTATTAGACTAGTATTGATATTTTGGCTGATGAGATGAGTTTTAATGCTCTATATAGATCCCTTTTCAATATTAATTTATTCATTTTCTTATTCACTTAAGCACCTCAAGTTGCTTTTTGTTAGACACTCAAGGTCCAGACCACGGGCTCTGGAATCCTCTAGCTATGGTTCGAATTCCAGCTCTGTCACGTACTATCTGTATGACTTTGGAAAAGTTAGTTTACATCTTTATGCTTCAGACTCCTTATCTGCAACATGGATAATAATAAATCTCCTATGAGTATTTCATTTACTGCATAGTCTCTAAGTTCCTGTCCCATGAATCTTTAAGCTACTGTCTACTTTAAGATCATTATGATATGTGTTGTTTCCTACACTGGGAACACTCTTCTCCCAGAACTTTGTATAGCTTATTATTCATAAAGTCTCTAATTAAATGTGTGCTGGGGTTACTCACTCCGCTTATCTAAAAGTATCACACCATGCAAATTTTTCATCATGGCATCCTATATATATATATATATATATATATATATATATATATATATACACACACACACACATATACATATATATGTATATATACATACATATATATGTGTATATATATATATGCATACACATACATACAACACATTTGCTCATTTTATTGTCTGTTTATTATCTATCTCTCTCTCTGGAACATAAGCTCAATAAAAGCAGAAACCAGGTATATTTTGCTGACTGTGTATCCCTATTATCTAGCCCAGTTCTTGGAACACCATAGTCATTCAGTACATACTGTTTGCATGAAAGAAACAATAAAATATTCATTACATTGTGGCACAGAGTAAGTCCCAAATAAATGGTAATAATTAGTAGTCTTGGAGAACTAGGATATCAAGCCCTAGTCAATTTTTTCCTCTAGATTTTAAGCAATTGAAACAAGAAGTGTGGAAACCAGTGGGAGTTGAACCATTATTAAATGATGCCCTAATGTTAATAGCCCCACGGTACTGCTGAACTGAAGTATGTGACTTGAATTTGAGAGCAAATCGGACTTTTATCATTTCGCCTCCCAATTAAGATTTTTGTAAGCCACCTGTTGGCAAAATTAGGTCTGCAAAGGTAACTTCAAATAAACAGTTTTCATGTAGGAAATTTTGGCCTATTTCACAAATTCAGTTTCTGCCATAGTAGAAAATAGTACAGGCACTCTCTGAATCACCAAGCCTTCCTCTAAAAGTTTGCTCCCACATATATGTTTCTTTCTTACCACTTTTTGAGGCAAAGTAACTCCACATACTAGATACATGATGTGGTCCAATGAATATTAGGCTTTATGAAATCAGTTTCCGTAATCTTCCCCCAATAACTAAGAAGAAATGAATGATGGAGTAAAAGAAAAGGATGTTTTTCCAATGATTTTTCCAAGAAAATGGATTTATGGAATCTTTTCTGAGACCAAAGCAGGAATGTAGAGAGAGAAGGTAAGTGTTAAGCATCTCCAATTTTTGCTATTGAGGTTAGTGTTATTTTTATTGTGATTTTCAGGATAAGATCTCTGGTCCCAAGAAGTTACAACCTATCAGGGTGAGACATCCTGGTAAAGTAATAAGTACAATAGAGTATCACATGCATGTGGGGCTATAGGAACAAGTTAGAAAGACAAGTGAATCTCTGTCGGCAACAGAAACGCCTCTTCATGGAGTTTACACCCTAAACGTATATTGTTCAATATGATAACCCTTACTGAAATGTGGCTATTTGATTTTAAATTTGAATTAATTAAAAAAATTAATCTCACTAGCCATATTTCAAGTGCTCACAGGTGGCTAATAGACATCCTATTAGATATCGCAGATATAGAACATGGCCGTCATTGCAGAAAGTACCACTGGACAGCATTGCCCTAGAGAACATGTTATTCTGTGGAGGGGTGCCTTAGAGAGTGCAAGAAGTGAGTCAAGAAAACCAATTAGGATAGAGGTATGATAAGTGAGGTACATGAGACATGCTTAAACCACTGGTGGTGGTGGGGCTGACCGAGAGGAAGGAACTAATAAAAAAACTAAAAAGGTGAAACTAATAGAGCACATGGACGTATTGATGCCATTTGATTAGGAAAAGAGAAGGATTAGTCCAAAATTTCTGGCTTGGGTGGCTAAGTGTCTGCTTATTATAATTAGAATATAGAACATTTTATTTTGTGGATCAGGGTGACCTTTGACCAATTGAGCCTAATTCTTTTCAGGGTTATTTCTCTAACCAAAGACAGGGATCAAATGTTTACGTCTTTTCTGCAGGCTCCTGGCTCTCATTTCTGGCCTCAGGGACTGTTTGAATATGAAAACATTCAAGTACACACAAATAAGCATTGGCATACACAGTGCAGTGACAATCTATATCTGGAAAATAAACATTTCTCTTGAAAAAAGCAACACAGTTTTTATTGACAAAGCACTGACTCAAAAAGGCATGGCCATCAATCTATCTTATCAAAAGAACACTGGGCTTAGAAGTTTGAATCTCCATTACCACCTCAAAAATTTCATCACAGACAGTGGTTTATTTATTTGCTGTGAGCATCTGGAGTTAAAGGGATAATTCTTGAGATGCTCTCAGATTACCAGAATAAAAGAGAAAAAAATATGTTCAATAAAGGGCAGGGGAATTGAGGGACGAAGGTCTCCACTTTTTGAAGACAGGAAACTGCAACTTTAAAATGAAGCTTTTTTATTTCCCCAGCTTTTAAAGTCCCATCAACATCTTGGGAGTTTCATGCATAAGCAGATTACTAGGAATCATTGCTAAAGCACTGAAGAATGACTGAGAGGGAGAGTGGGTAAGGAAATAGTGGTACCAGCTGTTCATTTCTCCCACCCACATCTTTATTTGCTTTCCCTGAAAGGAGTGTCTGAGGCAATGACTTAGGTGGATGAGATTTATGTGGGAGATGACTTCAGAAAGCCAAGAGTAAGAAAAGGGAAAGGAACAAATGCCACAACGATAATGGTGTGGAAACCAGACTCCATTTCCACCAGGATTCTGGGAAACTCCGCTACTGTCTCTCAGAAACGAGCCTCTAAAATGAAAGTATGTGTATCGTGTGGGAGACCCTACTCACTGTGCCATTTGTCCTGCGGGACAGCCTGTGGGGTCTCTGGTCCTGTTCCCCACCTAAGAACACAGGACATGGTGAGGCCAAAATGGAACACCCACGGAGCCATAGGTAGGGGAGTAATACCGCTATAGTCTCACTGGAGGCTGGAGTCGCATGACCTGCAACCTGCCGTCCGCTTCTCTGCCTGCCAACCAACCGACTCACTTGACTCCAGACTCGACTCTCCAACCAGCACAGCCACGACAGTTATGTCAGGGGCTTATTGGCTCACTGGTTACAGCTGTCGGTCAATCAGCCACAGCTGACGGCCATCTACTACCTGAGCCAGCCCCTTTCCACATGAGGCTGAGAGCCTGGAAACTGCTCTCTGGGACTCTGTCCCCACAAGGAGCATTTGTCCGCCAGCTGCCATCCCTCGTGGACTGCAAGTGGCCCTCCTCTGCTTTCACATTCACAAACGCTAATGCTACAATTGTACACAGGCTTACACGTCGCCAGGCTTCAGCGATGGCACGGAAGCAGAAAAATGGAACTGTGCAACACACAGTCGAGGCGGTGCTGTCACCATAAGTCAGAACTACCCTCCTTTGCTGTAGATAAAATCAGAGCCAAGCCAAGGAGTGTGACTATCATGCAGTGTCTCAGTTCCTGCTCCCCACATAAGAACACAGGACTTGGTGAGGCCGAAAAGGACCACCCACGGAGCCATAGGGGAGTCATACCACTATATTCTCCCTGGCGGCTGGGTTGGAGACACAGGGAGCAGGATCCATATGATCCATAATCTGCCAACCAACCCACTAACCCCCTAGCGTAGCCACGGCAGTTCTATCAGTGGCTAATGGCTAACTGGTTACAGCTGACAGCCATCTACTGCTGGAGCCAGCACCTTTCCATGTGAGGCCGAGAGCCTGCAAACTGCTCTCTCTGGGACTCTGTCCCCACAGTGACCCAGGACACCATAAGTGTTTTGTGCAGTGCAACTCTCACACTGCTCAGATCCACTCAGGCCTCGTATTATTTACACTGTTTAAGACAGAGCCAGTCTCACTGGCCTATGACCAGTGCAGTCCTGCAAGGTCCATGCTCAGTAAGGCCTGGCACCTGATATTTAATGCTTTACAGTCACCACATTGAAATTCTTAAAAATGTTATTGTAATGAAGGGCCTCTGGTCCCATTCTTGGCAGGTGGACACAGAATATGATGAGGCTGTGTGGGGACAGAGCCAGGAGTGCAGTTTCCAGGCTCTCGGCCTCACGTGGAAAGGTGCTGGCTCAGGTAGTAAATGGCCGTCGACTGTGACTGGATGGCCATCAGCTGTGGCTACTTGGCCGTCAGCTGTAACCAGTGAGCCATTGGTAAATAATATAACAGCCGTGGCTATGCTAGCAGAAAAATGGGGGCTAGCAAGAAGATGGTGGCTGAGCTAGCAAGCGGCGGAGTGTGGATTGCAGATTGCAGAGAAGCGGATTGCTAGCAAGTGAGATTGTTTGGCAGAGACAAGTGGATGGCAGGTTGTGGATAGTGTTTCTCCTGCCTCCTGTGTCTCCAACCCAGCTGCCAGCGAGAATATAACAGTATGGCTCACCTACCTATGGCTCTGTGGGTGTTCCTTTTTGGCCTCACCATGTCCTGCGTTCTTATGTGGGGAGCGGGAGCTGTGACCCCTCAGGCCGCCTCACATGACAAATGGCGCAGCGAGCAGGGTGTGGTGTTGGCCCAAACTCTCCAGAATGTACTGGAGCAGTTTATACCTATAAAAGCTCAGTTTCATAAGCAGGGTACAGTGCTGGCCAAATCTCTCCAAAGGGCAGTGGAGCAGTTTGTGCGTATGAACACTCAGTCTCAGGAAGACCAGGAGGAGCAACTGCCTGAGAGTTGGACCCCATGGAGGGGTGGAAAGACGTGGATGGTTCCCTAACCGGCATAGGATGGAGAAAGCGAAGGTCATTGCGACCCTGTGGGGTGGGAATTACTTGTTGGAACCCTCACACCAGGTTGGATAGGACTTGGAGCCCTCGCCCTGCGGAGAGGGCACACGTTGTGAGGCTAACGAGCAGCCCTGGTGAATGAGTATGGACTATGGGGAATGGGCTCCATCCCTAATTTAATGGACCGCTTGACTGTTTGCTTGGGAACATACCACCATGTAGTGGAACTGATGGATGTTTGCTGTTGTGTCTCAACCAGCCGCTGTGAAGAATATGTGAGAAAGACTGGCTGTGCCCAGAAAGACTAGTGGTACCTGTGAAATCCTGGCTGAGCCCAGGAAGTCTGGCTGTGCCCAGAGAGAGTAGCAGTGCCCTGAGAGACCTTGGCTCTACCCAGGGAGACTGATGGTACCCTAAGAAGCCCAGGAAGTCTGGTTGTGCCCAGAAGCACTGATGGTGCCCTGAGAAACCCTGGCTGTGTCCGGGGAGACTGGCATTGTCCAGGATATTGCATTCACCTCCAGGCGCCTCACCCAGGGCCCCTCGTGGAAGATGCTTGTCGCATAGATTGTGAGGAGAGACTCTGTAAGGGTGGAGCGTGGGGACAGAGCCAGGAGTGCAGTTTCCAGGCTCTCGGCCTCACGTAGAAAGATGCTCTCTCGGGTAGTAAATGGTCATCAACTGTGATTGGATGGCCATCAGCTGTGGCTGGTTGGCCGTCAGCTGTAACCAGTGAGCCAACTGGCCACTTCCAAGATACTGTGGCTACGTTAGCAGAAAAATGGGGGCTAGCAAGAAGATGGTGGCTGAGCTAGCAAGCGGCAGAGTGTGGATTGCAGATTGCAGAGAAGTGGATTGCTAGAAAGTGAGGTTGTTTGGCAGAGACAAGTGGATGGTGGTTTGCGGATAGTGTTGCTCCTGCCTCCTGTGTCTCCAACCCACCTGCCAGTGAGAATATAGTAGTATGGCTCCCCTACCTGTGGCTCTGTAGGTGTTCCTTTTTGACTTCACCATGTCCTGTGTTCTTATGTGGGGAGCAGGAGCTGACATCCCACATGACACCCCACATGACAGGCTGTAAAGGAACACCAACAGAGCCATGGGTAGGGGGTTCATACTGCTATTTTCTCGCTGGCAGCTGCATTGGAGATACAGGAAGCAGGATCCACACGATCTGCAATCTGCCGTCCGCTTCTTTGCCAAACCCCTTGCCAGCATAGCCACGACAGTTATATTAGTGGCTAATGGCTAACCAGTTACAGCTGTTGGCCAACTAGTTACAGTGGATGGCAATCTGATTACAGCTTATGACCATCTAATAACCAAGCCAGCACCTTCTCACATGAGGCTGAGAGAGTGGAAACTGCTCTCTGGGACTCCATCCCTACAATTATCTTTGAATTTGTGTTTTGTACATGAAATCTGATGGAATAATGAAGTGTGTGTGTGTGTGTGTATAGGTAAGTACGGGGTTCACAGGGGACGAAGATATTTGGGGCTTCTCACCATCTTCCTGGAAAGAGTTCTAGGCTTCCTACTCCCTTCGCCTGGTGCCCAGCTTCTTCCCTCTCTCTGCCCCCACCCCCCATCACACACACACACAGACCATTGCTGCCAGGCTTCCCCTACCCCACAGCAACAAGGCCATATCAGTGAGGGAGGCCTATGTCCTCCCAGCCCCCTTTGACTTCCACTGCAGCCTGGGCACAGGTGCTGAAAGAGTTTGTGTTGGGCTGCATGCTTCACAGTATCTTCGAGTGGGTGGGGCATGACATTTGCAGGCTGGGTCCTGGCCTCAGCATCATGGCAGACAACTAGGCAGGAACAAGCCTCTAGCTCACCTACAACCCAGATACAAAGGACAAGGATAGCAATTGCAATCCCTTGAAGGTCACCTGCAGTGTTAGCAGGAAGTGGGTTGGGGTTATCAGAACCTGGAAAAAGGAAATTGACTCCCCTACCCACATCCTGGTGTGTTGGTCCTGCAGCTGACAGGAGTGCCACCCTGACCTCCCAAAGGCCACTTGACTGCATGCTAAGTTGAGGGGAGCTTCCTGGACACCTGGGAATGTCTACACTCTCCCTGGGGAATATCCTTTACCTGGAGGGAACATACCATTAAATGGCAAATGAAAAACACCCTAACTGGTCCAGCGAGAGAGACTAGAAAGAAGAAAGGAAACAGTTGTATATAGTATTTCAGTATCTTTAATAGTATTTTCTGTCTGCTTATCAAACAAGGGCTTTTGTGTTTTAATTTTGCATTGGGCTCCACAAATCATGTAGCCAGTCCTGTTACAAGACAGCAGCCAGCCATAATCTCTAAAAAAAAAGAAAGTAATACAGAGAAAACAAGAGGCTGCAACTACACGGGAGCCGTAAATGATATTTATCTTCACTCTCCTCCACACCCATTCTAATTTTCCGTTGCTCTCAGCCAGCTTTGCAGCCAGCGTTGCAGCCAGTGGAGTTTGCTGGCTTGATGAGGGATCCCACTGTCAACCCAGAGTGATCTGAGCCCTTAAGTGCCTTGGTCTTCACACACTCTGGTCACTGCAATTACCTATTAAGCAAGCAGAGAATCCTGGGGAAAATCCCCAGTGACTTCTTTAAGTTTGACATATTACTCTTCATCCCCATTACTTAAGGACAATCCCAGTTCCTCATAATAATGAGGGTCAGTTATGCCTGTCAATATAATAATCCATTTGGCTTTTGGTTCAGTAATAAGAACCCCAGCTCAGTAGAGGTGATTTTTTTTTTCCTAGTCCCAAACCAGCATGTTTGGTACAGCAGAGCCCAAGATCCAAACAGAAAATATGAATTCTGTAAGTAGGTCACTGTATTAGTTTGCTAGTGATATGGGTACCCCGGTGTGTTTCCGGATCATGTTCTCGCAGTCGCCGAGGAAAGGAAATGCAGATTGGAGAGGCAAATTTAAGCAGCACACAGTTTTATTGTAAAGCACAAGAGAAAAGCTCTCTGAAGAGCGGGGAATCCAAACTTGAAAGTCCCGCAGACTAAGTTGCATCAGAGACTATACCTCCTTGAGTCTGCAATCTTGAAGTTGTTTACCAGAAGCTGATTGCCGCCTCCTAACCTGGGCTGGTGTCTTGGCTGACTCTGCAGTTTGATGTGGTAGCCCCTCCAGCCCTGTTCCCTTCTACACATTTTTCGGTCAGCTACTTTGAAACTGTTTTCTTTGGTCTTGATGTCCTCCACCAGGGTCCTGCCCCTGATTGCCCATGTCTTTCTTATCTCAATCCCCCCCCCCCCGATGATGTAACCCAAACTGCTGTTAGGGGAAAGGGCAAAGACTACTCCGGCTGCTTCCTGCTGAGAAGGTTTAGAGTGTGGGCCAGCAGTGGGCTGGTTAGTCAGAAGGTGATGTAGCTATCTGTGGTAGATGGTGGATTTGGGAGGTCCATGTGCAGCTCCATGTTAAGTTATCATTTGTAGCTTTATGGGTTCTAGGTGAGAAGAGAGAAACTGAATGAGCAGATTGAGGATGCAGGGTCTGACTGAGACCAGAAAGAGAAGGACTAATAGAGCGGCCATAGCCATCATAAGAGTTGAACTCTCAGGGATGTCCACCAGCCTGAGAGATTTTTGACGGAAGTCATGAGTTCATTTGTAGTGTCTAAATGGGTAACCAAGGACCCGGTATGATTTATGTAGAAACAGCATTCCTCTTTTAGGTAGGCACATGCCCCCCCACACACACACACATATAGGAAGTTAATTAGTTTAGGGCTCGTCTGTTCTGAAGAGCCACCCCTGCTAGTGAGTCTAGGGTAAGCTTCTCTATTCCAGTAATGGTTTATTTTAAAGCATTTGCTAGTTGGACTAATAGATGGATGGAGTTTCCCCCTAAGGCAGTACCGGATGTTCCTAAGATCCTGGTTAGAAGCAAGATTAGAATCAGTGCCACTGTGACCCTCCATACTCTGGGGTGCAATTGTTTCAAAACATGTGATATATAACTGGTGTCTGGAGCATAGTCTGCCATGGGAGCTAGGAAAGCAAGTCTATACCGGCCTTTCCAACCAGGGGACAGGGTGATGTAGGCATTGGTGCCACAGAAGAAACAGAGAACTTCCTAAAGTATTAGATTAAGATTAAACCCTTATGTATAGAGGGTTTGGGGTTTGGCCTGATCAGAGGACGTTCCACTCAGTTTTTCCAAATTAAAGTTAGATCCATGTTGAGTCTATTAGAGACTCTGGAAGCTAAAGTGCTTGAGGGTTAAGTTTTTAGGAAGAACCAATGCGCAGAGGGGAGCAGTCCCAAGGCCAAAGTGAGCTGAGATGTGCTGCAGACTACATGAGACCATCCTGTGGAACAGGATAGGTTTCTGGTGGCTGTAAAGGATGCCCTCCTTGGGTGGGCAGGGGGAAGATGTCCTAAGGAACATGTAATATTTGGTGGGGTTTTTATATGACTGTAGGGTGTTATAATTCAAAGAATTGCAATGTTCTTCCCCAGAACGGTGGTGATCTTGAAAGTGAATTTATATTGGGAAGAGAGAAGCTCCCCAAGGAATAATTTCAGCCATGCAGCTTGGGTAGCATTTCCAAAGCAAAGCGGAGAGGTAGTAAAAGTATTAAGGCTCAGCCTATCTAGCCAGGCAAGAGTCTGGGTTTCATTGGACCAGGGACTCTGTCATCTCTTCCTTTCCATGTCCTCTCTCCATGTGGTCAGGAATAATCCCTCAATGGCCTCATTGGGGAAAGGGCTAGTGTAAGAAATGGAGGGTGTAACATTGCAATTAGCTCATAGCCAGGTGAAAATAGGGGCAGTAATGACGGTCCCCAGAGATTCCCTTCCACAGATTCAGCAATCAGTTATATTAAAGGTGGTTGCCATCAGCTGGACCCATTCTGAGATTCCCTCTGCCCGGAGGGCATCGATAGCAGCCAGAAGGAGAACAAGGGAGACGAGTCCTGTGGTCATCCCACACTTTAGGAAGGTTTTGCAGGACTACTAGAGTGAGTCCTAAGAATATGGTGCAGATACGTCCCAAACTCAAGCCTGACCATGACAGACCATGGCAGAGAAGGGTTTCGGGTCTAGGGCAGTGAAGATTAGAGCGACAGTGAGAAAGAAAAAAAGGCAAGTATTAGAAGAATGTAACCCCTCCAACCCCACTATCATCCCTTTGGAATTAAATCCCACCATTCAGACACTTATCCGAATTGTGCAGGATTATTTTCAGATCTCCTTGGGGATGGCTGGAGTATTCAAGCCTAGGATCTACAGGTGTCCAGGGCTTCACCTGAGAGCGGTAGATTCAGGAGTCGAATTCTGGCACCTTAATTGCTGTGGGAGTGGAATGGATTACCATGTAGGGCCCTGTCATGCAGGGTGGCATGCGGAGTCTCTGGTCCCGCTCCCTGCATAAGAACGCAGGAAATGGTGAGGCCAAAAAGGAACACCCACGGAGCCATAGATAGGGAGTCATAGCACTCTAATCTCGCTGGCAGCTGGGTTGGAGACACAGGAAACAGGATCCACATAATCTGAAACCTGCTGTCCACTTCTCTGCCAATCAGCCAACCCCAATTCCTAGCTGCAATCCACCGTACTAACTGCAATCCGCTCTTGCTAACTCAGCCACCATGTTCTTGCTAGCACCCCCATTTTCTGCTAGCATAGGCATGGCAGTTATATTTGTGGCCAGTGGCTCACTGATTGCAGCTGATGGCCTAATAGCCACAGCTGATAGCCATCTAATCACAGTTGATGACCATTTACTACCCGGGTGAGCACCTTTCCATGTGCGGACAGCAGCCTGGAAACTGTACTCCTGGCTCTGTCCCCACAGGCCCTTTCCAGACCAGGTCTAAACTAGAAAACGAAAAGGAAAGGGTTTTAATAAGCACCACATCTCCTGGAGAAAACAGCGGCTGCCTTTTTCTCTGGGTTGTAAACCTGATATCTGTTGGATGGCCTGTTGGAATTGGGCTAGAGAGGTGACATGTTGGGTTAATTCTATTGTTTCATGGTCTACTAGTAGGGCATTTGTTAGGAAGGGCCTACAATAGAGCATCTCAAAAGGGCTTAGGCCCCATTTGTTCGGGGTGTTTTGAATATGCAGAAGAACTATAGGGAGCAAGGTGGTCCAGCTATGGCTGGTTTCTTGGGATAGCTTTCGAGATGTCTTTTAATAACATCATTGGTCGTTTCTACCTTGCCAGAGGACTGTCATCTCCACGCATAGTGGAAATGGTAGTTTATTCCCAAGGCTTTAGAGACTCCTTCAGTGACCGAAGATTTGAAAGAGGGTCCATTGTCACTTTGGAGGGATCTGAGGAGACCAAACCTGCGTATGATTTCTGTGATTAGATCTTTAACTACCTCTATAGCTTTTTCAGTCCGGCAGGGAAAGGCCTCAATCCAGTGTGTGAAGGTGTCTACCCAGACTAGGAGATATTTTTATCCTTTTGCTTTGGGCATGTGAGTGAAATCTAATTGCCAGTCCTCCCCTGGATATGTACCCTCCCTTTGTATTCCCATTGGTGTTTGAGGATGCATTAGGGGATAGTTTCCATGGCAGACCTCACAGTAGGTAAGGATGTGTCATGCAGGGTGTCATGTGGTGTCTCTGGTCCCGCTCCCCACATTATAATGCAGGACATGGTGAGGCCAAAAAGGAGCCATAGATAGGGGAGCCATACCACTATATTCTCGCTTGCAGTTGGGTTGGAGACACAGGAAGCAGGAGCCACACTCTTCGCAAGCTGCTGTCCACTTCTCTGACAACTAACCCCACTTGCTAGCTGCAATCCGCCGTGCTAATTGCAATCTGCTCTTGCTAACTCAACCGCCATCTTCTTGCTAGCCCCCATTTTCTGCTAGCATAGTCATGGTAGTTATATTAGTGGCCAATGGCTCACTGGTTAGAGCTGACGGCCAACTAGCCAGTTTATGGCCATCCAATCACAGTTGATGGCCATTTACTACAGAGTGAGAAACTTTCCAAATGAGGACAAGAGACTAGAAACTGCACTCCTGGCTTTGTCCCCACACTCCACCCTTACAGAGTCTCGCCTCACAATCTACGTGACAAGCATCTTCCATGAGGGGCCCTGGTTGAGGAGCCTGGAGGTGAATGCAATATCCTGTACACAGCCAGGCACTCTGGGCACAGCCAGGATTTCTCAGGGCACCACTAGTCCTCCTGGGCACAGCCAGACTTCCTGGGCTTCTTAGGGTACCACCAGTTTCCCCAGACACAGCCAGGGCCTCTCAGGGCACTGCCACCCTCTCTGGGCACAGCCAGTGTTCTCACATATTCTCAATGGCGGCCAGTTGAGACACAAAAGCAAACATCCACCAGTTCCACTACATGGTGATACATTCCCAAGCAAACAGTCAAATGGTCCATTAAATTAGGGATAGAGCCCATTCCCCATAGTCCACAGTCATTCGCCAGGGCTATACGTTATCCTCACAATGTGTGCTCTCTCCACAGAGCGAGGGATCCAAGTCTTCCCCAACCTGGGACTGAAGGTCTCAGCAAGCACTTCCCAGCACACTGGGACACAACGACCTTCGCTTTCTCCGGCCTGTGCTGGTTGGAGAACCGTCACATCTTTCCACCTCTCCACAGGGTTGCAGTTCTCCAACAGCTGCTCCCCTTGGTCTTCTTGAGACTGAGTGTTCATATGCACAAACTGCTCTATCACTCTTCGGAGAGCTTTGGCTGACTTCATACATTGCTCACTGCTTCATTTGTCATGCAGGGTCGCATGCGGGGTCTCTGGTCCCTCTCTCCTCTCTTATATGCAGGACATGGTGAAGCCAAAAAGGAACACCAGCAGAGCCATAGATAGGGTAGTCATACCACTCTAGTCTCGCTGGTGGCTGGGTTGAAGACACAGGAAACAGGATCCACACAATCTGCAAACTGTCGTCTGCTTGTCTGCCTATCAGCCAACCCCACTTGCTAGCTGAAATCCACTGTACTAACTGCAATCCGCTCTTGCTAACTCAGCCACCATCTTCTTGCTAGCCCCCATTTTCTGCTAGTGTAGCCACAGCAATTATATTAGTGGCCAATGTCTCACTGGTTACAGCTGACGGCCAACTAGCCACAGCTGATGGCCATCTAATCACAGTTGATGGCCATTTACTACCTGAGCCAGCACTTTTCCACGTGAGGCCGAGAGCCTGGAAACTGCATTCCTGGCTCTGTCCCCACAGGATGTTTTTTTATAGTTTTGTAAATGACTTTTCCTGTGAAAACCGTTGAGCCATCTGTAAGGTTTTGTCCCACCCTAAATGGAAGGTCTGGTATAAGGTTTTGAGGACCTTCCACTGATTTGTTGCTGGAAGGTGGAGATGGCCATCCTCACTTTATTGCTCTCCTGTAGGCAGATAAGTGTAGCCGCTATCATTTTGTCCATTTTTGTTCTTCCTGTGTGTGTATTGGGGCTGGCTACGTGTTGCCCACCCGTCCCAGACTAGGGGACCTACTGTGAGAGCTACTTTGGCGGCATTTTTGGCCGCCAGATCTGCTAGACAGTTACCTTCAGAAACCTCGTTGTTTCCCTTTTGGTGTCCCTTACAATGGATGACTGCTATTTCTCTGGGGTGGGGTACTGACTTGAATAACCGATTGATCTCCTGATGGTATGTGATGGGACAGCCAGTGGCTGTTAAGAAATTCCTTTCTTTCCAGATGGTTCCATGGGCATGTAAAACTAAGAAGGCATATTTGGAGTCAGTAAATATCTTAGCCCTTTTGTCTTTGCTTAGTCCCAAAGCTCAGGTGAGAACAGTAAGTTTTGCTGTCTGCACGCTAATCCTGGGGGCAGCACCTTTCCTTCTATGTTCTCATGCAAATTGACTATGGCATAGCCAGCTTTGTGGGCACTGTTTTCTATACAGGAGCTCCTGTCAGTGAAGAGTGTCCACTCTGTGATGTCTTGGGACACATCCTGCAAGTCCCATCTGGCTGCATATGTCTGTGCTAACACCTGTTGACAGTCATGTGTGAGCCCCGTGTCATCCTCAGGGAGGACAGTGGCAGGGTTTAAGGTACAGCGTGTCCTGATCTGTGTTATTGCGCCATCTAGCAACTGGACCTGGTATTTGAAGAGAGGAGTATCTGTGAGCCAGTGGCTATTTTCAGTGTTTAGCAATCCCTGAATGTGGTGTTGG
The DNA here is from genome assembly GCF_964194185.1 of Rhinolophus hipposideros. NCBI lineage: Eukaryota > Metazoa > Chordata > Mammalia > Chiroptera > Rhinolophidae > Rhinolophus > Rhinolophus hipposideros. The sequence goes on along the minus strand of NC_138047.1, from coordinate 47,523,809 downwards.
GTGTGTACTGTGAGGTCTTGCCCCAGGGTGAGTTTGAGGGCCTCTGGTATTAGAGGGCAGTTGCTGCAATTGTCTGGAGGCAGGTTGGCTGCCGTCTGGAGGTTGGCCACCCACGAGCTACTAAGTCCAGCTCCTTTCTTAAATACCCTATTGGTTGTTGGGCAGGCCCTTTTTGTTGGGTCAAGAACCCAAACGCCATTCCTTTTCTCTCTGTGATAGATAACTTGTAGGGTACCGTGGTTGGGAAGCTCATAGCCGGGGCAGTTAGTAAAGCCTGTTTCAGGAGGTTAAAGGCCTGCTTGCCCTTCGGGTTCCAGAGCACCAGGTGCTTCTTGTGTGTCTTTGATTATTTGGTACAGAGGTCTGGCTATCTCCCCATAACCAGGAATCCATAGACAGCAATATCCTGTAATACCAAGAAAACCCCTCAGTTGCCCAAGAGTCCTAGGAAGGGGGTATGTGGAAATGGATTGGACCCTTTCTGGTCCTAGGGCTCTCTGTCCCTCCGAAAGCATTAAACCCAAATATTTGACTGTGGTCTGGCATATCTGGGCTTTGGCCTTAGAAATTTTGTAACCCCTCTTTGTAGCCAGGAAGTTTAGTAGGACAGTTGTTCCATGGCTTATAAGGCTCTTGGAGGGAGCACACAAGAAGAGATCATCTACATATTGTAACAGGGTACACTTGTCAGAGAAGAAGTTGTACAGGTCCCTCGAGAGAGCCTGTCCAAATAAATGTGGGCTGTCCCTAAACACCTGGGAAAAGACTGTCCAAGTGAACTGCGAGGTCTGGCTTTTGGGGTCCTCAAAGGCAAAAAGGTATTGTAACTCAGAGTGTAAGGGTACGCAGAAGAAGGCATCTTTCAAGTCTAAGACAGTAAACCATTTGGTTTCTTTAGGTATTCGGGCTAAAAGTGTGTAAGGATTTGGGACTATAGAGTATATGGGGATGACCACTTCATTAATGGCCCTGGAGGTCCTGCAGCAACCACCAGTCTCTGCTGGGTTTTCGACTTCCAGGATGGGAGGTGTTACAAGGACTGTTATATGTCCTGAGGAGCCCTGTCTTTTTAAGGTTATTGATAACAGAGATTAGTCCTTGTCGAATCTCAGGCTTTAAGGGGTATTGCCTCCCGCAAGGAAATGTATGGGGGTCCTTGAGGCAAACACAGATTGGGGTGGCCGTTAGAGCAGAGCCGACTATTCCAGGCTCAGCCCAGACATCAGAATGGATGTCTATTACTGGGAGGCAGTTGGGAATTTGTCCAGGGGCTAGGAGGACTACGTTTCCTACTTTTTTCATGAGGTCTCTTCCCAGCAAAGGACTGGGACTTTCTGGCATGACTAAGAAGGAATGAGAAAACAATAAGTCACCACACAAACACCATAGGGATTGTGAGAGATATTTGGTGACTGGCTTTGTGGTTACTCCGCAGATGGTAACACAGCCATTTGAGGATGTCCCTGGGTTAGAGAGGAGGACGGAGAAAGTGGCTCCTGTATCTAGGAGGAAGTTAACAGGTTTCCCCTCTATTTCTAGGAGTACCCGGGGCTCAGGAGTCCCTATGGGCAACTGGGACATGGGAGACTTTGTTAAGAGCCCTGGCTCCCTTAATCTTGTATGGGAGCCTGGCTGGACGCAGCTGGCCCCAGGGGTTGAGGCCTCCCTAGACACTCCAATTTCCAGTGGTCCCCTCAGAGGGGGCCTGGTCAGGGTGGTCTCCGTGTTGCCCCAGTCTCTGGGGGCACACTTTTCTCCACTGCCTGGACCATCCACATGGATAACAGTTGGATTTTCCCCTAGTCTCCTGTGGGACAGTGGCCTGAAGGGCTGCTATAAGCATCTCTGTTTTCTTTTTGATCTTTTTTTCTCTACTTTGCGCCTCCTCCTGGTCTTGATTATAAAACACAGTGACGTCTACCTTGAGCGATTGTTCTATAGTGCCCTCGGGCCCAATAGCCAATTTCTGTAACTTTCTGTGGATACCTGGGGCAGCCTGAGTTATAAACTTGTCTCTAAGGATTAGGGCTCCTTCCCTGGTGTCTGGCCTGATAGGGGTGTGTCTGATCAGGGCCTCCCTGAGCGTCTCTAGAAAGGCTGAGAGGTTCTCTTCTGAGGGGATCACTGATGGATAGTAGAGAGCTTGGAATAATTGAGGGGCTTAGCCCAGATCTTTCTTAACCTCTCCAAAATGCATGCCAGAAACTGCTTCCTCTGCTAGTTTCCCATGGCAGTAAGGGGGCCCATTTGGGATCATTGGTGGGTACTGCCTGCTTTCCTGTGGGGAAGGTCACCCTGACAGGATCCCATCCTGTTTGTTCATCATAGTATACTAAAAATTGATCATCCCCGAATCTCTTGGTGGCTTGTAGAGCCACTTGTCTTTCAGAGCTGGTAAGTGCCTGATCAAGGATTAACTGGTGTCCTTCCATAGAGTTCAAAAACTTGTGTTAGATTTTGAAAAACCTCTATGTATTTGTCTGGGTCATCTGAGAACTTTCTTATGTCTCCCTTTATTTGTTTGAGGTCTTGTAGAGAGAAAGGGACCTGGACTTGGACAGGGCCAAATTATCCTGGCATCTCTTGTAACGGCAAGACATTTTCCTTATAGGTGGGGTGGCCGGGGGCAGGCTGTCCAGGGTAAGGAGGACAGATAAAAGGGTGCTGAGAGATAAGTTGGCCCTGAAGAGGGAGAAGGAGGATGAGAGGCCTAAGGAGAGACCTCTGGGAGGGTATGTTTTTCCTGTAAACTGTCTTCAAGTGAGGAGGAAAGTGTTCTGCCTAAAGAAGCCTTTGGTGGAGGGGGACATGAGACCAGGGCCAGAAGGGCTGGGTCAATTTTACATTTCTTGCATAAGTTTGAATCATCCCTGTGGGGACAAAGCCCCAAAAAACAGTTTCCAAGCTCTCGGCCTCACAATAGAAAGGTGCTGGCTCGGGTAGTAAATGGCCATCAACTGTGATCAGATGGCCAGCAGCTGTGGCTAGTTGGCCATCAGCTGTAACCCGTAAGCCATTGGCCACTAATATAACTGTTGTGGCTACGCTAGCAGAAAGAGAATGGAGGCTAGCAAGAGCGGATTGCAGAGAGGCGGATGCCGCCGGTGAGAATAAATTGGTTTGACTCCCCTACTATGGCTCCACGGGTGTTCCTTTTTGGCCTTACCGTGTCCTGCATTCTTATGTGGGGAGCGGGAGCTGAGACCCCGCAGGCCGCCCCGCCAGACACCCAGCACGACACATGGCATAGTCGGCAGGACACGGTGTTGGCCAAAGCTTTCCAAAGGGCAGTGGAGCAGTTTGTGCCTATGAAAGCTCAGTCTGAGGAAGACCAGGAAGAGCAGCTGCCGGAGAGCTCGAACCCCGTGGAGGGGTGGGAAGATGTGGATGGTTCCCTAACCAGCAGAGGCCAAAGAAAGCGAAGGTTGTTGCCGCCCTGTGGGCTGGGAACTGCTTGCTGACGCAGCCTGGATGCGAGACTTGTCCCAGGAGGAAATGCTTGCTGAGTCCTCCTTGGGAGATGAGGGTGAGGTCAATGTCATCCCTCACCCCCAGGACAGCCCTGGCGAATGACTATGGACTATGGGGAATTGCCTTCTATCCCTAATTTAATGGACTACTTGACTGTCTGGGAACATACCACCATGTAGTGGAACTGGCAGATGTTTGCTTTTGTGTCTTGACTGGCCACCATCGAGAATATGTAAGCACCTTGACTGTGAGCCGCTGTTGTTCCAGCACAGTACCCCGAGAGGACCAGAGAGAGAGTGGCAGTGCCCTAAAAGGCCCTGGCTGTGTCCAGGAAGTCTGGCTGTGCCCAGAGAGAGTGGCAGTGCCCTGAGAAACTCTGGCTGTGCCCGGGGAGACTAGTGGTACCCTAAGAAGCCCAGGAAGTCTGGCTGTGCTCAGAAGTACTGGTGGTACCCTGAGAAACCCTGGCTGTGCTCAGAGAGCCTGGCTGTGTCCAGGATATTGCATTTACCTCCAGGCTCCTCGCACAGGAACCCTCACGGAACACACTTGTCGCGTAGATTGTAGGGGTGGAGTGTGGGGACAAAGCCCCAAAAAGTTTCCAGGCTCTCGGCCTCACATAGAAAGGTGCTGGCTCGGGTAGTAAATGGCCATCAACTGTGACCAAATGGCCAGCAGCTGTGGCTAGTTGGCCGTCAGCTGTAACCCGTAAACCATTGGCCACTAATATAACTGCTGTGACTATGCTAGCAGAAAGAGAATGGGGGCTAGCAAGAGCGGAATGCAGAGAGGCGGATACTGCTGGTGAGAATAAATTTGTTTGACTCCCCTACTTATTGCTCCATGGGTGTTCCTTTTTGGCTTTACCGTGCCCTGCGTTCTTATGTGGGGAGCGGGAGCTGAGACCCTGCAGGCCGCCCCGTCAGACACCCTGCACAACAATCCCTCAGGGCAAAAAAGGCCTGAACATATGGAATTTCAGACCATTTTCTTTCCTGTTTACAGAATAGGTCTAACTGTATTATGGTATTGTAATTGATACTTCCCTCAGGACTTCAGATCTCCCCATCTTCTAATTTGTATTGGGGCCTCACTTTGGAGCAAAAGAATATCATACACCGTTTCTTCAGGGTCTGGGGGTCAATTTTAGGTCTCAGGATGAATTTCAGGAGGGTATAGGTGGTCAAGGGCTGACTGCCCATTCTGAGAGGGAGGAAGAAGAGGAAAGGTGTCCCTTTATCGCTTTTTCTGCTACTACTCTGCCTGGGGCTAGGTCTAGAACCTAAGTCTAACACACTGCATGATCAGGAGCTAGACAGTGGGGATCTGCAGGTTGCCATGATTAGTCATGCTCACCTGGGCCACCGGACCCAGACCCCAAGTGAATGCTTGCCCACCCCTGTGATTGGAGACCTGTATAACGCATGGTCCACAATGGGCCATCTTAGCGTGGATGGATGGAGGCACCGGCTCTGGGCATCCCTGAAATTGATGGTGCGGGCTATGTAGAAGTGACTCCGTTTGAAGAGAATGAAGATGAGTGTGTAAATGGCCCAGACCTGGAGGAAGGGACCTGTCTGAGGGAGGAGAAAGCTAAAGAAAAAGTTCCTTAGTCTTGATAGGGGCTAAGGAGCTAAAGAAAAGATTGCAAAAGCCCCAAAAGGCCTCAAAGAAAGAGGATTTCTTAACATAGAAGGAATCATGTATATGGGAGGTAACTTTGGTGACTCTGTCAGAGGGGTGGTAAACACAGAGGTATAAGAGAAAGGCCATGAGATATTTTGACCCACATGGATAGAATTCCAAGTGAGCATGGGCCACCATGCAAAAGCTACTAGAGCTACTGAAGCAGCAGGAGTGGGCCAGGCAACAGAAATAACAGAGGAGCTGGGTGGGAACCTCAGTGCAACACCATCTACAGTTGAGGGCCTGGAAGAGATCCCAGTGGGACTCGAGGAGGAATTCCACCAGGTGTTTGAAGAGTAGGTCCCTGGTGACTAAGGAAGTGCAGTAAAGACAAAGGTCAATTTTCTTACCTTAGATGTCGTGGGGATTAACGTGTCAGGAGGTTGAGGAGGTCAAAAGGGGAAAGGGCCCGGACCAGTGTCTCACAAAACGTCAAAAATAGGAGAGGCTAAAAAGAGAGCGACAGTATGGGAGGGGGAGGTCCCAGGCACAGTCCATAACAGTCACTGAGCTTGATGATAAATCTTACCTTCAGTCTTTGGTCTCTGGATACAGATATTCTATGTATTGGAGACAAAACAGCATTAATTAGTTTCTGAGTTATCATAAATATTGCTTCCAAGAATATTGCTCCATAACTTTGCAGTATCTGATATGCCTTGGATGAGGCATTTCCCTGCTGATATGCCTTGGATGAGGGAATTCCAGAGCTCTATTTGGCTGAGTACTTCAGAGTGAAGTGGTCACAAATGCTTCACTGAAGAATGGATCCTTGGATTCAGGTCTTGTATTTTGGCTTCCAATATCAGGAAGTCGGGCATACTATCAGTACTCCCTTAACAGTTCTGGCAGACACTATAATCAATGTAGGTAAACCCATATCTGATACAGGTGTGGAAAGGTAGAAGGTGTCTGATGTGATTAATTTGTTGCCAAGTGCTTGATCTGATATCAAGTGGTTTCTTCTAAGAAAGCAGTAGTTACATCGGCCTTGTAATTAAAGGGTGCAAAGCTTTGGACCCTGCTTTAGCTTTAATGGCTGTCACCATGACTGTTCCATTCATGAACCCATCATACAAGCACTGGAGAAGCCAAAGGTAGGGATAGCTGACATCTACCAGGCACCCGATCATGTTCTGGGGTTGAGCATTGGATGTTCTGGGGTTCACATTAATGTGGAATACAAAAATGATCTCACTTTGTGCTCATTCCCATAGATCCATGCAATCAGCATGTCACTTTTCCAGATGTTCTTGCCTCTAACTTTCCAATTTACCCTTCCAGGCCCCTAAGCAAATCTCTCCAGGTATTCACCAGTTCCCAGGATCTCTGTGTATCATTACTTCAGGCCACTTCTCACTCCTTTAAAGTATACATCCACCCACATGTACGTCACACAAGTCTGCTTGATGCTTAAGTCGCCCACATCAGTTAATTGGCACATCAGTTAATACCAATGAAACAAGCTGAAGAATTGTGAAGCAGACCCCCAGTTTTCCTTGGTCATCAGCCAGACATGGGTATCTAACCCCCCTGAGTCAGACAAGTGTCAGCTGAAAGAGAGATGTCAGTGCAACACAAGCAGGTGACATGGGAGACTGAGCCACTGCTTCATGCAATGAACTTAGGTCCACTGGATATGCTGGAGCTTGATCCAAAATATACCTTTTCTATTAAATGATAGATTGCAGTTACACCCACTGGACCTTATAAATTAACAGAACTGATAACACCCAGAAGCTCTATGAAGCCATGACGTCACTTATCGTTGGTCTCTCTTACTACCCAATGTAGTACATCACACCATTGGAATGCTAGAGTGACTGCAAAATCCAGCGTTTCCACTTAGAGTGTACCTTATCTCAAATCAGCTCGGATGAGAATCTTATTAATTGTGGTGTCGCAGCATGCCACTTACCACCAGCAATGAAATCTATGTTCCATTCTGATGATGAGAGACTGCAACCATGACAAGGGTCAGGCAATTGAAAGGACTCTCTGAACTCCACAGCACATCCTCCTGCAATGATTTTCTACAAAGCAGTAGAAAAAAGTGCAGTGAAGCCTAGGGGCTCCATGAACCTCCAGACACAACTCTTCAGGGTCCTTCCTCAGTCACACGTGATGTTCTTTAACACGGACTGTGAACTACCAAGACAAATAGGACAAAACTTCGCTTTCGGAGACCTTGGGTAAAAGTTTCCAGAAGAGTCTTTTATGTCACATTGGACTCACATCCAAGCCAGCTGCTAATTGCTTTCACAAGGTGCAATTCATCAATCCAAACATCCCTAAAACAGCATAAACACGTGACTCCGGGTGCTGCAGGAGTTTCAAACATTAAACAGCTAAACTACAAGGTAGTCTATGTACTCATTATGTTGGCCAAGAGTCAGAATCAGACTTCCAGGCATCCCCTCAGATAAGACACATAAGTTGTTCTGTTTTAAGATAACTTTATCTTAGAATGACCTAGTTTCAGAATCTTATTCTGAATTGTTGCTTACTGGGAACACCTCTGGTTTTAGTTTCTTAGTTTGTGTTTGTTTTCTCCAAAGCCTAGCCTGGATCAGAGTCATGGTTGCAGATGGTTTATGAGATTCCTAGAAATAAGGAGTTGGTAAGCAGGGAAAGTGATACAGGAAAAGAGGAAAAAAAATATCAGGGTGGGTGTGTTATTGAGGTTTCAGCTAGAATCACTAAAAAGCATAAAAAATCCCCTCCCATAAATGTCTGCCTGAGGCGTGGGATGCTGAGTCACCTCTTTAAAAGCTCCTATTCCTATTTGTTGCAGGTTGTCTCTTGGAGTGCTAACTCCTCCATTCTTTCAGGCTGCACTACATGCAAATGGAGCTGTCGGTTATATCTCTGAAGAAAGCCATGGCTTTAGAGATGTTCCTGTTACAGAAATCTTTCAGGAGTTTTGAGAGCCTATTTTAAAACACAGCCATCATTAAAAATTAAATTCCATTAATTTATAATTAAGTAAATTATATGGAAAACAAAAGCAATTAATACTCAAAATCCATCTTGTCCTAATTATTTTCTATTATCTTCCCTCTTGTAATTATCTGTCTATTATCTGTATTGAGGAATACTAATATAATGGAGAGCTACTTCATATCTCTTCCCAGAAATGCATTCACTACATCATGCTGTAGCTTGAAATTGGCCATGGTGGGAAATGAGAGCTGATTTTGCCCTACCTCCCCACCCATACTGCCTCAACTGCTTGTTAAACAGTTACTAACCGCCCCCCGCCCCAAATCTAGAAAAAAAGTGAAGAAAAATATGCTAGATCCCAGAGATGGGTGACTATCAGAATAAGTTGGAATTGTCCACCCCATGTGGTTGATATCAGAGATCAGAGGAGGACATGTGGCATTGGTAGATAAAATAATCCGCTATCCTCTCTAGTCTCCCAGACTCTGTTCCAAAGTGGGAATAATGCAAGGAAGTTAGCTTCTCTTCCAATCTCCTTCTGTATCCCAATCCACCTTACATAAATATTATTATAAGTGGATATGTTTGACTTAGTGATTTTGAAGATGGAGAATTTCAGGGATGAAAGACCAAAAAAAGGCCAGGTATTGGCTGGGCCACCATCCTACACAATTAAAGGTAGTCAGGAGAAACATATTTGAATAAGAAGAAAATGAGACAGGGTAAAAAATCTTCAAAAATTAAGGAGTAGTAGTTGAAAAGTTGGGTGGGTAGTGAATATTATATTTGAATCACGCATTCATAAAACAGGAGAGATTGTATGTGCAATAATGATTTCCAATGCACCTATGAAGGAACTTACCTAGCTAAGGGTTCTCATGTAAGACTGTCATACCCACACCCTCCCACACATCACACACACCCTCACCTTGTTTCTCTCACATACACATACCAACAACACACTCAGAACTATTTACTAAGGAATAATAACAAGCCATATTTGTGTGTGATAAGTGTTAGGAAATATTTTATGTCCTTTGTGTATATTACCTTTTTAAACACTCAAAGCAATATGAGAATGTAATAATATTATCATTCCCCCACTACAGATTAAGAAACTGAGATATAAAGAACTTAAGTAACTACTAGGAAAAAGCACACAGTAAGTGGTAAAGCTATATACAAAGTGTTCTCTAAAAAACATTTTTTTCTTAATCTTCTTAATTTGATTGAAATCTGCTTACCTTGCAGCCCTATCAAGTGATGGATGATTTTACATCCACAGGACCTGGAAGTAGAAAGATATCTTCCAGGCTTCTCAGAGCTCTTCCAAGACCATTGCTCTTCCCTCCTCTGTAAGCTGAAATCTCAATTCATTTGAAGGATATGTCAACGGTACTATCTGCTACCCTTTTTGTCTGTGGCCATGTGCAAACCTTCCTAATGGCCCTTCTCATTCATTAAAATTTATAACAGCCTCTTTACTACATGCTTGGTGATTTCAAAGAAGGGCCCACTAGCACGAAGAGTATATTTATTCAAATTATTTTAAAAGGCCTCTTCTGTGTGGCTCTCACTTTGGGCAGACAAGTTTAAAAAGGAGTTCCTCCCTCTGGACTGAGATTAGCCTCTGTCTAGAGCCCAGAGCTGGAAGTACAGCCTGGATTAATTTAGTCCATGGGCTCCTTGGGCACCAGATTGCCCCATGCAATGGTTTCTCCAATTTCTTTTTTCATCATTGTCAATGATTTCACCTCTACCTTACCTCTACCACCAACTCCGAAGCTCATACCATAACTTCTATTGTTAATAACTGAATAACCTCCAAAATGTTACTAAAGTCAGCCCCTTCTCTGATTACCATCTCCAATAATTTCAGTTCACTTAACCTAGCACTGTAATAGTTCAGTTTCCAATTCTTTACTGGTACATTTTCATTTTCAATCACCATTTCAAAATGTCCTGATCTAACTTAGATACCACGATACATCACCATAATCAAATAATAACATTTATAGACACCTTTAAATTATTCACCTCATCTCCCTCTATCTTCCTCAACTGGCAAAATTGCAACCCTATAAAATTTACTCTGTGTCTTCTTATTACCTGTAGCATCTGGGTAAGGAAAAATAGGCCGTTATCAATGGAATTACTTTATATGTGCTATTACAAATTACAAGTAGGTCCATAGCATTGCCTCGTAATCTCATTGCACATGTATAGTAAATTCTCTATCATCCTCCTCATCTACTTAATGATTTCTTTTTTTTTTTTCAGAAATAAACTCTTGTCTCCACAATATCAACAATGCTATTTTCTGTTTTATGTCATTTTCATCAGGACACTAAAATGCAGTAATATCCTCTATCCTAAAATGACCATCCCTACATCCTTCAACTGTCTCCAGTTACTGCTCCACTTCTGTACAACATTATGCAGCAAACATTTTTAAAATGGTTTTCTACAATCAGTGCTCCATTTTCCTAACTCACATGCTCCAGTTAACCTACTCAAATTATGATTTTTCTCTCAAATCCATTATTAGTATTGACCTCCACATTGACAAATGCAATAGTCAATCTCAGTCCTCCTCTTTCTCAACCTCTGATATATCAAATTATTTTTCCTGAAATACTTTGCCCCTTAGCCTCTAGTGCAAATCCATAACTCTTGAAGAATCCTGGGTTTCCTTTGTCCTCTCCTTTATCCATACCCAATCTATACTCAGTACACACCCAAGTTCATAACTGTAAATAACTTCTATATCACCTATGCTTTATATCCAAAACATTTGGTTTGAAAACTGACACTTTTTCAGTTATAGACATGTACTCAACTGCCTTGGTAGCTCCATTTGGATTTCTAAAAAGCACCATGAATCCCTAGAATTCATTACTGTCCTCTGGACCTAAATCCTATATATGATTTCTTAGCAAGTTCTGTGGGCTCTATCTTCAAAATATATTCCAAATTGTCCATTTCTCTTCACCTCCATTTCTATTGCATAAGATATGACCAAACTGGTCTTGCTTCTGTTCTTATTATTTTAGGTAAATTCTACATAAAAAGACTAGAATTAACTTTTTGAATTAAATTGCATCATGTTAGCTTGTTACTCAAAAAGTCTGCAATAGTTTCCTTTTCCAAAATCCAACTCCTAAACAGGTCTGACAGAACTCTAATTAGAGTGTATCCTAAATAATGCTTTGACTCTATTTCTTAAATTGCTGTTTTTGTTTGTTTTTTATCTCCTTCTCTTCATTAAGTTTAGTCACATTAGCCTAGTGTTACTGAAGAATCTCAAGTATGCCACGTTCCTCTCACAACTTTCTGTTCTCTCTTCTTGAACTATTCTGCCATAGACATTTCCATGATTCTCCTTTCTTTGTCAGGTTTCTGCTCAAAACTTTCCTTCCCCACTCACTATAACTCTTTTATATTTTATCCCTTTCTGTTATCACAGAATCACTAGTACTTAAATTTGATTTTTTTTTTTTTTGTAGCCATTGTCTGTTTCAACTACTAGAAAGAGAGCTTACTAACAACAGAGATTGCAGTGGCTTTGCTTATTGCCGTTAATTTAATGTCTACATAAATAACTGACACACAGGTGTTCAATGAGAGAACAAATTGATTAATAAGAAATAATTTGGGAAGGATAAGAATGATTTAGACGATGTTGAAGCACACACAAAAATGAAAGAGATTGAATCTTTATTTAAAAATGAGAAAGCAATTTGGTAAGAGGAATGACAGTATTCGCCACATCTGCCAGATTTTCCTTTAATTGTTTACTCACCTAAATATCCTCCTGAGGGCAGCCAGTTAGCTCAGTTGGTTAGCGTGCAGTGCTCTTAACAACAAGGTTGCTGGTTCAATCCCCACGTGGGCCACTGTGAGCTCTGCCCTCCACAATTACATTGAAACAACTACTTGACTTGGAGCTGATGGGTCCTGGAAAAACACACTTAAATAAATAAAAGTTTTAAAAATAAACAAACAAAAAACAGGAAATTAGCAACAATTAAAAAATAATAATAAAATAAATAAAATATCCTGCCGGATTGCAATGTCTAGAGGGCACCTAATGATATTTATGTTTACCGTTGCATCTCAAATGCATAACACTGCCTAAATGAAAAATCAACTAAGCTTAAAAACTTCTTTAGTAAATAAATTAAGAAAAGGCCCTGGAACTCAACCAGGTTAGGAGGTAAGTGTAGTCATTAGAATATATCCAAGGAAATAAGTCAGTATAGTGTCACTATATAGTCATCCCCTTTAGGCTAGGAAATACATGCTTCTGAAAAAAATAAATGCTTCTCAAGAAATAGACACATTTCTTGTTTGGGGGAAATTATGTCATTTTCATTAAACTATCACTATAATGATGGTGAAATTATTTGCAAGTCCATCATAGAACTAAGGAAAACTAAATGAGGTGGTGGGTGTAAGGAACTTTGAATTAATCTGATAAATGTTATCAACATGAATTTAATTGCTTTTATATTGCAACAGAAATTATAATGGACAAAAGGCTAAAATTCATTTCATAAATATCCACTGATGTAGTAAGATAAATGCTTTATAAATTACTCAATATTTCAAGTACATGATTAGCACAGCAGTAAAAATTGATACGTATTTTTTTCGATGTTTATGTTTGAACGAATGAAACAGGCTTTTCTATTAGAGACAATATATTCCAGAAATTCAGTCAGAAGATTGAAATTAAGAATGAAGTTTCATTCCTACTACAGGAAGGAAAACAGACCAGAGAAAAAAATACAAAATATTTACAGAATACAAAGATCTGACACAGCTTTGTTTCTTTGGCCTCCATCTACCAGAATAATTATGTCCACAACTCACTAATATTTCCCTAGTACATGACTAAAATCCGGCAAAATCTATCATTTTGACATTCAGTGAATAGTTAAATGAAGTGACATATTTTAAGTGTTTATTATTTAGATACTTAAGCTTGCAACAGAGTACTCAAGAGTCATATAACTTTTCTTTTTCTCTCTAGTATTTGCTGTTTGTAGCTTCTTTATTTCCCTTCCCCTTCGCCTCCCTGTTTAGCATCTACTCTCTCTCTCTCTCTCTCTCTCTCTCTCTCTCTCTCTCTCTCTCTCTCTCTCTCTCATATCCTCTATTTTTCGTGTATAAGAATGTTATCATGTACCATGTAATTATTAATGGGCAATATGGCTGGGAAAAAATTATATAGTTAAATGATGTTTGTTGTTTTATCCATGTTGTTCAAAGCAAGTAACCAAAAAATACTTTGGCTTAAATAATAGTATTTTTCTATGTGTCGGTTTTTCTGCCAATACCATGCTGTTTTGATTGTTGTAGCCCTGTAGTACAAGCTAAAGTCAGGGAGTGCGATGCCTCCAGTATTGTTCTTTTTTCTTAAGAGTGCATTGGCTATTCAGGGTCTTTTGTGGTTCCAAACAAATCTGATGATTTATTGTTCTATTTCTGTAAAAAATGCCATTGGGATTTTGATGGGGATTGCATTAAATCAATCAGTATATGGCTTTAGGTAATATGGTCGTTTTAACTATGTTGATTCTTCCACTCCATGAGCATGGAATGTCTTTCCATTTCTTTGTGTCTTCTTCAATTTCTTTCAAAAATGTCTTATAGTTTTCAGCATATAGGTCCTTCACATCCTTGGTTAAGTTTATTCCTAGGTATTTTATTCTTTTAGCTGCAGTTGCAAAAGGAATTGTTTTATGTATTTCTTTTTCTGAGATTTCATTGTTAGTAAATAGGAACACAATGGACTTTTGTACATTGATTTTGTAGCCAGCAAATTTACTGTATTCGTTGATTATTTCTAACGGCTTTTTGGTGAAGTCTTTAGGGTTTTCTATATATAGCATCATGTCATCTGCAGAGAGCGATATTTTAACTTCTTCATTACCTATTTGGATGCCTTTTATTTCTTTCTCTTGCCTGATTGCTCTGGCAAGGACTTCCAACACTACGTTGAAAAGCAGAGGTGATAGGGGACAGCCCTGTCGTGTTCCAGAACGTAGAGCAAAGGGCTTCAGTTTTTCACCATTAATTATGAGATTAGCTAAGGGCTTGTCATATATGGCCTTTATTATGTTAAGGTATTTCCTTCTATACTTATTTTATTAAGTGTTTTAATCATAAAAAGGATGATGTATCTTATCAAGTGCTTTTTCTGCATCAATTGATAGAATCATATGAGTTTTGTCCTTTATTTTGTTTATGTGATGTATCGCATTGATGAATTTGCAGATGTTGAACCATCCTTGTGCCCCGGGGATGAAACCCACTTGGTCGTGATGAATAATCTTTTTAATGCATTGTTGTATTTGATTTGCTAGAATTTTGTTTAGGATTTTTGCATCTGTATTCATCAAAGATACTGGTCTGTAGTTTTCTTTTTTTGTGTTGTCCTTACCAGGTGTTGGTATCAGGGTAATGTTAGCCTCATAAAGTCAGTTAGGGAGTACTGTCTCTTCTTCAATTTTTTTGGAAGAGTTTGAGCAGGATTGGTATCAGATCCTCTTTGAAGGTTTGGTAGAATTCACTAGTGAAGCCATCTGGTCCCGGACTTTTGCTTTTGGGAAGGTTTTGGATGACTGATTCAATTTTGTTACTGGTGATCGGTCTGTTTAGATTTTGCAGTTCTTCATGGTTCAGCCTTGGAAGGCTATATATTTCTAAGAACTTGTCCTCCCTCGTTCGTGCGAGTCTACCACGTTTAGGTGAATTTAGTAGTGGGCCTGTACATCTTGCTTGTCTGCTGTGCAGTGTGTCCTTTGTGGAGTTATTGTTGTTCAATTAGTTGTAAATTCCAGGGGAGCTTTACAGAGACTCACCTCATGCCGCCATTTTGATGACGTCTCAAATAATAGTATTTTTAAAAATTGTAAAAATATTAAAATCATTGTTCTAACTGCAATTGCCTAAGTATTAAAACTTGGCTTTTTCGAGCATAGACAATTGTCTGATAAAGTTTGTGTATATACTATATTCTACTTGTATTTTTATTTGGTCACTTTTTACACCATATGGGAACCATTAATAGCTTGAGTGTGTGCAGTCATAAATAATGTTTTATCAGAAAGTTATTGCCTTTGCCTTGACATTGTTTTATTCTTTGAAAGATACTGTCTTTTTTATACTAATTTGGAAAAATTGCTATAGTGTAAAAAAGAATCTAAGACACTGATTTTTAACAACAAAATATCCTCAGGCCATTAGAAGTGGAAAAATAATTGATTATATGTAATTTGTTAAACTTGACTTTGCTAGACTACAACTATTCCATTATTGATAGACTATTCAACCTTGATAATACAAAATGAGTAATAGTATTTTTCATCATTCTGTACTTTTATAAGGAAATAAATATTTTTTGGAAAGAAATACTGTTTGTAGTAAAAGGTAAATAACTTTTCAAATGACTTCTTTATAGTATTTTTAAAAAGAGAAGTAGTCAAAATTTTACATTTTTAAAAGAATATAATTCTAGCCAGTATTAAGTTGTTATAACCTACCAATGACCTGACTTAAAAGAAAACTGGCCTTTGCTAATTCCTTACATCCACTAACTCCCACCCCAAGTCGATAATAAAATAAATATTTTGGGATGAATCTAGAATGGAAATGTTGCTACAATGAAGAGATTTCTTATAATTATGTTTTCAAAACAGACAGTTCTACTTTCTGTCTGTACTACAAGGAAGAAACCGTGATGTTTTGTGATAAATAACATAAAAGTAAAGATAAATTAAAGTCAGATAAATTAAACTTGGATGAGATATAAAGAGCAGAGAAAAAGCAAACATAGTGTTAGGAAATTTGTCTGCATGACTCAATGACAAATATAGTTATAGTTTTCTTTTGAAATATAAAGCTAATTTTTCAGGCATAAAATTGAACAAATATTTTAGGACTTTTTAAACGATAATTGGTCATTATAACTTGTAATTACATGTGTTCATACTTTTTTAAAATTGAAAAAAAAATTAATATAAGGTAGGGGTATTTGGAGAGTTTTCTGCAAGACAGACTTAAATATTAGTATTATTCTCATTATAAATATATAATTTTCTAAGGAAATGTAATTATTACTGTAAATTTTAGAGTTATCAATACACACTCTTAAGAAATGCTTAAGCTGGACATATGAAATATTCACTCAATTTAATCTATTATCCAAATGGTAAAAACAAACAAACAAAAACTTACCCAAATATCAAATTTTAAATTATTACTCATAGACCATAATTATATTTATGCTTAAGAAGTTAATTTTTTTTTATTTTTAAGACTTTTAACATTTTAGGAAAGAAAACTCAATGTTAAAATTTTGAAGAATAAACGTTTAGTCTGGTGTTCTATCACCAGAAACTGATTTTTAAAAAAGTACAGTAAATAGCAAATAATTCCAAAAGATACCCAGGCATAGTCTGTAAGAGTTTAATAGTTCTTGGTACACACAGCTATCTCACCAAGCAACAACACAGAGGGAAAAAAAAAAAAATATATATATATATATATATAACAAAGAATACGCATATTCTTTGGGGACACCTGGTCTTTCACTTCAGTGGCATGCGTTTCCAGTGGCCTTCAGTCTCTAAACTCATGGGAAACTTCCAAACAGAAAAGAAATAAAACTACATTATAAAATTTTCTTCCAGAGGTGACTTCTAGTGCATTTGGGAGATAAAGTTTTGGTTTTGATTCAGGGAATTTTGTCACTTTGATAATGTTGAAAGGGGAAAATGGAAAAACATTTCAGTAAAATTATGACTGAATTTTATTTTTCAATAACTACTAAAATCTCTTTCATATTTTATAACTAAAATATATTCACAAAGGAAAGTTTACCATTCACTTTTATAATTGGATGTTCAATTTATTTTTCATTGTGAAAAGATCAAAGAAATCATGATATAAAAAAGGAAACCTACTTTTTGTCATGGATAGTCAAACACTTTTTTTTTTCTTCTGTTTTTTTTCCCCACATGAGTACACCATTAGGAAAAAGACAGCAACTTGGTAAAGCATTTTTGGGAGAGTAATTCACTTATGACGATCTCAGAAGCACACCAGTTTTAGTTAGGCTTTAAATATGGCTCTATTCTTTTTGTGTGTTTTTTTGTTTGTTTGTTTTTGTTTTTTGTTTTTTCAAAGATGATTAAAATACCTGGAGCTAATGGTAGAAAGCACCAAAAGGTTAGGTCAGTTTTAATGTGTTATGTTTATTTTGGTTCAATTTTACAAAGCTTTTACTGTTTATAATTGTAAATAACACCAATCAAATAAGTTGTTTCAGCTCCTACAATATTACATATTTATTTTAACTTATAATGGGATAACGTATGTCCATCTTAATATACCAATGTTACATAATGACATAATTATTATTTAGCATGTGTCACTTATTAACTTCAACTTTCTTTCATATAGAGAAGTTGTGTTCCCATAATATACCAAGAGCAAGTATACCGGGACAGCCCTCACTAAGGGACCAGCAGAGACTTCTTTTCCTTAAAGCTTAAGGCCATTTTCAGTCACCAGTTTATTGATTGATCAGCACTTTCAACACCTTGGAATTGTCCCTCTCTTGAGAAAGAGTATCTTTGTGTGTGAGTGAGTGTGTGTGTGTGTGTGTGTGTGTGTGTGTGTGTGTGACATTTGTTTTTCTCCTACTTCTTTCAGCTATTTTCACAACCCCTTCCAAAGTTCATTCTCTTCAATCCAAGAATTGTTCAAGTTTCTCAAATCTGTTATAGATCGGTGATCTCAAAGTATGGTCTCCAGAACAGTAGAAATAGCATCAACTTAGAACTTGTTAGAAAAACAGGTTATGGGGTACCATCCCAGACATAATGAATTACAAACTCGGAGAGATGGCCAGAAATCTGTGTTCGAACAAGTGATCCAAATTATTTCAATACACAGTAACGTGTGAGAACTATTCTTTTCCATTATTGTCTCTCCTTACTCTGTATTCTCATCTCAAATCTACTCAGAAATCAATGGTCTTTCCTTTCAAGCAGGAGTCAACCAACTTTTTCTGTAAAAGCTGAGATATCGTTTATGCTTTGTGGATCATATTATCTCTATCATAACTGCTCAACTCTATGTACACAATAGAATGTAATGAACAAGTGTGGGTGTATTCCAATAAAACTTTATTTGGCCACATTGAAATTTGAATTTAATATAACTTTATGTGGCATGAAATACTATTCTTCTTTTTACTTTTTAAACCATTTAAAAAATGTGAAAAACATACTTAGCTTGTGGGATGTACAGAAAAAAACAAAAGGCTGGCTACTTATAGGCCAGAGGCCATAGTTTGCCCATCTGTACTTTAGATCCATGATAGTGTGATGATTAATTTCATGTATCCACTTGGTCAGCCTATGGTACCCATTTGTTTAGTGAAACACTATTTAGATGCTGTTGTGAAGGTACTTTTTTAGATTTGAGTAACATTTACATAAGTAGACTTTGAGCAACATTAATTACCCTCCATTGTGTGAGTGGGCCTTGTTCAATCAGAACAACAATCAGTTGAAGACATTAAAAGATGGAGGTCCTTCAAAGAAGAAGGAATTTGGCTTCCTGATTGCCTTCAAACTCAAGACTACAATATTTACTGCTTCTAGAATTTCTAGCTTACTCTATGAATTTTGGACTCACCAGCCTCTACAATTGCATGAATTAATTTTGAAAATGTCTCTATCTATCTGTCTATCTATCTATCTATCTATCTATCTATCTATCTATCTATCTATCTATCTATCTAACCTACCCATCATCATCATCCATCTCATAATGGTTCTGTTTCTCCAGATAACTTTGATTAAAGCACTGCTCATATGTGGTCTATGGATTAGCAGTGTGAGTATCACCAAAGAGCTTGATAAAAATGCAGAATCCTGGGCTCCACTCTGGACCTACTGACACAGAATTTACATTTTAACAAGTTTCATAGTGATTTGTGTGCACGTTACAATTTCAGAAGGACTGAATTAGAATATGTCCTTAGTTTAAAAGTATTCCTTTATTAGCATGATTTTATTAGTTTAATAGCAATCTGTCCTACTAGGTTCTAATTCCATGAACATAGAATTACACCTTCAATGACTATCCTAGTGGCTTCCTAGTAATAGCACAGTATTTTGTCTCAAGCTTGAACTGTATTATCTTAAATGACTAGCCTAGTTTCTGGCCTATAGTTATTGAAATCCCCAGCCCTGAATACTAAAGACCAATATAAAGACAATCACAATTAATATTAGGTAGTATAGAGTGAGGCATCAATTTAAATTCTTTTGTTTTACAATAATTAATATTTCACATTCCTTAATTATGTTTTCTATAAGAGGTTAACTTTTTATTTACTTGGAAAGTACTGGATTATTAAAATGACCAAAAATAAGATGCAAACTATGCTATCATTCAGAGAACCCACACATATTTTGCAATCCATATTTACAAATAACACATAAATAACAGTAGCCATTTGTGTTTAATTGTTAATTTGAAGGTCAAAAGATATTAACCATAAGGCACTTTCTTTATTTGTCTCCCTATTCCAATTTCCCCAAACTATTTTATAGAAGTAGAGATTAGTGCTATAGTTTGGCTTCATCTCAGTTTCTTGCTGTAACTCTTGTTTTTGTTTTTTTGTAATAATGAAGAACATACTTCCCAGATTTTCTGTTCTTAGTGTAGTAGTTATTTTTGGTTTTCAGCGCTCCAATAAGATAATGTATGCCTTTGGGCCAATAGTTAACATTCTTTCTATAGTCTTCCCTTGTACCCTCAGACTTTTTTTCAGAAAAAAAAAATTATCTTTTCAGTAATAGTAAGACGAAAATAAGTTATTTTTCCTCAACATGATACAATCTCATGTAACAATTTAATAAAAGATACCAAAACAGATTACGTGATTTCTGGGCAATTTCTGGATAATATATGGCCTAATGTCATCGTATATATTTTAAAAATCAAGCTTTTCAATCAAATGCATAGTCACAACTCAGGAACGATACAATCAAATCACTTTGGTACTTTGGACATTATGTTAAGATTCTTTTTTTATCATGAATGAGAGTAAGACATAAATAATTGATGTAATTATTATTGTTTTTTTTAGATTAGCCCAACTTCCTCTAACTGGTGTCATCATTTTGTCTAACACCACTAAAAAAAGAAAACTCAGTAAAAAGAAACATTCTGTGGAGAGTGATCCATAACAAAATCTGTTTTTCTGTCCCTACACTGAAAAAAAAAAAAAAACACACACACATAGTCATAGAAAATGAGATATTCAAGTCTGCTTACTTACTGGAACGCAGTAATAGAATAAGCACAGAAACCAGATTTAAAAAGCTTTTTAAAACTCCACTCATTTTTCTTCATCATTTTTTAATGTAATACTAAGAAATATATTTCATTTGTACAATGGTGAGTTACTGAAACTAAGGAAGTTAAAGTTCTCTCCTTGATAATGGGGTAGATGTAGTCTCTTTTCAGCAAAGTGAGTCAGTGTTGCAATTTGTCTAGCTCCCACACTAACTATGAAAGATAGGTGAGTGGTTTAACAAATTTCCAGTATTCCTTTTTCTTTCTTCTGTTTTCCATTTGTTTGTTTGCTTGTCTCTATGATGTGCTCAAGTATTTTTATAAAACGGTGCTATGAAAAAATATACTTTTGAAAAATTACTATGAAATGTAATGATGGTTTTGAAGCAACTAAGTAAAATACTTTCAACAAAATTTAAAAGTATGAACGGTTAAATATATTAAGTAATCGGGGAAGGAATAATCTAACAATGCATGGGCTTAAAGAGACAAAAACTAGTTGCTTTATTAAAATTACTCTTTAAGTTTATATAAAAGAAGGGAATAAATGGTTCTAACACCTTGCTCTTACTTAACACAGGGAAAAAAATGTAATAATAGAAAGAAGAGTTAATGTCCCCATGAAGACCACTCAAAGAATGAAAAACAGGACTGGTGAGTAACTAGGTGCCCCAGTCTCTATGGCACCATCTACACACTCACTCTTGCCCTTCATTTCTTTGGAATTTTCCAGCAATAACCTGAGAAATTGCAAGAACCATCTCTTAAATTTTGCTCTTGGTATTATTATTCTTGTTGGTAGACAAAATAAATGTTTTGGCTTTTAACTTTTATTGATTATATGTATCTTCTTCACAATATTTTTTTTTCTTCAAACCCTTACAAAAATATACAGCTCAATTCTTATTTTTATTTTTCTTTAAAATAGCTTTTTTACTTTCTGACATAATAAAAAATGTCAAAAGAAGTCCTAGAAAGAAATTCTTATAAGAAACTAATAATGTGAATATCATGCATGTTACTGAAGCCTAAATCTTAAATGCTTAAATGCATTATAAACATGATTTTCAAATGAACCTGATTACTTAATTGCACATTTATAGATGCTATTTTGGATGTTTTCAAATTTCTACATGGTGAGAAAGGCTGGTAGTCACATATATGTCTCCTGCATCCTCTCACAATTACAGACTTTTGCAGGACTGTCACAAGGCCAGTAAAAAGTGACCTCAGGGAAATGAAAGTGAGGATACTTCAAAATCTGTCCAAAGAATTTTGGTCTCACAACACAACAATATAAGGAGGCATATCACAAGTGCTTTAAAAAAATAACTCCAGGGAAATGGCTATACATTTACAAAGAAAACATTTTTTTGTTATACATCAATACAGAAAATTAGTCCTTGAGCACAAAGTTTGAATTATGATGCAGGTGACTTTTTTTTTTTTTTAGCTGTGAATCTCTGAAGCTTCCAAGTGGGGGAAAAAAAAAAAAAGATTTTGTAAAAACGGAAACACACTTTATCATTCACTATAAGTAGCCAAACACAAATTGTTTTTGTCTGTTTAGCTTTAATTTTCAGTATCATTTGTTTCATTTTCCCTACTTATAAAATGAAGAGAGGATGATTGCAAAGGTTCTCACTAAATAGAAAATATAACCAGTTCGTTTTGCTTCTGAGTGTTATCTTATTATTTCTAAAACTGGAGGTTTTAGTCTCATGGTTCAGTCTCATCTGATGACCTTATCTCATACTGCAGAGAGAAAATAGCTGCAAATATTTAAGGACTAAAGACTATCACATTTACCAATCTATATTTTCTTTTTTCCATTTGGTCATTAAATATGGTATTCAGCCTCCTATCCAAATCCTCCCCTTTTCCAACGTGCTCTAGAACCCAATCTTTTTTACTTTCTCAAAGTCTTTGCATCAGAGTTATCCTCTTTCTAGTCTGAATCATACATTTCACCCTCTCTATTGCATAATTACATCAGCATGAAAAATGTAACTCATTTATGGCACACAGGTTGCAAGGCTCTGCATATAGTCTGGCTTACGGTTCTAAGCTTCCTGAATAATATATTAAGTTTTCTAAATACTTTATATAAATTATGTGTGTGATGATTTCTGTTATTTGCAAAGAAAACTAAAGAGGTATATAACACATTTTAAAATTGGAGAGGCTATTCATCACACAGAATAAGTAAACAATTACGTGACATGATAAAGAAAAAATGCTGCAGTATATTTAAAAGGTAAATATTGACAGCATTTTCTGAACATAAGAATAGATATAGCACCTAACGAGTGGAGTGAAAAAAAATAAATTATTGCAATTTGTCACATTGTTTTTCTAATGTACTTGTTTTAAGAGCTATTTTACTTAGTAATTCAATGGTTTTCATAGTATATAAAATAATTTTCTTTGCTTTTTCTGTCTGCTCCCCCGTCCCCTGAAGCGCTGCTCCCACTGCATCGCCCCAACATAATTATCTACTGGGATCGGATCAGCCATGATGAAATGTTCTCCAACCTTTACAAGATCCAGGAGATGGCGGCCAAACTGTGCCTGGAGGTGGAGGGGAAGATGGTCAGTAGGGCGGAAGGTAATGTTGATGACTCGCTCCAAGGTGGACATACCTCCGCTGAAGGCCCTGAGGGCAAAGGTACTGAAAGCACAGTAGTCACTGATGTTGATACTGTCATGAACCATTGTTTACAGGAAACCAGTTTCACAAAAGAAGCCTACAAGAAGTTCATCAAAGATCAATGAAATCAATCAAAGGGAAACCTGAAGAACAGAGACCAAAAAAAGAGTGAGACCTTTTATGACTAGCTGCACAACAAATCAAGCACATCCTTGCTAATTTTAAAAACGACCAGTTCTTTATTGGTGAAAACATCAATCGGGAAGGCATGGTTGCTCTGCTGGACTATGGTGAGGATGGTGTGACCCCACATATGGTTTTCTTTAAGGATGGCTTACAGATAGAAAAATGTTAACAAATTTAGCAATTTGGATCTAACACCTGTCATCATCATAATTGGCTGCTGCTTTTCATCCACACACCAGGACTAGGACAAATTTGACTGATGTTATCTTGAGCTCTTGATTTATTTGGAGCAAAGGCATTGTTTTTAACAAAAACATGTCATGTAGTTTGTCGAAAAATAAAATGCATGAAACTGAAAAAAAAAATTCTTCACTTGCATGAAATTCTCATGCCAACCTGAAAATATGCATGGCTTTGAATTCTTTACTAAGGGTAGTATATTCTCCTCCAGACATCCATGTTCTAAACTTCTAAACAATATATCATGCCTAAGGATAAGAGGTTCTGTCTTTTTATCAACAAGTGGTAAAGTCTACATTTTTTAAAAGGCTACATTTAAATTTAAAAAAATAAATCATGTGTCAACGATCTTATTCAGTAATTGATAAGGGAACCAGTAAGATGTTATTTATACATGTGTACAAGAATGGACACATGTATAGATAATCATGTGTGCTAAAATAAATTTGTTAATTAAATTCAACATCAAAAATAAAATATAATTGTTGGAATGATCTCTTTCAACCCTGGTAAGTAGGATGGAGACAATCAATTGCATCTGTACCAGACATATTAATAATTCATTATCTTCTTAATGAGCAGGAACAATTTGCATCACTCCCAGTCTTCCACAGTTAACCTCTATCTACACGAGTTGCATACCAGTAAAGACAATGAAAGGCATACACCCCAATAGAATCAGATTGTTTCAAATGTCTGCTAGCAACACCTAGCATTCCATGGAAAAAATACCCAGTAATCATTTACTTATTTCAAAAGCTTTTCCAATTTTTTCCTGATACAAGCATGTTCTACAGATGTGTCAGTCAAAGAGACTCATTCGTGGAAAATGACAAGGAAATTGAAAGGTCTAAAGTTCCCTGATTTTTAATGTTCAAACAGACATGCAATTATCTAAATAAAACTCTATCTGACCTATTCTAAATTTTCCATAAACAGAAGTAGATTGCTGGATTGCAACTTTCTTTGAAGATCCTTCTTTATACTTCTGTTTATATACATGATATACGAGGTCTAAAAATTACGTTTGCAAACTTTTTGCAACGTTACTCACCTTTTTTGATATTAGAGGGATTATTCATTATGAATTTGTACCAACTGAACAAACAGTTAACCAAGCTTACTATTTGGAAGTGCTGAAAAGGCTGTGTGAAAAAGGTAGATTAATTGAACTTTTTGCCAACAATTCATGGCTTTTGCATCACGACAATGCACCAGCTCACAAGGTACTGTCTGAGGGAGGTTTTAGGCAGTAAACAAAATTAACTGTATTGGGACACCCTCCCTACTCACCTGATCTGGCCCCCAATTACCTCTGTTTTTACCTAAAGATAAAGGAAATATTTAAAGGAAGATATTTTGATGACATTCATGACATCAAGGGTAATATGATGCAGCTCTGATGGCCATTCCAGAAAATGAGTTCCAAAATTGCTTTGAAGCATGAACTAGGCACTGGCATCAGTGCATAGCTTCCTAAGGGGAGTACTTCTAAGGTGGCTGCAGTGATATTCAGCAATGAGGTATGTAGCACTTTTTCTAGGATGAGTTCATGAACTTAATTGTCTGACCTCTGTGTGTGTGTGTGTGTGTGTGTGTGTATGTGTGTATTACTAATTAAAATATCAGTAATTTTCAATGTAAAATAAACATCAATACTACATTTCTTAAATATAATTTAAGGTGATATATAAAAATCCATGATCACTTTGTCATCACATTTATTTTTATATCCCCAAATTTTGAAGACACTAATTTAGTCACAATTAAACTGCCAGTACAGAGGTTTGACTTTACTTAAAAATAAGTTTTTAGTTTAATTCTACTAATTCTCTTTTTTAAATCAGAATCCAATGAGATAAATCTGAAAACTTCAAATAATAAAAAAGGAAAATATTTATGTTTTTTATTTATTTTTTTTTTAAATTATATTACTAGTTTCTAACCTTCAAGTAGGTCCCGAGTGAGAATGCTATTATATATTGGTTTCTGTGGGTAGTCTTTTCAAGTCAAGGAGAAATCTTTCATTCTACTTCCCCTGTGCCTCTTCTAGTAATGTAAACCTTTCATTGTGCATTAACCTCCCTGCAACCATTAAGTTTTTTTTGTATTAATTCACACTGAGAATGTTGAGATGGTACCCTGCTGAAAAGGTCCATATCAGCGTTCTATTGTTTTCCCATCAGGATTATTAATATAATAAGAAAATTGCTCACAAAGGTATTCTCATCCTTATTGCATTTCAATACGCTGTTTATACTAAGCAGATGTCGGCAACTGTGCTGTTAAGGGTTGTACACTTATCTATTCAAGGGATAAACAGGTGAATCTGCTTCAGCTGAATCATTTACATGTCTATAAAATATGTATGACCAGATTTACATATCAATGTAAGTAGCCATAGTTAAGATGTTCCTCTTGACCTGTCTTGAGAAATAAAAGTAAAAAAGATACTAGGGATTTAGAAAGATTATCCTGAAATTCTCATTAATGCTACACAATAGAGATGAAAAAGTAAAATGCATACAGATTAAATATATATATATATATATATATATATATTCAAAGCATGTTGAATTCTAAAGCCACTCTAAATTTCTCTCAGGAGTACACATTTAAAGTATTTCAGTTGTAGGTCATCACTTTAAAAAAAATCAGGAAGAAATTACCTGAAAATTCTGAAATTTACATAAAATTGGTATCAGTATTAGATGCTGTTCTATAGCAGTATTAGATGCTATTCTCTGTTTTTTATTACACAGAAACTCTCTCGAGAATTGGAGAACAGTGATTTTAACCATTGACTGGACTTTCTACCTTGGATGTAAGAAGAGCTGTATACACTTGCTCAGTACATTTAGCTGGAACTTGTGAAAAATGCAGGATCTCCGGCTCTTCCCCAGACCTAAAGGATCAGAGTTTGCATTTAACAAGATGCAAGGTGATACATATGCACATTTAATTTTGAGAATCACTCATTTGCATGCCTCTGCCTTTGCTTCCCTTCAGCCTATTTTGCATGAAACAATTTCTGAAATCTGAGACTGCAACATTATCACGATATAGTCTAATAGGAAAAAGTCTCATACAAAAAATACAAAAATAATTGAAAATCATGGCTCAATACTACCAACATAGTGACATTACTCAAAGATAAACTAGATGATCTTGCTGCTTGACTCTGTATAATAGTTTCCACTAGGCCTCCAAAATAAAATCCAGATATCTGTCATTGAAGGCCTGTGAATACTTAGGCACAGCCCAATTATCTCACAATCACATGCAAATTTGGTTCTCTAGATATATTAAAACTTGCAATTTTTTGGAACTCTAATTATCTTTCTTGTCTCAGAAATCTTTATATACTCATTGCTCTGACTAGAATGTGATATCTATCTCTGCTGCTCTTTTTCAATTTCATGATGAACCTTCTATCAAGTGTATGCACTGTGAAACCCTGCTTAATTTCAAACTCTCCTTACTATGTTTTACTTATGTCTATGAGATCCCCCAATGAAAGTCCAATAGACATATTCATATACATGCATATGTTCAAATCAGACTCACACTACAGACCTTGAAAAGTGAAATAGAAGAATTAGTCCATTCGTCCCTATGTCCTAGATATAGAGTCTAAAAACATGTAAAAAAAAAAATGGATGAAAGGATATTCAAAATGGCTTCCAGTTTTTATATTCAGGTTTAGTCTTAGACTAGCATTACATGACAATTAAAAGTTTATATAGAATATTTACCTCATTGATAGAGATTCAAAACATTACCTTCAAAGAGTAAACTATTTCTTCTTTTCCCCACTTAGAGCCTCAAAAAGCAGGGAGAATGAGAGAGAGAGAGAGAGAGAGAGAGAGAGGGATTTCATCTGGATTATATCATCCATCTCTCATCTGTACAAGAATTTGAAGGCCTGTTATGATAGAATGTCTAGTCTTAGCCCACTGCTGCTTTCTCTGTTATTCACAAAGTGCATATTATCAAAAGGGTAACCTAAGTCTACTTACTAATGAATGTAAAAGAATGAGTGGTTAAAAGCCTTTTAAAGACTCTTTCAAACTTGGTATTATATCATTCCATAATAAAATTTAGGTAAATGATTTGCTTTGCTGCATACATATAGAATAAATACAGAGACAGAAAAAAAGAGAGGAACGCTTAGGGCACAAAACAAGTAAAGCCATTTATTATCCCAGAAACATCTATGTACTTTGGAACATCGGAATAGATAGTTTTCAGTATTTCATGACAAATTACATAATTATAATTGTACTATATCTATATATATCATTACAGTTAAACATAGCACCTTTATAAATAATTTAGAATGTGAGATGAGCCAATGGATTTTCTACTATTTCTTGAAACACCTTAGTTCTCTTCAGGCCACATATTTAGATGATCTCTAAAATACTTTCTATTTCCTTTAACAGGCTCCCCAAGTGTTATAGTTACTCCTTGTCTAATATTCATTCATGCATTCATTATTTATTGATTACTTACAAGCAGTTATTGAGAACTCTATGAAAAATAAATTTGTTAGCATAAGGATAATAACAAAATGAGCTAAGCAAAGTGAGGTAAATCTGGAGTATAGATATTATGTACAATAAACGTGAGAGCAGAGCCTGGAAAAGGACATTGACAATAGATGACACTTTTTTGGAATTAATATTCTATTCAGTTCTGCCTTTCACATGAGTCTTTCCCCAACTAAAGGAATGATGCTTGATGGGGTCTGGCTTATCTATCTCTGTAGTCTATGGCATTAATAATGGTACTACGTAGTGAATCCGAGGACTATTTCAGTTCTTCAGTTCTGAGAAAGTAACAGCTCTTATTTCATCACACATTGACTTTCTTCATTTCCTCTATTTCTTCCTACTAAATTTCACATTAAATGAATCTCATAACTTCTCAATCTGTTTTCAATATCTCATAATATTTTTAAGTTGGATGATTTAATTGTGGTAACTTTTTTTCTTAAATAAAATAAATCTTCAGATTCTCCTTCTAGTTTACTAATTTGTTATTTTTTGTTACTTATTCTCCATTAGAAATTATATTTTTCTTCCCATGGTCTAAATATAACAACACATTTTTGTTGCAGTTTCGTCCAGCTTTTTTAAAGATGCAACTCCCTTCATTAGCTCTCAAAGATTCACACACATTTTTATTTTGAACTATTATCTGATGTCTCTTTTAATCATTTCCGTCAGTTATATTTTTCTCTCAATTTTTTTGTGTGTTTATTTTATGGGGTCTTTTCTAGCTGTGGGTCATACCAGGAATCACAAATATCCTATCTTCTTCTTGGAGGTTGTCTGCAATGCTTACAGAACTGATTATTTCTGTTCCAAGGTTGCAACATCAGTTGCAAAGCATCTAGTTTGGAGTCTTTGGGATTAATAACTAAGGTTTTCATGGGTCACAAGCACTACAGTTTCTTGTCTGCTTTCTTTTTTAAAATTAAATGATTTATTTATTCTTTTCAGTTAGAGTTGATATTCGACATTACTTTATACTAGTTTTAGTTATACAGCGCAATGATTAGACATTTATATAATTTATGCAATGATCCCCACCCCATTAAAATAGCACCCACTTGGCACTATATATAGTTGCTGCAACATTGACTTTATTCTCTATGGTGTACTTTATATCCCTGTGCCTTTTTTTTTTTTTTTTGTATTTTGTTTTTTTTTGTATTTTGTATTTTTTGTATTCTTTTTTGACTACCAATTAGTATTTCTTCATCCTTTCACCTTTTTCACCCAGATTTCCAACCTGTGTCTCCTCTGGAACCATTGGTTTGTTTTTTGTAACTATGAGTCTGTTTCTGTTTTGTTTGTTATATATTCTTTGGATTCAACATATAAGTAAGATCATATATGTCTTTTTTCTGTCTGACTTATTTCATTTAGAATAATACCCCCTAAGTATGTTATTGCAAATGGTAAGACTTAAGTCTTTTTTAAGACTGATTAATATTCCGTTGTATACATGTACCACCCTTTCTTTATCCATTTGTCTATGGATGGGCACCTGGGTTGCTTCCATATCTTGGCTATTAAAAATAGTGCTGCAATAATGCACTAAAAAGATTATTCATAACGACAAAGTGAGGTTCATCCCAGGGGCACAAAGATGGTTCAACATTCGCAAATCCATCAATGTGATACATCACACAAACAAAATAAAAGACAAAAATCATATGATTATATCAACTGATGCAGAAAAAGCATTGACAAGATACAACATCCATTTATGATTGAAACACTTAATAAAATAGATATAGATGGAAAATACCTTAATATAATTAAGGCCATATATGACAAACCCTCAGCTAATCTCATAATTAACAGTGAAAAACTGAAGCCCTTTGCTCTACGTTCAGGAACACGACAGGGCTGTCCCCTATCACCTCTGCTTTTCAACATAGTGTTGGAAGTCCTCCCCAGAGCAATCAGGCAAGAGAAGGAAATAAAAGGTATTCAAATTGGGAATGAAGAAGTTAAATCGTCACTCTTTGTAGATGACACAATGCTATATATAAAAAACCCTAAAGACTGCACCAAAACGCTATTGGAAACAATCAACCAATACAGTAAAGTTGCTGGCTATAAAATCAACGTATAAAAGCCCATTGCATTCCTATATACTAACAATGAAATCTCAAAAAAGAAATAGTAAAAAAGAAGAAAACAATTCCTTTTGCAATTGCAGCAAAAAGAATAAAATACATAGGAATAAACTTAACCAAGAATCAGAAAGACTCATGTGCAGAAAACTACAAGATATTTTTAAAAGAAATTGAAGAAGAAACAAAGAAATGGAAAGATATTCCGTGCTCATAGGTTGGAAGAATCAACATAGTTAAAATGGCCGTATTACCCAAAGCAATATACAGATGTAATGCAATCCCCATCAAACACCCAATGACAATTTTTAAAGGAATAGAACAAAAAATCATCAGATTTGTTTGGAACCACAAAAGACCCCAAATAGCAAAAGCAATCTCAAGAAAAAAGAACAATGCCTGATGTATCACACTCCCTGACTTTAACTTGTCACTACAGGGCAACAATAATCAAAACAGCATGGTATTGGAAGAAAAACAGATACATAGACCAATGGAATAGAATTGAGAACTCAGAAATAAAACCACATAAATATGGACAGATAATTTTTGACAAAGAAGCAAAAAACATACAATGGAGAAAAGACAGCCTCTCAATAAATGGTGCTGGGAGAATTGGAAAGCCATGTGCAAAACAATGAAACAGGACTACTATCTGTCATCATGTACCAAAATTAATTCAAAATGGATCACAGACTTAAGCATAAGACCTGAAACAATAAACTTCATAGAAGAAAACATAGGTACTAAACTTATGGACCTTGGGTTCAAAAAGTGTTTTATGAATTTGACTCCAAAAGCAAGGGAAGTAAAATCTAAAATAAATGAATGGGATTATAGCAAACCTAAAAGCTTCTGCACAGCAAAAGGAACCATTGACAAAATAAAGAGGCAACCAACTGAATGAGTGAAGATTTTTGCAAACAGTGTCTCAATAAGGGGCTAATATCCAACATATACAAGGAAGTCATGCAACTCAACAAAAGAAAAACAAACAACCCAATTGAAAAATGGGCAGAGGACCTGAAGAGACATTTCTCCAAAGAGGACTTACAAATGGCAAAGAGACATATGAAAAAATGCTCACCATCACTAATTATCAGAGAAATGCAAATAAAAACCACAATGAGATATCACCTCACCCCAGTTAGAATGGCTGCCATCAACAAGACAAATAGTAACAAGTGTTGGAGAGGCTGTGGAGAAAAAGGAACCCTCATACACTGTTGGTGGGAATGCAGACGGGTGCAGCCGCTATGGAAGGCAGTGTGGAGGTCCCTCAATAAATTAAAAATAGAATTACCGTATGATCCAGCAATCCCATTCCTAGGTATCTACCCAACAAATCTGAAATAATTTATCCATAAAGACACGTATGATCCAATGTTCATTACAGCTTTATTTACGGTAGCCAAGACATGGAAACAACCAAAATGTCCTTTAATAGATTAATGAATAAAGAAGTTGTGGTATATATGCACAATGGAATACTATTTGGTGGTAAGAAAAGATGAAATAGGACTATTTGTGACAATATGGATGGATCTTGAGATTATAATGCTAAGCGACATAAGTCAGACAGAAAAAGCAGAGAATCATATGATTTCACTGATATGTGGTATATAAACCAAAAACAACAAAAGAACAAGACAAACAAATGAGAAACTAAAACTCACAGACACAGACAATAGTTCAGTGGTTACCAGAGGGTATGGGGGGAGGGGTGGTAGATGAGGATAAAAGGGATCAAATATATGGCGATGGAAGGAGAACTGACTCTGGGTGGTGAACACACAATGGGATTTATAGATGATGTGATACAGAATTGTACACCTGAAATCTATGTAACTTTAATAACAATTGTCACCCCAATAAACTTTAATTTAAAAAAAAAATAGTGCTGTAGTGAATATAGGGCTGCATATATATTTTCCAATTAGTCTTTTGGATTTCTTTGGATAAATACCCTGAAGTGGAATTGCTGGGTCATAAAGTAGTTCTATTTCTAGTTTTGTGATGAACCTCCAAACCGTTTTCATAGTGGATGAACCAATTTGCAATCCCACCAGGAGTGCACAGGGGTTCCCCTTTCTCCACATTCTTGCTAATACTTATTTGCTGATTTATTGATGATGGCCATTATGACAGGAGCTAGGCGATATCTCATTGTGGTTTTAATTTGCATTTCTCTGATTAATGACGTTGATCATCTTTTCATATGTCTACTGGCTATCCATATGTCCTCTTTGGAGAAATATCTACGTAGGTCCTCTGCCCATTTTTTAATTGGATTGTTTGTTTTATTTGGTACTGAGCTGTATAAGGTTTTTAAATAAATTTTGTATAGTGACCCTTTATCCAATGTATCATTGGTGAGTATATTTTTCCATTCAGTAGGATATGTTTTTGTGTTGTTGGTGGTTTCTTTGTTGTGCAAACATTTCAGTTTGATGTAGTCCCATTTCTTTATTTTTTTTCTTTTGTTTCCCTTGCTCAAGGAGATAGATCAGTAAATAAAATTACTAAGAGCACTGTCAGAGAGTTTACTGCCTGTTTGGTTGTTTTGTTTTGTTGTTTTTTTAGGAGTTTTATGGTTTTGAGTCTTACATTTAAGTCTCTAACCCATTTTGAGTTTATTCTTGTATATGGTGTAAGAAGGTGGTCCAGTTTCATTTTTTTTTCATGTAACTGTCTGGTTTTCCCAACACCATATATTGAATAGAACGTCTTTACCTCACTGTATATTCTTGCCTCCTTTGTCATATATTAAATGACTGTGGGTTTATTTCTGGGCTCTCTATTCTGTTCCATTGATCTAAGTGTCTGTTTTTAAGCCAGTTCCATGCTGTTTTGGTTACTATAGACTTGTAGTATATTTTGGTATCATGTAGTGTGATAATTCCAATTTTGCTCTTTTTTCTTGACGTTGTGGTGGCTATTCGGGGTATTTGTAGTTCCACATAAATTTTAACATTATTTTCTGTAGTTCTGTGAAAAATGCCATTGGTATTTTGACAGGGATTGGACTGACTTTATAGGTTTCTTAGTGCAGTTCAGACATTTTAACTATATTAATTATTTCCATTAATGAGCATAGTATGTGCTTTCATTTATTTGAATCTCTTTTACTTCTTTCTTCAGTGTCTTACAGTTTTCTGAGTACAAATCTATTACTGCTTTGGTTAACTTTATTCCTATGGTTTTTATTATTATTATTATTATTATTATTATTATTATTATTTTATTATTGATATTATTATTCAATTGTAAATGCGATTGTTTCCTTCATTTCTTTTTCTGATTATTATTAGTGTATAAAAATACAATTGATTTCTGAATATTAACTTTGTATTTTGCTACTTTACTAAATTTATCAATTCTAATAATTTTTGGTGGAATCTTTGGTGTTCTCTGTATATAGTATCATGTCATCTATAAATAATGACTGTTTTACTTCTTTCTTTCCAATTTGGATGTCTTTTATTTCTTTTTCTTGTTTAATTGCTGGGGCTAGGACTTCTAGTACTATATGAATAAAATTGTGAAGACAGTGGACATCCTTGTCTTGTTCCTGATCTTAAGGTGAAAGCTTTTAAGTTTTCCTCACTGAGTATATTAGCTTTTGTCATATGTGGCTTTTATTATGTTGAGATACGGCCCTTTTATCCCCACTTTGCTGAGAGTTTTTTTTAGGATTTTTTTCAAATTCCTTTTCTGCATCTATTGATATGATCATACGATTTTTCTCTTTCATTTTGTTTTTGTGCTGTATCACTTTAGTTGATTTCTAGATATTGAACCAAACTTGCATCCCAAAAATAAATTCCACTTGATCATGATGTATACATTTTTTTATATATTGTTGAATTCAAATTGATATTATTTTGCTGAGAATTTTTACATTTATGTTCTCAAGGATATCGGCCAAATATGTTTGTGTGTGTGTGTGTTTGTGTGTGTGTGTGTGTGTGTGTGTGTGTGTGTGTGTCTTTGATTTTGGAATAAGTGTTATGGTGCATAAATGTTTGTAAGGGTTATATCCTATTTTTGGATTGATCTCTTTATCACTATGTAATGTCCCTCTTTGCTTTCATAGTCTTTGTTTTAAAGTCTATTTTGTTTGACATAAGTATTGTTACTCCAGATTTTTCCCCATTGGCATGCAATGTCTTTCTTCTATCCCTTTACCTTAAACCTGTGTGTGTCTTTCGATCTGATGTGAGTCTCTTATAGGCTGCATATGTAAGGGTCTGTTTTCTTATCCATTAAAACACCCTATCTTTTAATTGGAGCACTTAACCCATTTACATTTAAAGTGATTATTGACAGTTATATAGTTATTGCCATTTTATTATTCATATTTATAGCCCCTTCTCCCCATTTTCTTCTTAAAGAAGTCTCTAATATTTATTTTAATACCGGTTTGGTGGTGATGAACTCCTTTAGCTCTCTCGAATTTGGGAAGTTCTTTATCTCTCCCTCAATTTGAAATGCTAGCCTTGCTGGGTAGAGTAGTCTTGGTTGTAGGTTCCCACTTTTCATCACTTTGAATATTTTGTCCTAATCCCTCTGTCCTATACATTTTCTGTTGAGAAATCAGTTGTCAGTTTTATGGGAGCTCCCTTGTAAGTAAATAATTCCATTTCTCTTGCAGCTTTTGTGATTCTCTCTTTGTCTTTAACCTTTGCCATTTTAATTATGATGTGTCTTATTGTGGGCCTGTTAGGGGTTCATCTTATTTGGGACTCTCTGCATTTCCTAGGCTTGCATGTCTATTTCCTTTGCCAGGTTAGGTCAGTTTTCTGTCATTATTTCTTCAAATAGGTGCTCAATCCCTTGCCTTCTCTCTTCTTCTGATACCCCTCTCATGCAAGTGCTACACTTGATCCCCCAGAGGTCTTTTAAACTATCCTCTTTTTTTTTTCATTATTCTTTTATCGTTTTGTTGTTCTGACTGGGTATTTTCTGCTATCTTGTCTTCCAAATTGCTGATTCGATACTCTGCTTCACATCTAGTCTGCAGGTGATTCCTTCTAATGCATTCTTCATTTCAGTTATTGCATTCTTTCCTTCTGACTGGTTCTTTTTAATGGTTTCTATGTCTTTTTATACTTGCTATCTCTTTGTTGAGGTCTCACTGAGTGCCTTGGGTATCCTTATAACCAGTCTCCCTGTTTTAGCCCAGTGGTCTTAAATAGTAGGCGTCCTCTAGGGCTTAGTGTCACAGTCTCTCTGACTGCCTGTGCTAGGTACTCCAGGTGAGTCCCTTTTGTGTGTTGTGTGTGCCCTCCTGTTAGCACATCAATGAGTTGAGATTGAACTTCAGGTTGACTGGCTGTGCTGTTTTGCCACATCCACATCTTATGGGCTGCTGTATGTGGGTCCACCCCATGGAGCATGCTTTGTACCAGTGGGTTCTGGTGTCTGTTGAGACCATCCTTTGTGTGTGCCACTTATGAGGCTAATTGGGTGGTTCTCTGCTGTGGTCTGAAGCTGACCTTCAGGTATGTTTGTTCTAGGGCCTCTTGAGAGAGGCTTCAGTGCAGGCCCAGGTCAGCCATAGCCTGTGACCAGCCCGGGACTACCTAGTAGGAGGTACAAAGTGAACTCTGTTGATCCTTCCCTGTGCTGGGCTTGGAAATGCATCAGACAGCCCATGCTGTGAACCAAGGCGAGCTTCCACCAGTACCTGGCCTAGGGTAGTTCCATAAAAAGCCCATGGTACCCTGAGGCCTGCTGCTGCCTGCCACCCTCTATAAGGCTCAGCTGCTGAAATAGCCTGGTGCAGTAGGTGAGTTGCATGAGGCAGGGTCTCAGGGAGTCACCACAGTGGTATGAGTCATGCTCATCAAGTTAATGTAGATTCTGGTTTGGTTGTAGTGCTGAACCTGAAACTAGTCAGCAAAAGTCTTAGAGCACAAAACGACTATCTACCACCTGCCTTTGGCCCACCAACACTGACACTTGTCCAAAAAAGAGTGCAACATGGGGAGGGCTGGCTGCTCACCGAGAAAGTGCCTCTGGTGTTGCATGAGTTGGGTGGGGTAGAGTCCCAGGGAGTCACCAGGGTGGAACAAGTGGAGCTCACCAGGCCAATGCAGATTCCAATTTGATCAAGTGAGTAGTGGGCTCAACACAGGAAATATGGTGCCCCCCCCCACCGCCAGCTGCGTGGGAGAAGGACCCTACACAGTGAAAATGGCGACTATCCTTCCAGTCCTTGCTGTGAAGTCACACAACTCAGTCTTTTCATGTATGTCTCTAACATCTGCCAAGTCATTGTCCCTCCACCAGAACCCAGGGTGAGTGCCTGCAAGTGAGTCTATGCAGGACCTTTAAGAGGATGTTTGGGTTTCCCACAGCCTTCTCTCTGACTTAAAAGGTTGGAATCCCCACTGACATCAGTAGTTTGCCTAGGGAGCCTGGTATGGGGCTAGGCTCCCTTGCACCTCTGAGGTGGGACCACCACAGCTGAGATATTCCTCCCAATTCTCAACTGCTACACTCGGGTGTGGGTGCCAACCATTCTGCATCTCCACCCCTCTTACCAGTCTCGACATGGTTTCTTCTTTATACCTGCAGCTATAGGACTTCTGCTCAGCTACACTTCAGATGGTTCTCCAGGTTGATGTTTTATAATTTAGTTGTAATTTTAATGTGGTCCAGGAGGAGACAGACACAGTACTTATCTACTCCATTTTCTTGGATATCCACTCTTAACTTTATCTCTGTCTTTCTTTTTCCCTGGGCTTTATTTTTCTGACTCACAGATAGTTCCCTTTCTTGATCTCAACTCTGTTCTGAATTCAATTACATATTTGTAAAACCCTTCTGTGTTTTCTCTGGGTATCCTTGGGAATGCTCATTTCTCCACCTTTAATCTAGATTTATAGTTTAAAGCACACATATATTTAGCCTGACTCTATCTTAAAACTGAAAGTACACACCATTTTTGTTTGGCCTTGAAACATAGGTTTGTGTCTTATACACTAGGAGAAGCAAAATGAAATCAGAGACTTCCTTCAGCAATGCATGGAAGGTAGAAGAACAAAGTGTATTTAGAGAATGATGGTAATATATACACATATTTTCTAATGATTTAAATATAAATCTCATCTAAAACAACTTCACAGAAACATCCAAAAAAAAATGATTCACCAAATATAAATATATGTGCACCACTTTTCTTTCAAGTTGACACGCAAAATTAACCATAAAAAAATACATATTCTTTGACAACATTGTTTATTTGTACTTTGTCCTAGAAAGGAGCTGCAGTGCTGCAGCTGTCTGCTTTCATGTGGAACCATCTATACACCTGGTCTGAGTCTTCTTTTCTTTTATCAACTGATCATGGGAAACTCCCCAGTAGGTAATAGGTGTTAACTGGGAGAGAGAAGGTATTAATAATAGTATAGTGGGAGTGAAAAACATGGGCATTGGGGCCACTACTCCATGTAATTTACTTATTTTTTCAGGCCCTGCACAGGCTAGATATCATACGCACCACTTCCATATGATGATATAGCATTGCTGTATATACCCAACTTTATTGCAGGTCAGATAATGTCCAGTTTACAGTGGACAGTTCACAGCACATGGTAACTTGGTGGCAGACCAAGTAGCAGACCAAAGCTACTTCTCTAAAAAACAATAGTTATTCATAGAGGATGGCAAAGCTTTGCTCCAAAATCCTATGTCTGCACTGTGATTCTTTTAAAGTGACTCTAAACAGCATCCCTAACTTCCACTAACATTTCAAGGACCATTAGATCTGTTGCATCATACAACTCAAGTGGCAGAACAGCTTGCACAGCAGCCTGGAGACTAATGGAGGTGTAACAGCTTGAGTCCAAAGGCAGTCTTTCTTGCTCAGGAGAGGTCTTTCTGTGCTCTATTAAGACCTTCAACCAATCAGGTGAGGCCTACCCAACTTATGGAAGGTAATATGCTTTACTCAAAGTCCAATGATTTAAATGTTTATATTATTAAAAAAAAAAAAAAAAGTCAAAATAGGGAAAAAAAAAAGAGAGATAATAATAGCTGCCGGTACCAAAGAAAAAAAGCTGGTTTGAAGATGGGTACTGTGCCACATCTTATTGAAGCCATTCCGTCTTTTCCATAATTAGTTTTTCTAGATGTTTAAAATCATATTACTTTCACAACTGCCTTAAGATTAAAATAATGGGGAAAAATGAACCAATAAACTGCCAGTTATGGGAATTGAGGTCACGGCTGACAGAAAATAAAAGTCATACAATATTGATTTCTACATAAAAACCGTACTTATGTTAACAAATATCCCCATGTCAGTGGAACATTTTCTAAAAATATTTGCATTTAGCATTAAAATAGTTCTAGAGTGATCCTTTCCTGATTTGAGTTACTTGCCCCTTAATGAAAGGGATAGACTGTAAGCTTTGAGCAGTAGTGAACTTGATATTTTATGTATCGAGGTAAAGTTTGAAATATTTTCTTTTGAAAAACATATTTTAAATTATTTTATCAAGACAAAGCATATGTGCAGATTTAAAAATTTCATATATTATAAAAGCATCATGAGAGCAAGGATCAAGAGTGGTTGGATGGCTCAGTTGATTAGAGCGCAAGCTCTGAACAACAAGGTTGCTGGTTCAGTTCCCACATAGGATGGTGGGCTGCGCCCCCTGCAACTAGAATGAAAACAGTGAGTGGACTTGGAGCTGAGCTACGCCCTCCACAACTAGATTGAAGGACTATGACTTGGAGCTCATGGGCCCTGGAAAAATACAGTTCCCCAATTAAAATTAAATAAAATAATTTTAAAAAAAGAGAGAGGATGAGCAAGGATTATACTCTGACCCATTTCTTTAAAACTTCTGCTCCTCTCAAGCAACTACTTTCAATATTTCCAGATGCTTCTTCTGTTAGTTACCTTATGCTCCTAAATAATGGGGCGTACTGTTATTTTTGTCTTACCAGTTATAGACTCTTTTATTTAACAGTAATGATGAGGGAGGACATACATGTCTCTTCTAGCCCATTCCCACACCCTGACTGTCTCCTTTTCTCATCCTCCTGATAAAATTATATTGCCATTTAATTTAAACCATCAATTAGGGTTTTTCTTATTTTTATCTGCAAAATATGTTCAGTAAAGAACAAAGTAGTATACTATATCTAATTATATTTTCTTTTTTTTATATCTGTGTTTTTCTGTTATTGCTTTTTAAATTTTTTTCAAATGTTCAGTTGTATATATACCCGTCATTACTTTTTTCTACATTCTCCTCAGATACATAGTGTTTTTAAAAGGGTAAACTCTGTTAGCTAATCCATTTTTTTTTTTTTTTCTTTTCCTTGCAGTTCCTCTTCCTCCTGTTCCATTCTGACCTGGCTGCTCTCTGGACATGCTACATTTCCATTATTTTAGGATTTCCCTAATTCATCTTCTATTTCACACTTCATGTTTTCTCTTAATTAGCTTACTCCTTTACTTTCAGAAGCACATTTGCTACAAGTTTTCTAAGAAAGGATACATGTGAGATATTTTGTTTTGAGTTTTAGAATGTCTTAAAAAGTTTTTATTCTATGCTTATGTTTGATTGACAGTTTGTAAATATATGCTTTACTGTGTCTGATTCAATTAGTAGAGTGAATTTTCTCATTTGTTCAGAAGAAATTAGAAATATAAGAACTATGTAATTCCAATTAAATTATATGACTATTATTGATCAGAACTATATGATCCTCTCACTTTCATGCTTTCTTCCTTGATGAGGTTTGCTTAAGCATTATTCATATAAAATCAATAATTTCCCTTTTTGGGAAAATCTTTCTGCTTCTTGACATAGTTGTTTTTAAAATTTACATTTAATAGAAGTATTTGTTTCAAAAATTGTTACTAATAAATTCAAATTAATGCTTATCAAAAAAAAAAAAAAGAAACTCTTTTCCTTGGACCACAGCATTCATTATAAGGGGGAATGCCTTATATGTTTTCAGTCTAAATCATTAAAAACTTGTGTTTAAGAGACTACTGGATTCTGGAAATGCTTCCTGGAATGCTGCATAGATAACTTGTGCCAAACAATCAGGGCACACTGACCAAAAATAGTCATATTAGAATACTTTCATATTTCATATAAGATATCTCAACTATCAAATAAATTATTAAGTTTGTGAAACATAACATGTACCTTTTTTTGTTATAGCTTGCTTTGGGCCATTTATTAATTCTTTATACTTCTAATTGTGGAACACAAACAAAGAAGAATTGAAAATAAAGTTTAATTAAAAAAAAGATGGATTGAAAATAAAGTCAGTCAATTTGGCTATCTGTTAGCATTTTGGAAAAAATTAATTTGGATAAAGGATGAAGTTAATAATTAAGATAAAGTTTGATGATTATATATTTATTTCATTTGACCTTACTATTTTGATCCTCTTTTATAAAGTGATATATATGGGTTATTATAACAAAAAAGCCTATATAAATATAATTGACATATAACATTGCGTAATTTTAATGTGTACAATAAGTTGATTTGATATATTTACATATTGCAATATGGTCACCACCATAGACTTAGCTAATACCTCTATCATGACACATAATTATAAAACCTTTTTTGGCTTTTTTTTCCTTCTTTCCTTCTTCCCTCCTCTCTCTCTCTCTCTCTCTCTCTCTCTCTCTCTCTCTCTCTCTCTCTCTCTCTCCTTTCTTTCTTTCTTTCTTTCTTTCTTTCTCTCTCTCTCTCTCTCTCTCTCTCTCTCTCTCTCTCTCTCTCTCTCTCTCTCTCTCTTTCTTTCTTTCCTTCCTTCCTTCCTTCCTTCCTTCCTTCCTTCCTTCCTTCCTTCCTTCCTTCCTTCCTTCCTTCCCTCCCTCTCTCTCTCCCTTGCTCTCTGTCTCTGTCTCTCTCTCTCTCTCTCTCTCTCTCTCTGTGTATCATACATACAGAGAAGAAGTACATGTAACATATGAAGCAGCTTACAGCATCTTCACTGAACTTCTGAAGGAGAGCAGAGTTTGCCCCACCAAAATATGTCTCTTTGGGGACATTGATTATTTTAATCTGGTTAATTTTAAGAAACAGCAGACAAGGGAGAAGCTCTGAAATCCAAGTAGAGCTTATTTTTTGTAAAACGACATTTACATTTATAAAGGAAACCTCCATTTCTAAGGGTGTTTTCCTCACTGTACCAGGACTGCCTTCACTATCAATGGAGAAGTCACAGACTAAATCTGCATGACAACCTGACCCTTGTTTACTGTGTTTTTCCTGGTCACCTCCCTTAACTGACTCTCCCTGCCCCCACATCTTCTTTGGTCTGTAGCTGAAGGTGATATTTAAGGTGGTGACTTCCTCTATTTTTGTGAGTTACTCAGTGTTTCTGGGTCTCACCCATGTACCGTATTTCCCTGAAAATAAGACCTAGCCACACTATCAGCTCTAATGCATCTTTTGGAGCAAAAATTAATATAAGACCCAGTCTTATTTTACTACAATATAAAAGCCGGTCTTATATAATATAAGATTGGGTCTTATATAATATAATATAACATAATATTGGGTCTTATATTAATTTTTGCTCCAAAGACACGTTGGAGCTGATGGTGCAGCTAGGTCTTATGTTCGGGGAAACACGGTATACAGGAGGAAAAAAAAAAAAAAAAAAACTTTTTTGGTGAGAATAAAATGCATATTGTTAAATTTTAAAAAAGCCTTGTGTTTAGATGTAATAATAATATTATTGCTTTATCTTTTATTTAAAGAAGAAAATTCTACCAAGAAATCATAAAGTATTCTTAGACACAAAGATTCATAACTTCTCGGAAGATACTGGAACAGTATTTCTCAAGAATATGATCTGTCACAACAAATACAAAATATATCATGAAATATACATTGGTTGGAGCTACCTATACCTAACTGGCACACATATACAAACATTGGAAATAGAGAAAACAAAATTGGAGTGGTAAAAGAGGTTTCTTACCCTGGGGATCAAATGGTGGAGAAGCTAAAGTACATAACTTTTACTGCAATTATTTTACAGACAGACAAGCATATGAGTATTCTTCTTGGCTTTAGAACACAGTGTCTTAAAGTACAAGGCTACATTGTTTTGAGAAGGAGCTCTTGAATTTTGAGTATATGCTAAATTAATAACTAAAAGAAAAACAAAACTAACTATAGAAGTAAAGGTGAACACATTTATTTGTACTTCAAAACTTAATTTAACTAGTAATTCATAAAAATGGAATCACATCTCCACTCAAACAACAAAACCTATCACTATAAAAAATGTTGAGAAATAATAACGGAAAAAATGGCCTCAGATATGGCACGTAGAGTTTTTTTAAAAGTCTTATAAAGCTACAACATATATATGTAAAGATGCTTGCAATCATCAGTAATTTTTTTAAAAAGGCAAGTTAAATAAAGATATACCATTTCTCTTGACTGATAGTTTAACCCACTTTAATTGGTGAGGGCGTGTAGAAATAATCACTGTCATATCCTATTGACCAGTGTAGAAATTCGTTCGACCTTTCTGGAAGGCAATATGCATAAAAATTAAAAATGTTCATACACTTTGACCTAGCAATTTCACCTCTAGTTATTTATGCAAAAAATAATTGGAAAAGTGCAAAGACGTATAAAAGTGTATTTCACAGTATTATTTATAACATCAAAATAGCAACAGCAACTAAAATGTCAATTGGAAAATGTTTGGTTAAATAAATTATAACATCTAAATATAACATAAAGCTATGCAATTATTATTAGGATAGTCATAACTTTTATTAACCTATGGAATATACACTATACAATGTTAATTTACAACCAAATTATAAAACATTATAAAAGTTTGACCACTTTTTTTTTTTTTTTTTTTTAATGGCAGAGAATATCTCACACCCATACCTAAGGTATACATAGAAGTAATGTGAGGAGATTATGTAACAAATTACTAAAAGTAGTTAACTTTAGGTGATTAGTTTGTGGCAACTTTTTCTTAAAAAATTATGTTTCTGTGTTTTCTATTATTTAAGCTGATAATATGTACAACTTGTAATAATAAAATAATTTGTTTCTATTTTTAAAACTATCAGAAACATATATACACAAAAGTCCACATGCAAGAGTAATTGTAATGAACTCAATTATCTATTCATATTTGTTCTCTTCATTTGATCAGATAAAAAAACACTAAATATTTAAAGCATGTTTTTTAAAAATACTCATATAATGGTTATTAATATTACATTACCAATTTTAGAGGTAGTCTCTACCAAATCATCAATATTAAAATGTCCCAAGACATCTTTTTTCAATAACACAAGGCATTTTCTATAAATGCTAATGAAATTCCAATGTATTAATATTTAATCTATTCAAATGCAAGAGTAAATAAATTATATAATTTTTCTGTCAGGAACTCCAAATTAATAAAAATCAGATTTTAAAAAGTTTTTAGAGCAGAAATCAATTTAAAATCAATTGTAATTGGAAAGTTCTAAAAAATGACTTTACAAGATCTATTTTGTAAATTAATTTCCATTAATGTAATTGACAAATATCAAATTTAAGGCTTTCACACAATAACAAAAATGCCTAAATTATCTTACATATAAATTAGTAACAAATATCAGATTTCAAATTTATATTAGATTTATTAAGCACTCAGAATCTTTTAGCTCCAAATAATTT
Source organism: Rhinolophus hipposideros (assembly GCF_964194185.1). Classification (NCBI taxonomy): domain Eukaryota; kingdom Metazoa; phylum Chordata; class Mammalia; order Chiroptera; family Rhinolophidae; genus Rhinolophus; species Rhinolophus hipposideros. Next base: position 47,479,900 of record NC_138047.1, on the reverse strand, counting down.
CCTTAAATTATTTGTCAAGTATCTTTAGTACTGTTCAGTTGAACAAAGAATAACATTTTAAAATTTAAGCAACAGCAAGAAGTGGATAATCTTAGCCATCATAAATCCTGTTCTTTACTATTCCTGCAAAACTTCTGAGTGGTTCTAATTAGTAAATACATGTGCTTCCAAGTGTGCATTTTTAATAACATATCTAGTGCCAGAGGTCAGCCATTATTTACACAAAAATGGGAAGTGAGATGGCAATGCAAAGTCAGATGTTAATACAAACTGCAAAATGTTAATAAGAGACGCTCCTGGGACAAAAGACATTAACCTAGTCCATTAAGTTCTTTTGATTATTCATTCTGTACATTTATAAGTATATTCAAATAACAATTACAATTAAAAGCTATCAGGCACTCGAAAATTCAGGGAGCAATGATGCTCAGACCTTGATAGTCTTTACCTGGAGAGAGGAAGTTAGAGAAATCAAGGACACATTGAACATAAACCCTATGATCTAGAAGTCACTTAAAATGGCCTGGCCATAGTAACATTATCGATAAAGTGTCTACCTACGCCAGTAATATGTTTAAGCATACAATAGAGTTCAGTAAATATATAAACTCAAAATTTCACACATGATTTACTATATAGTAGTAGTTTTAATGAAATTAACATCCTCTTAGAACTTCAATTTCCATAATTTCCTGGCAATTTTAGTGTTACAGAAACTTACTTTTACTGGCAAAGGCTCTAGCTTTGGGAAAAACATACATATAGCAACTGACTCTACACCATTTTTTAAATGAACTGCTTACATATTTTCTCTTTTACACTTTCAGTCACTGTGAGGATCTGACAATTGCACAACTGCAATCCCCCTAAGAAGATTATGTCCTAATTCAGTTATATTTCATAATTTAAATTGATTGTATGAGTTTCATTAATATAGAGTCCACTAATTTAGATAATATGTTTGATATTGCATTAAACTTCTGTTTAGCTGTGACAGCAATTCCATGTTCAACCGGTGGGTTTAGCAAATAATTATTAAGATGAGAATGTATTTGTGATATTATTATTATTATTATTAATTATTATGAGGCTTTCTCCTCAGTCCTTAAAGATATAAACTCCTGAGACCTTGTCTTGTCTTCCAACACTTCTGCCATCCAAATTCATAATGGTTTCAAGAAACTAAATATAGCATGTATTGAGCAGCTAGCGACTATGGGTCAGATAGTCTCTTAAGAGCATTACATTACATTATTCATTTATGCCTTATCATGACACCAAGTATTTGGTACCATTAGTATTTCCATTTCACAAATGAGAAGTGTGAAAATTGAAGAGCTCGTCCACGGCCTCAGTGACAGAGGTGGGATTCCAATGCAGAGAACCCCATTCTGTATTTTGCACATACCACCACCTTACTCTATTACTTCCACATGTAGGTTTTAAAATTATTGATAAATTTACTCATTAAATTAAAGAAAGCAATTCGTGATTTAGATTACTAATGTATTAATTTAAAATGTAATTTTTAAGTTTCATTAAAAATATTTTTAACTCAGAATTTTTTTCTTACTAATTATTCCTCACATTTGAGAATTAATATGATTATATTTTCTTTCCTTTTGTGTTTGTTAGGCTTGTTATAGTAGCTATAAGATGAGTTTGCATTGTCGCTCTAATTAACTGCCTGTGTGAACCTGGCAGGTTACTTAATTTCTTTTTGCACCAGTTTCTTCAATTAGAAAATGGGAATGATGGTATCACATACTTCATAGGATGTTATGTAAGGTATCAAATAACTAATTCATATGTACATTGAACATAACTCAGCTCATAAAACATGCTAAATACAAATTTTCTTTTTTTAATTAAGATATTATTTGTTAAGTATCAAATACAATTTTGTATTTGAAATTTGTCAAAAATATTTTACGGAAGTAAACATATATAAGCTATTATACAAAGCATAATAAATTGAAGAGAGGGCTGGAGAGCTCCCTATGCTCCTTAAAAAGTTTGCTACCTCTATTCTCCCCTTCCCATTCCAATATTCACTGCTACCCCATCACTGTTTACCAAGACCATTAGGACTAATCTCATTATACCGTTTTCCCTCATTGAGAATATCACATGAATCCCAGGACTCCTGGATCACCCCTTCTAACTAAAAGGGATCTCATCCATTTAGAGGTCCACGCTTCCTATAATCTGACCCCATCACCCACGCCTTCAGACTCACTCTCTAGACTTCTCCACTCAATTCTGTACCCCGGAAGGCTGACCACCATGGACTACATCAACATTTTTCTTGTATTTTGGCTTCTGACTGAATTCAGCCAATGGGAATCACTTGGAGAAGATCAGAGAGAGAGGAAAAAGTGAGGTTGGTATATTTATCCCTCAGATTCCCTCCCTGTGGGGTCCCTATGGGTTAACATTTTCTACACCAAAGGCCTTAATTTCTATCAGGTGGCCTTTTCATATAATTTTTTCTCAATCTCTGCATATCTCTTATTTTCCCTTCAGGCTTGGAGGAAGCAATGGTATCCTGTTGTCATTCTCTCATATAATTTTCTTTCTTTCTTTCCAGATTTTTATAAATAGTTTCTCTGTTAAATTACTCTCTTCTCAAACTCAGATGGCCCAGTCCCCATGTGCCATCTATTTCTTGTCAAGGCCATGACTGAACATACCCCAAATCCCAAAATTATTTTGTCATTTTTTCTAGAACCTACCGTCTGATTTCAGAAAAACCCTTATACACTCATCTTCTGAACTGTTCCTTCTGAAACCTTTTTGCTTCACCTAAAATAAGTTCTCCCTTGAGGTGCTGCTACCTCTGTGGCCTTCTCATAAGTAGTGGCCGTTTCCTCTACTAGACATTCATACTGTCAGGCTTGGTATTTATAACCACTTAAAGGTTATTGTCCTTTCTTCCATTCTAAAAATTCCATCTTTAAGGTTATGCTACAGAACTAAACAACTTTATATTCCACCTTGTTGCCATCTTATCTACATCCCAAGGTCCCATCAATTCTCACCTGGAAAAACCCCAATCTGGTTAAATTCAACAGGTACAGCTAGCTTGGCAAGGAAGACATGATGGTTCATCTCCATTTTTGGATCACCAGCCTTAGCTGAGTCCAGAGCTCTTCCCACCAGTCTTACTATATTTCCTTAAATAAGTATCCCTCTTACTCATATATATTTTTTCTTCTTCTCACCTGCAATACATCTTCCCCATTCTCACACTTAAGAAATAGAATGAACTGTTCACAACCTCACCTTAGCTAACCAACCTGTACCTCCACTCATTTCCTCTGCCTTTATATTTGTTACTACAGATCAGTGATGCTCAAACATCAATCTACCTCCTAAAGATTCCTGGGTTTATTTTATATATAAAATAATTAGGGAGAGGGTTGAAATTAGCTTTTAGACAGCAGAAACTGGAATTCCTATGTATTAAAACTGCAACAAAAGGGATAATCATGCCCTCAAAAAGGTGTTTTCCGTATGCCCTACAACTTTTGAATATCTTGCCGTGTACTCATGTAGTACATTTAAAAAAGAAAAATCTGTTTATAATTACCTGTGCCTAAAACATAATTCTACTTAGAAAGTAAACATACACACTAAATTTATAGTTAATTTCATTAAGCATGTGTTCTTGAAGGAAGACTTTAATTTGTTTAGAAATTTAACAGTAGCTGTTTACCACTTTTGAAAATTAAGTTACCCCGAAACAACAGAGCTCATTTGTGATATTTGAGTCTAAAGATAATACAAATGTGTCACACTGTAAGGTTGATGGTGTATTTTTCAAGATTCAGCAATTTAGTTTCTTTTCATTCTTTCTCCTTTCCATCCTACTTGATTCAATCACTGTGTTTCCTTAAAGTTACAATCAGACCTTCTTAATCTGGTTAATTGGCAAAATGCTGACTTGAAAAAAACTGAGTCAGCCCTCAGCCACTCTGACACAGGCAACCAGGCAGCAGTTCTGGACTGCAACTTTCCATCAGATGACATATGAATCATTCATACAGCTATGTTCAAGATAATCATTGTGGAACAAACCAGACCCCAAGAAACATTTTCCGGTGGAGTCGCATGACTAACACCCTTTTTTTGTTCTGCTTCTTCTGTGTACCTATAAAACTCTGGCAATTCTAGGAACTGGAAAGGTGGTCTTTGAGACAATATTCAACCATCTTCCTGAAGGCTGGCATTTTGAATAAACGTACTTTTCTCTCCACGAACCCTTGTCTCTCAATCATCAGCTTATGAGCAGCAAGCAGCCGAACCTGAGTTCGGTAAAAATTCCATATCTGTGCTTGTTAGATTAACATGGATTCTCCTTGTCAGTGCAGTCATTTAACTACTTAGCAGGCTTTCCAATGCAATCATGTTCTAGAAAATTAAACAATAATTATATTTTGTTATAAATTATTTTGTTTCTCATTTTAATTGTAGTTAGGACATTCTATTACTATTTTTTAAATTAAATGTGAACAGTACACATTGTATAGGACTATAATTTTTGCATAGTAAAAGCCAAGGTATCAAATATTTGATATAAACAGAGGTAGTGGGCCTGATGGCATTGAGAAACTTCAAGTAGTTTAACAAGTCATGTTCCTTTCAAAACCCAAACAGCACTCTGAACTGTATTTCATGCTCACTTTCCTTTTTAAAGACAGTACTTGAACAATTGGCCTCAGTTCTCTCTTGCACCATTAATTTATTTCAAAATTGGCTAGATTATTCTCCAACGCACAAAAGCATGTTACAGTATCTTACACACACACACACGTTTTCCTTTAGCATGCCTAGCTGTTACCACACTACTCTGTCCTATTTTGCAGCAAAATTTCAAGATCATTTTTTTCCCTGGAATTATTCACTTTTTCTTAATCCCCTCACCGTTTTCTCTCTTGGGCGTTCACCATATTACTATGCCCAAATAGGTATATCTTCTTCAGAGCAACAGTACTTCCTCACTGCTAAATCTAGGACTTCTGTTGTTGTTCTTTTTACTGGCCTATCACAGAATTTAACTCAATTGTTGTTGTTGTTTTGTTTTGTTTTGTTTTTGAAGATCTATGTGTTCTAGTGTCCTAGGGATCATTCCTCAGACATTTTGTTGTCTTCCCCTAGTAATTTCCTTCAATCTCACCATCTTTATTTTCATTTACGTGCAGATTCTGAATTTATCCCTCCAGCCTAGACCTGTGCCTTTAACTGAAGACTTGCTGTCCAACTTATTATTAGATATCTGTGCTTGAAGTCTTAATAGGTATCTAAATATAAATATATTCAAGTCTGAACTTTTAATTCATCTCTAAAATATGCTCCTCATACACTCTTTCTCAAATTTGCATAAAGGAGATAATAACAAACCTATCTCACATGGTGTTGTGAGGATTTAATGATTTAATGCATATAAAGTGCTGAGAGCCATACCTATGGAAGGAAGTCGCTCAGCTCTCTTAAGATCCTGGCTGGGTCTGAAAATTAAGCTGACAAAGACAGATTAACAGCAGAAAAGCACACACATTTTATTAAATTTTGACGTGTATGTGGGAGCCTTCGGAAGAGAATGAAGACCTGAGAAGTAACAAGAATGAGCTTTCAGAACAAGACCTTAAATTTGTGAAAAATTGAGAAGACAAAGGGGTTGGGCCAGGGGTAGTAACATTCACACTGTCTGCTGACTACCCCTAGGTGGCTCTTAGCTTCCTGAACTGGTAAGATAAGAGTTAGTTTAACAAGGTTTGTTTGCAGAGTCCTCTGGTGACATCTCTGGGCTGTTGAGTCTGTCTCCAGAAAAAGGAAAATTTATTTCCTGCCTTTAGGCAGAAAGGGGGAGCTTTTCCTGCATTTACTGCTTCTTAAGTGCCTTCAGCTCAAAATAATTGTTACATCAGAGACATATCTTGGGGTGACATACTGTGGTTTCCTTCATCTAATATATAAGTGAGCAATACGTATTAGCTTTTCTTTGTTTTCATTATCCTAAACTGGATTTCTGTGAGTTATCTTAAATTCGTTCTTAATATTCTGAAAGATTAAAAATGAATTTTTAAATATTTTTGTCTGAATATTTTTTTTTTAAAATTTAAGGGAAACAAAATCTTCAAGTTTGAAATATATTTGAATCAAATATCTTATTTCTGGAACTGTTTAACATGCTAGAGTTCGCTAAGTATTTGGATTTTGTAAAACACCATTTTTTCCCCTAGGGGGGAAAAAGTAATACAGAAAAGTATCATTCCCTTAAAAATTGTGGTTCTCAAAGAAATAATCAAAGATCAGGCCTGCACACAGGCTATGGCTTTTATTCCTGTGCTGGTGCCCATTGTAGTTAGCTTTCAAAAATAGAAGTAAATCATTATTAGACAGAGTACTTATTATTTGAGAAATCCCATCCCAAGAGATGGGATGTAACATTCATACTGCTGAAAGAAAGCCCTAAGACAGGAAGAGTGAGTCTAGGCTTCGATGGAATCTGACAGTAAATACTGTTCCTGTCAGTCAGGTTCAACCAGCCAGTGGGGCTTCCATGATTTTTGATATAATTAAACTTCATGTGTAGCATAAGAGATGGATTTAATCAGCCATATGATTCACATTATATGTCAAATGATCAAAAAATGACTTACTGCACGAGTGTCTCTTCTCATTCTGAAGATCATACTTTATATGGCATAAGATAACAAAAAAGATAATTTGTAAGGAATGCCTTCCCTTTGTCTTCCTGTACTTTTCTAGGTTCTCCTCATTTTCAAACTAAATATTTCTACACGTTATAACACCAGTGACTTCTAGCTGAGAAAATTTCCCATGGGGGTTAAATAACAAATTAACACTAGTTTGGGTAAAGGTTTCCTAATTAGCTGATCAAGGCTATCAGGACATGAGAGGAAGAAAACCACCATGATATTCTTAACACTTAACACATTTCTCACTCATCATCTGCCCCTCCTTCCTGCTAATTCTATATGATTAGTTCAGTGGTCTTGAAATTTGTTTAGTTTTTATAAGGAACCTTTTGTAAGTTGCAGTCTTTTTTTCCCTAAATGTTTGTTGTCAGCAAGCCAAAAGGACATTAAAAAAAAAAAATCTTCTGTAAGCTTCATCTAAGAAAGATCAAGGTTTATAATAAGAAGGCTATTTGCATATAAATTATGCCTAGAATGTAAAGAGGAGTGGAGGCTGCCAAATGCTATTATTTGGATAGAAAATAGAGGGCAAACCCTGACAGAAATCCATTTTTAAAAGTTCTGTGAAATTGGACGGTTTGTATTTCTTGTGGCGCAACCAGCTGCAAGTTCAGGGGAAATTTGGGGCAATCTGCAGTAGTCCCAGCCAAGAGCTTGTATGACATTTAATTGGAGATCAACATTCTGTGGGAGTGTATACAAGGGATCTGTGTGATATCAGAAAGGGAAGTTCTCCTCCTATTCTGAGTAACAGAGAAATTTAAAAGATTCTGGTGCTATTTGTGTATATCTGGAAATTTACACGCAATTAAAAATAGCAAAACAATAGAGCACTAGTCAGTAGAACACTAGCACAACAAATACACTTAAAACAAATATTCCTTCACACATATTCCATTCATTACTGTATTAACTTTGCAAAATAGTGATATTCATGGGGACAGAATGTTTCTGACTATAAATTTGGCTTTAAATAATCAGCAGTAGTTTGCTTCCACAGTCATGTTTGAAATGAATTCTGTCCAATATTATAAAATAATTTTGATGCAAAATTACAACTTGAAAGAGAAAATCTTCTACCCTGCACTGAGAGGTCAACATTCCTAGAAATATAATAACATAATTTGTATGGAACACTATCCATGATGAACTTTAGCAATCCTTCTGCTCTCGTATTCTCATGTTACCCCAAAACCAGGAGAAACTTATGAATTGACTACAGCATGATGCAGGTGTATAACAAGAGGACCAGTTGAGTCGTTTGTTTCTAATGGGGAAAAAAAAAAAAAAAGAATGACTACACCTTCCAGGCATGAAGACACCTTGCTAATGAGATAACAACACCTGGCTAAATTAAAAACCTCACCTATCCTGAAGTCATTTAAATTTGTTCTTGTTCATGTCTCTTTGTTCCCTCCTCCCGTTTCTCCCTAATCTCTTACCGACTTTCACATATTTAAGCTCCAATGTGATAAGTTATTTTATTTTGATATAAATGGTGAGACTTCATATGAGATGTATGGAATGCAAATAGTACATTCTGTTTTTAACCTCAATAGACCCTCACATGTCCTTAGTATAATTTGAGTTTCTTAGAGGCATGTGTCCTCTTTCAAGCTTTTTCTTGATTGTACCTCACTTAGATGCAATATACGAACTGTTTAAGTGCATACTGTGTACAAAGTTACATAGTCAAGATGACAAAAGTTAAGAAACACACACACATATATATATATATATATATATATATATATATATATATATATATATATATACATATATAATGGTAAAAAATTTTCTTCTGGCTAATCTATTTATTATGACATGCATGGCCTTTAATTATAGGTTTTTGTTTGTTTTATTTTGTTTTTGATTAATTTTGAAATTCTTTTCCCCCTATCAAACTCTATGCTGCATTGGTAACAAAATAGAGTTAAATTATTTTAAATAACCGCCCTCCACTTTACCTCTCCACCAAAGGTACTAAGATTCTTTATTTCCTCTGCACATCATACTGATAGATCTCCACGACTTCTGCACCTATCTAATGATTCTGATCCTTACCAAAAATATGTTATATTTGTTTTCAAATATTTTTATGTAGTTATCATGTGATTGTTATTACAATTTAATTAGCTATTGAGTAAACCAATGAAACATGTATGAGAAAAGGTCATTATTTCCATGAAAACTGAATTAATTTGTTTTAGAAAGAATGAAGCAACACTAATAAAAAAATGAAATGGATGACTATAATAGGGAAATTTCTGAACTTATATTGCTTTATAAATGCATTTCCAGTGTAACTTCATTCTAAAGAAAAACAAAATTGAAAAGAATAGATCATGAATTATGGGTATGATTTATGAAAACAACTACATGGATTCCAATTTGTGGCCACCATACTCTAAAAACATCTTTAATAAACATGTTTGTATGTACTTGAAATTAAAATGGAATGTTTAATATATGCATGTTTACAATTTCTCACTATAATGGATTGTTAGAATTAACTAACCGATAAGAGATCCCAGTAGCTTAGGCTAAAGAATGCTCCATGCTCTCACACTTTGATGTGTTTATACAAGCTGTTCTGTTGGTTTAAAACAATCAACCTTTCTGTTTCCCTCTACTGAATTTACTACTTGGCCATTCTCCTTCTTCCCCTTCCCTATTCTAAGCTTGGTTAATTCAAACATGTTTTTTGGTACTTATCTAAGACGTATACTATATATTCTAACTTGTTAACAATGTATGTTTATGTTTTTATCTCTTATGCATTGGAAATAGTATTCAGGCATTTCTTTTTATATAAAATTAATTCAAATTATTACATTCAAAACTCTACATTTTTCTTAAATGTCTATTTATATCTGATACATATTACTCCTCTGTTTATAACATTAGCAAATTTTAACAATTATTTAGGTGGTCTTTTTATTAGTACTCATTCTAATATACAAACTTAGATACATTCACTAAAATTTTAAACTGCATTTACATATTTAATACATTTGGTTTTCTTAGTAAGTATGCTAATAAACCTCCTAAAGCAGTTAAAATATACTTGTGAATCTGACAAACTAAACTTATAAATATCTTTATTCTTAAGTTCATTTAAGGGTTCCAGTAAAGTTTATAACCTGAGTAAAATTTCAACTTAATAATTATTACATATATATATATATATATATATATGTATATATATATATGTATAATTTCAACTCAATAATAATTACACATATTATATTATCAAGAAATATTTTTGGAAGAACTGTGATTCAATTAAGCCAAATTCTCTGAAGCATTAGATATGTTTATAATATCAAATATGCACAGGAGATATTCCTTAACATAAACGCAGTTTTTACATGTTATTTCATTATTTTTACACCAAACTCTAAATCTTCCTGTAGGTAAAATATACTAACTCATCAAGGAACAATTATGTAGTCCTTTGGTAGACAGAACGATACCCCTTCCTTGTAGATGCCCACACCCTAATTTCTGGAAACTGAGAATCTTTATCTTATGTGGCAAAAGTGATTTTGCAGAGTGATTAAGGGTATGGACTTGGAGATGGAAAGATCTCCTGGATTTCTGCTTTAGCCCCATCTACCGTGTTTCCCCGAAAATAAGACCTAGCTGGACAATCAGCTCTAATGTGTCTTTTGGAGCAAAAATTAACATAAGACCCAGTCTTATTTTATTATAATATAAGACTGGGTAATACACAATACAATACAATACATGGTATTATACAGGGTCTTATATTAATTTTTTCTTCAAAAGACGCATTATAGCTGATTGTCCTGCTAGGTCTTATTTTTGGGGAAACAAGACAATCCCATAAATCCTTAAAAAGAAGACTCTTTCCTGGCCTGGACACAGAGAAATATGAAATGGAAGAAGGGCAGAGAGATATGACATGAGACGGACTCAATCCCCTTTTGCTGACTTTGAAGATAGAACAAGGGAAATGTGACTGTCTTAGGAAATAAAGCCTTTAAGAAGGTAATTAAAGTTAAAGAGGCAAATAAAGTTAAAAAAAATATAAGGGTGGGACTGGTGTCTTTATAAAAAGAGTCTTCTCTGTGTGTGCCCAGAAGAAAAGCCATGCGAGGAAGCAGGGAGAAGGTGGTACATGCAAGCTAAGGGGACAGTCTGTCACATAGGGCGGCTTGCGGGGTCTCATCTCCCACTCCCCACACAAGAACACAGGATATGGTGAGGCGAAAAAGGAACATCTACAGAGCCATAGGTAGGGGAGTCATACCACTATACTCTCGCTGGCGTCTGGGTTGGAGACACAGGAAGCAGGAGCCATACTATCTGCAACCTGCTGTCCACTTCTCTGCAACCTGCAACCCACACTCCACCATGCTAACTGCAGTCCGCGCTTGCCAGCCACCATCTTCTTTCTAGCCCCCATTTTCTGCTAGCATAGCCACACCAGTTATATTAGTGGCCAATGACTCACTGGTTACAGCTGACGGCCAACTAGCCACAGCTGATGGCCATCCAATCACAGTTGATGGCCATTTACTACCTGAGTGAGCACTTTTCTATGTGAGGCCAAGAGCCTGGAAACTGCATTCCTGGCTCTGTCCCCACACTCCACCCCTACGAGGTCTCCACCCCTGGTGGAGGCTCCACCCCTGTGAGGTCTCGCCTCACAATCTACGCGACAAGCGTCTTCCGAGAGGGGCCCTGTGCGAGGAGCCTGGGGGTGAATATAATATCCTAGACACCGCCAGGCTCTCTGGACACAGCCAGGGTTTCTCAGAGCACCACCAGTGCTTCTGGGCATAGCCAGACTTACTGGGCTTTTTAGGGTACCACCAGTCTCCCTAGGCAAAGCCAGGGCTATCAGGGCACTGCCACTCTCTCTGGGCTTCTCAGGGTACCATGTTGGAACTACAGAGACTCACAGTTAAGGTGCTTACATATTCTCGATGGCTGCTAGTCAAGACACAAAAGTCAACATCCGCCAGTTCCACTACATGGTGGTATGTTCCCAGTCAAGCGGTCCATTAAATTAGGGATGGAAGGCAATTCCCCATAGTCCATAGTCATTCGCCAGGGCTGTGCGTTAGCCTCACAATGTGTGCTCTCTCCACAGAGCGAGGGTTCCAAGTCCTCCCCAACCTGGGGGTGAGGGCCTCAGCAAGCACTTCCCAGCCCACAGGGTCGCAGCAACCTTCGCTTTCTCTGGCCTCTGCTGTTTGGGGAACCATCCACGTCTTTCCACGCCTCCATGGGGATCGAGTACTCCAGCAGCTGCTCCTCCTGGTCTTCCTGAGACGGAGTGTTCATACAAACAAACTGCTCCACACAAACTGCTCCACCGCCTTTTAGAGAGCTTTGGCCAGCCCCATACCCTGCCATTTGTCATACAGGAGACCCTGCTCGCTGTGCCATTTGTCACACGGGGGCCTGCGGGGTCTCTGCTCCCGTTTCCCACATAAGAACGCAGGACATGGTGAGGCCAAAAAGGAACACCCACGGAGCCATAGGTAGGGAAGTCATACCACTATAGTCTTGCTGGCAGCTGGGTTGGAGACACAGGAAGCAGGAGCCACACTGTCCGCAACCCGCCATCCTAACTACAATCTGCTCTTGCTAGCTCAGCCACCATCTTCTTGCTAGCCCCCATTTTCTGCTAGTGTAGCCACGGCAGTTGTATTCGTGGCCAATGGCTCACTGGTTACAGCTGACGGCCAACTAGCCAAAGCTGATGGCCATCCAATCACAGTTGATGGCCATTTACTACCCGAGTGAGCACCTTTCCATGTCAGGCCAAGAGCCTGGAAACTGCACTCCTGGCTCTGTCCCCACACAGGCCTCACAGGGAATCAACTGTGCTGGAACCCTGATCTTAGATTCCCAGCAACCAAAACTGGGATAAAATAATTGCTATTGTTTAAGACGCCCAGTTTGTGGTGGTTTGTTACAGCAGCCCAGGGAGATTTATAGACTTTCCAATTAATATATAATTATGCTCATATTTAAAAACAGGTTTGTCACTGGAGCCAGAATTCCTGAACTCAAGTCTTGCTTATTTACTTATTAGCTGTTGGAACTTGAAAAAATTGAGTTAGCTTGTGTCTCCATTTCCTCATCTATTAAAATGAGGATAATCAGAGCTCCTACTTCATAGTGTTATGCTGAAGATGAAATGACATATTATAGTTAAAGACCTTGGAACAATCCCAGGAAATAAAATAATGAGTCATGAGGAAAATGGTGGTGGTGATAATTATACAGACTTGCTGGAATCAGAGCTCTAAAAGTTAATTACAGGTGATTTAAGTGTGTACCTAACAAAATGTGAAAGCCATATCTCAGAATATAAAATAGTTAAGATGGTATATATTTGTGTTTATATTTGTGTTGTCCAGTGAGTCATTGGCCAGGGTTGTCCTGGGGGTGAGGGACAACCTTGACCTCACCCTCATCTCTCACGGAGGACTCAGCAAGTGTTTCCTCCTGGGACTACAAGTCCTGCATCCGGGCTGCCTCAGCAAGCACTTCCCAGACCATAGGGTGGCAACAACCTTCGCTTTCTCCCGCCTCTGCTGGTTGGGGAACCATCCACATCTTTACACCCCTCCACGGGGATCAAGCTCTCCGGCAGCTGCTCCTCCTGGTCTTCCTCAGAATGAGCTTTCATACGCATAAACTGTTCCACTGCCCTTTGGAAAGCTTTGGCCAGCACCATATCCTGCCAACTACACCATGTGTCGTGCAGGGTGTCAGGCAGGGCGGCCTGCAGGGTCTCTGCTCCCGCTCCCCACGTAAGAACGCAGGGCATGGTGAGGCCAAAAAGGAACACCCACGATGCCATAAGTAGGGGAGTCATATCACTATATTCTCACTGGCGGCATCCGCCTCTGCAATCTGCTCTTGCTAGCCCCCATTTTTTCTGCTAGCATAGCCACGGCAGTTATATTAGTGGCCAATGGCTCACTGGTTATAGCTGACGGCCATCAAATCACAGTTAATGGCCATTTACTACCTGAGCCAGCACCTTTCTATGTGAGGCCGAGAGCCTGGAAACTGCTTTTTGAGGCTTTGTCCCCACAACATCCTTAAAATATAGTTAATACATAGAATACATCTGCTGTTTAGACAGGTGATCCATATTTTGAGATGATTTCAGGAACTATATAAGGGCAGCATCAAATGAAAATGGTTTCAGTCAGTGGACTAATTTCACATAATTATTGTAGTTAAACTTGGCACACAAACTTTTTGATATCTTTTTCTCTGAACTTAAAATATTTTGAGACCCCTAACCTGTTTTTGGCATGTGTTAAGGTACTGGTCACCTCATGATCCTGCCAGCACTGGTGTTGGCTCTTACACTGCTGCAGCATTCCAAGTTTAGAAACTGAAAAAGAAAAAACAACAAAAATGACATTTCACTAATCTGACCCCCTTCTTTGAAATAGACCATCAGAGTCAACTGCAAGTTTATCAGAAGAAAGAATCCCCTGAACTCTATCTCTCGTGAGCCATGGACTGACATTTCTTTGCTGTTGGAAAAGAGTGATGTTAGACAACTGTATTGTTTAACTGAAAAGGAAAAACACGTCTTGTTGGATGCATAAGAGGTTATTCCTGCCCGCCCTCCAACACAAACATGCATGTGCTATACAAATAAAAAACAAAAAAAAAGGAAAGAAAACAGTTGTATATTTCCAAGTGATTACAAATTAGAAAATACACTTTTAGAAATGCATTTCACACATAATTTTTTTCAGAATATAAGATTTTGTGTGGCCTTTGTAAAATAAATAGGTAATAAACAAACAAACAGATAGACAAATAAACAATGAGTGATGAACTAACAATCGAACCATTAAGAAAAAACAGATCTGAGTTGTTTGATTTTCAAGGATTTGGAAACCCACATATACAAATCCAAAATAATGACACTGAATAACAGAGTTTTTTTTTGTTGTTGTTATTGTGTTTTTAGGTTCTACATAAATTAAATGAAATAGTATATTAGTGACTACATGAGAATAGATCCTCCTACAGTTTCTTGTTTTTTAATAAATGATGTATTTACCAAAAATAAATTGAAACCCTATTGATTTTTTGCAGTGCAATACATTTCAAGGTTGACATTTAAACATAGATTCAAGGCTTAATAATGTTCTTAAACCAAAATGTAGTTCTTTCACAGAGACAAAATGTAGTATTGAAATAAACAGGAGTTCTATGAGTGAATGGGCTTACTGAAAAAAGTTTGTAATAGGGTATTACAAGAAAAGATACTGTAGGGATACAAGTTATTATTACTTTAATTACTTAATTTTATTTTTATCTTTCTAACAGCAAATATCACAGGTCATTGACTTGATTTGGAACACCAAAAAGTTATCTCAAGTATTCCAATATCAACACAACCGCACACGAAATATTTACATACTTAAGTAGTAAATGCTGACCAAAGTAAAGGACATTCTGAAAGAGTTTGGTCTGCTCAGTGGCCTGTGGCCGAGGCTGATATCAGAGAAAAGATTCAAGTCTTGAATCAACCATGGACTTTACGAAGTACATCATTTTTGTTTAAAATAATGATTAATTTTGTTTCCTTGCTTAGTTGATTTACCAGTGAAAAATATGCATGATACAAATTAGAAAGCAAAAAACTTACAGATAATGTTCTATTTATTAACGAATAGTATGTTTCATATTTGTACATATATATGTGCATGTGTGTATGTATATTTAACCCCCCCCCACACACACACACACACCACTGCCCTATGGCACTTACATTCCAACAGGGAGAGGATGGATGACTTGGTGATAAGTGTACTCTAGTCAAAAGGTCTGGGAATGGGAACTAGCCTCTTTTGGAAATCAAAGTATGGCCACTGAGAAGCTGGGTGACTTTGGACAAGCTATTTCATTCCTTAAAATCACAAATTTTATCTTTAGTATTAAGATAAACATATTGTTTTAAAGGAATTTTGACCAATATTAGGGGTGATGTCTTTCAGTTTGTCAAGGTTTCTATTAATATCGGTTTCTTTTGGCAGTTGGAACTCTGAGACATCAAAAAGCTAGGAGGTAAATTTAAGCAATTTTTCTTTTTAACCAATGTGGGTTTGTTTTTTTTTTTCCCCACTAAAGCTAACGTTGGATAATAAATAAAACCCCTGACCCTTGTTTCCTTGTCTTTTGATGATGAAGTCGTTTTCCATGACAGTTTCTAGTTTACCGATCCTAGATTCCAGATCCTGTGTCTGAGAAGGGGAAGACAAAGAGGTTGTGTTTCCATAGACACAATCTGGACACTCTGCTTCCCCCCCTTGAGACAACTTCCCTCCCTCATTTATACCTACAATGATTGACTGTGATGACATCTAATTACAACTTTTTCATTCTCATTTGCATCACTAAGGGGCTGGCTTCTCTATTCACCATCAGAAATATCACAATGTGGCAAGCATGAAAGCATTTCTCATGACATAATGTGGGAAACAAAAACAAAGGGACATTGTGTGCTTTCATTCCATTTCCCTGTTATAATGACTTAAATTGCCTCATGGGAATGGAATGGCTTAAGCCTGGTTCTATCAGGCTTATTTTGTGACAATTAACCAATTCTAAGTATTCATAGATAACAGAGCATTGTTCCATGGAAAAGGTCTGAAATCCCCTAGACCACTAGAGATAGAGTTTTTCAAAGATCCGTGGCTACATCTATCTCTCCATCTCTATTTCTACCTGTATCTCTCTCTCTCTCTCTATCTATCTGTCTCTCTATCTCTATCACTAATGCTGTCTACCATACACACATACATGTAAATATATGAGTTTTTATACATACATTCATATATTCACATATACATTTGCATATAAATATATACACACATGCATTATATATATATAAACAGGTCCCATATTTGGAATGTATATTAATGAGAAAACAGGTGTATTAGGGTTCTTCAGAGAAATAGAACTAATAGAACTAATTCTGTGAATATATACAGAAAGGTATTTATTATAAAGAATTGCCTCATGTGATTATGAAGACTGGCTAGTTCAAAATCTTCAGTGTGGGTTGGCAGGCTGCAGACACAGGAGAGATGTTGTTCCAGTTCCAGGCTAAAGACTGGCAGGCTGGAGACATAGGGGAGCTAACTGTGCAGATGAAGTCCAAAAGTAATCTGCTAAAGACGCAGCAGAGCTAATTGTGCAGATAAAGTCCAAAAGTAATCTGCTGGAGAATTCCCTCTTACTCAGGCAGTGTGCCTTTTAGATACCCAGAGCAAAGGAGAGCCTGTGACTCAAAAGAACAATTTAAGTTTAGCATAATTTATACATATGTGGATTGTTCTTTTTCATTCTTTCAAATTTTCAATGAAGAAGTTGCCTTCCCTTGAAAATTGCATATAACAAGTAATGCTAAAATGTGAAAAAAAATCAAGGCATATTACTAAGTGAAAGAAGCCAATCTGTAAAGGCTACCTCCTGAATGATTCCAACTATACGTCCTTCTGGAAAAGGCAAAACTATGGAGCCAATAAAAGGATTCATTGTTACCAGGATTTGGGGCAGGGAGGTGGAAACGATGGATAGAAGAAGCAATCAGGAGTTTTAGGGCAATGACAATACTATGTATGATACTATAATGATGGATCGTTCAGACCTGTACAATGTACAACAACAAGAGTGGACCCTAATGTAAGCTATGGACTTTGACTGATTACGATGTGTCACTGTAGGTTCATCAGTTGTAACAAAGGTATTGCTCTGTTGGGGGGCTGATAATGGGGGGGGCTATGTATGAGATGGGGGCACTGGACATATGGGAAGTCTCTATACCTAATTTTGCTGTAATTTAAAATTGCTCTAAAAACTTTAAAAGTCTTTTAAAAAAAGCTGCACTTCTTTTAAAGCCACAGTCATCCTCATGATCTTTCCAATTCATGGACAACTTCCTGTTTTTCATATGATATATTTAGTATTATTTCCAAGCACAATCAGGTATCCTTTATCCAATATTTTCAAGTCAGAACAAAATTCTGAACCCATCAATTTAAATGGCATTTAGTAAATGGAATAAGAAATGTCAGTTATGTACTGAGATTTGCTATTTAAAATTAGGTTATTTAAAAATATTATATAACTCACTCCATAACAAGAATTGTGTTTTTGCCAAAGTCAGTGTGTGGCTATCTGACTTCATGCTGGATATGGGGTATTGTCTTTTTTAATAGTTGACACTATTAGGGACATACCAGGAAAGATGTCAAATCAGAGGGGCAACATTATTTATTACCCATGTAAGTAAACATTCACTGTATTTTCCATTGTAAAACTTAGAAGACTATTTGGCATATGATAAGTACTGAATAACTGTTTGCCAAATTATTCACCTTTAGCTCTTCCTGAGTCTCCCTGGGTGACAGGGTTTAAAGTGAGAAAGCTAAGAATACAGCATAACATTTCTTTCATCCTTTTATATTAAAATGTGTTGAAGTACTTTCTCTTTGTCACATTTTTCTTGCAAAAATGTATTATACCCTGGATACTTTGAGAGAATCACTTCACTGTTATTATGGAAAAGAAAAGAAAAAAAAAACACAGCATGGGACAAAAAGATTACGTTCAAGGTATACAGTGGATGGCAGGCAACACATATATTTTTATAATGAAATAGAGTTCTGTTAGAAAATTCAGTAATTCATATACTATATTTATTTTTGATTTACAATTAGTTTAAAAGCTAAATGTTAAGTCAAACACTTCTAGGTGTTTTCTGTCACAAGAATTTCTTAGGATTGCTTTTCTTTAATATTCCCAGAAATTGAAGTCTTTACAAACAGTCTAATTAGCTAACTCAAATGTCTTTCTATAGGTAAAACTAAAGGGAAAAAAAAAAAAAAAAACTTGTAAATAGTTGGTTCAAAGCCCTCCTTGTCTTACCCAGTGTTGCACAGACTTCAATGCCCTGCAGATTCATCTTAATTTTACTACCACTTCTTAAAAGTCATGCAATGTAGATATTGCAAATATTCCTCATATAAGAACATAGATATTTTTTTAAAAAGTATTTTAAAAGACTTTCACAATTTTTGAAATTATTAAAATGAAAGATTGAGAAAAGAAAATTTTATAGGAGATATTTTCGTATCCTTTTGATTATAATATTTGGAGAAAATAAGATTTAGGATTTAAAACCCTCTTTTGTGGGCTACATAGAACATTCCTTCAGGCACATGTCACAAAATAAGGCACATGTCACAAAATAAGCTGCCAATTTACAAAATCACCATAAATCCACACTATCCATTTCCTATGAATTATATTTTTTAAAAGTGGTATTTATACCATATGCACATTGGATTTTCTATATACAAACTAAATTATTTGATTTGTAAGCTAGTGAGTGATCATTCTAAACTATAATTTCATCCATAAATAGGTTTGCTACAATCCAGAAGTTAATCACACTCAAATGAATTAATTAGCTAACCAACATATTTGTGATAAAACTCCAATCTGTTGGGCATACAAAACTGTCTACGATTGGATTTTGTTGGTGTTAGAACCATATGGTATTTTTTTTTTTCCCAAAAGCACATTGGAAGACCTCTTGCTGTGGCTTTTCATTTAATAATTTCAATTTTCAAAAAAAAAAAATTCAAATACTCATTTGATTGTCCATTCTAATCAGTACAATTAAAGAATGCTTAAACAAAATAAATTAATTTGTGTCAAATGTTGTTAGTTGAAATCTGTAAGAACTGTATTTATACAAATAATATTTGCTAGGCACCATCTATATATATGTAAAGCATTTTACTAATCACTGAGAGAATATCTATATAACTGCAAGAAATAATTACTTCCAAGAATTTTGTTATGGAGCTTCCACCAAAGTCAAAGGATGAGACATTGACGATTAAGTAAAAAGACTATAAAGCTACATGTAATTAAGTTGTCAACTACATAATAAACAAAATAAATTCAATTGTATCATTAACATGACTAGTGAATTTTGATAAAGGATGCTAGAGAAAGTGTGAATTGAGTTTGTCTTTAAGAAAATATATTTCTTTAATATAGATACCAGAAGAAGAAATGTCTCTAAAACACGGGGAGCATACTCTTTTTTTTTTTTTTTTTTTTTTTTTGAGTGGTGAGAAATAAGAGGAGATGAGAATGGTTAGGTTGGAGAAGAAAGTTTGGCTTGGGAAAAATAGAAACTATGGCTATCTACCTAGAGTCTGATTAGATTTTTGAAAATTTTATAGGAGGCTGAAAATGTCAGGTGTTATATAATATAATAGGTAAAACTAAAACATCAAATGTTTAAAAATAGAGTGCAAACATTTTTATTTGTTTGTTTTAAGGATTAACCATGTAGCAGTGTATATATACATATATATATATATATATATATATATATACATATATATGTATATATATATGTATATGTGTATATATATATATATATATATATATATATATATATATTGGGTAACCATGTCAGGACTCTAATACAAGACACTGCAAGTTTTAAAACAGAAGAAACCTGGTATTTTATAAAGAAATATTCAAGGCATAAGGTACTGAGTATATGAATAGTTTGTTGTTAAATTAAAATAAATGAGACATAAAAGTAGAAATACCCAAGGGTAATGAGTTGGATGCAGTAGTTGAAAAAAAGTATGGATAAAAGTTGATCAAGTTGAGTGATTAGAAAAATGGTTTGAAAATAATGGAGTTATGTTATTTAGTAGAAAAAACCCATTATGGATGGTGTGATGGGGGTGACTCAGGGAAATAGAGGGTGATGGATTAAGTTATGTTTGAGGTGCTGATGAGGGTTTATTTACTCAAACACTGAAAGTCCAGAAAAGCTGTCATTTTAATGAAGTATAATGAGTACTAGTAACAAGGAGAAAACTCTTCTCATGACCTCTACCTCCTTTTAATGTGAATGGACTCAATTTATTAGTTCTTTTGAGAAACTTGGGATGCTTTTAATTCATTTATTTATTAAATTATTCGAAAAAAGATTTAATGTGAATTGCATTATCAAGTGTACAAGTTAAAATAGATACAGATAGAAAAAATAAAGGGTACTCAATGAAATAATATTGGGAATGGTGCCAATTTACAAATTTGTACATACCGTTGTCTTCTAATCACTTGCTGCTGGCGAACCAATGTGACTATATTTTATAGCAAATTCCCAAAAGAAAGAAACAATCTCATAATTCTTTCACGTCTTTCAGTTGCACTTTTTGAAATTAATTCCTACAGTGTTGGTATGCTTTTGCACACTTTAAATAGTACTTTAAAAAGTTTGATCCACTATTTATCATTATTATGTGGAACAGTTTTATGTGATCATGCCATTTCTCAGCCTTCAATAGAAGTCTTTCAATGTTCAATTCCTGTTGTCATTTTCACCATCAGAGCCATGTTTCCTATTAAATCAACCACAGTGTTTGTTTGGTTGTTTGTTGTTGCTTTTGGTTTTTGGAAATTTATTTTTGTACAACTGTGTGTAAGTTGGTACCAATTGTCTCTTTGATGTTAATGAGCTCCAAGAATCTCTCCATAAATATAACAGCACTTCACACATTTTTGTTATTTATAACTTTCAGTGTTATTTTACTGCCCATTAGTTTTCTCATTATATATTAGTGAAATACTTCAGGAAACATTGCTTCATGACAACTGGCAACATTGCAGTCTTCATTTTGCCACTATTTCTGTTTGGATTTGTCTACTTTTAAAAGATCAGTTAATGGACATATAACTTGAAATATTTTTTCACCTTTACTTTTGCTCTGCTTTCCATAGCTCTCCAAATTACTTTACTCATAGAATTAATTTGCATTTTTGTTGCAAAGAACAATTTCAAGAAATGAAATATCTTGACAAGTGACTCCCTATCACTTTATTTTCTTTAAACTATTTCAAATAAACAGAGGATGATTTTCAGAGATTTTCATAATACATTAATATACACTTGCAAATCTCAATGTTTTCAAACAAATGTCTTTTTTTTTTTTTACATTTTCTGTTTATTTTTGACTTACTTTTAAGTAGAAACTCTGTATGCATTTAGCTAATTCTTCTCTATCAAGGATTTCTCTTTGGAATTATAAAAGTCTTCTTGAGTAACAAAAAATTAAATCCATCACACATCCAAATATCAAGATTCTATACAAAATTATGAAGTAACCTGAACTTTCATTTTCAAGGTAAATTTAAGTTGATAGCATGTAGCATTTTCTTTTTGTGATTTTCAAAGTATATGCAGATTTATGGCATAGTAAGAGTTTATAATAAAAATTCAACTATTTTTGACAAGTGATACTTTAACTTCAATATTTCTATTGATTCATATTCAACAGGAAAAACAAAACAGAAACCATACCAGGTATTTCAACAGAAGATATTTCATATATAGAATTTGTTATAATGCTGAATAAGGCTATATGAGCAAAAAGAGAACATAGAAATAACCTAGAGATAGTAACTACAGAAAAAAGCAGGCTGGAAGAAGAAAGGAAGATGTTAGATTGACATATCCTAGAATTTCTGAGGAAGGGCACCACTGATCTGAAACTTATATCCTTGAGAAAGAAACGTAACTTGCCTGCGGCTGGTCTCACTGAAAAAGAATGACGAGACTTGTTCTGAGAGCTGAAAAGAAGCTTGGGGAGAATCACCTGCAGCTGTTGGAAAACATTGCCACCACTAGGCAACACTACTAGGGACAGAAAACAAAAAGGTAAAAGGATTTCCTTCTCCCCTCCTCCTGCACTCCTGTCTTCTTATATCACCTTCTATTTGGCACTGAGAGAAAAATCTGTAAATAACCAATCCATTCTTTTGTTTACTCAGTATTGAAATGCATCATCCTACAATTACATTGAATTAAAATAACAAATACAAATAACATACTTCAGTCTAACAAAACGTAACTATCCTTGTACAAATAAAGTCTTTGCATCCTCTTCACAAAGAGGGTAGATGTAAATTCTCAATGATCTTGCTGTCCATCACTTGTCTTCTATAAAAGTATTCATGTTTTTTCTCTTCTTTGCTTACAATCCCAGCTGACTATCATGCAACCTAAAGGCAGCATTGTAAAATTAACCTACAATCCTTATGTAAACTAGTAAGGGAAATGGAGAGAGGAAAGAAAAAATATTGAAGTTGAGAAACAAAAGAAATAATTGGCACCACGTTACTTTCGGATAAATAATTATTTGAAATAGAGCCATAAAGGGGTCATGATTGAAACAGTGAAAGTGAGTAAGAAAGTGCTAAATGAAATTTAAGACTTGTGTTTTATTTTTGATAATAATTTCTAAATTTTTCTTTAACTTGATGAAAAATTTTCACTCTCATAAATTAAAGACATAATTTACCATCAGAATTCCCATACTGTTACTATTTTATACTTTTCTTCCTAATATGTTCTTTCCTTCGCAGAAATCTGAGGAGATATATGTAATTTCCCATCCATGACATGATATGTTTTTGATGACTAGTACCTTGTTTTTCTATCTTAGAATTAAATTCTTGGACGTTCCCTAAAAAATGTTCTTTTTTTTACCCATAGTTTAATTTACTATAAAGGTGTTTCCATGTCCCTGTTATTTTTATTTATAATTCTATATAAATTAGCCATAGTTGCTATCTGTCATCGTTTCTAATAATATCTTTAGGGAGTTTTTATATATGCTCAGCAGCATAAATATAATATGATACAACAAAAACAACTAAAGATCAAAATATATAAGTCAAAATCAGGATAATTTCTCTGTTTTAATATTATGGACTTCTGAGAAATATAACAGTATAAGAAATTATTAATAACCATTGTTATTTGTTAATCTATTAATAATGATTTACCCTGCACAGTGATACAAATATTACAGTGGTATGGGACTTCAGGGTTTCCCCCCGCCACGAGAGAAATAGGAAAAAAAAAAAAAAAAAAAAAAACCTTTCACACTTTTGAACTCAGTTTAATTTCAAACCACACAACCATGAACTCTTCAATCCTAGAAAGTGATGATCACAGAGGGAGCTCATCCTTTCATCACAGAGTTGAAGAATTATTTTGCTTTGTGCAATTCTACAGGATACATTGCGACAGATCTTCAATTTCCATTTATTTTCTAATCAAAAGAATCATTTCCTTGAAAGTGGTACTGGTCTGAGTAGTTCAGGAGGAAAAAATAGAATCAGCAGGGGCAACATGTATGATATTTGAAATATCATTCTCTATATTCTGTCAAAAAATTAAAATGAAAGTTTATTTATCTATTAGGAGATTCAAAACCCTTTATACAAATAAAGTTCAGTGGCTAACCATGTGGATGTTTTGAGGCTTTGAAGCTTTTGATTGCTACTAGAAATATTGAGGAGCAAGACTGGCAGGTCCCTGTTACATACTGGAAGTGAAGGGGAAAGGAGAAGAAATAGAAAGTGAAAAGAAGAAAAAACGTAGATAAGAAGGTAAAAAGAAAAAAACATATATAAGAAGAAAAACTTTCATCTAGTGAGGAGTAACTTATTCTAAATTCAGGATGTCAGATATAGTTCATATTTGGGATTGTCCCATATCTCAGAATATTTTATGTTTTGTTTATGTTTTTTTAATTGTGAAACTTCAACCTGGAAGGATAATGGTGGTGGTAATCACTCTGATCCATGTTTACCTTCCTCCTTTCATGTTTTCTAGTGATGTCAATAACATTTATTGTGCTGTTACTAGGTATATGCAAAGCAAATTATAGGAATTATTTTTTGAATCTCTTACAACACTATGAAACAGCTATTATTATAACCTCCATTTTAGATATCTGAGGGCTGATGAGGTTAAGTAATCCAATATCAGATCTGTCTTTAACCCATGCTGTGCCTGTGAATTAGAAAAACATGTCCCTTCTGAGCAACCACAGCCCTTTCTATAGTCTGTGGGTTAGTTAAGTAGAGCTCTGGATAGTTTTCACTGTGACCCAAACTGGTTTTCACCCTTGACCAGACACCTTGGTACAACAAACACCCAGTGCAACTTGCAAGGTCACATAACCTGTTATTGGTAGAACTGGGATTCAAATACTCCCAATCTTGTATATGTCACTAACTACTATGCACTTCAGACTCTCAACTGACTCTTGTCAATCTTTCAAACCTCGGATGGGTCATCTCTCCTTCCTCCAAATTCCTTCTCTAACTGCCCACTCTGAACTGAGTACCTCTCCTACAAGCTTCCAAAACATCTTGTAAATATTTCCAACATGAAGATGTCAGATAGACTGTGATTATGAACTTGTATATTTTCCTCAGTGAACTGGAAACATTTTAATAATGGGGATTGTCTCAGAACCCAGTACAGAGAACATTACATATTAAAATTTCAATGAATCTATGTTGCACAAATAAAGGGAGTTATATACCTCATGGAAATCTGGTAAATATATGTCAGGATCTCCCAGAACCAGAATATGAATTGAATCTAAATTCTGAATTTGAAAGTGTCAAATAACATGAAAATAATAAAGAACACATGACAGAACAATTCCTTCTATCAGTCTATCCCAGTTGAAATGGAGACGACATAGGAGCTTGAGTGGTTCATGAAGCAGAATTGGAGGCATTAAGCTTCGTTTTCTTTTACTGTCCCCACTTAAGATCTTTCTCTTTTATGTTCTATTTCAACTTATTTGCTATATGTTTCATTGGAATAAGATGATATGTTATCACAGATATGAACATGAAATATATATATTGACTTCAATATATAAAAACCATAGTTTGAAAACAACTCAAAATACCCTCTGGCCCACATCTATTTTGTTTTTTGGTATGACATTTAAAAGAAAGATAAGAAAATGGAGTGCCATTTTTTTTTAATTACTGCTCAGTTGACATTTCTAAATAGCACAGGATTATAACAATAATAGATATAACTTGACTAATCATCTTACATTTGACCTCAGTTTGTGAGCATATTTATATGATCAAATCCTACTACTTTATCAGAATTTTAAAATGCCTCAATAATAACATCTCCATGAGAAACTAAATGTTCTATGCCTATATTTATAGATGCTATGTAAATTATTTGGCCTGTCATTTCAAAAATCAACTTATTATTTAAATGGTTATTGTATGGAAATATGGCCCATGATGTGTTTTGTTTGGAGTCTTTAAATATGATTGATTCTCAGTCTATGTGTGCACTAACCAGAAGGTTAAAAAATGGTCAAAATTTCCAGTATCTCATTGGTGCTTTACCCTCGTAAACCTGTTTAGTTTAGTGTGTGTGCTTCCCACATAATTAGAAGGAGATCTAAAGTCTGGGTAGAATTACACAGAGTCAGGGTAACCAACCCAGAGTAATTTGTGCTACATTCCAGTTCTTATGTCTTTTATTAGGCTGGTGCAAAAGTAATTGCAGTTTTTGCAATTAATTTTAACCTTTTAAACCGCAATTATGTTTGCATCAACCTAATATTTTTAACTGGCTTCTTCTTTGCAATGTAGAGGTTAATAGGTACAATAAGTAGTTTTTGTGTCCCCCCCCCCCCCCATGATACTTAGGGAACAAACTCTTTGTGTCTCTCTGGAATTACAAAAAAATTACACATGAATAATAATTGTCTAATAATTGGCAAAGATCAAAATAATAGCATAAAAAATGGTAACATACCATACACATTTTATGTAACCTATACACGGCACAATGCTTACCACATGCTAGACATTGTTGAAGTGCTTTACATATTTTAATTCTCCTATCAACTTTAAATGTAAGTCTTATGACTATCCCTATTTTACACATGAGGAAACTGAACCACAAAAAGGGTAAGTAACTTGCCTAAGATCATACAGTGTAATTGGCAATCTGGATTTATACTCAGGCAGTCTGACTGCAAAATCCATGCTCTTAAATTCTACTCTATGCTATCTGCTTAGTACTGTACAAATACAAGATAATACTATTTGAAGAGGAATGTTTAAAAGCACAAGGAAAGATGATACATATCTCAGCAACTGCTTCAGCTTTGACACAAAAGGATAAGGACTGATGAACATATGTAGTCAATTTCTTATGACTGAAGCCAGTTCAAGGGCATGGTGTCCACAAAGAGAGCTGTGGTTTCAGACTCACCAGGAGTGCATGGTAGAACTGGTAGATAAGGCTTATGATGTGTGTATTTACAGGAGATACTGAGTACTTTCCATGAGGAGAGAGGTAGCCTGCCTCAGTGGAACAGTTAAGAGCCCAGAGTTGGAGCCAGCATGCCTGGTTTTGAAAGCTGAATCTTCTTTTATTAGTTGGTAACCTTAAGTAACCTAACCTTTCTCTGCTGACTTTCCTCATCTGTGAAATGAGGCTAATAATAGTACCTGATTCTTAGAATTGATTGCAGTGAGAATGAAACGGGTTAATGTTAATAAAGTTTTGGAACAATGCTTGACACAAATTAAGGGCTTTAAAAATGTTTCTAAGAAAAGATAAATTTAGTGGGCTCAAACTTGATTCCATAAGAGAATATTTAGTTTACGGAGAGGAAATGATTTTAGCGCCCAGTGGTTTGTCACTCAAATCCTTCCCTAACCCACCTCATGAATTCATGTGTAGTGACCATTGAAGAAAAGGAATCTGTAATTTAAATCTGTAACAGTGATTTTACTTGGTAGAATTGGAATGGCTATCAAATAAAAAGAAAAGATAAATAATCATTAGCTTCTGACCTCAATGTGCCAAATATGCCTCTAGAGTATTGAGGAGTGCAGCACTATCAAAAGTGGTAAATGAAGCTAGTTGAAGTATTGGCAGTACCGTGAAAGAGATGGCAGTGCAGGATTGGTAGTAGTGCACCAGCAGTGCCCGAGGGCCAGTAGTGCACGCAGGAAACAAGAGCAGCTCCTCCCTGAACCAGTGGGAGTGGTCACCGGGTTTAGGGCAGTAGTATTGCTGGGGTGTAGGTACCACTTGGAAGAAGTTGGAGTTCTCATGCCTTTTAAAAGAATCTAGTGGAAAATCACTAAAATACTTGGGCACTGAATAGACTCAGGAAGATAAGAAAACGTGGATTAAAAACAGGGTTCTTTCCTTAATGTAGCTTTCATCTGTATGAGTACGTGGATATACAGCTAGTAGTATTTTCATCTAGAGTCATCATCACCACACTCATTCCCTTCAATTTTGTGTAAATGACAGTCATAACTTTTTTTAAGTTTAGTATTAATAACCAATTTTCTATCTTATTTTAGCGTTGTCAACCAAGTACTATGTAGTGGTATATTGAAGGCCTAAGTTTGTAGTTCAACTGATTTTGTGCAATCTAGTACAATGTATTTCCTAACAGTTAACTGAGAAAACAGTTGAAGACAGTAGTGTGAAATTACAAAAAAAAAAAAAGAAAATGTCTTAAGAATACACAGTTGTCTTTTTAAACTCAAAGAGTAGAAATAAGGAGGTGAAAAACAGATAGTGAAATGGATGAATGTTAGTCTTGTTCCAGAGACTTTAGAAGGTGAAAACAAACGGTTCACACTCAGCTCTAGAAAATACTCATGAAGTGTTATTTGAAAAGAATACCCTTTAATCCTTGAATCTGCTGAGTAAAAGCTACTACACTGTAATAATTATTCTTTACGTTTCTTTATTTATGTTTAAATGTTCTTTATGTATCTGCCTGCCTAAGACTTTGTCTCAGATATTAAGTCTGATAGTTTGACAATACTCAGAATCTCAACTGAAACTAGTAGCTCTTTTCTGGGTTTGAAGGAATTTCTTGTTTTACTATTTTTGGGCATTTTTAATGATATGTGTGTCTCGTCTCATATATTAGTATGCATTCATCATTTTAAATCTATTTCACTTGATTTTCCCCCACAATGACCAAAGAATTTGAAAAGAAAATTTAATGAAAAAAATTAAGAAAAACTGAAACATTATCTAATCCCATAATCAGGCAAAAATGTTTTCTATTTAACATGTTTTCCTCCTTTATTACTTTGAAGATGACAAATAATAGCACAGGTTTTTCACGTAGAAGCAAAATATGATGAAGACAATTGGAATTCAGGTGCTGTAATTAGAGGCCAAAAGGCCAGTAATGATAGCTACATACTTGAATCCTGGGTCACATATGTAACAGAGAAATGCATTAAGCAAACAGAAAACATTCAGCAACCAGAGGCAGGCAGGTGGGAATGGTTGGGGGCTGATGGTTTGAGAGCTATTCCGAATGCTAGTTTATCATCTACACTTCAGTGACCTTTATTGAAATGACCAATAAGTCAGACTGGTACAAATAAGTCCACTGAGGTAGTTCTTAAAACCCATTCTTATCAAATTGAATCACCATGGAACTAATCTTCTGCAAATTATTTCAGAGAGTTGACATTTTATGTGCACATTAAAGCCTCCTTGAAAGGGACCATCAATCTGGAGAGGGGCACAGCTGATTCTTGTCAGGTTTCAACTGGGTATTTATTAAGCTAAGTCTATGTATATCCTTTAGCACTGAGTAAAACATGGCCATCCTTAACCGACTCAAGGTAGAGGCAGTAAGAGAAAAGAAAGCGGCGAGGAAAAAAGAGAAAATACAATTGCATTAAAAAGAGAACAAATAAGTGTATTTAATAACAGTTTGTCAGCATTTTGACTTCAGATAATTGTGTAGATGATACTGACTCAACATAGTTTAATGGACGCAACTGTTAATACTGAATGATTTGCTTTGTAACTATTTGCTTCAATTAACTACAATTTCTAAAAGCCAGTGGAAGAAATAATTATCGTGTGAACACAATGAAGACGTAGCTGTACTGAAGTAGAAGCTCCCTAGGTATGTCTGAACACGTAAAAACCAATAAATACATGTAACATAATTTTCTGAAATTTAAATAACGAAGTTTTGAGGCGATACTATGTGAAATGTATTATTTTGGACTGTAGGAAGACACACAGATATAGAAAACATAAAAATTTTATTCAGTACTAAAAGTTCAGAGGGGAGAAAAGTGGAGTTAAGAGGCAGAGTGCAGAGGTTGAAATACTGAGTAGCAAGACCAGAGGCAGAGACATCATTTAGGATATTATTATTACAAACAATTAGATCAATCTATGTCTTATATAATTTACTTATCATTTTATTGATTAAAGAACATTATCCTTATCCATTTCCTATCCCTTTTCCTTTCTGAATTTTCCAATCAATCCTGAGATATAAGCTAGTTATTACCATTATACCTGCTATTACTGAGCTTTACAAGCAATGCATACTTCTGTGCTATATCCCATGTAAAATTACGCACCTGGAATACTTGAGAATTATCAATTTTATATAGTAAATATATTAGAAGAACCCTTTTCTGTTTGATGACATGGACAATTTTACCACTTAACACTATACTTCATATTATATAGCAAATGCATTACTTCTCTGAGCCTAATGTTTATATTAACATACCCAAACTAACATTTTTGGTATATTTAGTTTTTATCCCCATTTCTCTACCATTTCAGAATCACTAAGCTAACTGTGATCTCTGTACCATTACATTCTAAACATATTTTGCATGCTTTATTATATTCTAACTCCAAGCAACACTGACTGCATTCACCGATTCACATCCTTTCTGCTACATTCTCTTCCCCTGGTTTTCTCCTTCCCCTTAGGGTACATTCGTTGATCTCCTTTGCCAGTTTGTATCTTCCTCTCAAATATCTGAGTTCCTCAAGTGGCTCCTACACTGTTTTCCCCTATACGTCCTCTTTAGGCAATCTCATCGTTACTCACAACTTTAATTATCAATTGTCTACAGATGACTTTCAAATTTAAATCTCCTTGAAGACTTCACCTGTGGGCACCATAACTTTGCATTTGTCTAACTCTCTGATAAGTCCTCTCGGATGTTGAAAGAGACTTCAAACTTTACACTTCCAGAATTAAACTCATCATCTCCCATCACCTCCCATCATTCTAGCCCAAACTTCTCTCTCAGCACCACCCTCCAGCTAACTGTACAAACTAGAAACCTGGTAGTCATCTTGTACCCAACCCCATGCCTCTTATTCTATCCATCACCAGATCTTCTTTATTTACCCACCAAATACGTTTTAAAAATCTTTTCTATCTGTCCATGTCCATCACAACCACATAGTCCATACCTTGATTGCTGCAAGAACTTTCTGTCTTGTGTAGAATTTTGACTTGTCCGACTTCAGTCCCTACACATCAATATTCCTCTAGAATGTAACTAGAGATATCTTTTCCAAATGAAATAAGATTAATATGATTATGTCACAACTTGCCTCTGATTAAAACATTCAATGGCTTTCTACTTCTCTTATGTCACAAAACAAAAATTCTTAACATGACATGCAGGGCCCTTTTATGGAAAGCCCCTAAACTAACTTTCTTGCCTCTGCATCCCTGTCTCCAACTTCCTTTACAGTCACAGTGGACTTGTTTCACTTTCTCATATGCACCATGATGATTCCTACTACAAAGCAGTAAATTTTCTTCCCTGAATGATTGTCTTCTTTGTCTTTTTATGGCTCCTCTGGTAATCCTTAATATCTCAAATTATTTGACAGTTCAAAGAAGACATCACCAAGATCTTTAGCCTTTCAGTTTTGTAAAACCATCTGCCTTTCCATTGTAGCATATTTCATAGTTGAACATTTATGTTTGTTTAATATTAATCTACCTGTTTTTCCTAATAGTCTATCTATAAAATAGGGGCCCTATTTGTCTCTTGTTTTGCCCACCATTGTATCACCAATGCCTAGCATAGTGCTTAGCCAATACATTTTTTGAATAAATGAATGTATGGATAACATACATACTCGCATATGTGCAATTTTAGTGTCCTAAATAATGCACCCTGTAGTCTCCATTCTACACAATTTAATATATATTATATTATATAAAATTATCAAATTGGTAGAAAATTATATATATATATATATATATATATATATATATATATATATATATATATAATTTTATATATAATTTTCTACCAATTTGATTAAAATTGTATCTTGGTAGAGTTTATGCTTAGAAGTTTTTTGTTGTTGTTGTTGCTGTTGTACTCTATTTACTATCACAAATTATGCCCCTTTTCTAGATTCTTATATTTCTAACTTTGACTAGTAAGAGTTAATATCTACTGATGGTGAATAAAAATGGATACATTTCTTATATAGAGCAGTCAAAAGACAAATTCTGCATACTGAATAAAACAAAGCAGAAGATGAGTTTATTCCCAGGGTTTCAACCGCAAGCCAGGAAATTAAAGGCTATGGGAGCAATGAGTTTTGAGATGATTACAGACTAAGAAATTTTTATGGGATTATTACAGAAGTTATTTGGCTTTTTCAGCTGATTGGTTGCCTAGAGGTCTTATTTGAATCAGGGTAGCTCAGTCAGATGAATAAGAAAATCCAGAGATGCCATGAACAGACCCAAGTTTGTTTTCGGAATTGGCTGGTGTCCTTTGCTGATTTCTGAGAAGAGCTGAAATTCCTGTAAGTTTAGTTTAAGTTTCCTTTATGCACATAAATTGACATTCTCCATTTTGTCCTTCATATAAGTGACTCCATTTTAATTGGGTTCTACAAAGCAGTTTCACTGAAATTCAACTGCATTTGATTTTCCTCTAAAACTAGGCTACTTAGAGAATAAAAATGATTAAGAAAATGGCTTTATAAAAAAGAGCCTGACTTGGTTCACTAATTTTGATATGGTACACAACCATATCTAGATTAATATTGTCATATTAATTTTTTATAACTGTCAGAGATAAAATTAAAACTCTCATGATATTTAAAATAATTAAATATTTCAGAGTTCTTGATTCACTCAGGTTCTAAGAAAATTAAGTTGAGAAAAGAGTGAATGACAACAGCTGGACACATACTGCACACATAAACACATACAGATAAACAGAGGTGGAGATAGATAAACTATGTAGTCTAAAAAATATTTAAGAATAGATAGAAACTATATTACATTTCAGAAATCCTTAGTCTCCAAATATATAACTCCCTGATTACCTAATCTCTAGAGCCTAAATCAGGGGTGTCCAAACTTTTTTCAACGTTTTTTACCAAGGGCCATATGCAGTAAAATACACAAACAGTAAATACACAAACAGCTGGGTACTTCACTCGAGATGAAGTACC
Source organism: Rhinolophus hipposideros (assembly GCF_964194185.1). NCBI lineage: Eukaryota > Metazoa > Chordata > Mammalia > Chiroptera > Rhinolophidae > Rhinolophus > Rhinolophus hipposideros. Next base: position 47,446,954 of record NC_138047.1, on the reverse strand, counting down.
TATTGCCTCACCTGGTTTATTTAAGTAAACTAAATATAATTTTGGAATTTACTGCGGGCCAATTAACAATGGATTACCGGCCGCAGTTGGCCCGCGGGCCGCAGTTTGGACACCCCTGGCCTAAAGGTACATGTTTGCTAAAAGACTATTTGCTTTTCAAAAGTAATACATCCATTATTTGTACTTATCAGAAACATTTTTTTTAAATAGCCAAATACATACGTCAAAATACTACAATCATGCCAGATTTTTCTCAGTTTTATGTTTAAAAACAATGCATTTATTCTTGTTTTACTTATGATACTGCTTTCAAGTTTCCAAAATTGCTTCACACATGATAATTTTGACTAAAAATAATATGCTTGATTTTCTTTCATTAAAGAAATATTCAAGAACCTATGGAGGATTAAACAGAAATTTCGTCTAACTAAATTAAGGCCATGTAACCAGGCAAATTAGCCTTGTTGGAGAAATATTTTTCCTACATTTATAGATAGTCCCTATTTTAAGCCACTTTACCTGTTCAAATATTTCATTAATATTTCCAAACATGGCTTAAACTTTTCATGGAATTGCCATATTGCTACCTTTAATATGAGTTTAATGATTCTGGCAAAGTAATTTTCAAACAAATGGATGGCCAACCATTTCATTCATGGACAGCTGAAAAATGATGGCCATAGCTAGGCCATCTGGAAAAATACAAGTAAGGATATTTGACTACAGAAAACACCTTGGTTTAATATTTCATCTGGAGAATCTTTATTTCAAGTTCATTAACAAAAGCAACACTGCCAAGGTATTCTGAAATTTTGTTAAACAATTCACAACTTCCAGACCAATTTCTTTATATGATTTTTTAAAATGCATAATAAAAATACATTTTACTCTGGCTAATTTATTAGAATATGTAAGCAGAGATAATCAACAGTGCAAACTTTGGAAAGAAGCTGTTCTTTTTTGCATTAATTAACTACAATACAGAAAAAGAAATTTACAGTGAAATGACTGAGTAAAACACAAGTAATGAACACATTAAATCTAAATTTTATTCTTGGTTGCTGTTATTCTGATCTTATTGAAGTCAATTTTAATCTAAGCCCCATGCATCTTAAAAGGAATTTGGTTGAAACATTATGTTCTGTTTGTTTTGATTTTAATAAAGGGAAAATATTTTTTTCTAATTATAAATTTTTCAACACATTGTAAATAATTAAAACAAAATTATTTCTAAACAGTTAATGGTTAACATGATTGTGGCTCCTATGAATTATAATATAAATTCTTACTAAATAAAAGTATATAAACTTGACTGTTGACATCATTTTTATACAGTATTGAGAATATGAGCTAACAAGGAGAAAAGAACAATTCTTTGGGCATATGATACAACTATTTTAGACCAAGAAGGAAACCAACGTCATCAATTTCCTCCCCTAGAGGTTGTCCTTACGTCTTTCAGTGGAATATTAATATCTCTATTTTTTGCTTACAGACTATTAGTATGATAGAATAGTTAACAACTTTACTCTCTGATCACACTTATACAAATAATTGAAAAACAAATGTGAAATATTAAAAATTAAACAATTTTTTGGATGTTTCTGTCTTATATTTGATCTTTGGCTGAAATTTAAATGTGCTTGTTTTTTGGCATTTGTCACTTTTTAATGAATATTATTTTATATGTGTATCTGCACATGTCTCTGTGTATACACTGCTTATTTCAGTTTTCACTTGACCATACTTTAGCACTTTATATTAATATAATTTTATATTTATTTTATATTTATATTTATTTTATATTTATTTTAGATTTTATTGTATTTATTTATAGTTATTTATAATTTATTATTTTATAAAATAAAACATAATATATTTTAATATAATATAAAATATGAAGTTATTTACATGCATTTCTTAATCAGATAAATGAATTCATGAGATAAAATGTTGCAGATAAATCCTGAAGTTCTAAGAGTTTTTTTCCCATCTAAATAGTAAGTGCTGGAACTGGATTCCAATACAGGCATTATACCTACTAAGTAAATATTTTGATTACATTTTAGAAAATAGTTCCATTTCCTATTACACCTTAAAATAGTTAAGACTGCAATGGTAAGAGGAGGTCAAGTTGACTGGAAATCTTAGCCAGCATATAAAAGGGGAAAAATTATTATTTCAATTTTTTCAAGATTTCTACATCCTCTAATGGTTTTACACAGACACATGATTTTCATATTCAAATTAAATCTGGGAAGTATTAGTACATCCTTCAGATTGACAGTGCAAATAAGCATTTTAAATGATTCTTAGGACACAATTCTCCATGGGATATTGCATTTCTGGATGTTTTATGGAAGGGGGCACAGGATTCCTTTTAATCCGGACTAACTTTTCAAGTATATTTGTGTAGTGAACAGTCTTGGAAGAGGGGAACAAAGAGAAGCATGTCTACTGCACATTATAACAAATTTGAGTTCATTAAACTCAGGGTTCCTGCTTTGTAACGTGACCCACTGCATGTGCTGGCTTCCTTTGGGTCCACTCATATTGCCTTACTGGGACACAAGGGCAAAGGGGAACTGCAGCAAATATCCTGATGTTGTTGCTGCCTGCTATCATGAATAACGGAATTATTTGTTTGTGACCCAGGATCTTATGGTTTCTGCTATCATCCACAAAACTGTAGCAGGCTAACTTGCTACCTTGCAAGTAAAGTGAAAGCCCAGACCTTTACAGATCTTAAAAATGTTTTGAATATTAAAACAAAAAAAAGAACTATTAAAGACCTCAGAGGAAGTATTTGTGTATGTATATATATACATACATGTATATATGTGCATGTGTGTTTGTGTATACAGAAAAAAAATAAAAATTCAATAGGTGCAGTAAATACCAAAAAGTAGAGTTGATGAACAAAACCAAAAAAATCTGGTTCTTTGAAAAGTCCTACAAAGTAAACAATACTTCAGAAAAAAATCAATGAGTAAAGAAAGAACAAACAGAATCTGAAATTAAAATAGACATAAACACAAATGCTTAACTTTTTTTAAATTATCAAAATTTTGTGAACAACATAGTACCAAGGAATTTGAAACCTAAATAAGCAGATATTTTAAGGAAAATATAAATTATCAAATGAGCTCAACAAGCCAATAAACATAAAAAAATGGAAACAGAAGCCAAAGATTTTTTTTTCCTAAGAAAAGGTATCAGACCCAGATAACTTATGGGTAAGTTCCAGCAAACCTTCAAGGAACAGATAATTCTCATCTTATGCAAACTTTTCCAAACAATATAAAAAAGGTGGAAAACCAACCAATATATTTTGTAAGGCGAGCTTAACAGTGATATCAAAACCAGACTGTGTTCGTAAGTGACATTTGGTGTACACTTTTTTTTTGGTTGTTTTTGCGTTTGTTCATTGGTAATTTATAGTTTTTGTTGCCAATATGAATGGGAATTTTCCTCCTGTTACTTAATTGGTAATTACTGCTTCAAATAAAATTCTGACTATTTAAAATAATTCTGAAAAAAAATGTTTTGACAAGGTCTTCAGTCAGTAATGACTCACATTATTTAAATAAGCATTTCCAAATATCTTCATCCATGAAACATTTTTAATCTGTAATGTTTATTAAGATTACACAAATTCATTGTACAGTGAACATTAAGGTATCCCGATCTAAGTAGTAATTAAATGAGTGATCTCGCAAAATACAATTTAGTTTGATAAAGTACTAAGATAAATGTATTAAATTCAAGTTTTCCATTAACATATGGTATACCATATCTTCCATTATATGTCTTATCCATGGCTGATCATTTTACTTTAGCTAACGATTTACCATAAAATATATTCCCATTTTTGATTACTGGCAGTGTTGTCATGGAAATATAGGCTGTAATATATATTTAGAGGAAGGAAGGTGAAATAACGTATCAAAAACATGTAGTTAACTTTGGAAACAAGGCAATAACTCAAATGAAAATGTAATTCGATGATACTAGTGCACTGAATTCAATTTTGGGATTTTCACAATTAAGGAATGTGTTTCATTGAAAAATAAAATTAATTGTGTTTATGCAATATTACTTAAAGTATTATTATTTTATTAGTAATCTTATTCAATTTACAAATGACAACACTATTCTTAATTTATAACTTGTATGTAAAATGAAAAGATATGACAAAAAAACAAATGAAGTGTTTCACCACCAACCTCTATTCATTATATTTTCTTAATTACTACTGTGAAACTGCTCCTATCACATGAGGTAAATACTTTTGTCAAGTGAAATAAAACAAAATGGAGGAAGTTGACAGGAACTCTTTTAAAATTAGGGTCTTCTCTGCAAATGTGACAGTTTCCTTGGTGGTAAAGCTATGACACTCTCTGAAAAGATATAATCATTCTGGTTTTGAACTTGCTTGTCACTCACTACTCCCATGACTTATTAGCAAAACTTTGATTTTTATCTTACTTTTAATGTCCCTAGATATTATAGTTCTCTTTTACAACACTGTAAAACCACAAATTAAAAAAAAATGCATTGACAATTGTCAGTAAAAAGTGTTTCTTCAAGTTTTTCATTTAAAATGGTGTTAGTTCTCAGAGAGTTTATGAGCATAAACGTTGCCCTTATTCCCCAAACTCATCTTTTTTTAAAATAAATTTCTGGGTTCAAGATATCATCCATAATCCACCAAATTCCTACCACCAATGGGAATTTAATGCTTAAAATTTGAAGCACAAGACAGCTGAAAGAGTTAAGCCCATCAATGCATTCGTCATTTGATGGGCTTTTGTGAGTGGACTTTTCTTAAAATATATTCCTAAATATTGTGGGGAATGGGCTGTGAGCTGACAAGGACCTTGCAGTTGCAATCTTCCCAGAAAGTACAAGATAACACTAATGAAGTCACAGACACACAAACTGGACAATACACAAAACAAAATGTTCTAATAATAGCTGCTTGTTTTGCTAATACTTGTTTGTATAGATAACTATTCTAAGACTGTATAAAAACTGTGTGTGAAATAAAGACTGTGCCTCTGCTCAGCCATCTGTGGATGGTGGACCTCCTGATCCCAACTTTCCTGTCTCTGTGTCTTTTCTCAATCTCCTCACCCTTCCCTCTCAGGCAGAGCCCTCCTGGTCACGCGGGCCGCGACAAAATATATATGTGATTATGAATGTAATATATGTACTTGGTTATAAGTTTACAAAATAAAGAAATTAACAAAGACACAAATAAAAATTACACATCAGCCTACAACTCAGAGATAATGGCTCTTGGTATTTGGTATGAATACACAAGAAAATAACTGGAAAAATAATAAAAAGGTTTTGTTTTATTTGTGTTTTAATACTCATATTTTAACTTCATATATTGTCAGTATTTCCCAATCATTAGAGTTTTTAACTAATTATTAATTTATCTCTAAGTGATATGTATGTATAATTTTCTTGAGTTTTCCTTATATAGCTTTCAAATGCATTAGTAACTTTATGAAACTATCTGGGAATATTTTTCTATTCAAGTAATGACTTTTAATTTGGTTAATTACTTAAACTTCCTTGTTGAATTGAATTATAGTAATTTCACAAGTAGAATATTTTCCTACTTCAACTAATGACTTAATTTGGTTAATTATTTACTCTTTTGTTGAATTATGTATTTTCACAAATATTTAATCTTTCTGAAATTTATTTTGTCATATGGTGAGATGATTTGTTTTTGGTTCAGATAGCCAAATTTTAAAACAATATTTTTGAGAAAATGCATGACTTTCCTTATAATGGTGACTTTGGCTTTTATGATGTTTTGAGATCTTAAGTATACTAGAAATTATTTCAAGCCTATGTATATTGTTTCATTGATCTTTCTGTTGATTTTTGCACCTGTATTTCAGTGATTTTCAAAACTATTGTATGGATGCTGTATTTTAAATTTCCTTACAATATCTAAAATATTTTCAATTGTTTTCAAAATTATAGAACAAAATTTAGCTGTGATAATAATATAGTGGGTTTTTTTTTTTTTGGACAGTTGTTATTGTCCAAATTATTTAGAAATTATTCCACTGTCTTGAGGCATACAGTGATAAGAATTTTGAGACCTGTTTGTATTATATAAGCTTTACAATGATTACATAATATATTCCATAAAAAGGGATCGTTTCAGTTGTCCCAGTTAAACGTCCAGATTTTATTATTATTATTTTTTAGATTGACAATACTGTCCTTTTTTGGACATTGTTTCTTCTTGACTTGTATGACTCCACAATCTCCTGGTTTTTCTCTTGTTTCAATAGATAACATCCCAACTTTTTCTAGGTCTCCTTCTTGGCTGTTCATTTCTATCTCCATTTAAAATTTTACAGCTCCTCTAAAGTGCTCAATACTTGACCTTTTTTCTTCTCACACTACACAATCTCCTTCAGTGATTTTTATCCAGTTCCACAGCATCAATATGACTGTTATTTAGAAATTCATATCACCAGTTTAAAACACTTCTGATTTCCAAGTATCTGACTTGACATATCCATCTCGATGTCTCACAGGAAACTTGAAATCTTGTCCAAATTGATTTCATAATCTCCCCCTAGCCTTGGAACAATATCAACACAAAAATCCTCCTCCTTTTCCATAGATTCCTATCTCAGTTCAATACCAAATTTACCTAACAGTTCATATCAGAATGTCATCAATGTCTTCAGTGATGCTTCTCTTTTCCTAAAGTACCACTACTCAATATCTTTTCAAATATTAAGTATCGTTAATTTGATTTTGAAATACATTTAATATGCCCTCATTTTTCCATGTCTACCTTTAATATCTTAGAATGCTTACCATCCTTTTTTGCCTGGGCTACTCCAATAACTCATTTAGGAGGTTTCCCATATGTGCACTGGTCTCACTATTCTTCAGGATGTTAGGGGAATATATTGAGAATATAAATACAGTGGTTTTATTCCGATGCTCAAAATTCTGTTCTGTGGTGTTTTTGTGTGCATATAAGTGTTTTTTAATGTCAAATATTCTATTTTTTCAGACTTATAAATGGAGAACAGGATACAGTAACCCCTCATATTCCTAGAATTTATTAAACATACATCCTGTGTGGTTCTACTGGAGTTAAAGAATTATCTCTACCTTTCCAGGCCTAATCCTCTGAAACTCTTTACTGATAAACTTCATGAACAAAAAAGTAAATAAAACACCAGCATATCCTAATACTCCTACAAGCATTTTGTTTATTTGTTTGCTTTATAGTACTTTACTTCTATGGTTTGGATCTCCATGCACTATCCTCCTTTGTTTCCACCTCAGATAAGTTAGTGGGATTGTGTGTGTGTATGTGTACATGTGTGAGTTATTAATAATGATTTTATTTTTTGTCACTTTACCAGGTAGTTCATATAGAGAAGGTAAGCTGAGCAGTTTCTAGTTTTTCAGCTCTTCCAAAAATTAGTAAACCCCCCAAAATATATAAATGACATTAAAAGGTTAATAGAAAAATAAATATAAATGTCCAATAAAATATGAAAAATATTCTCACATTCATATTTAGATAATCATTTTAAAAATATATAGTTTTTTTTTTTTTTTTTTTTTTTTTTTTTTTTTTTTTTTTTTTACCTACCAGCTTGGAAAATATTTCTCAAGTTTGATCCAGTACTCTTTTGGCAGAGGTATATGAAAAAATACCTTTTTGGACACTCTTATAAACTTGTAAATCCTTGTCAATTGTCTAGTAGGGAAATATGTTACTACTTTTCAAAATGTTAAATGTACTTTTACTTTAACACAGAAATGTCACTTCTATTATTTGTACTTAAGGTATACTAAGCGAAGTGTGCAAACATACATGTAAGTGATGTTTTCAAAAGATCTTTATTAAAATATAAAATAATCATATTTTGGAAGCTGCATTGAATAAAAAGCAAGTATAGTTTTATAGAAACTATCAACATTTAAAATCCAACACCTTGAGTATCTAAATTACATTTAAACTGTCCATTAGAAATTGTTCTATAGAACTGTGTACAGCTATTATGCCTGAAGGGCAATGGAGAAAGTTATACACGCTTTTCCAAGGTCCTCATCATCACAGCAGCTGTCAGATATCAGCCCTTTTATCAGACAGTTACTCTTGTTAAAATTTCAAGAACTGTCAGAGACACTGGTCATCATGTGACCTTTCTCTATTATCCCTTTAACGAGGTGCCATGGTGCCTTCCGTACTTCTTTTGTAAATACTAGTGAGAGGTACTAAATATTATCTAGATTCTGTAAAATTCATAAAAGTAGCACTATTATCTGGGAAAAAATGTCAATCATAAGGTATTTCAATGTAACCTCTAGCAGTAATGCTGATAAGAGTTTCAAAATTATTAAGGTGAACCTGAATAGAAACTAATCTTAGAATTTCCCAACAAGATATTTTAGTGGGTAGGGGGATGGATTTTGGGAATTTAATGAATCTCCTGTATTGCTTTAGATCTGACCTGCCAATGGGAGTCACGGCTGGATTTATCTTCTGCAGAGAGCAGTGCTAGTCACAAATTTTGCTTACATCCCAAGAAGCAAAATAGTGGTTGGCTATACATATACTTTTAAGTCTCATAAGAAACCTGATACTTTCATTTCGACATTGGATGACCTGGAAATCTTTCATCTACTTTGCATTTTTGAAGTTGTCAAATTGTTGGTTTACCGTCATAGCCTAAAAATTGGATGGATTCTTAAGCTTCATATCAATATATTCTTCTTGAACAGATATTTCCGTGAAAGAAAGTAGGAGTGTGTGTGCATGTGCATGTGCTGGGGTCTATAAAACTGGATCAGGAATACAGTGAGGGCAAGATATTTGGTTTATATAACTTGGTATGCTCTGAGGGTATATACATGCCATGCATATGGTAGATTTTCAGTATTATTTTTCTTTTTTTTTTCTTTTTTTTTTTTCTTTTTTTTTCAGTATTATTTTTCAATAAATATTTTTAATAAATGAAAAAACAAATATGAATTGTTTTTCATGTTGATTTTTCATGTTGATCTCATCTTCAATGATGTGAAATTATTTCTCTCTTTCTCACTATATATGTATACATATATATGTATATATATGTTAGCAACCATGTGTTACACATACACATATTTACATATATATACACACATGTGTATATGCCTCTCTCTATATAGTAATGATCATATAGTAATAGTAATAATCATACACAGAGAGAGTTCATATATTTTGATGCATTCACCTGTTCATTTATTTAATCATTTAATCACTAAGCATTTATTACTAAGCATTTATTTAACCATTTATTCAGTAGCTATTTGTACTAAACTAGGTTGTGAGGGTAAAACAAAAATAAATAAACTTGATCTCTGACTTAAGATATTTATCCTTCATAAGCTTATTCATCTGACCTGTTCATTGGGTATTTATGCTCATTTACTACCTCTGAGACCAGTTATTTTTCAATTTCATTATTTTACCATTTCTAGCTATGGCTTCAAGTGGGAACAACACTTGTTTCAAATACGTTTGGATGCCAATTAATTTCTGAAAATGAGATTCTGCCCCACTTCTAGAAACCACCACATTTTTAAAAAATATCTTTTAAACATAATGTTTCTCTCTCTCTCCATACACACACGCATATATGTATATTTATAACATTTTTTATTACATAATGGTTGAAACATTCTGTATATCTAGGAAATTTTGTGGAAAACATTTTAGCCAGCTTGGGAGGAAATAAATCTACAGAAGGTATTACAATCACCAAGAAAGTGGGACAGGCTGCAAAATGAAACATATGTTCTGTTTCAGAAAGACTTGTGTTTGGAGAAGGACTTGGTTGAAATACTTGGTTGAAATACTCAGAAGGACTTGGTTGAAATAAAATTGTACTTCCTGGAAAACATGTGTATTAATGAATCAACTATTTATCAACGAGAAGTCTAAATTAAAGGTGGAGGTAACTTTGTGCCTTTTACTCTGATTATAAGAGATTTGCAGTTTAGAATTCTAGAAAAATACTGATTCATGTAAATCTTTAAGTAATTGGAAGAAAAATCCAAGGGACTTTCAATTATCAATATTTTTCATCATTGTTTTTGTTCATCAGAATATATGAGCTTAAAATTGCACAAAAGAGAGAAGATACAAACAGTCACAAATTTGGTAAAGTAGCTCATATTATGGGGAAAAATAGGTACTATACGATAACATAAATAAGAAGTTAAATTAAATAATAGATTTTAAACAACTTTACTAACAATAAATGTGGTGAAACAAATTAATTATATTTCTAAATATAATATTAATAAGGGAAATGTGGTAATCTAGTAGACAAATATGTTTAAAAAAATGTGCAGCTATTGCTATGAACTGAGCCTCACCCATTATGCAATAAACATAATTTTGGATTAGAAAGATGGAAAATGGTAGATACAGTTAAAATAAAGTTTTAGAATAGCAGGATAAAACGGAGGCTCTTGAAATCACCAATATAACTTTCACCAAAATATTTTTATTGTAGTTTAAACATACAACAAAAATTAGATTACCTGTTATTAATGCATGAGAAAAAAGAGTCATATCCTATAAGCAGCAGAAAGCTATAAAGCCCATGGGGGAAACAGATCTCTCTTTTGTAATTCAAACACAAGAAAATGATAGTCTTCTGTGTATAGTGGATGCTGAATCAGAAATCAGGAAAGAGATATTTTCATTTTGTCTCTTGATACATTTCAAACTGTTCCCTGATATTCATGCAAGACTTTATGCGGCGCGCGCGCGCGCACACACACACACACACACACACACACACACACACTCAATTTATTTATTCAGTTAACTGAATGACAAACAGCTGAATGGAACATCTCTCTGGACTGTGGGAATTACTAATAGCAACTTGGTGATGTAAGAGAGAAAACCAGCAGAAAGATAATTGATATTTTAGAGCTACGTTTCCCAAACTGTATTCCATAAAACAACAAAAGTTCTATGAGATTAATATATGTCATATGAGAAAGAAGTATTCCATCAGGGGAAAAAACACACTTTGCATTTCTCCTGTTGGAGATTTCAACAGTGTTTTAGCATTTTAAAGACTGAATTAGCTTGCGGTAATCTATTTGACTTTGTTTAACTTTACATATTCCCAACTTATTTTCCATAATTTCTTTTGCAAAATATCCATGAAAAATCCTTTTGAATAAACTGCCTGACTTGGAGAAGAATATGCTCCATTTTCCAAAAAGGATCCAAAGAGAACACTGCTACATCTGTATACATAAGGATGGTACCTGTCCTTATTATTGACACATTTTAATTATTTTTTTTTGACTGCCATTATTTTTGTAACCCTTTTAAGGATGCCACGTTTCACATCTGCCCACTGTTTCCTCTACTGGGCTCAGATGGATTTTCCTAGTATTCTGCATCATCCTTGGAACCTCCTTTGCTCTTAGCTTTTGCTACCTATATTCAAAGAGCAGGGACAGAATGATGTCATGATGCCAAAGGGGAAAATAAAAATCACTTACATAAGACTGAGATCAATAGCTGCTTTCAAATAAGACAAAAACCACAAAAATGTGGCTGAATTCATACTAATATATCATGTAAAACAGAAAAACAACAATTTGTAACAGTTCAAAAAGAAAGCAAAGTGAAGACCCCTCAGAAATTGGTGTATTATCTATGACTCTTATATAGATTAGGATTAGAAACACCTGATTTTAGAGCATGTTAGTAATAAAAGATATAAAGTTAATCACCACTTAGTCGTAAGTGGAACTATCAAATGCCTATATTGAGAACTCAAATGAATTTATGAAGTTTATTGATTTAAATATACATAGAAAAGCCATTAAAAATAAATATTTAAAAATCTGATTAATCGGAAATTTTGCCTAAGCTTTCATAAAATAATCCCTATTTTATTATAATGTTTGTATAGTGTTGGTTTGCAGTTTCAACTTGCACCACAAAATATTAACAACTGACGTGCTTTTCTTAACGAAAATAAAGTATTTTCTCTAAAATTCCTATTAAAACCCAGCTCAGAAAGAAATTCAGGAAAATTTTCTGAAAAATGCGCAGTCCTTATACTCCTCTCACTGTCTTGAATAAAGTCTGATAATTAGAAAACCCAATATTTTCAGGTATAATATTTAGCTGTACATAATATCCTTTCAGTGTGTTGCATTTTTGTATTATTTCCTTGATTTTCATCAGAGTATTATAAAAAGAACCATGAAACATAGAATATTATAAAAAGAATTGTATGAAATGCTTCCCCTTTGTTGGTAAAGAAATGTTGTTGTTTATGTTGTGCACTGTAATATTATTCAAGAAATTAAATAATTTCTTTTAGACTTCCATGCTTGGAAAATTTTTGCTTCCCAAAGAATTGTGGTTCTTCCTTTCTGAGTGTACCACCATAGAATTGACTGTATATTAACATATTTCCCCCTCTTTTTTGGCTTTGAATTTGGAAGCAACAACATAACTACTCAGATTTTTATTTTAGTCTGCTTGTCAATTTAGTTGAGTATCCCTCCCCAATTTTCATTACTACTTATACATAGTCTTTTGTCTTGATCATTGTTATTTCTTTCCTATGTAGTTATTATCCTGATCTCTTTCAAAACAAGAAACTCAGAAGAGTTACAGATTTCTCATAAAATGAAGACTTTCAAAATCCCAAAGTATAACATTTTATTTACTGTTTGATGGGAAATAATCTCTGAATCAGATGTGCAAAGATAAAGGTTATTGTTATCTAGATTTAACTCTTTTTGATGCCCCAGGAATCTCTCAAATTTTGTTATAATTGCTTGACTCTATAAAATGTATATTTCACATCTGTCCTTTACGTGGCTCTAATTCCCAGCTCCTGTTTTCTTTAATGTTCAACTTTCCTAGGTATAGTAAATTTTGTTAAACTGAGTTCTATATTACACTGCTTTGAGGCCTGCTGGTTGGTTTTGTTCCTTCTATGGCTCCTGAAGGTATACCTTAACTTTACCCCTTAGAAACTGTAGACTCTCAAGGGTCTAAAGCCTGTGGCATAATATATGTATATATTTGCCACATATTTGGCAATATGTCTTTATGAGTCAAACAGGTAAATGTTTGTGGTTTCAATGTTTCACTTCTTAGCTATAGTCATTACTTCCAAGGCTTGACTTTTGTCATTGTAAATTTGCACTAATTAAGTATTTTTACCCTTCCTTTTCTCTTGGTTTGAAATATACTTCACATGAGTTTTTCATCTTGCTTCCTTCTCATCATTGAGGTATGAATTCAAATACAGGTTTCCCTCACTATCTGAAAGTAGAGTGTTTCTATGAAACCTTTCCTAAGCTGAAATGGCATTAAGTGAAGAAGCAATTACCTTAAGACACATCTTGCTAATGGATGCACAAAATAAACTGAGATAAAGCACAGATGCTCACAGACATAACTCAAAGTTATAGCGGTTTGATGCTGTTAGTTCTGAGGGAAAGAACTAAAGAACCACTCTCACTGCTCTGGCTGTGCAATGCCTCTATAACAGCTTGCTGCAAAACAAATGCTGCATGCTATTTTTGCTTTTTTCATAAAATCAAAAATCCTGTTTCGATTTCTATTCATACGCAAAAACAGACACTAATGTAGTTCTTTCATAAAAGTGAAATAGAGAAAAGCGAACCTTTGAAAAGTGGGGGTAGCTGTATAAATTCCCTTTGACAGGTCCTTTCCCTGCACCCCAGCTCAAATCCATTGTCTGCATGAGAAGCAGCCAGTAACTGATACCATGTTTCTTTTTTTTTCCCATCAATTTATTTATTTAGATTTTTTAAATCATTTTTATTATTAGTTTCGGGTGTACAAAACAACATAGTGATTAGACCTTTATACACCTCACAAAGTGATCACCCCAACAAGTCTAGTAACCATCTGACATCATACATAGTTATTACAATACCATTGACTATATTCCCTATGCTGTATTTTACTTCCCATGATGATATATTTTTTAACTATAGTTGACATTCAATGTTATTTTATATTAGTTTCAGGTAGACAGTGGTTGGGCATTTATATAGCTATAAAGTGATCTCTCGATAAGTCTAGAACTCATCTGACACTATATGTAATTTTTACAATATTATTGACTATGAGGTCTGACAAGGTTGCGAAGTTGTGGAAATGATGTTGCTAACCATTTTTGATATCAGAGGGATTATTCATCATGAATTTGTACCAACTGGACAAACAGTTAACCAAGTTTACTCTTTGGAAGTGCTGAAAAGGCTGCATGAAAAAGTTAGACAACCTGAACTTTTCACCAACAATTCATGGCTCTTGCATCACGACAATGCTCCAGCTCACATGGCACTGTCTGTGAGAGAGTTTTTAGCCAGTAAGCAAATAACTGTATAGGAACACCCTCCCTACTCACCTGATCTGGCCCCCAGTGACTTCGGTCTTTACCTGAAGATAAAGGAAATATTGAAAGGAAGACATTTTGATGACATTCAGGATGCCAAAGGTAATGTGATGATAGCTCTGATGGCCACTATGAGCTGGCATCAGTGCATAGCTTCCCAAGGAAAGTACTTCGAAGGTGACCGTAGTGATATTCAGCAATGAGGTATGTAACACTTTTACTAGGATGAGTTTGCAAACTTAATAGTATGACCTTGTTTATTACCCATAGTGTGTTTCACATCCCTGTGACTATTTTGTAACATATTTCTTACGTATTTACTTACTTCATATTTATTTGCTGTTTCTACCACTTGAATATAAGCCCCAGGAGGGCAGGGATTCTGTTGATATTTAGGAATCTCAGCACATAGATTAAAGCCTGGCACATAATCGAAGTTTACAGGACTAACTCATCTCATCTTTTTAACATTGTGAGAATTTGAATTTTTATGAAGTACAATAGTTGTGCTTCTTTAAATGAGAAGAGCTCATTGGTTTCATTGATTTATAAACTCCTCGACATAAGATCAATTCTTTCTGAAAATTGTCACCTAATGGGAGGAAATTATCCAAACTATTTCCATCATGTTACCCATATTTCTCTACATAAAATTACAGCAGTACATAATCTCAGGGGGAAAAATAATGTTCTTTTCTTACCAAATTATAATTAAAACCATTAAGGGACATGCAAAATTATGTTCTTGTGCCCATAAATGTAATACCATTTAACTTTCCATTGCTATAATTTTTAAAAATAAAATAAAATCGACAAATTCCAAAAGTTGAACCATGACTTTATTTGTGGATAACCTAGACCATTATGGATTAGGTAATAGTGGCAGATGTCATTTTAGTTCCATCCAACTTTGATTCTTGGTTAAAATCCCCATCCTGTGGTTAGTTTAATGTCTAGGGAGAGAAACTGTACAAAACAAAACAAAATTGCTGGCTGTAATTGATGATAGGGATAAAGGACCAATACAACACAAAAAGACTAAAGAGGGGAAAAATACAACCGGGCCACCATACAGTAATATCACCTTAAAATGTGTACAGCCTGCTTATCACCTCTCTTCAGAAGTGGAGAGAATCGAGTTGTCAGTACAAAACAACATACAAAGGTATTAAAGCCATTATTATCTTTATATACAAATTATAGAATATTGTAGGAATAAAACAATTTGACCATTTCCTGAACCACTAATATTCCTGTAAATAGAATCTTTAGGGGAAGTTTTGTGTTTGCAACAAAAATGATATGTAGGTATGGAGTTTGGGATATTTTTTTCCCTCCAGGTACTATTTTTTCCACAAGTTGCCCTGTGTTTGATGAGTAACAATGCTGACTAACTATGACACATTCCTCCTTTTGGTGTGTTTGGGATGAAAATTTGTATATGACAAGTATTGTCAAATTTTTTTTGTTTGTTTTACACTAATCTCCTTATCATCCTTTTGAAAGTTCTTGAGGCAATAGATCAGGCTTTTTATGAGTACCATGGAAGCAGACAGAAAGAGGTAAAAACTGTCCGTAATTTTGTCCAGTAAAAGTTGACTCAAGGGGGGAAAAGGGGGAATAACCTAATATTGCAAGGCTGAGATTATTAACTAAATTTCTCAGAATTTCTATTTTTTTAGCATTTCTAATGCAGAATCTCAAGTATACATGAGCAATTTGGAGAGGGTCAAAACAAAAGATAAAAAGCAATTACTTTCCAGCATTCATCACTAATTAATATAGTTCATTATTTTAAAAAGATTTCAACATTTTAACTAAGGTATTCTTTTTGTCGTTGAGGCCATTGTTCTGCAGCTGGGTAACTGGGGATGTGGAGCTGCAGCGAGACACACAGCCACCTGATCAGTGCTTGCTCTTATCTGTATTTGCAATAACGAGGAAGCTGTTGCTGCTGTGGTCCTAAGGTACTGCCTGCCCAGTCTTCTACTACTGATCTATTTCAATTTCTACCTTCTCACATTTCCATGGTGGAAAGGAAAAGGGCAGTTCTAATTTAAGTAGGTTTGGCCCAGGAAAGGCCTCACTGAGAAGATGCCCTTTGCGTAAAGGCCTGAAAGAAAAAAAAAACAGGGAACATGAAAACTGGGGTAAGAATTCCCACGCAGAGAAAGCATCAAGTGGAAAACCCTGAAGTAGTTTAGGAATATGAAACAGAGTGAGTGAACTTCCTATTAAAAATTGCACTTTTGCTCCCCTTTACTCTGTACTACTTTCTTTTCTTTGTTCATTTTACTTCGTAACTAGTGCCATATCATATATTTTCTTATTTGTATGTCTTTTTTTTTAAATCATATCTCCCCTCTCATACAAGCTCCATGAAGGAAAGTATCTTTTCTGTTCTACTGAAAACTCCAATTGATTAGAACAGTACCAGCACCAGCCATAAGCATGCAACTTAATAGATTGAGTTAATAACCTATTAATTGATCTATAGAAAGAGGTGTCTGCAAAAAGGTAGTGATACATTCTGAAGCAAAGAAAATTGAAATTAAAAAAACAAACAAAATTAAGAATATGTTTGTATGTCATGACAGCATATCCGATACCCAGATCAATTAGATAAATCAGTTAAACCCTAACTGAATGATATGAAGAAGCTGCCAAGATAGTTAAAAATATTGAAGTGGTTAGTATTTTTCAATGAGTTGCAGTATTTTTTTATTCAATTATTCATCTAATAACAACTGAATTCCTACTATGTGCTTCATATATACATAAGAATTTATTTTTAAGTAAATAAACAAAATACTATTTTTTGTCTGAATTCTATGTGTATATAACAGGGAATAAAGGAAGATTTCTAGTACTGCTTTTCTTTCTCTCAAAAAAAAATATATTAGTAATCTGTTTACCAGAAAAGCAAAACAAACAAACAAACAAAAAAAGCAGTCAAGCATTTCCTTTTACTTATTACTCCTGTTCATCTCAGCATATGGACAAAATAGAAACACACACACACACAGACACACACACACACACAGACACACACACACCCTGCATCTCAGAGTATCCATAATACTATAGGGAAGATTAAGTGCCAAAGCAGTCCAGGATGAAAGTTAGAGCAAAGTGATAAGACATAGACATTAAACAAAATATGTTAGAAGAAGAGAAAATTGGGGCAATAAGATTTTCAAATTACAAAGTCTCAGAAAAAGTTAGAGCACTCTAAGGCAAGAGAATAAACTACTACAGGCCAGAATCTCATTCTCCTAACTCTAGGGAAATACAGTGTGTAAGTAGGTCTGATGAGTAGGTATTCCCCTGGAGTGACAGAGGATGAGAATCTGGCCCTATGTCTTTAATTCATACAAAATATATTTTTATAAGGGAGAGAGCTCTTAGAGGTGATATGCCTGAGAGAGTTGGAAATTTGTACTATATTAAAATAGGTTAGCGGAAGTGCTCTATTCAAGTGTCCTAGCATCACAGAGGGAAGATGCTATCCTGAGGCAGTGTATTTAGAGATACTTTTGAGGTCTGCTTGATTTCTTCTCACTTCCTAGAAAGCCAACTTTATAAAAATGATGGCCGGAGTTACCAAAAAATTATTTGAAAAAGATACCAGAAAGCATTATTTTACACACAGCAACTTGGCTATCATAATAAAAATGAAACCGGATCTATGAATCACACAATTGTTCCATCAACAATGTAGCCAAATTATTTAGGTAGTTCTGGTTCTTCTGTCCCTTCATTCCTAACCTATGAATTACATGATTAAATTCTTAATTCACTTGAAAGATCACTATCATCTGCTTTGTTAATTTAATCGATAACAACTACATTTATTAAGTTTATACTGTAAAATGTAGTCCCATCACATTGTTATCAAGAAGTCAGCATTTTATCGAAATGACACTGAAAACTAAATCAATAAATGTTATATAAATCAAATATTAATTTTTGTCATTTCCTATTTTGTATACATATTATTTAAAATTAAAATAAAACAAATTTACAAAAAGGTGTATTTTTTCATTAATCAAACAACTTAATTAGCAACAGTAGAATGATATTTTTTTTTATTTCTGTAACTCATTTTGGCATTTTTGAGTGACATAATTAAAATTAATTTCTTTCATATGTATTTAATATGTTAGGTATTGAAAATGACATATATTTTTAGTAAATTCCGTGAAAGAATCTATACTCATAAGTCAGGTGCTAAATTTAATTATGTTCGGAATTACCACTCATGGACTTTTGATGAACATTTTATGGAGTTCATCACTTTCATTAATACATTACTTAGCCTATTCACATCTAGTGTTTAGGGATAACAGATGCCTATAGACACACTACATAGCAACTAAAACACTTTGCTTCTGTTCTACTGGGCCAATTTATAGAGTTTTGTTGCTCTTATCTGGTCTTTCTGGTACAAGATAACAATTTGATATTTCTGTAGACAATTTTAGATTTTTTTGGATTCTTCATTCTGATCCATTTAAATATATTTTAGAAACGCTCAATTTTTTTGAGATTTAAGAAAATCAATTTTAAATGACTTTTTTCTTTAACTACAATGAGATATTTTTATGACACCAAGTTTAATTAAAATTATGATTTTGTGTAATTGACCAGTGCAACCTAAATACCTGATCAGTGCAACCTAAATACCCACACAGTTACACAAGTGTTGATCAACTTTAAAAATAACTGTTGGGATATCAATTTTGATATAATTTGTAATCAGATCAAAATTTGTAAATTAAAAAGTTATTTCCAATAATTAATAGGTGTTCAAAACCCTTTGTACACAGGACGGACTTGTTTAATTACACTAGTCATACTGTTTGTTTATTAAGGTTTAAATTCTAAAAAATGGGGAATATAATCAATAATGTTGTAAAGATTTTTTATGGTGTCAGATGGGCACTTGTCCTCTTAAAGAGACCACTTCATGGACGGTGTAGATGCCTGACCACTGTGTTTTACACCTGAAGCTGAAGCTGAATAATATTGAATGCCAACTATAATTATATTTACATATATATATACATATATATACACACACGGGATGTGGAGTACAGCATAGGGAATATAGTCAATGGAATTGTAACAGCAATATACGATGTCAGAGGGGTAGTAGACTAGGAAGGGGTTTATCACTTTGTGAGGGGTGTAAATGTTTAACTATTACATTGCTTTGTACACCTAAAACTAATAAAAAATAATGAAAATAAAAAATGAGGTTTATATTCTGAAACACTAAATCTTACATTAAAATTTAGTATTAAAATTAAGATAGCTTTGGATTTAAATAAAAGATTCTCCATTTAATAGAGGAATTATCAATTTATGAGTAGTTGTGAATTTGTTACCATATCTAAAAACTGTAAATATAAAAATACCTATCTCTTAGTGTTTGGGGAAAAAAATGAGATGAAATGATGTTTGAAAAGCACTTAGCACATTGCCTTGCCCATAGCAATCACTGTGGCACAATATAAGTTATGTGATCACCAGACCCTTTTTTTTCTCTTCTTGAACACAGGAAAAGTACATTTCCTAAGCTCCTTGCACTTAGGTGAAAGGAACTAGATCTACGAAGGAAATAAAGTGTTACTTCCTGGCTGAGGAATTAAAGAGCCAATGCTCTTCTTTCATTGTTAGCCTTCTTCCTCTGCTGTGGTGGCCATATGGCTTTTTGGTAAGATAGTGGAGTCACAACAGGAAGCAGCCAGGATCCTCAAGTCAGTGCTCTAAGGGAGCTGCCTTTGAAGCTGCACCATACCAGCCCACTTTGTGTGAGAGACAAACTCCTTGTTACATGTTGAGTCATGGAGAATCTGACTAATGAACTTAACAAATGATAGCCAGAAATGGAAAGCTATCAAAATGTTAGTAAAACTTGTGTAGTATGCGTGTGTGTGATCAAAGCATGTCAATATTTAATATAAAAAATCTGTTATTTGGTCAAATCTAAAGTAATGAGAGCAAAGTCTTTAAAAATTCACACACACTACCATTTCTTTAGTGACTCAGGTGAAGTAGATTCAATTATTGAAAGAATGCATTTAAAGTATATTTTCCTCACAAAAAACCTGTCGAAAATGGAGTTACCACTGATGTTTTTTTGAAATTAATTTCACTTATAAAATGAAAGCACCTGAATAAAATTAATGCTAGATATTTTGGAAATAGTTGAATTTATGAAGCTGTATTATCCACAGCCAAACATACATAAACAAAACGCTATTGCCTTTAGGTTGGGGGAACTCAGTTAAAGTAGTCAAATAACTTTACACCTATAGACATAGCCAATATCCATGATAATGCTGGTAGTTAAATTTTCATACTGATAAGAAAGCACAGAACTCATCCATACTGAAATATTGTATAACTAACTGGATAGTTTAAAATGTATTTCCTTAAATTACAAAGATATTCAATTACTTGTACCCTTACACCATCTTTGAGATACCCAGATTCATGGTCTCTCAAGCCCCCATGATTGGTGGCAATATCCTTTATGGAACTAATACAATACCCATTCCTATTATTATTCAATTTGGTCTGTCAAGTTAGTCAGTGAATGCAATGCTAGACACATGAAACTGATATTTGTGCCCATATCTGTTTTTTCATCTCCTATATTTTGGAAAGTCATAAAAAAAATATTTCACTTTATTACATGTGTTTCTTCAACAAAGTTAAGGATACAGTTTGCATGCATGTTAATTGCTTACCTAATGTTAATGATTATAATATTATGCTTTACATATTGAGTGAATAATTTGAAAAATCTCAGTGCAGTGACCTTTTTTTACAGATAATTTCAGTTTCATAAGAGCTCAGTCTTTACTAGAATTAAATTCATTTTTTTATGGAGTGAATTAAGATTTTCTTTAAAAGTAAGAGGAGCAATTATCCATTCCTTGGTTTAATGCAACACTTCTAGCAGGATTATGCTGAGTACTCTGTATTATTAAAGAGTGAGATAGCAAATAAAATAAGAGATTTCTCATTACGTTGTCAAACCACATGAGTGATGGATGGCAATGTCTCTTTTTCAAATTAAATTACTCTTTTGTTTAGCACAAAATAATTAAAATTTACATAAGAAGACACACATAAAACAACTACGAATTAGAAAAATCAAGTAAATGAGAAAGAGTAAAGAATAATTCATTTGCTAATGTTGTGGCATGCAAAGTAAAGAGCTTAATGGAACATATTTAAGAAAAAATAAAAACTTAAGACTGAATTCTCCAAAATGTGTATCTCCAACTTTACTCCCTCCCCTGAAATCAAACCTCATAATAAACTGCCCACTTTCAATAAATGGTACCACCATTCACTCACAAATTTAGCAGTCTCCCCTTACTGTTTTTACTTCCTACTCCAATGAATCCATAAATCCTTTTAGTTCTACTATCAAACTTTATTTTGAGCCTGACCACCTCTTATCACTAGTACTGTTACCACCAGTGGTAGGCACAACAATGGGTCACCAAAGATGTTCATGTCCTAGTTCCTGGAATTTGTAAATATGTTAGGTCACATGGCAAAGAAGATTTAAGATTATGGATAGAATTAAGGTTGCTAATCAGTAGACATTAAAAGGGGAAGGTTATTTAGAATCATCTGGGAAAGTCTAGTGTAGTCACAAGGGTCTTTACACATGAAAGATTGAGACAGAAGAGCGAAATCCAGAAATATGGTAGTATGAGAAATAATCAACTTGAATTTGCTGACTTTGAAGATGGAAGAAAAAGCCAGGAACCAAGAACTGTGAGTAGCCACGAGAAACTGGAAAAGACATGAAATGGATTTTTTCCTTAGAGCTTCCAGAGGGAATGGAACCAGGCCGACACCTGGATTTTAGCCCGTGATCCCTGTTTCAGAACTCTGACTTCAAGAACTATGTGATAATTTCTAGTGTTTTAAACTTCTGAATTAGTGATAATTTCTTACAGTATCAATTACATATTAATATAGTCCTACTTAAACTATTATAGTCACTACATCAATAGCCTATTAACTAGGCTCCTTCACCTATTCTTACTCCCTAAATGTGTGTTAGCTACAAAGAAGATTATGTAATTGTTTTAAAGTGTAAATTCTATACTTTACTCACTTACTCCTTGTTGGGAAAATTTCGTGAGGTGGTTTACTGGAACCTCCAATGAAGTACTGGGCCAAGAGACCAAAGAAAGCGGCTGACAACTCCATAATTAAAGGGAGTGTATTAACAGACAGAAGCAGCGTTTTGGGCAGCAATGAGAATATACATCTCCACAGTTGAAAGGGATGGGGGGGCTTAATGTATATAGCCTCCAGGAACACAGGTGGCTTGTAGTGCAGTGGCACATGCTTATTAATAGCTGCATAAACAACTTAATTGGCCTATTCTTATCTAGTATATAAGACCATTCCTTACAGGTGATACAGGCCCACCCTTCTGGGACACACTGGTCCTTAGTGAGAGAAAGGAGCTTCTTAAGTTGACTTAGGTCAAGTCAAGAATCAGAAATCATTTTTCCTAACACTCAAACCATCCAATGAGTTTCTACTACAAACTGAAAATAAACCTGAGAATCTCACCCTGACCCACAAAGGCCTTACATTATCCAGTCCCAGTCAATCTGTCTGATTTCATTTCCTATGTCTCTCTGCCTTTCTCTGTTTATTTCATCCATTCCGGTCTTCTGTAAGAATCTAAAGCACATCAAACTTATTTCTAATTCAAAATCTTTGCTTTTTTAGATCCTTCTGCCTTGAACACTCTAGCCCCCAAACTGTATATGACTGGATCCTTCTTAACATTCCTGTCTCTGATTAAGCATCAACTTCTCAATAAAGCCTTTGCCCACCCAATTTGAGTTAAATCTCTTCTCTCAGGTTATTTCATTTTATTTTTTTTCAGAGGACTCTTAACACTATTGGAAATCATGTGTTCATTTTGTGATTTATGTTAGCTTGTGTATTCCCATACTTCACACACCAAAAATAATGTAAACACCATGCATGAAAGGAAAAACTGTGTGTTTAATCATTGTAATGATGGTGCTTACAATAGCCTCTGACACATCATAAATGCTGCACATATATTTGTTGAATAAATGAAAATATTTAGTGAATTCAATTAAGATTTTTAAATGTTAAGGTCATACACTATTAAACACTAATACATGTTTCTTCTCAGCTGATTAAGTTCATTAATTCTACTTCAAAGGTGCACGTATCGTATTGTCACTATGCACATCAGAATAGAGAGTTTGTGTCTCATAATGTGATCATCATTTACATAGTACACTTTTCTATTCACTATGATATTCAAGTTTCTCTCATCATGGAGAGTTCCAGAAAGAACTATCATCTTGTGAGCTCTAACCTCCCCACCCCACACACCACCCTTTTTTTTTGGTAATGAATTTGAGTGGTAATTCATTTTATTTTGTGTGTTATTCATATCTTTCATTCTGTGTTGACAGTTGTCTTTCTAGGTTACATACAAACAGAGTCTAACATTTGCACTCTAAAGCAATAAGGATGAGAATAAGTCTAGCATAGGTCTTCATGTTTGGTCTCAATAACAATATGCCTGAATGAATTATTAGTTGTTTAATCTTGGGCAAATTATTTAAATTCTATGCCTCAGTTTCTTCATCTACAAGTATGCTTAATAATATTAGTAGCTACCTTGTAGATTTGTGAGATTGAATTAATATATGGAAAGTATTTAGAGACACATAGAATGTATTAAATAAATCTTTGTATATCAGCAAAATTACAGCACAAGTCATCTTGATTCTGTTGCATGCATCATTTAACTGTTTGATATTTCAGTATAAAATTGTTCACCTTAAAACTGTAAATCTTAATTATGCAAAAACATAATTTATTTATATTTTTCAAACTAACAGATTCACTTAACTTAAACAACTTCTATATATTTTTAAAACTTCACATACTTTTTTCAATGTGTATCATTTCGTGTAACTTAAATATCATATTTAATGAATTCGGCCTCAAAAGTTTTCAGTTACTTCAGTTAAATGTTCTATAATTTGACAGTATAATGAGGGATAGAGGATTAGTGTCCCAAATAAGACAGTAAAAGAGTTGACTTCCATATTGTTGGAATACTGGAAATATTTTTCAGAAGATATTAAATTGGAAGTCAAAACCCAAAATAAAATGTAAAACTCCTAATAACAATCATTTTTCATTCATTATCACCATAATTATAGTAAAATATTATCCATTACTTTTGGTTCCTCAACCCAAGGTGTTTGTAGTTACATAAGTGATATTAGTAAATTACAACAATTTTAAAAATATGTGTCAATACTGTCATCTACTTAGGTCATTCAATCATTATAAAGAGATATGGGCTCCATGGAAATAATTACAATATCCAAAATGATAAAGATAAGTGATAGGTATCTTAAAAAAATTTACAATACACTGATTAAGTAAAACATTTGGTTAGTGTAAAATAGGCTGTAATTTGGCTTGTTGCATTCTTTTTTTTTATTTATTTATTTATTTATTTTTATTTATTAGTTTCAGGTGTACAAGACAAGGTAATACTTAGACGGGCTTGTTGCATTCTAACATCTACTTGATTTAAAAAACCCTTTCCAATATTTGGATACATGCCTCTCACTTGCCCTGAATAAAATCGTAATAGTAGACCACTAACTAGTGTTATGATTTTATAGATAGAATGTGGTACAGTGGACACTTTTATGACATCTAAGCACTTAAAGAGATCAATAATGAAATGAATTATTCTACAACTAAACATTTATTTTTGACATAAGTATTCCCATACCAAATTGAATTATTTTAACAACTCTACATAGTGACTCAAAGCACATAGTTAGTAACATGTTCATCTCAGATTTAATTTATTCTAATTGGTTTCCTTGGAAAAACCAGTTGTCAAAATAAGGGATTTTATCAGTGTATTTCTCTGATTAATTCTATTTCTCTATCTATATCTCTCTATATACTTTATGGCTGAAGTGGGTGATTATGATTCTGGGCTGAAATATGCAGGTCATTGATATTCTACTACATGAGAGCTGGATATTTGTACTGAGAATGCTCCTCCTTCTCTTTTTCTTTCTTCTTAGTCCTCCTGCTACTCTACTTTCTTTCAGGGAAGGGGGCAGCAGAATACCATGGATTATCTGAGGATAATTTAGGTCTTTATTAGATATCTTCTCAGCACACCAAAGGGCAGAAATGGCATGGAGATCAATTTAGGTTAAAGTTTTCATTAACCTCCCAGTTTTGAAAAAGCACTATATTTATTTCATTTTTTTAACCCATAAAAACCAATGTTATTTTTTTACTTTGCTCTTGCCCCTCCCAAATCTCATCCTTAATTTAACCTTTACATAGCCTTTTAGAAAATAATAGAAAATATAGATGTATATATACCTATATATTTGAGTAAAGAAGTTAAAATAGAAATATAAAATTATATGGAAATCAATAAAATTTCATTATAAAAAAATATGGAAAGAGTGGACTCTCTATCCAAAGGAAAGAAAATGTTAAACCACATTTTTTATGTAGAATGAGATACTGAAAATAAATTGAAAACATAACATAAAAATATAAAAAAGGTAATCTTAATTTTATTATGCATCAAGAAATATTTATAAACTGAACAAATGGAGATAAAAACAATCCATATGCACGTTGCATTTGATATATAATGAAACTCTAATGTGAGTTTCAGCTGGACTTTTTATTTTGGAAGTGAAAACAATTTACAGTTTATTTGGAAGAATAATCCCGACAAGATATTCAATATAATTTAAAACTAATAATTGAAGAGAGGAAAAAAGACTTGTATTACACATAATAATGATCACAATATTGTGAAAGAATAGCACCTGCAGAAAAAAAAAAAGAACAGTGTAAAAGGGTATGATCTATAAAGAGAGTATGCATATATGAGGATCAAAATATGATTATAATAAATTTCAACTTATTGGGAAAATCATGTTTCATTGTATGAATGCTGCTGAAATTTTGAGTATACTTTTGAAAGAGAGCATTTAGATTATGTGTCTCAAAATGAATACTAGATAAATTATGTCTGGTTCCAAAATGTAGTATAAAAAGTGAAATAATAGAATATCAGAAACAATAGGAGGGTATGTGGGTAAAATTTGCATTATGAGAACATTTTTGAGGTTAGAAAGAATCCAGATTTTTAAAGAAATCTATTTAATTGTACATATGTTTTTTGGATAAGATTGAAGATTCTATTTTTAAAATAAATAAAGAAAGGCATCAGTCTCAAAAACAATATTTGAAGTACAATTGCTCCCAAAATTCTGCAAAAAAAAAAGAAAAGGAATGAAATGGCAAATAATATAAAAATGAGAAAATTCACAAAAAGGGAAATGCAAATTACGAATATAAAAATCTTTAGACATATGAAACAACTCTCTAGGAGTTAGAGAAATGCAATTCAAAGACAGTTGATGCGATTTTTCATTTAGATTGGTAAAAGTCATAAAGATGTATCATATCTATTGCTGCTGAAGATGTGGTATGCTAGTCCAAGTGTGAATTGATATCATTTGTAAAATAAAATATTTGATTAAACAAATGACTTATGAGATTCCGACTTATTCCACAGAAATAAAAGCACAATGTGTGTGTGTGTGTGTGTGTGTGTGTGTGTGTGTGTGTTTATGGCATAGTTGTGAGAAAATCATTTGGAAAAAAAATCCCTGAAAACCTATAAAAAAGGAAATGACTGAGTAAATCCTACCAAATACATAAAACACATACATAGTATGAAGTAATTTGTAGCTGTTTAAGAAATGAATTACATCTACTTGCATTGATTTGGAAGAAAGTTCACAACATCATGTTAAAAAAAATGACACAGATTGTCACATAATGAATAATGGGTAACTAGGTAGAAAATAAATAGATCAATAGATAAACATGATACAGTTTTTCTTTAAAATACAGAAAATTGTTGCTTTATTGTTTCAATCATCTCTAATTGAATGAAGAAAGCATGTAAAGATTTCGCAAGTCATTATTTTTGGGTGGAGACTGAAGGAAAAAGGAAACATTTTGAAAATAAGATATATCTCTAGATGTACTGACATATCTCTGTGATTTTGACTTGTACAAAAGGATTTCTAGGGTTTTCTTCTTTTTCTCATTTTGAATAGGAAAATTCATTATCATTCTTCCACCATTTTATATGGTGTGTGTGTGTGTGTGTATGTGTTTGTAAAGTGTGTGTGCAGATAAATTAGCTTTTGTGTTTATAAAACAGTGGAACTAAAGGAGCCACAACCAGACAGCACAAAGTACGGTACCCAGAGAGCTTGACTCTGAGCTGGAAGGATTTGACAGGGAAGCTGGGTTGTTTTTCTTGAGAAATTTCAGAGTATTTTGTATATGTGGAAAGAAGGAAGCAAAAGGATATTTGGTGCCTGGTAATATGGAGGGTAGCAGAGACTATTAACAAATAACCCTTTTCCAGATTGTTCTTAATTAGGATTTCATTGATGAATTCTATAAGAAAGAAATTAAATGAGATATTATATGTTTTGTAGAAATGTTGGTAAGAAATTTATTAGTGAATTTCTGATCCCTTTATAATAACCCATAAAGAGACTTTCTTGTGCTACCAAACTTTCTACATCTAATGATGAACTAACCAGCCTTTATATTACAGAATCTATGAATCTTGTAACTTGTATCTCTCTTAGATTATTTTGATGTAAAGATTGTAGTCAAAATTTGAATGAAGTTTTTATTTGTATAGGATTATCTCATTTTCAGGGTTTAAAATCTGTTTTATTTTAATATTTAATCTTTATTTTTACTTAATACTGCTTTTTAAATTTCATATGTGGTTCAATGGTATTATACGATTAGAACAAGTTCTATTTGTAATGATAAAAATATGCATAAATAAACATAAATAAAAGCCAATATTTCTGTAGTATGTGATTACATAAAGGCAATAAATGTTGCGATGTTGGAAAGCCATGTGCAAGAATGAAACTGGATGGCTGTCTGTCACCTGTACAAAATAAACTCAAAATAGATCGAAGACTTAAACATAAAACCTGAAATTAATAAACAACATAGAAGAAAACATAGGCACTAAACTTATAGCACTTGGGTTCAAAGAGCATTTTATGAATTTGACTACAAAGGCAAGGGAAGTAAAAGCTAAAATAAATAAATGGGACTATATCAAACTAAAACGCTTCTGCATAGCAAAAGAAACCATCAATAAAATAAGAGGCAACCAACTGAATGGGAGAAGATTTTTGTAAACAGTTCCTCTGATAAGGGGCTGATATCCAAAATATATAAGGAACTCATGCAACTCTACAACAAAAACCAAACAACCCAATTGAAAAATGGGCGGAGGACCTGAAGAGATATTCCTCCAAAGAGGACATACAAATGGCAAATAGACATATGAAAAAATGCTCAATATCACTAATCATCAGAGAAATGTAAATAAAAACCCCAATGAGATATTACCTCATCCCAGTTAGAATGCTTGTCATCAACAAGACAAATGATAAGTGTTGGAAAGGCTGTAGAGGAAAAGGAACCCTCTTACACTATTGGTGGGAATGCAGATTGGTGCAGCAGCTATGGAAGGCAGTGTGGAGGGTTCTCAAAAAATTAAGAACAGAATTACCATATGACCCAGCAATCTCTCTCCTGAGTATCTACCGAAAATGTCTGAAAACATATATCCGTAAAAATATATGTGCTTTGATGTTTACTGCAGCTTCGTTTACAGTTGCCAAGACATGGAAACAACAAAAATGTCCTTCGATAGAAGATTGGATAAAGAAGATGCAGTATATACCATGTTTCCCTGAAAATAAGACCTAGATGGACAATCAGCTCTAATGCGTCTTTTGGAGCAAAAATTAACATAAGACGCGGTCTTATTTTACTATAATATAAGACTGGGTCTTATGTAATATAATAATAGAATAGAATAGAATAGAATAGAATAGAATAGAATAGAATAGAATAGAATAGAATAGAATAGAATAGAATAGAATAACGGGTCTTATATTAATTTTTGCTCCAAAAGATGCATTAGAGCTGATTGTCTGGCTAGGTCTTATATCTGGGGAAACACGGTATACACAATGGAAGATGATACAGTACCATTTGCAACAACATGAATTGATTCTTGAGATTATTATGTTAAGTGAAATAAATCACACAGAAAAAGTCAAGAGCCATATGATTTCACTGATATGTGGGATATAAAACTGAAAAAAAAAACAAAGGAACAAGACAAACAAATGAAGAAACACAAACCAATAGACAAATATAATAGTTTAGTGGTTACCAGAGGGTAAGGCAGGAGGGGGTGGTAGATAAAGGTAAAAGGGATCAAATATATGGTGATGGAAGAAGAACTGACTTTGGGTGGTGAACACACAGTGTGATATATAATAATGATGCATTACAGAATTAACTTGAAACCTATGTAATTTTACTAATCGTTATCACCCCGATAAGTTTCATTTAAAAAAGAAAAAAAAATGTTGGGATGTTGTTCAAAGTATACAGTGAAATTTGTTAAAAGAAACACAAGGAAAGCATTGGTTTAAGAGAGAAGAAAATATTTTCTCTGGAAAAAATAATTAAAATTGAACAGTAAAATCGTTTCTTTAATTTTACAATTATTTTACAATTATTTGCTATTTTTTAAAGGAGACTGAGCATTTAAAAATGCTCATGGAGGGAAATGATTGCTAAACATTGCTAAACATTGGTGTCTATCACCCTTTTGAACAGTTCTATTAAATCACTATTAAATCACTTGTTGGAAGTCATATTTCATCCAAGTAGCTTAATATATGTCAAAAGTTTAGTATAAAAAAATAGAATTGGGTGGGCCTTAAGAGATCTGATGTTATTTCAGATTGATGATAGATAGATGAAGGAAGTAGTTTGGACCCAATCAAAGATCCCTATATAGTAAAAAGAATAAGAATTTACAGGGAAAAAAAATGGTAATTTATTTTCAGTAGCATCCATTTCATAATAAAATTATAACAATTATTAGAAAGAAGACTGCTTGTGTATGATCTAATACATGCATTTAAATGGGTAGAAATAATAGTCAATCATGTATACTTTGGATGATTTTAGTTGCTTAGTGTAGCTTGTCTGGTAAAATAAATGATGTATACCAGGTCATAATGCCATAAAAACCTTGGAGAATCAATATGTATTTTCTAATAAGATCAAGTAATGAATTACATACAATGAATCTGATATTCAAAAGATAGAAAAGTATATATTGAAAGAAGGTAGTATGGTTTTTGCAACGTTATACTTTAAAAGTGTATTTGCTATATTTCTTAGTTACACTGATATTTTGTATATGTATAAGTAATTGTAGGAAAAAAAGACAGAAAAGCATTTAAATTAACATAGTGTATGAACTCTAAAATATCCATTTTCTTATTAATTTTAATTTCATAATGTGTATAGATTTATTAAATTTAGGTTATAAAATTATACAATTGTTCATTATGATATATTTGTATGTAGCAATCCAAGCATGTTTTCATACCATTTACATAGCAGGCAGTTCATTTGCATATTTATTATCTAGAAGGTGGCATTGGGTCTTACATAAGATGTCACTTTGAAAATTTATGTTTTTAAACAATTGGCAAGACTCTTATTAAGCTGAATCTACTGCTCAGAAGAACCTATCTTTTGAATAATATATCACGATGGTGCCTCTGCACCAAAGATCTATTGCATGCACACTACAGCAGTGTGACAACTCTAATAATGTATTGGATAATTCATCACGAATGTTAAATTTTGTTGTATTCCTTAATGAGTTGTTCACTTGCTGAAGGAGAATGAGACTTAGAAAACAAAGTGGGTTCAGCTCCATTGGAAGAGTTTGTCAGTCATTAAGAAGGCTATCTAGTGCATTTATTTCTCTGACAAGGAAGCTAAAGCAGGGGTTATGAAAATTCTCTTACAGGAAGCAAATGAGGCAGTGTCATTTCCCCAAAGTACTGTACAAATGACTTGAAGATGGAAGTATTTCTATTAAGTATAAGAAAGTTTGGTCAATGAACACATTTTTAACACCTATTTAATTATGCAGAACGGTAATATCGGAAGAAAAAGATACAAAAAACCTAGTTTCTGTCTATGAGGAGCTTTCAGTCTAATTAAGGAACTTACTTTTACTTAAATGATTGGAATAACAATGTGTGAAAAAACCTGTTTTAAGAGTTGATTCATGAACTATTCGTACCATTTCTCATATGTTGGAATCAAAATCAGTACTAATACTTAGGACTAGGAAGATGATAATTTCATTCAATGTGTAACTTTATAGGAAAATGTTTAGTACATTCTTCAAAAAGCTTTCTGCCAAGGCCATGAATGGCCAGACGTGAATAATTTGTTGACCTCTAGATTTCATTCCCAGGAAAAGTTATATGCTGGAAAATCCCAGTGAAACAGCAAAGACACTGTATTTATATAGGTCTACTCTTGTATAGGACAGCACAAATTTAGATTATATTTTTATTTAGATTTTATATATATATATATATATATATATATATATATATGTATATACATGATTAAATTTATATTATATTCATAAAATCAGGCAGAAGGAAATACTATTCAATTATAAAATTGGGAATATATCGTCATACAAGAAAAATGTGATCATGTCACTTTTCTACTAAATTTCCCCATAGTTTTGAGAACAAAGCTCTCGTGGCACAGCTAGCAAGACTGCATGATTTTTCTAACTATGTAACTGATCTGGCCTCATCTCAAACAAAGGCTCCACCAGACCACACTGGTCTTCCTTTTGTCCCATGCCTCTTCCTTCCTATGTACGTATACACCCATTCCTCTGTCTGAAAAGTCCTTTCCTCTCATTTTAAGTCCTATCAGACATGCCCCCAACCCTCCTCCTCACACACAAAAGGATAGATAATGTAAACAACAATCATGTTTACCTCACTCGGCTTAAAAAATAAAACATTGCCAATAGAACTGAATCCCTGTGTACTCCACTCATATCTACTTCCTCCACTCTCAACCCCAAATAACTAATGTTCTGATTCAAAGTTTTATTAATACCAACATTTAACAAACATTCTATACTACATATATATAATTAAGCAGTAAATCTTTGTTTTACATGTATTAAAACTTTATGTAAATGAGATCATTGTATACACCATTGAATATCGTGGCATATATTCTTGTGCAATTTGCTTTTTTACACACAATATTACTTGTGAAGTTCATCCATATTTATGTAGAGAGGTAGTTTATCCATTTTCATTGATATTTGATATTTCATGTACAAATACAACATTATTTGTTTACCATTCTTCTAAAGATTAGATTTAGGGTTTTTAATTCCCTCCCTTCCTTCCTGCCATCCTTTCTTCCTTACACCACCCTGTATTTTATTGAGTGACAAAACATATGCCTACATAGAACAATGTAGCATATTTTTCTCATGTATATATGTATAGTTGTGTAATATGCATTGTATGTGCATTTTCAATTTTTCTAGGAATTATTGTATTGCTCCCTAAAGTGGTTGTAGCAGTTTATATTTCCTTAGCAGAATGATAGAGCTGTCATTTCTCTGCATCTTTGTTACTAGCACAAAATTCTATCTTAATAGGTTTTTAATTGCATTCTTTTGAGCTCATTTTATGTTGATTAATCTCTTCTATAAGTTGCCTAATCAAATATTTTGCTTGTTCATCTACTGGATTTACTTTTTTCTCATTAATTTTTAATTTTTAAAAGTATATTATGAATATGGAGTCTTGTAACTATCTCTGAGCCTGAGATTATACTTTACCAGTCTGATGTCTTTCTAGGAATATAACATGTTGTAAATCAAAATGTAATCAAATTTATCAACATTTTTCTTTAACATTTTGGTTGTTATGCCTTATTTAAGAAACATGCAATTTTTACCTAGATAACGTATTATACTTTCTTTCTAAATTTAAAATTAATTGTTAAAATTAAGTTTTTTAATATACCATGTTTCCCCAAAAATAAGACCTAACCAGAAATAAGCCCTAGCATTATTTTTCAGAATGACATCCCCTGAACATAAGCCCTAAAGTATCTTTTGGAGAAAAATTAATATAAGATCCGGTCTTATTTTGGGGGAAACATGGTACTTGTATATGATATCACATATGGATCTACTATTTTCACATAAGGTTAATCAATTGTGCCCAAAGCACTTGATGTATAACCCATCTGTTCATATGCTCCTGTATCATACCTCATTTCCTTATAAGCACGGGTTCCCTTCTGCATTCTCGATTCAGTTTCCTTGTTTTAATTTTCTCTTCCTTGACTCATGCTATATTTTTCATTATTATATCTTGATATAATATACGGCAATTTCCTCGACCTTACTCTTGTTGTTCAAAGTTAACATGACTCGTTTTGCACTTTGTTTTTCCAAATAAAATATAGAAGAAAGTTGTCAAACTTCATGAATAATACAGAAATTACAGATACTTAATTTAATTAACACCTAATCACCTGTTTCAGATGTCATTTAAGTTAATTCTTCCATTTGAAAACAATCCATGATTTCTCCAAGAGTGCTATATCCCCTTATTATATCCTCTCACATAAATATGCACCTGCTTTGTTGTACTCACTATAGTTGCTATTTTATATTTGTTTCTGGAATTATTTGTCCATGCCCTTTCCCCATTAATAATGATGATAGTAATAATGGCAATAATAATAATAATAATAATAATAATAATAATAATAAATCCACTTGTACTTAGTCAACACACACATGCACACAGATCCTGAAGTGAAGTATACTATAGTGGCTCAGGTTACTGTTTTAGGAAGCAGATTATATAGGGCAGATCAACACCTTCAAAAAATAATCTTGGAAGCACAAGATGTTAAATAGTATGACTTACTTGTTATCTACATTTTTATGTAGGTAAATGTGAACCTCTGGATCAAAAGAAATCAAATTAAAAGGCAATAATATCCAATTAAATCTGTATGCTGATTTAACTATTGAGAGATTCATCTATTGTGTATCTATTTATTTATCCATCTATCTATCTGTCTATTGTTTATATATTGAATATGAAATTGAACATTGTTTGGTAGAGCATGTAAGCATGTTCCAAATGAAGTTTTTGTCCAAGCAATTGAAACTAATGGTTGAATGTTTTTTTACTCCGTAATGCAGCTGTTACTTTGTTCACTGCAACTTACTGTTATGAAAACCTAAATAGTAATGAAAACAGTGCGGGAGTCTCCAAAGTTGAATCTTCAGGATAGGGCTTTCTGCTTTTACTCATTTTAAATACTTTCACTGTTTTAAGATTCTGTGTCCTTGTCTTCTGTTCTAATCAGATATTCTTTACTTTTCTGAAAAGCAGAACAGAAGCCTATGTCTAGAAATGAAGTTTCTTTTTTCCAGACTGTCTTCAGCACAGGAAACATAATTTTTCTACTAGCTATTTTTTCATATTTGTCCCTCCAGAAAGATCTTTAAAAAGTGGCACCACATCAATGGCTGTAAATGTTGTGCTCACTAATGATTTCCTTTTGGACAACTTTGACATAAATGGCAAAATGAATATTAAAGAATTTTAAAGAACAACTTTAATATACAATGAAATGCAATAGAGATGAACATTTTTTTTAAGATGCAAAAACTCATACAGAGCTGCCAAATCTAGTTACACTAAAAACAAGTGAGAAAAACATAGACTGCCTTCTGAGCTTTCAAAACCATCAGACACTCAATATGTAGAAATGACTGAACATATTCACTGTACTGAAAGCCTGTATTAAAATAAGTGTCTAGAGAAATTTGAATTAAAGAAGATTCTGTGAAATTTGCCTAAGTACAGAATGCACATCTATTTTGAATTTTCTTGCTTTTATTTAAGACAAGTGGCACATAATTTCACAGCTGTCAGTTAATGCACATAATGAATGTCTTATAAAAGGATGAAAGCATGAAGCTGTATTCATGTTCCCCAAGTATGTAAAATAAATTCAAAAGGATGTCAAGATCTGGTATGAAACAAAAAAATGCAAGAACATTTTAGCTTAGTGGAGTGTGGGGGCAGGGTGTGTGAGGTGGTAATACTAACCCTTGTCTCCCTACAAATGAAATCCATAGGAGAGTAGGCTTAGCACTAATTCCTTTAACTCTTAGATTTTTGCATCAGTTTCTCAAGACTTTATTATATGGCACTTTTTTCTGACATGGGGTCAACTTTAATTACTTTGAAACACTTTGTCTTTTAAATTTAATACTAAATCCTGACATTCTTTAGCTTTGAATCTATGGACTTTTTTTGTTTTTTTATCTAGACACAATGGATAAGAACATTCTCCAACTACAGAAAAATAAGATATAATGAATATAATGAAATTAATCAAAACGAACTACATAATGTTAACACTGGGTAAATATAACAAGTATAAATCTCATCTTTCTAATCTCTTATAAATCCATGTAAATTGTACCAGAGTTACTTTTTGATTTCTGAAAATGAAATGCTTAGACATTATTCTTTAAGAGTATTGTGATAACCATTGTATCAATTTTAATGAAAAAAAAAAGAATCTATGAATGGAACATATGAGATTTGTGATAGTAGACTGGCTTCAATTTACTTAAAATGTCACCAGAAACTTTATGTTTTGGACATAGCACATAATCACATGCTCAACACTTGGGACTAGATTATGTTTGCAGACTGAGTGGTATCTCCCTTTCTTATTTATTTGGGTGATTCTTTATGGTTTATTTCTATGCATTTCACTGAAAAATCAGTATGGATTTGAAGTTTTAAACTTCACCTTTAGCTTGGTGTTATGATTCAGTCTAATGAAGGAAGGAAACTAACAGTTTAAGCCAGTATCAATCTCAGAAGAAAATTACACACGCATCTAGCCTTGGGTCAGGACTTTGTTATTCACAGCAAGAGAAGTATGCACATCCAGAGCACCAGCATATTTTTGTCAGTTTCCTAAACCCCAATTTGCACAATGATTTTGATGCAAAGAGGGGGCCAGATGACACCAGCATATGCAGAAGTTTGCATTATGAGACATTAATCCAGAGTTTATAGAACCTGAATCTTTTATAACAGTGAGCATTCTTCCTTTTTGCTCCAGAGGTAGATACTATCACTATGTTCTGAAACTGTAAGTTTCAGAACTCTAAGTTTCCCTTTGCTCTGGAAAAAGACAGTGTCCTTTATCATCTAAGACTCTTAGCTTTACCAACACCCTTGAAAAGTTAAACCAAAACAATGGTAATCAGTTCCTCTGCTTGCAAAACATGAAGAAATCTGAGGGACAGCTGAAGAATTTCTTTCAATAATAGCAAGAGTTATTAAAAGCATCAGTGAATAGGATAGTCTGATATCGGCAAAAGAATAGCCAGATACATATTACACATGTACCACTGCATTGGCAGTATATTCAGGAAAGGTAGCCTTTTCAATAAATTGTTCTATGTTAATTAGATATCCATATGGGAAAATATATTTGTGTGTATGTAAATATATATATTTAATATAATATGCACACATTGACCTCTATTTTATATTGTACACACAAAAGCAATATAAGGTAAGATAGTAGACTTCAATATGAGAGATGTAAAATAAAATAACAAAAAAACACTTCTAGGAGATAATAGAGAAGAATACTTTCAGGACTAGATTCTTAAATATCAGTGAAAAAAGATTTGAAAGGTGATGGTAGCTCATTCCTTTACTCCTTTGGTAGCTTGCTGGATACTTCACTCACCAGATCTGTGTTAGCTCAATTGGAGAAGAGTTTGATGGTCTATGGATTTCAAAACATCACCCTTTCTAACAAGTCTTATCAAGCTAAGAAAATACCACTTTTAGATAGTCCCGTATATATTACCTGGCTCCCTTCTCCTTATAAGTAAGTAGAATACTATTGAAAAAGCCTTCTTCTCTCCTCAAATATTGGCCAGTGTGCATGCTGTCCATTTAAGCCCAGTGGAGGCTGTGGGATAGAACAACAAGAGATTCTGGGTACTCTATTCCTTCTCTTTGTCTAAGATTTTCCTCTACACCCATTCTTGTATTTGCACTCTTATGGTACTATGGCTTTGTATCCACAACTGCTTTATTAAGAGTTGTTGGCCATGAAGGGATATTTTTCAGATGCTAGGGGTATTTGAACAATAGTTTAATTGGTCCATTCATAAGTGGGTACTATTTTTTCCTAATTTTGATGACAGGTCACTCACTGCTAGCCTTGAATGAGTGGCTGGCTATGGAGTTAGCTAGCCCATCTCCTCCAAAGGGACTGCTAAAATGTCTGTTGCAAGCCTAAACAGAGTCATTTTGCAAAGGAAAGTGTCAAGTAGACACCTAGCTGGCTAGCCCACTACCCAGCAATGCCTCTGAAATGTTTGACTCATTTCTTGAGGCCTTTAAGAGGAACAAGTTGGCAGCAGAAGAGTCTGACAACCACAAAGTCCCCCAATAAGTAATTTATTAAAAAGAGAGGTGAATTTGCTATGAAAAAATATCCTGGAGATCCCTGTGCCTCTTTAAATGTTATGTGCTGGGTGCCAAGGGCTGGAGCTGAGCTGGCAGACACAGCTGTCACAACAAATAAAGTGGCCACAGGGTTCAAAGATTGGATAAAACGATCCAACTCCAGAGAAGCTCTGCTGTCAGGAAAATCTGTATTGGCTCAGGATGACCTGTCTGACTGTCATATCTAGCAATGGCAGTTGCCCAGCAGTCAAGAACTTTATATGTGGATTCTAAAATTCATATAGAAGAACACAGGACCAATATAGCCAAGGCATGTCTAAAGAAGAGTCAGTTAAGGTCCATGGACTGCAGAGAAAATGAGCAGATGTAAAGGATCACTATGAAATCCACTGCAATTCCACTGCTTTATGTAAAAAGTCAAGCTGTCCAGGATTAGATGAACACAGAGATCTCTAACTGGACCGAGGGCACAAAGACTGGCAGTCTTTCATCTACCCAGATAATAAGGAATACCTGAATAAGCTAATTGACTCTCCAGGACATGTGGATTTCACCTTTTGAAGTATAAACTGCCGGATGCATTTGTCATAGGAGCATCCTTGTGACAACGTGATGGAAGGAATCTATTTACAGATATGGGCAGCTCTTTGACAAGGCTGGATGGAAAACATGTGTCTAGTTGGACTAAATTAGTAAGAAGGCTTGTTTGATACTGGAACTGAAATTCACTCCACAAAAGACCTGTTCTCAGCTCAAACCTGTTTTCGAAGAGATTAATTCACTCATTCATGGGAATTATTTTCCTTGTATAGTTCTAGAAGAAAGAACAGAGGAAGAGACTAAATTACAAGTGAATCCCAATCCTGAATGAGGAGGGTGAGAATCTGAGTGAAGCACTGGCTTGGAGGCTATGGATGAGTCTCACTTTTACTTCTCTCCAGAGCAAACAAACATAGTGCTTCCCAGTGCAATGGATGGGCGGGACTTTGGAATGAAGCTCTTTGACAAAATCTAGTCAAAAGATGGGCATCAAAACAGAAGTTCTTTTGAAAACCTGTGAGATTATTATAGAATATAAAGACTAAACAAATTAGGAGGATTGATCAGGCAAAAGGGAAAAAAAAAGTCTTTTATCTGTAAAGTTGACCCTGGAAGATAGAGTATATATGCTACTCTTGTCAAAGAACAAAGAAAAAAAAAAGATAAAATAGTGTGTTCTTTAGGATAAAATATTGAAATCGAGGAGACATATCACTCAGATATTAAAGTTCAGATCAATGTCATTTGCTGTCAGTCGCCATTCTATCCCAAAGTGGTCACTATATCTCAAGCTATTCTTGTGACAGTGTGTCAGAAATTTCATAGCTTCCTTGATTCTATAGATGAGGGAAGTGGAGGAAGGAACGTGCACAAAAGGAGACATGATTTGATTCTCTTCCACAAGAAACCCGGCCACTAAAAGCAGCTTTTATGAAATGTAGAAGTGAAGACATTCCTCCAATTATAATTATTTTTTCTAAAATATTTGCAGTTGATGTTAAGGCTTTGCCTCAGAATGAGCCATGATCTCTCACTCAAGATGACATTTCTCAGAGACACGAGGATATGAGACACAGGTACATGGAGAAGCTCGCGGAAGTTCAGGGGCAGGAGACTTTGGAGTCCAGCCGAAACGGGAATGCCCTTGAAACGAGTCCAAAGAGAGAGGAGTCAAGAGGTGATAAGCAACAGATGGTGATTATGGTCACTAAACCTGTGTCTTAGGAAAGAAAGAATCTAGTGTGTTTTGTTGTAATATGTGACTTAAAGAGAAAAAAAAAAAAGAAAGAGAACCCAAGTACAGTCCCATTGAATTTTTGAAATGGGTACCATTAAGTTTCTTAGGCCCCATCAGATGTCCTTCCCCATGTCCCTATGTGCCATCTGTGCTCTGAAAAAGAAAAATCTTCTGATTAGACTTAAACTTGGAACTGGAAAATCTGAAAGAGTTATCTCTAGGAAATGTGCTAGGAATAGGAGCTCTGCAAGACTTTGTAGTGATATCTGCAATACCTTATAACTTGTCATTTGCCCAGTATTTATACCACTCTTATCGAAGCCATCCCTATTGTCAGGGTTGCTGTTGAAATAAAATTTTCAAGTGAAATGCCCTATCTCATCAAAGAAATGAAGCTGTTAACCAAGCTGATCTATTGAAATTTAGTTCAGGAAATTGGGGTGCAGGGCACATTTTAGTCACAGGTAAATCCACCTTCAATGAAGCCTGATGACTTGAAAAGTTTGCAAAAATTCAAATCAATGTATGTGAATCCATTACTCCATTCATAGAAACAATCTCAAAACTCTCAAAAGTTGATATGGTGAATAAATAAATTGTCATATGACAAAACAGTCATATAAAAAACAAAAGAAAACAAAATACATGAAGAAATACAAATTGACTCTTATGTGCTAATCACCACTCCCAGTAAACTTATGCTCAGAATGAAGAAGTCAATCAGACTCTGGAAAAAAAAAAAAAGAAAAAAAAAAGTAATGTGGTTTGTTCTATGGGGCAATTGACATCCTCTCTAAATTAGGACAGAAACACCCTGATTCACCTAAAAATCGAACAGAGAATAGGGAATTAAAAGAAAACTACAGTAACGTATAAGAAGGAGAAAATGGAGGAATACTATTGCCCATATCTGGTTATTTGGCCCAAGAAAATTTAGTCCTGATATACTAGTATGTAATAATGAAGACTTTCAGAACTTAGTATGACCAGGTCCATCTGGCCAAGCTTCTAAAAAATCCTGTAAGTACTGATATTTGGGCAATAGTATTGTGAGTACTTTCCAACCAGCAGCACTCTCTGGACCCTTGAGTGAGGAAGCTCTCATGGGGGTCTGTTTAGTCTTTTAATGTGGAGCCTAAGTAAATCTGAGTAACAAGGAATAAGTGATAAGCAGAATGAAGAGCAAAGGGGTCTATTTAAGAAGGAATAAGGGGTTCTCATGGACTATTTGGTTGAATAGGCTTCCTGTTCCCTTCTCCCTCCTTTCTCCTTCTGGTATATGCATTATTCTTATATTGCCCTTTCTAATGGAGTCAGATAGGTCTTAAGATTTTCACATTTCTTTTAACTCTCAAATCTCTCTCTCTTCTTCCATCAGTGTCATTTCTAGATTTCTATCTTTTTTTTTTTTTTTTTTTTTTTTAATTAATTTTATTGGGGTGACAATTGTTAGTAAATTTACATAGATTTCAGGTGTACAATTCTGTATTACATCGTCTATAAATCCCATTGTGTGTTCACCACCCAGAGTCAGTTCTCCTTCCATCACCATATATTTGATCCCCTTTACCCTCATCACCCACCCCCCACCCCCTTACCCTCTGGTAACCACTAAATTATTGTCTGTGTCTATGAGTTTTTGTTTCTCATTTGTTTGTCTTGTTCTTTTTGGTTTATATACCACATATCAGTGAAATCATAGGGTTCTCTGCTTTTTCTGTCTGACTTATTTCACTTAGCATTATTCTCTCGAGATCCATCCATGTTGTCACAAATGCTCCTATATCATCTTTCCTTAACGCCGAATAGTATTCCATTGTGTATATGTACCACAACTTCTTTATCCATTCATCTATCGAAGGACATTTTGGTTGTTTCCATGTCTTGGCCACCGTAAACAAAGCTGCAATGAACATTGGAGTACACGTGTCTCTGTAGAGAAATGCTTTTATATTTTTGGGGTAGATACCCAGGAGAGCGATTGCTGGGTCATATGGTAATTCTATTCGTAATTTCTTGAGGAACCTCCACACTGCCTTCCATAGCGGCTGCACCAGTCTGCATTCCCACCAACAGTGTATGAGAGTTCCTTTTTCTCCACAGCCTCTCCAACACTTGTTACTATTTGTTTTGTTGATGAAAGCCATTCTGACTGGGGTGAGGTGATATCTCATTGTGGTTTTCATTTGCATTTCTCTGATGATTAGTGATGTTGAGCATTTTTTCATATGTCTATTTGCCATTTGTATATCCTCTTTGGAGAAATGTCTCTTCAGGTCCTCTGTCCATTTTTCAATTGGGTTGTTTGTTTTTTTGTTGTTGAGTTTCATGAGTTCCTTGTATATTTTGGATATTAGCCCCTTATCAGAGGAACTGTTTGCGAAAATCTTCTCCCATTCAGTTGGTTGCCTCATTATTTTGTCAATAGTTTCTTTTGCTGTGCAGAAGCTTTTCAGTTTCATATAATCCCATTTGTTTATTTTAGTTTTTACTTCCATTGCCTTTGGAGTCAAATTCATAAAATGCTCTTTGAACCCAAGGTCCATAAGTTTAGTACCTATGTTTTCTTCAATGCAGTTTATTGTGTCAGGTCTTATGCTTAAGTCTTTGATCCATTTTGAATTAATTTTGGTACATGGTGACAGATAGCAGTCCAGTTTCATTCTTTTGCACGTGGCTATCCAATTCTGCCAGCACCATTTATTGAAGAGGCTGTCTTTTCTCCATTGTATGTTTTTAGCTTCTTTGTCAAAAATTATCTGTCCATATTTATGTGGTTTTATTTCTGGGTTCTCAATTCTATTCCATTGGTCTATGAGTCTGTTTTTCCGCCAATACCAAGCTGTTTTGATTATTGTAGCCCTGTAGTACAAGGAAAAATCGGGGAGTGTGATACCTCCAGTATTGTTCTTTTTTTTAATATTGCTTTGGCTATTCGGGGTCTTTTGTGGTTCCAAACAAATCTGATGATTTTTTGTTCTATTTCTTTAAAAAATGCCATTGGGATTTTAATGGGGATTGCATTAAATCTGTA
Source organism: Rhinolophus hipposideros (assembly GCF_964194185.1). NCBI lineage: Eukaryota > Metazoa > Chordata > Mammalia > Chiroptera > Rhinolophidae > Rhinolophus > Rhinolophus hipposideros. The sequence continues at coordinate 47,404,027 of NC_138047.1, read as the reverse complement.
TATGGCTTTGGGTAATATGGCCATTTTAACGATGTTGATTCTTCCAATCCATGAGCACGGAATGTCTTTCCATTTCTTTGTGTCTTCTTCAATTTCTTTCAAAAATGTCTTATAGTTTTCAGCATATAAATCCTTCACATCCTTGGTTAAGTTTATTCCTAGGTATTTTATTCTTTTTGCTGCAATTGCAAAAGGAATTGTTTTTTCTATCTCTTTTTCTGAGATTTCATTGTTGGTATATAGGAAAGCAATGGACTTTTGTACGTTGATTTTGTAGCCAGCAACTTTACTATATTCATTGATTGTTTCTAATAGCTTTTTGGTGGAGTCTTTAGGGTTTTCTATGTATAGCATCATGTCATCTGCAAAGAGTGACAATTTAACTTCTTCATTCCCAATTTGGATGCCTTTTATTTCTTTCTCTTGCCTGATAGCTCTGGCGAGGACTTCCAACACTATGTTGAAAAGCAGAGGTGATAGGGGACAACCTTGTCGTGTTCCTGAACGTAGAGCAAAGGGCTTCAGCTTTTCACCATTAATTATGAGGTTAGCTGAGGGCTTGTTGTATATGGCCTTTATTATGTTGAGGTATTTTCCTTCTATACCAATTTTAGTAAGTGTTTTAATCATAAATGGATGTTGTATCTTATCAAATGCTTTTTCTGCATCAATTGATAGAATCATATGGTTTTTGTCCTTTATTTTGTTTATGTGATGTATCACATTGATGGATTTGCGAATGTTGAACCATCCTTGTGCCCCGGGGATGAACCCCACTTGGTCGTGATGAATAATCTTTTTAATGCATTGTTGTATTCGATTTGCTAGAATTTTGTTTAGGATTTTAGCATCTGTATTCATCAGAGATATAGGTCTGTAGTTTTCTTTTTTTGTGTTGTCCTTACCAGGTTTTGGTATCAGGGTAATGTTGGCCTCATAAAATGAGTTAGGGAGTACTGACTCTTCTTCAATTTTTTGGAAGAGTTTGAGCAGGATTGGTATTAGATCCTCTTTGAAGGTTTGGTAGAATTCACTGGTGAAGCCATCTGGTCCAGGAGTTTTGCTTTTGGGAAGGTTTTTGATGACTGATTCAATTTCGTTACTGGTGATCGGCCTGTTTAGATTTTCCACTTCTTCTTGGTTCAGCCTTGGAAGGCTATATGTTTCTAAGAACTTGTCCATTTCTTCTAAGTTATTAAATTTGGTGGCATATAGTCCTTCATAGTATTCTTGGATAATCCTTTGTATTTCTGTGGTGTCCGTGATAACTTCCCCTTTTTCATTTCTGATTTTGTTAATTAGTGTCTTCTCTCTTTTTATCTTAGTGAGTCTAGCCAAGGGTTTGTCGATTTTGTTAATCTTTTCAAAGAACCAGCTTTTTGTCACATTAATTTTTTCTATTGTCTTTTTGTTCTCTATTTCATTTAGTTCTGCTCTGATTTTTGTTATTTCCTTTCTTCTGCTGACCTTGGGTTTCGCTTGTTCTTCTTTTTCTAGTTTTTTAAGGTGTAACATGAGGTTATTTATTTGGGATTTTTCTTGTTTCTTGAGATAGGCCTGTAATGATATAAATTTCCCTCTTAAAACTGCTTTCGCGGCATCCCAAAAATTTTGGTAGGATGTATTTTCATTGTCATTTGTTTCTATGTATCTTTTGAGCTCTCCTCTAATTTCTTCTTTGACCCAGTCGTTCTTTAAAAGTATGTTGTTTAATCTCCATGTATTTGTGTTTTTTCCTGCTTTCTTTTTGCAGTTGATATCCAATTTCAAAGCTTTGTGATCAGAGAATATGCTTGGTATGATTTCAATCTTCTTAAATTTGCTGAGGCTGATTTTGTGTCCCAATATATGGTCTATCCTTGAGAATGTTCCATGTACACTAGAAAAGAATGTATAGTCTGATGTTTTAGGATGAAGTGCTCTATATATGTCAATTATGTCCAATTCATCTAATGTGTCATTTAGGGCTGCGATTTCGTTATTTATCTTCTGTTTGGATGATCTATCCATAGCTGTCAATGATGTATTTAAGTCCCCTAGTATAATTGTGTTTTGGTCAATTTCTCCCTTTAGTTCTGTTAGTAGTTGCTTGGTATATTTCGGTGCTCCCTGATTGGGGGCATAAATATTGATGACTGTTATGTCTTCTTGTTGTATAGTCCCCTTTACCATTATGAAATGTCCATCTTTGTCTCTTGTTATCTTTTTCACCCTGAAGTCTGTTTCATCGGAAATCATTATGGCTACACCTGATTTTTTCTGGGTACCATTTGCTTGAAGTGTCAATTTCCACCCTTTCACTTTGAGTCTATGCTTGTCCTTGTACCTGAGATGTGTCTCTTGTAGGCAGCATATGGTTGGGTTTAGTTTTTTGATCCAATCTGCTACTCTGTGTCTCTTTATTGGTGAGTTCAGTCCATTTACATTTAGGGTGATTATTGATATGTGAGGATTTCCTGTCATTCTGTCTTTAGTTTTCTGGTAAGGCTGTGTCTCCATTGTTTCTTTGCCTTTTTGTTGTTGTCTGTTATTTCTGTGTGGTAGTATTCTATGATGTTTCCCTCTGTTTCTTCTTTTATTACAGTATATATTTCAGATTTGGATGTTTTTTGAGTGGTTACCCTTGAGTTTATGTAAAAGAAAGTTTGATATTTAGAGTATTCCAGTTTCTTCAGTCCGCTTACTTTCTCTATTCCCATATTCCAGTTCAGGCCTTTACGCTCCCCCTTTTTATGTTTTGGTTGCCACAAGTTGTCCCTGTTGATGGTGGTCTAATAGCCTCCTTTAGTATTTCTTGTAGTGCAGGTCGTGTATTAGAAAATTCCCTCAGCTTCTGGATGTCTAGAAAGGTCTTTATTCCTCCTTCATATCTAAAGGAGATCTTTGCTGGATATATTATTCTTGGCTCATGATTTCTCTCTTTCAATAGTTTGAATATTTGGTTCCATTCCCTCCTAGCTTGTAGAGTTTCTGCTGAAAAATCTGATGATAATCTAATGGGCTTTCCTTTGTAAGTTACCGTCTTCTTTTCCCTGGCTGCCTTGAGGATTCTTTCTTTATCATTGATTTTAGACAGCTTCAATACAATGTGCCTTGGTGAAGGCCTGTTGGGATTGAGGTAATTAGGTGTTCTATTTGCTTCTTGGATTCGAGGATCCAGTTCTGTCCACAAGTTTGGGAAGTTCTCATCGACGATTTGTTTGAATATATTCTCTGTTCCCTTCCCTCTTTCTTCTCCTTCTGGTATGCCCATTATTCTTCTATTGCTCTTTCTGATGGAGTCAGAAAGTTCTTGTAGAGTTCTTTCATTTCTTTTAAGTCTCAAGTCTCTTTCTTCTTCCCTCTGTGTAAATTCCAGGTTCCTATCTTCGTTGTCACTGATTCTTTCCTCCATCTGGTCAACTCTACTACCTAAGCTGGATATTTTATTGTTAATTTCTTCTATTGAGTTCTTAATCTCCAGAAATTCTATTTGGTTCTTTTTCAAGATTTCAATCTCTTTTGTAAAATGCTCATGGTGTTCTTTGATTGTGTTTCTGAGTTCATTAAACTGCCTTTCTGTGTTTTCTTGCATCTCGTTCAGTTTTTTCAGAATTGCGATCTTGAATTCTCTGTCATTTAAATCACAAAGGTCCATATCTCTAAGTTCCTTTTCTGGAGACTTTTCACTTTCTTTCTGAGCTATCTTGTTGCCTTGGTTATTCATGGCAATCACTGATTTACTATTTCTCTTCCTAGACATCTACAGGAGTGTCTTCTGCAACAGGTTGATAGGTATGCGAAGAGCTTTTGGAGTTCCAAAGCTCTTTCTGCACCAGATTCAGAGCTCGTTTGTTTCAGCAGTTCTGTTTACTCCTGCAGGGATCCGCCCAGATAGGTAGGGCCAGGGGCGGGGTGAGTTGTGAGAGGTGGCCCAGAGCAATGGCGGCGACCACCACCACAGCCAGTCCTGCTTCCACAGCTCCCTCCCCTTTGCCGGAACTAGTTGAGCTGCGAATCTGTGTCTGCGGTCCACAGTTCTCAGAGCAGCAAATATTCTGTCCTTTGATCCGACACTGCTACTTTATCGCTTCTAGCACGGGGCAGGTGGGGGCGGGGCGAGCTCTGGGAGGGTAAGGAGGGGGCGGCTAGTCTCCGTGCCTAAGGCTTCCGTTCTCCGCTCGGCAGTGAGGGCTTAAACCACCGATTTCAGCCCTCTTCCCTCAGTCTTTGCTCCGAGGTCTGCCGTGAGCGAGCGTTGGGTTCAGCGGTTTTGTATGCTGCTGCCCCCTCAGCCCTGTGGGCCGTAAGCGGAGCCCTAGCAGTCCGAGTCCTTCCCTCTCCCGCAGCGGCGGTAGTTCCGGGAGCAGCGGGCTCCGAGCACTGAGCTAGGTCTGTGTCCTGCGCCCGCGCGGCTCCGTCTCCGCACTTCTCCTCTCCCTCCTCCCCCGCTCGCGCGATTCACCCACCTGGAGGTGAATTCAGTAGTCGGCCTCTTCGTCTTGCCTGTCTGCTGTGCAAGGAGTCCTTTGTGGAGTTATTGTTGTCCGATTCGTTGTAAATTCCAGGGGAGCGTTACAGAGGCTCACCTCACGCCGCCATTTTTTTCAGTATCTCTAGATTTCTATCTTTGATATCATTACTCTTTCTTCCATATGGTCAGCTCTATTTCCTAAGCTCTCTATTTCATTCTGCATCTCTTTTATTAAGCTTTTTAGCTCCAAAATTTCTATTTGGTTCTTTTTAAAATCTCAATCTCTGTGAAAGGATTAATTTTGTTCATTGATTTTATTTCTGAGTTTATTAAACTGCCTATCTGAATTTTCTTACATCTACTTGAATTTTTTTCAGAACTGCAATCTTGAACTCCCTGTCATTTAAGTCAAATATTTCCACATCTTTAAGTTTATTTTCTGGAGATTTTTCATTTTCTTTCTGAGATTCCCAAAACTATGGGGAAAAAATGGATCCTCCAAAAAATGGATCCTCCAATCTAAGAAGCAAAGAGAACAACTAATTGTCTTAATCCACAAAGGCCTTCTCCCAAGCACATTATATTAAAACTATCAAAAATTAGTGACAAAGAAAGAATTTTCAAGGCAAAACAGGGAAAAGAAGATGGTAACTTGCAAAGGAAAGCTCATTAGGTTTTCATCAAATTTTTTCAGCAGAAACTCTATAAGCTAGGAGGGGGTGGAATCAAATATTCAATCTATTAAAAGAGAGAAATTATCAGCAAAGACTGACATATACAGTAAATTTATCTTTTAAATATGAAGAAGTAAAAAATACCATTCCTGACTTACAGAAGCTGAGGGAATTTTTCACCACAAGGCCTACATTATAGGAAATACTGAAGGGTATTATTCTACCTGAAAAAAAAAAAAAAAAAAAAAAGCAAAAGTATACAAAACTATGAGTAATATGACTAACAGACAAACAGAAGCAGGAAATGGCAACACCTATTCAGAACAGGGCACTGTATGTTTAAATATAATATAAAAGTTAAAGAATGTAAAAACAGAAACATACAAAAAGAAGAAGACAATTGTTATTGTAACTTGAAAATTAACTCATAGTATAAATAGGGATAATTTGTGACAACAATAACAAAGAAAGGGAGGGTGTCAATGTTTGAAGTTGCAAAGGGGAATGGAGATAAAATGCATGCAGAAAGAAAAGTATATACAATATATACTACTGTATATATTACATAAGTTTTATGTTAACTGAATGGTAACCATCAAAAAAAAAAAAAATTCCAGAATAGAGACATACAAAATAAAAAAAAAAAACAAAAAATGAGGAAAATAATCATAGAATACCACCAAACTAAAATAAGAGACAGAAACACAAAGACAAAAACATTTTTTTTAAATGGAGACACCAAGCTGTCAGAAAACAAAAGATAAAATGGCTATAGAAAATCTTTATAAATCAATAATCACCCCAAAGGTAAATGGACTGAACCAACCAATCATAAGTCACAAGTAGAAAACTGGATCTAAGAGCAAAACCCAAACATATGCTGCCTTCAAGAGACACATCTCAGCTACAAGGACAAATATAGATCCAAAGTGAAAGGGTAGAAAATGATACTCCAACAGTGGGAAATTATATGCCAAGAAAATGGCATCCAGAGAAAAGTGGGTGTAGCCATACGTATATCTGACATAAATGACTTCAAGATAAAAGAGGTAAAAAGAGACAAAGATGGACATTTCATAATGATAAAGGGATAATATATCAAGAAGACACAGAACTTACCAATATATATATATATCCAAATCATGAAACACCAAAATATACTAAGCAACTACTAACACAACTAAAGGGAGAAACTGAAAAAACACAATCATAGTAGTGTATCTAAATACAACATTGACAGCTATGGATAGATCATCCAAACAGAAAATCAATAAGGAAATATCTGCCTTAAATGGCACACTAGATCAAATGTACATAATTGACATTTACAGAGCCTTTCATCCCAGAATACTATATTGTATATTCTCCCATAGTGCATATTGGAACATACTCACAAATACACCATATGTTGGGACACAAAACTAGCCTCAGCAAATTTAAGAAGACTGAAATCATACTAAGCATATTTTTTGAGCATAATGATTTGAAGCTAAGATCAATTACAAAAAGAAAGAGGGAAAAACACATATATGTGGAGATTCAAGAACATGCTACTAAAGAACAATGGCATCAAAGAAGAAATAAAGAGATCAAAAGACAGAAAAAAATGAGAATGAAAATACAACACATTAAAAATTTTGGAATGCAGCTAAAGCAGTAATAAGAGGGAAGTTTATATCAATACAGGCCTACCTCAAGAAACAAGAAAAATCCCAAGTAAGCAACCTGACATTACTTAAAAAAAAAAAAAAAAAAAAAAAAAAACTAGAAAAAGAAGTACAAAAATAAAGCCCAAAGAAAGCAAAAGAAGAGATAATAAAAGTCAGAGCAGAATTAAATGAAATGGAGAACAAAAAGACAAAAGAAAATGTTAATACAACAAAAAACTGGTTCTTTGAAAAGATTAACAAAATTGACAACCCCCTGAATAGACCAGTAACAACATTGAATCAGTCATCAAAAACCTTCCCAAAAGCAAAAGTCCGGGACCAGATGGCTTCACTAGTGAATTCTACCAAACCTTCAAAGAAGATCTGATACCAATCCTGCTCAAATTCTTCCAAAAAATTGACGAAGAGACAGTACTCCCTAACTCATTTTATGAGGCCAATATTACCCTGATACAAAAACCTGGCAAGGACAACACAAAAAAAGGGAACTACAGACCAATATCTCTGATGAATACTGATGCAAAAATCCTAAACAAAATTCTAGCAAATAGAAAGCAACAATGCATTAAAAAGATTATTCATCATGACAATTTGTGGTTCATCCCAGGGGCACAAGGATGGTTCAACATATGCAAATCTATCAATGTAATACATCACATAAACAAAATAAAGGACAAAAATTACATGATTATATCAATGGATGCAGAAAAAGCATTTGACAAGATACAACATCCATTTATGATTAAACACTTAATAAAACAGGTATAGAAGGAAAATACCTTAGCATAATACCTTAACATAATAAAGGCCATATATGACAATCACTCAGCTAATCTCATAATTAATGGTGAAAAACTAAAGCCCTATGCTCTATGTTCAGGAACAAGACAGGGCTGTCCCCATCACCTCTGGTTTTCTACATAGTGTTGGAAGTCCTAAATTGTCACTCTTTGCAGATGACATGATGCTATATATAGAAAACTCTAAAGATTCCACCAAAAAGCTATTAGAAACAATCAAAGAATACAGTAATGTGGCCACTACAAAATCAACGTACAAAAGTCCATTGCATTCCTATATACTATCTCTTTGCAAGAGTCGAGGAGTGGAACAGGCAACCTGTGGTTGACGCTCATGCTCCAACCAACTGAGCCATCTGGGAGCTTAGTGGCAGCTCAGCTCAAGGTGCTGTGTTCAATCTTAGTGGTAGAGGGTGGATCCCACCATCCCTTGTGGGACTCAGGGAGTCGAACTGGCAACCATGTGATTGAGAGCCTGCGCTCCAACCAGCTGAGCCATCTGGCCACCCGGGGTTGAGCAGCAGCTCACTGACTTCATTCTAGTTGCAGAGGGTGCAGCTCGCTGGCCCATGTGGGAATCGAACTAGCAGCCCCGTTGCTCAGAGCTCACGCTCTAACCAACTGAGCCACCCGTCCGCCCCCCCAATGGCATTTTTTAAAGAAATAGAACAAAAAAAATCATCAGATTTGTTTGGAACCACAAAAGACCTAGAATAGCCAAAGCAATTTTAAGAAAAAAGAACAATGCTGGAGGTATCACACTCCCTGACTTTAGCTTGTACTACAGGGCTACAATAATCAAAAGAGCATGGTATACACCTCAGGGATGCTGTGGATGCCTGGTCATGGCATTGTACACCAGAGGCTGGACATTAATGAATGCCAACTATAATTTTATGTGTATAACGTGATGGCTCGATGTGAGGTCGGGGTGGTGGTGGATGGGTGGTGGTGGATGGGGGGAGGGGGGTTCACAGTGTGAGGGATGTAAAAATAAAATAAAATAAAATAAAACTATAAAAAAAAACATTAAAAAAAAGAGCATGGTATTGGCAGATAAACAGACATGTAGACCAATGGAATAGAATAGAATTGAGAACTCAGAAATAAACCCCCATAAATATGGACAGATAATTTTTGACTAAGAAGTGAAAAATCATACAATGGAGAAAAAACAGCCTCTTCAGTAAATGGTGCTGGGAGAATTGGAAAGCCACCTGCAAAAAAATGAAACTGGACTGCTCTCTGTCACCATGTACCAAAATTAATTCAAAATGGATCAAAGACTTAAGCATAAGACCTGAAACAATAAACTGCATAGAAGAAAACATAGGTACTAAACTTATGGACCTTGGGTTCAAAGAGCATTTTATGAATTTGACTCCAAAGGCAAGGAAGTAAAAGCTGAAATAAATGAAGGAGACTACATCAAACTTAAAAGGTTCTGCACAGCAAAAGAAACCATCGACAAAATAAAGAGGCAACCATCTGACTGGCAGAACATTTTTGCAAACAGTGCCTCAGATAAGGGGCTAATATCCAAAATATAGAAGGAACTCATGAAACTCAACAACAAAAAACAAACAACCCAACTGAAAAATGGGCAGAGGACCTGAAGAGACATTTCTACAAAGAGGACATACAAATGGCAAATAGACATATGAAAAAATGATCACCATCACTAACCATCAAAGAAATGCAAATGAAAACCAGAATTAGATATCACCTCACCCCAGTTAGAATAGCTATCATCAACAAGACAAATAGTATCAAGTATTGGAGAGGCTGTGGAGAAAAAGGAACCCTCATACACTATTGGTGGGAATGAAGACTCATGCAGCTGCTATGGAAGGCAGTGTGAGGTTTAAAAAATTAACAATAGAATCACCAAATGACCCAGCTATCCCACTCCTAGCTATCTACCCCAAAAATCTGAAAACATTTATCCATAAAGACACGTGTGCTCCAATGTTCATTGCAACTTTGTTTACGGTGGCCAAGACATGGAAGCAACCAAAATGTCCTTCAATAGATGAATGGATAAAGAAGTTGTGGTATATATACACAATGGAATACTATTTGGTGGTAAGAAAAGATGCAATAGGACCATTTGTGACAACATAAATGGATCTTGAGAATATAATCCTTAGTGAAATAAATCAGACAGAAAAAGCAGAGAACCATGTGATTTCACTGATATATAAACCAAAAACAACAAACGAACAAGACAAACAAATGAGAAACAAAAACTCATAGACACAGACAATAGTTTAGTGGTTACTAGAGGGTAAGGGGGGAGGAGTGTGGTAGATGAGGGTAAAGGGGATCAAATATATGGTGATGGAAAGAGAACTGACTCTTGGTGGTTGAACACACAATGGGATTTATAGATGATGTAATACAGAATTATACTCCTGAAATCTATGTAAATTTACTAACAATTTACACCTATTCAATATACTTTAATTAAAAACAAACAAACAATCCAATTCAAAAATGAGCAGAGGCCCTGAACGAACACTTCTCCCAAGAAGACATAAATAGCCAACAGATATATGAAAATAATGCTCAGCTTCACTAGATTTTAGGGAAATGCAAATTAAAATCACATGAGATATTACCTCTCATCTGTTAGAATGGCTATCATCAACAAGAAAAGTAATAACAACTTTTTGAGAGATTATGGAGAAAAAGGAACACTCATACATTGCTGGTGTACTTATTGTACAAATTGGTACAGCCACTATGGAAAACAGTATGGGGATTCCTCAAAAAATTTAGAATACAATTACCATGTGACCAGCAATCTCTTTTCTGGTTATGTACCCCCAAATCCAGAAACATTTATCCACAGAGATATAGTTGGGGTGCCCAAAATTTTATACAAGTGGACACTTTTGTCAATGTTGCTCAAGCAGTAGTTTGCTGTAATCAGAAGTGTCTGGACACTGATGGTAACCCCTTTGAACACCTCTTGTAATTTCAGAAGTCAAATGTGACTTTTATTCATCTTTTGTTATCAGTATATATTGAGTATTACAATTTTAATATAGTTTTCCTTTCTTAAAATGTGTATACTTTTTTTTGGCACCCTCTGTATGTACCCCTATGTTCATTGCAGCATTATTCACAGTGGCCAAAATAGGAAACAACCAAAGTATCCTTCAATAGATGACTGGATAAAGAAGATACGGTATATATGTACAATGCACTATTACTCAGGCATAAGAAAAGATAAATTACTGCCATTTGCAACAGCATGGACGGATCTTGAGATTATAATGCTAAATGAAATAAGTTAGACAGAAAAGGTCGCAAACCATACAATTTAACTCATATGTATGATATAAAACTGAAAGCAACAAACAAACAAAATAAACAGGCAAGCAAAATCTCATAGATACAGACAACAGTTTAGTTGTTAATAGAGGGTAAGGGGAGAGGGGGGTCATAAAAGAGGGTAAAGGAGGTCAAATATATGGTAACAGAAGCAGATTTGATTTTGGGTTGTGAACACACAATGCAATATATAGATGATGTATTATATAATTCTGTACTTGAAACCTATATCACTTGATTAACTAATTTTACCTCAATAAATTTAATTTAAAAAAGCAATGGGAGAAGATGAAAGCTATTCTGTCAAGATGAAAACCATGATGACTGTTCTCAGCTCATTGAGAAGAGGACTGCCCAGAAAGGGGAAACATTGCAGCCTGATTGTTGTGGACCCGTCTCAGGACAGCTAATTGCCACCATGAAAGAAGTGTGCTTTTACGTACTTCAGTTGAAACCTCAGTGCTTGATGGCAGTTGTGTCATATGTGGCATCATGGCCACGGATGATGTGCTTGGTTAGGTTTATATTTCTTTTTCAAAGAGAGAAGCTTAAGCAGTTATCAGTATGAAAGAAGGGACAGACATGTTTATAATCAAGGCTCTGTAGCACATTGCCAAAACACTTTCTTCACTGATGATATTAGAAAGAGGCCAGTTCAAAACTAGTATTCAGCCATTGGGAAACCATTCCCAGCTATTCATTCTGGGTATAAACCACTGGGGAGGAGTACTTGCACTTTGGGAAAACGTCTGATTCAGAGAATCAGATCTGGAAGTACATTAACACAGTTATAAAGTGGGAAGATCTTTATCTGGAAAAGATTGCATGGCACATGGAAAAGCAGAGAATCCTCGGCCAGAATAAATAACTGGTATTTGCAGTACAGATGCATGGACCAAACCCTGAGATTCCACAGTAAGGGTCCAAGCAGAGAATCTTCCAGTCTACTACTTGGACCCTACTTGGAGCCTACTACTGGAAGACTTTCTACTTGGACCCTTACTGTGGAATCTCAGGGTATAAACCAAAATAGACAACATTTGTTCCCACAGTGCTTGACATCACAATAATGACTCAACAGCTTGTTTCCACTTCTGACAGTTGGTATACATACCACCTTGACATGGATAATGCTTTCCTGGACATGGCTGACAGACACTTCAGGAAGAGAAATAAAAAATATTCTACCTGCCTTTGAGAATACCATTTTAGATGAGAAATGGATCTATAACAACAATGGGATAACATTACAGAGTCAAAAGAAACAATGAAATAAAAAAAGACTGATAATACTACTTATTGTCCAAGATATTGAATGACTAGAATTCTGAAATACAGTGGGTCGTAGTTTAAATGGGTACAAACACTTACTTAGGAAAACTGACACGATCAACTAAAATTAACCATAAAATTAATCATAGATGGATCCTATGTTCTGGCAATTTTACTGCTAATCATACTCCCAACAGAAATGAGTATAAATGTACATCAAAACAATGTACAAGGATATTCATATTCTCAATAGTCAAAGACGGGAATGAACCCCAAAGACTCATCAGTAGTATTTGGTGAACCAAATTTGGTATATTTATACAACGAATGCTATATGATAATAAAAAGACTGAACTATTGTCACATGCAACAATACACATGCATTTTACATACATAACATTGAGCAAAAAAAAGAGATACTAAAGAATACTGATTCAGTTTATGTAAAGTTTAAAATCAAGAAAAATTTATCTCAATTTGTAAGAGAGGATAATTGTTACGCTGGTGAAAGAGGTAATGACAAGTAGGAAGCGCAAATGGGGTGAATTTTTTATCAGGATGATGGGTGTAAAGTGTGCTTATTTTCTGAAAATTGGCAGATCTGCACATCTATGATACAGATCTCTTTCTGTGTTTAGGTTAAAACTTTATAAATGGTTATTTAAACAAGCATTGTGTGATCCTTCAAAAAGTAGTCACACAGGCTGCATCTTTTCCATCACTGCAAGTTTGCAATTTCAAAAATAAATAGAAACATCAAACGATTAGCAATTGAACATATACATGCAAATCTGAGAGACAAGACGTGAAAACTAACAAGAGTCTTTATCCTAATTAGGATGGGCTCTGGCTTAAGCATGCATTACTAATGCACCTCCAGGAAAAATCCCTTTCCTTTCTACTAACCTAAATTTCTACTTCCTTCAAGACCCCAATTTGTCCTTGAAGCTTCTCTTTAAAAAAAGCTAAAGGGAAGAAAAAAAAAAGGACAGGAAAAAAAAAAAAAACTACGTCATACTGTCTTTGAAATCTCTGAACTCCTGTAGGAGATGTGTCATACAATGCAGCTGTTGATTGCATATGTTATGTGTTCTCTGCTTGCTTCACACAGCTACTACTGTTTAGTCCTTCCCAATCCCTAGCTTGTTAGTTGAGGGCCGGAATTCCCTACAGTGCTAACAGTCTTGGACTTCTGAGTAGAGAGAATACATAATAAAACTAAGGACGGAATTCAAAGAGCTGCTAATCAGGATATAGGATATAGATAAGATTTTTTCTTGTATAATGACCTTTAACTATTTCCCTACCAATATTTATTAGCTTTTATTCTTTTATCTTTACTATAATTACTCTATATTTCTTAGAAAAACAATAAACATTATTTTGTCAATTCAAAAATAAGTGATGAATTGAAATACCAGTCTCTGAATGTAAGTTGATTATACCTATATTTCAAACACATACAATATTACATGCCAGATGTCAATGGGGATTTATACAGACTGATAGAATGGTTATGTTGCAACAACAAAGAATCCCACAAGTCTCAGTGGCTTAATACAAGAACAGTTTCTTAGTCACATTACCTGTCTCTCTTGGATGAGCAAAGCAGTTTCACATCATAGTCACTTGGGGACATAGGCTGACAGGTGCTTCATCATGACCATGCCCCCATTACTATTGAAGTTTCTCCATGCATATGATACATATCATTTCTTCTCCTATTTAGTTGGTCAAATAAAAAGTTACAGCTAACTCCAAAGAGGTAGGAAAGTACAATCTTACCAGATATACAGAAAGGAAAAAAAAATCTGGTTGTAGGGAGATAATTCTAGTGGGCAGAATTCTTAGAACACTTTATGTTTCTCATCCCTTGATGTGAACATTCTGTGTAATCCTCTTGCTTTGAATATGAGTAGAACCTCTGAATATGATTCACACCTGTGATTAAGTTATCTTACAAGGTAATGGGATTTTGCAGATGTAATTAAGATGCCAAATCAGTTGAATTTGAGGCACTCCAAAGGGAGATTCACCTGGATGGGTCTAACTTAATGAGTGAAAGGGATATTAGGTCCTTCCTGAAGAGAGAGTCTCCCATTGGCTTTGAAGAAATAAGCTTCTATGTGTCCTATAACTGCAAGGAAAATAATTCTGCCAAAAATCACATCACTTTAGAAGAGAATCCCAAATCTCAGATGAGAACCCGGTTCCCGCCAATACAGTGACTGCAACCTTGTGAAACTGAGCAATGGACCTAGATGAGCCACTCCCAGATTCCTGGCGCATTGAAACTGTGAGATCATAGATGTGTGTTGTTTTAAGGAGCCAGATTTGTTATTTATTATACAGCATAGAAATGTAATAGAACAACTAAAGATTAATGTGCTCACAACAATGTCACAATCATTTTATAATTTAGGTAGTATTTCCATTTTACAAACAAACAGTCATAGAGAGGTCAGGTCTTATTCTAGCACGTGGTGGAACTGAGATTATTTCTATGTTATATTGTAGCCCTTCTACTATACAGCATTTTTTTGTTGTTGTTTTGTTTTTAAATAATTCTAGATAATTTAAATTTTCTTATTTGGAAGTACCTGGAAGGAAGAAACATTAATTTCTTTTCTATGCTGAGAAACAGAAAATCTGGAATTAAAGTCAAATAATGTGTAGCACCATTAGCACAGAGAAATGTACGAGTGAAATAGGACAATTTTCATCTTATTCTCCTGCTCTTTTTCTACCTCCACTAAAAACCACAGAACCAATCCATTAGTATTCTTGGCATATACTGGATCTGCATGTCCAAACATTTGCAATTATTTTACAATATAAATTATTAGAAACTTGTGAAAATGAGATCCTCAAAGAATAGTTTACCAAGCCAAACACTAAAGTTTGGTAAATATCAATAAATTAGAAAGAATATAATCACATCCATTAATAATGCTGTTACATATCATTTATTTTATAAAAGCTAACAACTCATTAGCTAAAACATTTATCATCTTTATAAAAGTAGTGTTCTGTGAAAATTGAGCATGTTTACCAATATATGATCAATTGCAATGTCACTTATTGATAATTGATAATGGTTTTATTAAACTGTTTCATTGAAACAAAATTAGTTCAGAAAATAATCAATTTGTGTACATTCCCCAACTACATGAGTTTAATATGCATTCACGTCTCATGCATAGCTAAGAAAATAAACCATTTTAAAAACAACTTATTATAGATATACCTTACTCACTGAAGAAAATAAAAAATGAGAAAATTAAAATTTAAAACAGGGGTTTCCTAAAGAGAGTTAGAAATAAATTATGTTACTGTAGAGCTTTCCCTCCAAATTATGTCAGATTATAAGATTTCTGATAATTATATATAAAAAAGTCTATAGGTTGAGAATACCTAGGGAAAATCACATGGAGAAAATTCATCATATGATATATTCTCATGGCTAATAGTAATCAACACATTTAAGTTTGGTCACATATATTGGGGGTCAAAGTAACCCCAATTATTCTTCCAGGCCAGACAAGTGAGTATAATATGGTCTCCAAATGCAAAAGCCTTTGAAAATGCCATGAGGTTGACAGTTATAATTTGAAACATTCAGTTTGCTTTGTGCAGGAATATCTAAATCAAATAGATATTTCAAAAATAGATAAAGACAAAAACAATGCGAAGGGTGTTTTATTTTTCATAAGCAATATCTATAGGAAAGTTGGATAATGTTCAAAGAATAAATCAATTCAATATTATTTTTTGTTTCCCTGAAAATTTGCATTAAACTCAATTTTGTAAAAAAAATCTCTAAAGTCAGATGTTTTGAGTTATATAAGTACTTCCAAATAAGTTTGTCTTTATTTTGGACTTTATCCTAGTATGAATTTTAGCTTACTTCACCTTCCACATTAAGAGATGATACCTTTGAAATCAAATCAACAATCAAATGTTGAAAATTTAGTTACAAATCTTGAATTGGTCTATACACATTTGTCCATTTAGTTATTCTTCAGATTTAGTTTAGAAGCCTAGGTTTTTCTTTGTTTATTAAAGACACATAAATTTTAAACCCAGTCTACTGGCTATCTAAACACAGATGTTCTTCCCCTATCCCTCATCATTGCTATCATCTTCGAGTTCCAGTCTCTGCACAGTGTTTCCAATCCTGAGGTCTTGAAGAATAATGCAGATCATTTTACCATAGTTCCTCTATGAGCATAACCTAGACAGTTTATGTCGTGAGTCACCCAGAAATTTCTGAAATATTTTTAGCCCCATTTCCTTTTCAATGTTTTCCCATCTTGGCTCACGCTGCACCCTCAATACCTTATTCTATCATTGATATGTTTTTACATACACTGAAACTCTGTATGTGTAGTCTCTAACAAGTAACCTACATGAAGTCTGATATTGGAATTAGTTACAATGAAATATTTGTTTTACTATAAAAGGGATTTTAAACAGTTGAATATGACCCCAATTTGTATTTGGATAGATCAAGACAGGTAAAACTTTTGTTATATAACTATTTTCAATGGTCTTTTATATCATATCTAAATTCCAAACACTCAACTTTATAGAGCATGGTATTAGTTTTCTCTTTTATGTATTTAATCCTACTTCTCCATATTTCCCATTACAATTCCTTTGTCCCTTTTTGGAAATTCCTTTTCCTACTTCAACATTGATGATAGTCTCTGTGCTTTGTCACACATGGCCCCCAGTTTGGAAGCAATTTATTTTATTCTTTTAATTATACAAATCTATCCATTATGCTAAATTCAGTTCAGCTTTTACATAACCTACAAATTCAAAGTGTATTTTTCCAGTCCATGCCAATCTTCAAATATTTTGAGCTGGTAACTATTGCTACAACACTAAAAAATCAATTATTTTCTAATGTTTTGGCATCATTAGTTTTATATCTCTTAACAAAAATATAGGACTTCTAAGTTCTAGAAACATAATTTGTGCCTCTTTTTGTTTCTCAGTAACTTAGTACTGTGGTAACTAATAAAATGGGAACAATAATATTCCTATTAGGTAAGGTCACATCACATATTAACATAAAGTATTAAGCAAAATTCCTAGAACATATGTCCTAACTAAATATTAGCTAATAATAGTTAATTAATTCATGCTTTTGGTTTGATATTGCTGAAACTATGCAGAAAGTTGCTCCTAATTTGGTCACTTTGAAAGTTTAATTTCATATATGTAACTAATCAGAAGTTAATTTTTACAAGGAATATAATATATTCCTGCTATGTAGGAAAAAGTAATTTTAACAGAGTTAGTTACACAATGCAAAGTGTAAAAGAAGACTTTATTAACAACTGTACATTTATTTATATAACAGTACTTGGATTGTGTGATCCTTAATTATAATTATATCATTTTAAAAAGGGATATGTGAGTATCTATATCTATATCTATATCTATCATCTATCTATATCTATATTTATATTTATGTCTATATAATCTATATCTGTATCTCTATTCATATCTATATCAACGTTTTCAGATCAAATGTGGAAAAGCATTAAAAATTCTAAACATTGCTCTTAAAAATGCTAACCAAATTGTCTCCCTTATGATTATATGCTTATTTTGTTTTTAACTGTGAAGAGTCCAATGTGACTTTTAAACCGTGGTGGTTGTGGTGGTGGTGGTGTGTTTGTGTCTTTATATTTTGTACACTATGAACCTGTCTCACCTTTGTCATTGGACATGAGTGAAAGCAAACAATCCCATAGTCATGGGTATCTCCTAACACTGGTTTGTTGCTACTGGAACCTCTATATTATGTGTCATAATATCTGGATAAGGAGTTAGTTACAAGCTCATGAATTTCATCAATAAAATAAATTTATACTTCTCTAACTGTAAAGTATTTTACTTTTCTCAAGCTACCAGTAGCAATTCATTGGTCTAAAACGAATTGTACTGTCCAGTTGACAAGATGAAGAGAATCTTGTTATTCCTATGTAGCCCTGATCTGTTTCCGTGCTTCAGATCTGATTTGAGTATTTAACTTCCTTTTGGAAAAAATCATTGTTAAATTACCATAAGCCTTTTTAATTGTGCTAAGGCTAACAGAATAATGATATTTATTTAGGGAAAGAACTGGATGAATTAATGTGATATAAATAATCTAGGCAAAATAACATTGTGGTCCGGTACCAGTACTTGAAGCATCTGGCACCATTTGATGTGTAAGAAACAATTTACCAGATGAGCTAGGACTGTTTTATAGATCAGATTGTTATGCTGTCATGGAACTCTTTTTATGGAAAATGGCATCATTGATTTAATAATAAGGGCACTGCTGGAGAAGATGTAACAATATGCTATTTCCTCCCTAACAAAACAACAAACATTATTAGGATTTCCAAGGCAAAATACTAGAATTGATACTTTCCATCTGGTGGAAGGTCAAGGAAAATGGCAATGACATAATGTTACCAAATAGCTAAATTTTGTGAGATGCATCCAGCTTTAGATGAGATTAGGTTTTGTTAAATATCTTGGTATAAGTGGTGGAGAAAGTCCTAGGTTTTGCAATTATTTCAAAGCTCCCCTTAAAATATTTTCAAGGCAATTTCAAGGAACATGTAGGGCAAGATTCTCTTTATCGCCAAAATCTATTTAAAAAAAAAATGAGACATTTGTTATTGTATTACATAGGGTCATATTTTTGGTCTCCATTTTCCCATCATTTCTTGGGGAGATAATTGACAGCATTATCCTTTAAATTTATTTTACTTGTTTTGTCCTTTACAATTTGACATGTGCAAATTTTATTATTCCATTAAATTCACTGAGGTCAAATCCTGGCTGAGGCACTTGCTGTGTGACCTTGGACTAATGACTCAGTATTTCTGTGCTTCAGTTTCTTCATCCTATTCCAGAGAGTGGCTGTCATAATAAATGAATTATTTTATATGGAGAACTTAGTTCAGTGACTAATATATACTTGAAAGGTAAAAGTCTAGCTACTTTGGGCATTATTAAAATTATTTCATCACAGTGCCAATTGATGGGTTAAACATTTTTGTTGCTTATTTTCTGCAGATTTAACTCTTCCCATCCTATGAAAATAGAACAAATAGAGGCTAGAGTTTTTCTATCCTAAGATCTCAATATGCCTGTGCTTCAGATTCTTAATCCTATCCCAGAGAGTGATTATGAAGATATCTTAAAATCTTTCTTCTTGGTTATTTATTTTAAGGGCTCAAAGTCATGGGCCCTTAATTAAAAAATGCAGAATCTAAGTAAGAAGACAGAATTCAAAAATTACTGATTCCAGAACTTTAAACAATAATGTGAATTAATATGTTATTTTGATCTCAGGTTCTTAGATAATATAATTACTCTAATGTCATAAATATGATTTATGCAAATTGTGAGAGACTAAATTTGAGTTTTTAAAATTAAAGTGTACTAAACTAAATGTAACTTCCAGAATTCACCTTGAATAGAATACCCAATGTTACAATCAATCTGCAACACATATCTGCAGATAACCATGTGATAACTGACAACTATGGAATTACAGTTTGATATAATTCTTTCAGCGTATTCTTTTGACGCAAATTTGTAAATTTTGTTGATAATATTAGTCTTAGATGTTCTTCAGCTTCTGACCACATTCCATCAAAAGTATCTAACCCCATTCACATAATTATACGAATAGAAAGCTTACTTCTTGGTGAGGCTTTATGGATTTAATTTTTATATTGAATACGTGACTCCATTAAAAAGTGATTTTTTTAAAAATCCTACATAACTGGAATTATTTTTTCAAGAAAAGGTAATTAAGTTAGTAACTATTTCTCATGTTTCTCTTATTTCCTTAAAATTTTTCTCCAAGCAAAACAACATTTAATTCCTTCAATCCTTCCTCATATGAAATTTTTCTGAGTCCTTCATTGTCTTGGTTGTTTTATAGATACAATCTTGTGTGTGCTAATAAATTTTGAAGACAGTCTATTACATATTTTCTGTCTAGTGCAGGGCATAGAGATCTCTCTCACCATAAGCTGCTTGAATACTAGGCATGTGGACTCAGCTTTATCTGTTAGTCAACTGGAATCTCTGGAACTTTTGCTCATGAACTGATGATTCCATGACTTCTGCACTGTGCTGTTGAATTTGCTTTTTGAAATAACTTCACATGTGTATAGTTACTTCTATTAACTTATATCTCATCAGTTCTGTCACATTTTTTCTCCTAAAAATATTACCATGCTATTAAAATTTGATTCATTGAGCACTTAGTAATTCACAGACATTGCTAAGAAGTTATTTCATTAAACATTCACAGCAATAATACATAAAATATACTATTTTCATTTTATATCTAACTCTTCTCAGATTTTTGTCACCTGGAAATTTTGTAATTTCCTCTCTTAACTCATCTTTTAAGCCATTAATAAAGAAAATTTAACAAGTGAAGAACAATCACAGAGTTGATCAATAGGCTACCAAAGATGTTCTTCTTAATTTAAATGCAACTAGATTCAGGTTGAAATGCTTTCTTGGTATATCTACCTAGATATGTCATGGATATTCCAAACCTGCATGTCAAATGATTTCGTTGTCAGCTTCTTCACTTCTCAATTTACTTACAGTTTCTCAAGCCATAAAACTTTCAATGAAATCCTGATTTTCTGCTGCCTGCATGAATTCTTATGCTGTCTATTTCTTGTATCACACTGCTACTGTTCTAATCCAAGTAAGTCATTATCATACTGTCTCTTCCTGTCTGTCAAATCCACACTCATGACTGCAGTCAGAGTGATCTTTAAAGAGAAAAATTCCTGATTATCAATTCCCTTCTTAATACCACTCAGTGTTTTCCCAGTGCTACTTGCATTAAATTCATTCTTTAGGGTGGCCTTTAAGATTCCTCATAATCTGCCTCCCTTCTTGCTTTTGGTGTGCTACACACTATAGGCTTATTTAAATTCTACAACAAATGTCCTCATTTGTCTTCGATCTTTTCAAACATGACATTTACCTTCTCTTCTTGCCCCTCCTCCCCTTCCTCTTCTTATTGCTACTATTCCAGGCATACACTGATGAAAGAAAAAGACACTGACCTTGTGGAACTTAGACTTTAACTTGAGAAGACAGAAAATAAGCAAATATACAAGTAAATATAAGTTTTTTGTTTTGTTCTGTTTTACCAAATTTGCTTCTTCTACTGACAAAAGTATACTGATGTTGACCAAAGTATACTGACTGACTAAAGAATATAGACTAAAGTATACTGATATTCTATGTGAGAGCTTAAACATCACTTCCTCAAGGAAGCTTGCCCTGACCTTGTAGACTATTACTCCCATCTGAACAACATCCCTAATATTTCCTTTTTAACACGTCATATTTGTTATGATTGGTTTAAGGTATGCCATCCCTAATAGCCTGACAACTCCATAAACTAAGTGTCTGCCAGTATACACTTAGACCATTGTATGGTTCCTGGAGGAGAGAAAGTAATCAATAGCAATTTACTAAATGACTGATTGATCAACTATAAGTTGAACACGAAACCACATACTTTGCACTTTAACCAAATAATTCTATCTTATTTCTACAGATTAAATCTGCAGAAGTCTAAAGATTGTATTTTTTTATTTTTAAAATAATGTCTGGATGGGGAAGAGATGGGGAAAATGGAAGTATCATCTTATTAGGTAAAAATACATATTAGAAAGTCATCATATTCAGGACAGTATGATACTTCTGCAAAGATAAGTAAGCCATAGTTGAGATGAATGGAACTAAAATACCTAGTACTACTTAATATATGTCAAATTTTAGTTATAGGAATTATTAATCAGAGATAAAAGAGTGGATTATTAAAAACAATGTTGGAACAACTCACTTTTTAAGAAAAGATCTCAAATGTCTATTTATAGTCTCAAAATAAGTCCCATATTTCAAATAAAAATATTCCAGGTGGGTTAAAAATTTAATTGTGAAAAATTAAACCATAAAAATAACAGGAGAAAATGCTTATAGAGATAGGAAAGCCCTTTCCAACAAGGGTCACGATGTCATTCAGTTTCAGGAAACTTCTTACATAGAAAATTAGAAAATTAAGTGGTTGGTATCCGCTACCTGAATACTATGTGAATGGCATTTTCTGGAAAGCAGTCTGTAGTCTTTATCCTAAGATGTCATAGAAATCAGAATCAAGTCATGATTATTTTTTCGTATAATATTTTTTAATTACTGAAACAGCAAAATGTAAGTAAATTATTTTGAAATGCAATTCATGAATTGGGAATATTATTTTATTTGTAAATAATATTTACATGAATAAAAGAAGACACTGACACTCACACCTTTAAAGTATCCATACTATAAATAGTTCTTAGGTATTAATACAAAAATATATATAACATGTAAAAATAATAAAATATTTTATTAAACATTTCACTAGAAAATAAACAATATGTAATATTAAAACTGTGTTATACATAAAAGAAGTGTCAATTAAAATAAGTTTGTTGTTTAAAAATTCTAGCTTGGTAATGAAATAAGTGTGGAGAAATAGGCAATCTTATTGTTTACTTCTTGTAAATTTAAAAAATTGTTTCTGTGCTAAATTTTCATTAAATGCATAAAACACATATGCACTAAAATTTGTCTTAAAGAAATGATTGCATATCTCTATAATCATTTATATACAGATTTTTAATTTTTGTATTTTGTATGAGAGTAAAAATTGGAAAATAAACTAAAAGTCCAATAATAAAATTTGGTTAAACAATGAAGATAAATTCAAAATTTGTTCTTAAAATAATGACTTAACTCTATAATGATATGGGAAAATATTTATGATATAGTTTAACTCTGGAAAAAAATTATAAAACAATCTTGTAGTATAATTGCATTTTTTAATAAAAATGCAAATATGTGTATGTATACATTTATATTGGAAGTGTTCTGCAAGAAATCATAACTGTTCAAACTGGTTATATCTAGGTGTTGGAATTTATGATGTGATGGTATTGGCTTTTAAGAAATTTTATTAAGAACTGGGGTCCCTGACTTCAAAAATCTTGGCTTCATAAATTAATGAGATGTGTGAATTTCTGTGGCTCATTTTCTCCATTAAAAAGGGTGATAGTAATAGTGTCTGCTTTACTTATTCTGATAATTAAAATAGTTATTATATGTAAATCACTTAGAAGAACTTTGTACAGGATGAGAACTCAATGTTAATAATTTTCCTGTTATTCTAATTAGTTTTTAAATATTTATCAATTTCATAATTAATAATAAAACTCATATCACTAGAAAGGCTTCTATGTAATCTGTTAATAATACAATGAAATTTACTGGATGACAAAACTTAAATTATTAAATTTGCTAGGCAAGGCAAAGAAAACTTGTCTTTCTTCATTATTTATTTCTTTGGAATTATTTGTAATTTTATCAAATGTTATTTATTATAGTTTCCCATATTCTTGAAGATTGTTTCCTTAAAGTTTCTTTTGTATTCAAGTCTAACTCATCCTATTCCTAATTTAAATATTATGAATAGTATTCTGACCCCATCCACTTCTGTTCTGTGCTTTCAATAACTGGGATTATGTTCTTCAGATTCCTGTTATCCTGTTCTTCAGATTCTTGTTTGCTACCCCCACATCCCACCCCCACCATCACCCAGTAAGTTCCATTTCCAGAGGTATAATCCTTTGAGGGGAACTCTCTATTTCCCTGATTTCATGTTACCATGTTGAGAAAATTAACCCAGAACAACCTCATCTTTTCTGTTACTCACTTCTCCTCAAGGGTGAGTGACTTGCTTGTTAGATGAGTCACTGACTGACTGACGCAGTTCTATCTATACCTCTCTTTTTTGAACCCACCTGCTTGCAGAGTCTGTGCAGTTTAGTTTACTCTTTACTCTAAAATAATCTAAAGCTGTTGGCTGAGACCTTCAATGTGGGACATACTGAGTCAGAGAAGGGAGGCTGGGAAAAAGGATGGCAATAATGCTGTCTATTTCGGTAGTAATATTAGCAAACACTTTATTCACAGATCAAAACCATGACCTCCACTCAGCTATTTATAATATTAAAGCTGACATTTTGAACAAAATATTTCTGTGTCCAGTTCAGAACTTGAAAGAGACAGACAGCTTATTACCTATTTGGCCCTTATCCAATTCTGAAAAATTTTATACTTATTCTCTCTTATTTTAGGAAAATGTGCTGAATCAAAGTTCTAATTAAGCCTCCTCTATACTTCTAAATACACTTGGGACCTCAATTGACATCCTAGAACTGGATTTGTTACAATCCTTGGATTCGAACATTTATTTGTAGGTATTTTATTTCTGCTCTAAATTTCCTTCTTCCCACCCCAATTTTGGTTATCTTTCTACAAATTTAACATATCAAATTGTGTTTTATCATATGATATCTGATACCAAGCTGCCTGGCTTTGAATCCCTCTCTTGCTTACTGGCTATGTCAATTTGTGCAGATTTTATCACCTGTACAATAAAGAAAAAAATCACACCTAACTGCTGCTATTTTGCTGATTAGCTGAGGGTTTCTAACATGTTAATAGTCATTCATTTTAGTTAAGAAGGCATCATCCTTTTATCTTGACCCACATTCTTTTCAGAAACCCTCATAACTAGTATCACCTGAAGAAGTAGTATAATAATATAGTTGTTAGACCATGTATATCTGTTTTGTAAATGCTCATCTATTTCCCTATCAAGTATTTTTCCAGAAGCATAGATGTTAGCAGAAGATATATTCAATAACTAATAGTTGAAATCTATCATTATAACCATAATTGTCTTTTATATTAGAAAAGCATCACCCATAGAAAAAGTATTTACAACTTACTCATATCATTTAATCATCCATGTAGTCATTAAATTTATTTAACATCAATGATTTGCCTGAGGCTTTAGTTGATAGAGAAGCTTATATCTTATTTTCAAGTTGCCTATAGATAGATAGGACAGGACTGTAAGTATAATTTATGTGGAAAATGGTGTCAATAAAGGAGCACAGCTAAAGTACTACTGGTTCTTGTGGTGAATGAGAAACTATAGCTGGAATGATCCAAGCAGTGACCTGGGATATATTGCAGTTGTTCTAGACATTGAAGAGTTGATATGATTTACACATCCAAAAATAAAGTGTGTATAAAAATGTATCTTGCTACATGAATTCAATTTTACATTTAAAAGTATTTTAAGGTTATTATTTAACTAAATATGGACTTTAAGCAAATTAACTTGAAATTCAGCAATATTTTTTTCCACAATAAGAATTAAGTTTTGGAAACATCCAAAGACAGTTTAGATTAAAATAATAACTACAACAAAAACAAGAACATCAATCTGTGAGAATACCGGAATAAATAGTGATATACATAGTAAGTGATATTTTTTGATAAATAATATATTTCCTCCACTTGACACTAAGAAAACATGCATTAGCTTTCGGTAACATTTATCCTACTTATCAACTGCTGTTATTTTAAATTATATATAATTTCAATTATCTAATTATCAAAATCTTGTCTTCTAACTTTTTCTGTCACTTGGAAAACAATCTTTCTGTCAGTGAAAACAAGCAATAGTAGTTTGCAATCCATACTACAAAAGAAAGAACAAAATTTCTGAAACGCTCAATTGCCAGAAAAAAATCCTTTGACATACTTGTGCTTTCTTTGCCATCTATCAACAACAGTACAATGAATGGAGACAAAAAAACTTTATTAGCTACTTAGGGAAATTATTTGTTTACAGAAAGCCTATAATTGGATCCTAAATATATTAGTGCCTGAAAGTCTTTTGAAGCAATTTCCATGATGCAGGAAGATAGTCAAATAATTTGAAACTCCAATTTTGTTTGAGGATTTCAAATGTGCCAAATGTCATATAAAACCACAGACATTGTTGAATTATGGCCAGTTTGTTGCCTTATGTTGGGATTTCAAATGACATTTTTCTTTTAAGTAGGAATAATAGGAGGGAGTTGCGTTTGACTCAAGCCAAGGCATCATTTTAAACAAGCACATGCTGTCATCTTGCATGCAAAGCCTTTCTCAGAAGGGAAACTTAAATGGACACATTGTATGGAATATATCTAGAGGAGATCTAAAACATAGTTGTTTATCAGGATTTCTAATTGTGAGGCTCTTTGAAGTCTTGAGAACAGCAGTTTGTTTGCAGTGAATTTGGGTCATGAGAAGGGTGGGAAATATCTCACTGGTATTTCCTTTATCTCAGAGGAGCCATTATACAACAGATTAGAAACACATTTCTCTGCAAGAGTCAAGGTAGAAACTGAAATAAAACAGATGCTTCTTATTGATAAGATGAAAATTTGAGTCTTTTAGGAAGAGTGTAGTTTGTTCTACAAATTTGGATATACCAAATAGATTTGTATGTAGGCTTTGGATAAAAGGCATTTTTATTAAAAAAGTATTCTTGTAATAACATGAAAGACAGTATCTATTGCTGCACTCAACATCCATGCTCTCATGCTCCATCTTTGATGAAAAACTTCTTTCCAAAACTCTAGATTCTGAAAATGACACATGCTTTCCCAGATACCCTCGCTGCTAGGGCTAATTATGTAATCCAATCCTAGCCAATGGATCTTAGAAGTCTTAGAAATATCCTAATTATTTTAGGATAAAATAAAATAAATTCACTTTAATAAAGTGAATGCAAGTAGACATTCTGTCTCTTCATTAACTGATGTCTGTACATGAAGTCTGGAACTGACTAAGCCCAGTTTGTGACCATGAGGAGAGAGACAGCACACAAGCTATTGGTGGCATAGGGGAGACATGATGATCACCACCATCATTAGCTACTTCACACAGCTGCAACATCAACATTGAAATTGCCCCACCATTACTCTTCTTACATTATGAGATAATGAATGCTGACACTTGTAGCCCCGTATATCCTAACCAAAACATATAGTGATTCTATTTGCACTGCAAAAACTATTCACTTTGGTAACCTGAAGGCTAGGTGTGATAAATATACCCTAGGGTGACCATAATGAATCATGCCTTTGTATGATCCCCTTCCTTTTGGTGTAGACAAAATGTATATATTGCTTCTAGCCAATAGAGTATGGGAACGTGATAGGATAATCACTTCCCAGATGAGGTTACATGATAAAACTCTTATTTTAGCAGACTGGAGTGAGGTTCACCCGAAGGTCACATAGCAAAGAAGTGAATGTAATTCCTAGAAGCTGAGCACACCTCTGGGTGACACTCAGCCAATACACAAACAAACAAACAAACAAACAAACAGACAAACAAATAAATAGAGGAGGGTGTTCTCAGTCATTTAAGACATTGAATTATACCAACTATGTGAGACTGAAAGAGGACGGTGAGCCCCAGAAAGAACATAGCCCAGTGACAGCTTAATTGCAGTCTTGTAAGACCCTGAGCTCAGTCTAGTGAAACAATGCTCAAATTCTTAACTTATGGTTATCACGAGATAATAAATGTATGTTATTTTATGCCTCTAAGCTTTTGGCAATTTGTGATGCAGTAATTGATGACTAATATGTCAGGTTACCAATACTTTAACTGATGGGTAATTTTAATTTCACAATTACCTCAAAGTCACCTAACCTAAAATTAGGCTTCTATGTCTTGCAACCTTAATAATATTTGTTTTCTAATGATTTGTACTTTTTTATTAATTATTTCACCACATTAGAATAAGTTATGACATCATCAGATAAAACTTATACCACAGATTAAGCTTTGCAAAAAACTATCTTCTCTTATCTTTCTACCTGAAAAGTGTCATTTTGTCTGGCAAAGATGTTTGTATACATTAAATATTAGCACCTGGCAATATTGTGAAAAAAATGGGCACTCTGATTCAATGCTAGTGGGCATAATAAATTGTGTAAACTCTTTAAAGTGTAACTTGGTGATATATTTTAAAGTCCTAAACATGTTAATTATCTTAATATACTGAATAATTCAACCCAAGTGCCAAATCCAGTACTTGACACCTCATCAAGTAGCACATATCCAAAACAAAACTCGAGTTTCTCCCTCTCAAACTTACCCCCCACCACAAATGTTCACCATTTCAGTAAATGCTACTTCTATTCACCTAGTTGTCCCAGCCTGGGCAATTCCCTTCCCTCACTCTCTAGATCATTCAAAATCAAGGCTTGCCAATTTGCACCAGTCATTTCTACTCTCTAGACAGAGCCACCTTTTAATAATATTATGTTATTGATAAATGTTAATAAGGAACTAATTATTAAGAGAAAATTCTTCAATCACTTCTCAGTGCATGGGTTACAACAATCACTTCACCCAGCTTGTGCTGCATGGTCATATTAGTGGCTCTTTCTTTGATAATTCTGAGTAAATAATAACACATAGAATGTTAGAGCCAGGAAAACCTTAGATATCAATTATTCAAAAATTATTTTTCATAAATGAGAAAACAGAGTCCTGAGTATTTCAAAATAATGCTCCCTCAAGTTAGTAGTGCCAATGACAGATTTAGAATCAATGTTTAAGACATTGTTAAATTTGAGTTCATTTTGTCTACTGCATTAAACTAGGTAAATTGATTTTAATATACTGTGTATTTTGTTTTCTTATAAAGTATATCTAGTTAATGCATGAAAAAAATCAAGGCATAGAACACTGGGGACTTCCTATGTTGTTCTTTTCTCCTGAACTAAATCCCATACACTTTTCTCAATACAGGTGCGAGTTTGAATTCTGACTACATCAGAATTCTACCCCACCTAATGACTATGACTTAGAGTAGATTATTGCCTCTTTCACTTTTCTCATTTGCTAGACATATGTGATAATTATATCTACTTCAAATTTATTGTGAGCATTAAATGAACTTTGACACTTTATAAATATTTGTATAATTTGACACAGAATAAATGCTCCAAACAAGTCAGCTCTCATGTTGAAACTCTTATTGTTATTTCTGTAATGGCAAATGGGTCAGCATAAGAAAATTTCACTGATAAACTAATTTGAAGATTAATGCTACAGCAAAACTGTGTTATAATTCTATTTAGTGGACTATTAGTTTTCTATGCAAAAAAAATAAGCTTTCCTATAATATCAGGTCTAGCTTTTATGAAAATACTGTTACGAGAAAAAAAGATTGATGCAAGGTTTTCATCTTATTCAGATTAATTTTTTGGACTGTTTGACATTTTTTTCTTTCTGGTTCAGGGATCCAATTCTGCTATTGATTGCATTAATTGTTTAGTAAATATAATACATTTTTAAAACAAGTAAACATAATACATAGGATATTTATCAACCTTGGCCATCTAGGTTTGTTATCATTGTTTTCTACTAATATTTTGCCTGTGCTGCTATGAGCAAAATGGAACTACGTATTTCCCACAGTTGTTTCTCAATAACAAGAATAGTACTTTGACTTGGGAATACAATGATAAATGAGTGAGGCAACTGCTGGGCCACATATAAAGTCATCTAAGAATAATTTAGTTCCTACTCAGTGATTGGTTGCTTTTCCCAAGATGATAAATACATAACGTAGTTGGCAGAATCTTAATTGCAACCATATTATGTTGAATTATATTCATACACTTGATCCTCATTACATATCCAGAATATATGAAGTTCCACCTCTGTCAAAATCTGTAGTAATCATCAATTTCTTTCTCATTCTTCAGATTTTCCCTTACAAAAATTTAATCTGGAAAGTTGTTTTGCAATTGGCTTAATATTTGATAAAGGAATTAATTGATGAAAGTTCAACTATTTTTTTCTTTCAGTCTAGTTTTTTCCACGTTTGATCAAAATTTATTTAGGTTTTGCATTTGTTGAGTCATAGGAATATCATACCTAGTTTTTATCCTTTGTTTTTACTATTTCTGTTTATATATCTCAAATGAATATGCATTTAATAAACAACACTGCAGTTTCATAATTCAATTACTTTATAAAATAGTGTGAAGGAGAAAACAAACAGGATTATGATGCATAGGGCCAATCCAGGTGGGGTCTATCTATATCCCTACACAGGATATATTAGGTTGTCCAACATCTTCATTCAAAATTTTTTTGTTAAGGTGAAATTAAGGTAATTAAGCATTGTGGTAATAAGAGTTCACACATTTCTATGCTTCAAAAGCACTTTACAATATTATTCTTAAATCGTAAAACTATGTATGATAGTATCAGTATCCTTTTACAGAACTAAAAAAAATATTGATGCTAAGACCTGTAATTAAAATTGACTGGAACACACAATTAATTAGTGCCTGATCATAATGTGACACATTTCTGCCTGATTCCAGAGCAGCTGCTCTTTCTATGGAAACATGATTTTTCTTTCAAATACAAGTATTGACTAAGAAAGCTGAAATACTAGGGGACATGGAAGTTTCTAGTGCTGAAAATGTCTGGAGAAGAGAAGAATCGCTTGTTCTTGATTTTGCTTTTATGATGGCAAAAAGACTCTGAAACAGTTTTAGGAAAATAAGTTTTCTTTGCATTATTTAAAAAATTCATCAGATAAAATATATATTCATGTGCATATGCACCACACAAGCACACATTATTCTCTTCATTTAGAATAATTACTATTCATAACTTTTATAGGTTCATAAATTTTGCAAAATTCTTCAGAATTCCAGGTGTGAGGTTTAGAACTTGGTACAGTAAACTCTGTTGTAATGATGGAAACAAATATTTTTTATTATTTAATCACTATTTTATGTTTTTCTAGCTACAACCTATGCTTCTAATGAAATTTCATTCTCTCCAATCACAGATTGTCAGCTCACAAATGAAAAACCTATATTTACTATATATCAGTGTAACTTGGAAGTACATATTTGCTTATCTGTCATCCATACTATATTTGAAATTTCTTAAGAGCAGGAATTATTTCTCTATAGCCTAACATGGACCTTAGTGTAGTATTTAAAGCATATTAACTGAATGAAAAACTATTGAATAAATAATATTAGGTAATTAAGTTTTTGACCAAAAACTAAAATCAATATATTTGTTACCACTAATTTTCAAGTAGTCATAAACAAATTATGTGGAGACAACAGAAATATAAACAAATGAGAAAACATAATTTTGTGAGCAGAAATGACAAAAAAATGATTCAGTGATTATCAGAAATATAGAGTACTCATTTAACCTAACCCATAGAAATGTCAACGATGATTGGAATTATCATATGAGATTGAGAAATGTCTTCAGCACAACTACCTCAAAGATAATAAATAAATACAATAAAATTGACTACTGAATGCAGAACACCAAAAATAACTCCAGGAATTATTTTATTTTATTTTTTAAATAGGCCTGTTGAGAGTATAATAAAAGCCTATTGTTGTCTGTAAATATCCTTATGGAGTCAAAGAGATAATACCTATGAAAGATGTATTTTAATTCATATTATGGATTAGTGTTTTACTTGTTCCTCTACTTTGACCTACTGCATAGACTGTTCTTAGCATTTTTACTCTAAAGTGACCTGACTTCTGTTCCCACCTCCAACATCCATGAAATTATAAAAAATATAATGACTAAAAGAGCTTAGTTTAAATAGGAAATGTATTTGGAAAATAATTTCTGATTTCAGAGGGCATCTCAGTAATACAATTTGTGTTAATGGTTCAATAGTTTCAAAAAATAAACTAAGCTCTTCATTTTTCCCATTCCCTTCATGCTTTTGTGCTTTTAAATAAACTGGCTTGCAATGATCTTTTTCTTAACATTTCTACATTCCTATGATTCAGTTGACTTCATCATCTTTTTCCAATAGTTTTGACTAATGCAACATGAGACTGTCTGTAGTTAATGGATAAATGATAAAGATTAGGATGGAAGAAAGAGAACAAAATATACTGCTAAGCAGGGAAGCAAGAGTAGATGTCAGATCCTTATTTCTACAGAAAAGAAGTGTTAGAGGAAGTTTTCTTCCCTGCTGTTTCAGGATGGATGTTGGGTCCATGGCAACTATGCAGCAAAAGTCCGTTAAGAGACTCCGGGATTTGGGCTGGTGCCTTCTTTATGCTTAGCCGCACAGCTGGTGCAGGTGCATTTTCAGCCATAATAAGTAATAACATTCCCGGTGGAAACATTTGACTGTGGTAAAACAGACAAAAATCTATTACAATGCGAGTGCAATGTCAATGTTTACAGAAGGAGGTCAAATAACAGAATTTTATTTGGTAAATGTCAGTACTATGAGTAGAAACATTCACAATATTTGCATTCTTATTAGAAAGATATGTGCAAAACCCATAAATATTTCATGGATTTTTTTTTTAACTTTTATTTTTCCTCCCTTACCAGAAATCAGTTTTCTTGCCATTCAGTCTGTTTCTTATGTGCTTTCAGCATTTAAGGTAATACGGTGAACTACAGGACCAGGAAAATGTTCAGATCATATGTAACTTATTGTGACATACTGGACACTTACATTCAGATGTGAAACCTAGAACAAAGAATCTTCTAATGTGAATCCATTGAAAGGATAACACAAAGCTTTGGTTGGTCATCTTAAATCAACCATTTTGTATTGCATTGACTCATTCATTCTTCACAGAATTCAGCATAGCAAGATGAAACAGATTAACCACATGGGATCGCAACATTTTTTCTGTAACACAGGCAAACCCCCCCAAAACATTTGCTATATAGTGAGGAAAACATATATATATATATATATATATATATATATATATATATATATTTAAATGTATATGAATGAAATTTGTTTTGGGCAGAAATATTGAAAATGTATGATTATTGAAAACCACAACAGGAGTGTGACATACTATGTTGTTAGTATTTTTGGTATTAAATTTAGTCATTGCTTTCTGTGAAAAGAATTAAAGATTGTCCTTTGATGGAATTGACCCTTTACTGGAGTCTACTTAATTTTCGCTGTGATGTTTGTCTATAGTCGAATGACATTTCCATGCCTCTGACAGCGATGTTAGACTTTACCCCATGAGCTCAGTGTCCAGAAAGCAAGTTTAGGAAAGTAGATGTACATTTTTGTATATTTTTGTGTTTTTCAATAATGAATAACAATAGGAAATTTTTATACTTTAAAGTAATCATTTATTTTAATAAAATGTAACACCCTAACTGTATTTACTTAAAATATAAATACTGTATTTTCTGTGGATTTCTGACCATATTGAAGAACAAACTTGAAATCGATTAATGCAGTGAAAAGGTTAATATCACTATTCTTTATGTCAGCATCTAATAGCATTCAAAATTGCTGAGTGTAGGGATCATAGAGTCTGTTCTCTAGAGATAGGCTTATAAAGAAAATGAAGTATGATACTAGAAATAGGTTATCTAAAAGGTTAGATAAGTAAATTTAAGAAAACACATGCTGATTCCAGAAGTGCTACACTATTTTAACCTGATTCCATGTGAGAAATATTTTGCAACTTTCACTAAAATACACTATTATACAAATATTTTACAAGTGCAGTTTCTCGATTTGTGGCTTTAAGGAGTCTTCACTGGTCAACCAACATGACTTTATAGAGAATCTCTTGTGAATCTTATTGAATATTATTAACCCCACTACTTCTATTTTAAGACATCCCTATCAGTGAAAGAAATGACCACTCTAAGCAGTGATGTGCAAGGTTGGGGAATTGCAAAGATACCTGATTATGCAATTGGACTGATGCAAAACTATTTTTAAAATGTGAAGTGAGAAGATAAATGGAGACATAGAGGCTACACAAAGACTTGTGGATGGCAATAGTCTATAAGATAGATATTCAAACACAAAAATATGCAGTTATCTCAGGTCAGCGTGGTAGGACTTGAATCAACATGATTAAAGGTCAGTTCCCTGTGATTTGCAGAAAGACCGCAAAGCAAAATCCTAGCAAAAGATCTCTCCATGGATAATAGGTAGAATGTTAGTCACATACTTAACATGCTTTGAATGCATCAGAAGGAGACTCTTAAAGTCAGATATATCCCTATGGGTATGAGGCATTACCTTAAATTTCACCATTTGATACATACTCTTTTTTCTCCATTTTATAATGGGATTGCTTATGAAGCGTAATATTGGTTTCAAATCTTTTCAGAAAAAGAAACTAAAAGTACAAATTGATTATTAACTATATCCTAATTTCAGGAACAATACAATATAAAAAATTACAGTTGAGGAAACAAAACATTTATTAAAAGTTAACAAAAATTACATTTCAAATGTTCCTCAGAAATTCACATATTGGTTAAAGCCGCCCAGAACTGTTGTGGATGGTATGGTGAGATACTCTGATCTCCTTTTTACGACTGAGATACTTAGTACTCTAGCTATTAAAAGAATCATAACGCTCAGGTTAGTCTCTGAAGGTCATCCCAGTTTCAGAGATCTCTCTGAGATTAGCTGAAATCTTATTGCATTACACTGTAATAGGGAATTAAAAGTGACAAAGTTTTGAAGTCTTAAAAATGACTTTTAAAAGTACACTCTTGTAATGCCATAGAATTATGTGCCCTCACCTCAACATTTCTGAGGATAATTTCAAGATATTTCTATTCAACACTAAGAGTAGACATGAGAAGAAAGAAATTATTTAGGAATCAAGTAGTATTGATTTCGAATATTCAAAAAATGTTAAGTGACATTTAAAATGCTTTGAGATAAAAGTGTGATTTTTCACCCCAATTTTTTTTCTAAGTCAGTCCCAGAGTTGACTTAAGATGGAGAATCAGGCATTGCTTCTTGAGTATGATTTTTCAAAATTAATATTGGCTCCTTAATAGTGTTTGTTTTAGAAATTTTTGGCACATAGCAACACTTCTCTCTTAAAAGGACTTAATTCTTAGAGGTCTATGAAAAGATATTTTCTAGGTCTAGGGAGTGTTTTGTTTTTTGAAAGTACTTTTTTATTTTCAAATCGCTTCAAAACTAGATACAAGTAGAAAACTTGAAAAAACAAAGAAATCCAGTTCTCCCTCTATATACACACACACACACAAACACACACACACACAGACACACACACACATGTATGTATGTGTATATATATATATACACACACATATATACATATATATATATATATATATATACATATATATATATCAGCAATGAGGTATGCATATACATATATTTATGTATCATATACATGGCTCTTTGTATTATAGACATAGCTCTTGCAACAAGAGAGTGCACCGGCTCACAGGGCACTGTCTAAGAAGGAGTTTTTAGCCAGTAAACAAATCACAATATTGGAATATCCTCCTTACCCAACTGATCTGGCCTCCAATGACTAATTCCCTTACCCGAAGATAAATGAAAGATTGAAAAAAAGACCTTTTGATGACATTCAGGACATCAAGGGTAATATGATGACAGCTCTGATGGCCATTCCAGAAAAAGAGTTACAAAATTGCTATGAAGGGTGCACTGGGCACTGGTATCAGTACACATCTTCCCAAGGCAACTTCAAAGGTGACCATAGTGGTATTCAGCAATGAGGTATGTAGCACTTTTTCTAGGATGAGTTCAAGAACTTAATGGTCTGACCATATATATCTGTAAATTGATGTATACATAGATATATACACACACATATATACATATATACCCACATATAGATACATATATACACATATATACATATATATACACACAAACATATATGTGCACACATATATACACACACATATATATACACACAAATACACACACACACACACACACACACACACACACATATATATAGTCAGACAATTAAGTTCTCAATCTCATCCTAGAAACAGTGCTACACATCTCATTGCTGAATATCACTATGGTCATGTTTGAAGTCACCTTGGGAAGCTTTGTAATGATACGAGCGCCCAGTCCACCCTTCATAGCAAGGAACTCTTTTTTGGAACTCTTTTCCTGGAATGGCCATCAGAACTGTGATGGTATTACCCTTGATGTCCTCAATGTCATCAAAATGTCTTCCTTTCAATATTTCCTTTATCTTCCGGTAAGGAAAGAAGTCATTGGGGGCCAGATCAGGTACAACAAGAAGACATAACAGTCATGAATATTTATGCCCCCAATCAGAGAGCACCAAAATATACCAAGCAACTACTAACAGAACTAAAGGCAGAAATTGAACAAAACTCAATTATACTAGGGGACTTAAATACATCATTGACAGCTATGGGTAGATCATCCAAACAGAAAATAAATAATGAAATAGCAGCCCTAAATGACATATTAGATGAAATGGACGTAATTGACATATATAGAGCACTTCATCCTGAAACATCAGACTATACATTCTTTTCGAGTGTACATGGAACATTATCAAGGATAGACCATATATTGGGACATAAAATCAGCCTCAGCAAATTTAAGAAGATTGAAATCATACCAAGAATATTCTCTGATCACAAGGCTTTGAAATTGAATATCAACTGCAAAAAAAAAGCAGGAAAAAACACAAACACATGGAGATTAAACAACATACTTTTAAAGAACAACCGGGTCAAAGAAGAAATTAGAGGAGAGATCAAAAGATACATAGAAACAAATGACAATGAAAATACATCTTACCAAAATTTTTGGGATGCATCAAAACAGTTTAAAGAGGGAAATTTATATCACTACAGGCCTATCTCAAGAAACAAGAAAATCCCAAATAAATAACCTCATGTTACACCTTATAGAACTAGAAAAAGAAGAACAAGTAAAACCCAAGGTTAGCAGAGGAAAGGAAATAACAAAAATGAGAGCAGAACTAAATGGAATAGAGAACAAAAAGAAAATAGAAAAAATCAATGTGACAAAGAGCTGGTTCTTTGAAAAGATTAACAAAATTGACAAACCCTTGGCTAGACTCACTAAGATAACAAGAGACAAGACACTAATTGACAAAATCAGAAATGAAAAAAAAGGAAGCTATCAAGGACACCACAGAAATACAAAGGATCATCCAAGAATAATATGAAAGACTATATGCCACCAAGTTCGATAACCTAGAAGAAATGGACAAGTCTTTAGAAACATACAGCCTTCCAAGGATCAACCATGAAGAATTGGAAAATCTAAACAGACCGATCATCAGTAACAAAGTTGAAGCAGTCATCCAAAACCTTCCCAAAAGCAAAAGTCCGGCACCAGATGACTTCACTAGTGAATTCTACCAAACTTTCAAAGATGATCTAATACCAATCCTGCTCAAACTCTTCCGAAAAATTGAAGAAGAGACAGTACACCCTAACTCATTTTATGAGGACAACATTACCCTGATACCAAAACCTGGAAAGGACAACACAAAAAAAGATAACTACAGACCAATATCTCTGATGAATACAGATGCAAAAATCCTAAACAAAATTCCATCAAATCGAATACAACAATGCATTGAAAAGATTATTCATCACGACCAAGTGGTGTTTATCCCCAGGGCACAAGGATGGTTCAACATCTGCAAATCCATCAATATTGATACATCACATAAAACAAAATAAAGGACAAAAATCATATGATTATATCACTTGATACAGAAAAAGCATTTGACAAGATACAACATCCATTTATGATTAAAACACTTAATAAAATAGATAGAGAAGGAAAATACCTTAACATAATAAAGGCCATCTATGACAAGCCCTCGGCTAATCTCATAGTTAATGGTGAAAAACTGAAGCCCTTTGCTCTATGTCCAGGAACATGACAGGGCTGTCCCCTATGACCTGTGCTTTACATCATACTGTTGGCAGTCCTTGCCAGAGCAATCAGGCAAGAGAAAGAAATAAAAGGCATCCAAATTGGGAATGAAAAAGTTAAATTACCACTCTGCAGATGGCATGATTCTATATATAAAAAACCTTAAAGACTCCACTAAAAATCTATAGAAACAATCAACAAATACAGTACAGTTGCTGGCTACAAAATCAACATACAAAAGTCCATTGCATTCCTATATACTGACAATGAAATCTTAGAAAAAGAAATACAAAAAACAATTCCGTTTGCAATTGCAGCAAAAAGAATAAAATACCTAGGAATAAACTTAACCAAGGATGTAAAGGACATATATGCTAAAAACTATAAGACATTTTTGAAAGAAATTGAAGACACCAAGAAATGGAAAGACATTCTGTGTTCATGAATTGGAAGAAACAACATAGTTAAAATGGCCATATTACCCAAAGCAATATACAGATTTAATGCAATCCCCATCAAAATCCCAATGGCACTTTTTAAAGAAATAGAACAAAAAATCATCAGATTTGTTTGGAACCACAAAAAAACCCGAATAGCCAAAGCAATCTTAAGAAAAAAGAACAATACTGGAGGTATTACTCTCCTTGACTTTAGCTTGTACTACAGGGCTACAATAATCAAAACAGTATGATATTGGCAGAAAAACAGACACATAGACCAATGGAATAGAATTGAGAACCCAGAAATAAAACCACATAAATATGGACAGGTAATTTATGACAAAGAAGCTAAAAACATACAATGGAGGAAAAACAGCCTCTTCAATAAATGGTGCTGGGAGAATTGGATAGCTATGTGCAAAAGCACGAAACTGGACTGTAATCTGTCACCATGTACCAAAATTAATTCAAAATGGATCAAAGACTTAAGCATAAGACCTGACACAGTAAACTGCATAGAAGAAAACATAGATACTAAACTTATGGACTTTGGGTTCAAAGAGTACTTTATGAATTTGACTCCAAAGGCAAGGGAAGTAAAAGCTAAAATAAATGAATGGGACTATATGAAACTTAAAAACTTCTGCACAGCAAAAGAAGCCATCAACAAACTAAAGAAGCAACCAACTGAATGGGAGATTTTTGCAAACAGTGCCTCAGATAAGGGGCTAATATCCAAAATATACAAGGAACTCATGAAACTCAACAACAAAAATACAAACAACCCAATTGAAAAATGGGCAGAGGACCTGAAGAGACATTTCTCCATAGAGGACATACAAATGGCAAATAGACATATGAAAAAATGCTTAACGTCACTAATCATCAGAGAAATGCAAATACAAACCACAATGAGATATCTCCTCACCCCATTCAGAATGGTTATCATCAACAACACAAATAGTAACAAGTGTTGGAGAGGCTGTGGAGAAAAAGGAAGCCTCATACTCTTTTGGTGGGAATGCAGACTGTTGCAGCCGCTATAAAAGGCAGTGTGGAGTTTCCTCAAAAAATTACGAATAGAATTACCATATGACCCAGCAATCCCTCTCCTGGGTATCTACTCAAAAAATCTGAAAGCATTTATACATAAAGACACGTGTGCTCCAATGTTCATTGCAGCTTTGTTTACAGTGGCCAAGACATGGAAACAACCAAAATGTCCTTTGATAGATGAATGGATAAAGAAGTTGTGGTATATATACACAGTGGAATACTATTCGGCAGTAAGAAAAGATGATACAGGAACATTTGTGACAACATGGATGGATCTCGAGAGTATAATGCTAAGTGAAATAAGTCAGACAGAAAAAGCAGAGAACCATATGATTTCACTGACATGTGGTATATAAACCAAAAACAACAAAAGAACAAGACAAACAAATGAGAAACAAAAACTCATAGACACAGACAATAGTTTAGTGGTTACCAGAGGGTAAGGGGGTTGGGAGAGTGGGAGATGAGGGTAAGGGGGATCAAATATATGGTGATGGAAGGAGAACTGACTCTGGGTGGTGAACACACAATGGGATTTATAGATGATGTAATACAGAATTGTACACCTGAAATCTATGTAATTTTGCTAACAATTGTCACCCCAATAAATTAAAATAAATAAATAAATAAATAAATAAATAAATAAAAATTGAAAAAGGCAAAGAAAAGAAAAAAAGAAATAGATTATCACCAGCCATTTATTCCTGGGAGTATTTGCTGGTGATGGTTCTGTGCAGGTGGCTAGAAAGAGAGGCTTAGAACTAGAACTTAATGTTTATTAAAAAAGTAAAATAGTCTTCCAGTCAAGATGGCAGAGTAGGTAAATACTGTATTTGCCTTCTCTCACAACCACATAAAAATTACAACTAAACTACAGAAAACCATCATTGAGAATCAACTGAAGTCTAGCTGAAATGGAGCCCCAGAACTAAGGACATAAGAAGAAGCCACCTTGAGGCTGGTGGGAGGGGCAGAGACACAGAACAAACTGATCCTACACCTATGTGTGTTGGTTAAAAGTCAGGAGGGATATATCAGCTTCAGAGGTCCCCCTAAGGTGCAAGGCTTCCCAGCTCCACACCAGGCTTCCCAGCCCAGGGTTTCAGTGCTGGAAAGGGAAGTCCTCATAACTTCTGGCTGTGACAAGCAGCAGAGATTGTGGCTGAGAGACTGAAGCCCACTGAAGTACCAGGCACTCCTCTTAATGCACCAGTACATGGATCTACTCACTGAAAAAAATTCAGTTTCTCTGAGCTCCAGCACTGGGGCAGCAACTTTAGAGGTGCCAGGGATATATGGGGGAAGAACTAAATTACCTAACTTTAGGACAAGGTCTAGAGGGGCAGTTTTCTCACAGACAGAAGTTCTGGTAGAAGCCATTTTTCCTTTGTTGAGACCTCCCTCCTGTAACATGCAAATACAGGCAAATGCCATATCTAAGTCTCCATTACCCTAGCTTGCAACATCTCCCTTGCTGTGGTGATTATCAGCCTCCATCCAACTCAACCTGCAGGCTCACCCAAGCTGCTTCCAGTGGCTTTGCCATATAACAGCCTATCTTGCCTCATGCTGCAACTTTCCTAAAACCTCTCAAAGGTTCACATACCTCAAACAAATAGCACTTGGCCTCAGTGTTCTCCGCAACTGTTGCTAAGTATCCTCAAGCTCAGCAGCTCTCGCAGCAGCTGACCTTGATTCAAGCTTAGCCTCTCCCATGCATCTTATCTATAAGACCAACACAAGTGGCTACCACATGCAGGTCACTTTGAGGCTCATACCAAGTGCCCCTGGGCAAAGCAAAGGAAGCAGCAGAACTTGACCTGCAAGAGAGTCTCTCCCAAGATGCCCCAGAACAAATACACCTGGTGGCCAGCTTCAGACCACACCAGAGCACCACCCAACAGCCTCCACAAACAACACACCCAAAGAGAAGACTGGACAGGGACTAGAGCCCTGCTAAAGTGAATCCTGCTCTGTAGAGTCAGGTCCTTCACAAGAGATCTTCTACTATAGTTACAGCCAATCAGCCTATATTCCTCACAACCAATCAGCCTAAGGGTCAATCCTTCCCAGTGATGTGTAAACAGCAACCAGGATTCAACTACAATAAGAGGGAACACACAAGAGACACACCTGGGGCACCCGGTTCTGGTGACCTGGGAGACTGCAATACGGGGTGCCCCAGGACACCTACTACATAAGGGCACTCAACTAAGAACAGGAGGCATAGCAGACTTACATGGAAACAAAGGAAGGCAGCCAAAATGGGAAGACAAAAATGCATTTCCCAAATAAAAGAACAAAACCAAGCTCCAGAAAAAACTGAAAACAACAACAAAAAACTAAACAAAATGGAGACAAGCAATCTACCAGACTCAGAGTTCCAAGCACTGGTTATTAGGATGCTCAGTGATCTCAGTGAGAACTTCAACAAAGAGATGAGAAACATAAGAAAGGAGATAGAGATTATAAAAAAATAAAATAAAATAACGTGTCATAAATAAAGAATACAGTAACTAAAATGAAGAAATACATTAGTGGTAATCAACAGTAATTAGATGAGGCACAGGACAGAATCAGCGATCTAGAAGATAAGGGGGCATAAAACACCCAATCAAAACATCAAAAAGAAAAAAGAATCCAAAAACGTGAGGAGAGTTCAACAGACCTCTGGGATAACATCAAGCATACTAACATTTGTATCATAAAGGTAGCAGAAGAGAGAGCAAGGGAATCGAAAACCCATTTGAAGAATAGTGACTGAAAACTTCCCTAACCTTCCAAAAGAAGCTGATATACAAGCCCAGGGAATGCAGAGTCCCAATCAAGATGAACCCAAAGAGGCTCAAACCAAGACACATCATAATTAAAATGCCAAAGATTAAAGACAAAGAGAGAATCTTAAAAGCAGCAAGACAAAAGCTGTTAGTTACCTACAAGTGAGCTTCTGTAAGACTGTCAGTTGAATTCTCAGAAACTTTGCAGACCAGAAGGGATTGACACGAAATATTCAAAATGATGAACAGCAAGTACCTACAGCCAAGATTACCAGCAAAGCTGTCATTTAGAATTAAAGGACAGATAAAGAGCTTCCCAGAGAAGAAAACCCTAAAGGAGTTCACCCCAAATCAGTATTACAAGAAATGTTAAATATGTTCTTTAAGAAAAAGAAGGAAAAACTACAAAAATATGAATAATAAAGGTTAATAATTATATATCTATTAACAGTTACTTTAAATGTAAGTGGATTAAATGCTCCAATCAAGACATGGCTGAATGGATAAGAAAAAAAGACCCTTACAAGACCCTACAAGAGATTTGCTTCAGATAAAAAAACACACATGAAAAGAGATATCTCACAAAAATTGAAACAAGCAAAGAAAGAAACCCTAACTGCGCTAACAATACTTATCCCAGACAAAATGAACTTTAAAACAAAGGCATAAAGGACCCAGTAATGCCACTTCTGGGTGTTTATCCAAAGAAAACTAAAAAAAATATTTTGAAGGGGCATCTGCACCTGTACGTTCGTGGCAGCATTATTTGCAATGGCCAAGATATTGAGGCAACTTGGGTGTCCATGAATAGATGAGTGGATAAAGAAGAGGTGGTACATATACACAACGATATATTACCCAGCCCTAATAAAAAATGAAATCTTGCTATCTGCAATAACATAGATGGACTTAGAGGGTACTGTGGAGTCAGACAGAGAAAGACAAATGACATGATATCACTTACATGTGGAATATAAAGAACAAAATAAATATACAAACGAGACAGAAACACACTTATAGATACAGAGAACGTTTTGATGGTTGCCAGATGGGAGGGAGTTGAGAGGGTGGGTGACAAAGGTGAAGGGATTAAAAAGTACAAATTGATTGTTACAAAATAGTTATGGGGATGTAGGCTATAGCATAAGGAATATAGTCAATAATATTGTAAAAACTATGTGTGGTGTCAGATGGGTACCTTATTTATCAAGGTGATCATTCTGTAAGTTATAGAAATTTCTATTCAGTATGTCATACACCTGAAACTAATGTAATATTGTATGTTAACTGTAATTGAAAAATTAAAAAAAATAAACAAATAAATAAAAGCAAAACAAAAACTTCCTCCATCTCTCTATATTTAGGAAGCAAAGAACAGCCATGATGGTACATGCCTCAAATTAACTGTGGTTACCTACTGCAAATGTTTTTCAAATTTTAATCCATCTGTGGTAGTTAGCTGGAATATGAGACTGGACACTGGACCTGAAACTGGACATGCAGATAAGATGGCAAGGTTGGACATCCATAATCTTTTATTTCTGCGGAGAGATCCAGCAGGTTGTCTATCAGAAGCCTGGGATAGCCACACACTAAGAAGAGGAGTGTTCCATAGATAGACTTAGCCTTATTAAAATTAAACTCCATCTCAACCCAGATAAATTCCTGACAAAATTAATCAGTCAATTCAAACTGTATGATTAAAAGGAGAAAGGGGAGACTTTCTCTGAAGGGGGATATGATCATCAGAAGCCCGGCAATTTTGTTTTACTTTCTCATTGCTGGAATGCAATTCAAAATTGTTAGATATGAGAAAAGGTAATAAATGTGACCCATAATCACATAATCAAAAT
This sequence comes from Rhinolophus hipposideros, assembly GCF_964194185.1. NCBI lineage: Eukaryota > Metazoa > Chordata > Mammalia > Chiroptera > Rhinolophidae > Rhinolophus > Rhinolophus hipposideros. The sequence continues at coordinate 47,359,943 of NC_138047.1, read as the reverse complement.
AAAAGCAGACAGTAGATATAGGTCCCCATTTTACTCAAATCTGGGTGTTAGCAGATAACTACTTTTAAATAACAGCTATTAATATATTTTTAAAATAAAGAAGGAAAATGGGGAAGTGCACAAAAATAATGGGTAATTGCAGCAAGTAATTGAAATAAAGTCAAGTGAACCTTATAGATATAAAAATATAACATCTGAAATAATAATGGTTTTAATAGCATATTGGACAAAGCACAATACAGAATGTTGAATTTGAAATGCCCGAACTGAAGCATAGAGATTAAAAGTGACAGTAACACAGAACTTAACATAAAAGATATTCAGTACAAGTTAAAAAGCATCATAAAAATAGGAATACTATATTTAAAGGAATATAATCATACCTAAAGATAACTTCTTGGGCAAAATAATGGAAGCATGAAGGTGGTGGACTGACATCTTTAAATTGCTGAAAGAAAGTAACTGTCATTCTAGAATTCTGTATTATAGCAAAATATAACCTTAAAATGAAAACTAAATAAAGAGTTTTAAACAATTACGAAGATAATCTTTGATAAGATAAGCACAATTGGACTAGAAACAAAACAGTTAAAAATAAATAATAAAAAGTAACTCTCTTGGAAGTAAATACAAAAACCCAAGACATATGAAAATACAGAAAGATACAAAGACTAGCAAAAAAGATAAATTTGTGGGGGGGAGGATTAAGTTGACTATAGAGTATTAAAACAGTATTTGTTGTCCTCTAGAATATGTGAGGCCCTAAGGAGACCCCTAAATATCCTGACCTTCTAGTATTCGTATCCCTATATAATGCCCTCCTCTTTCAGGATCTTTGAATCGCTTAGAAACAAGAGAATGTGGCAAAGGGATGGGATGTCACTCCTAAGATCATGCTATGATACATAAGACTCCAACTTCCTAGCACACTGGCTCTAGGGACTCCCCCAGTTGACCTAAGAATCTGTGCCAAGAACAGCAGACAATCTCCTGGGACTGTGGTCAGGTTCTGGGACCTTAGAATGGCTCTAGGAGCTAAAGATAATCTCCAGTTCCTAGCCAGCAAGAAGCTGGGGTCCTCAGGCCTTCTGCCATAGGAAATTAATTTTCCAACAACTTAACTGAGCTTGGAGGTGGATTCTCCTCCATTTGAGCCTCCAGATTAGAACACAGTTGTATTGATACCTTGACCACAGCCTTGTGAGACTCTAAGCAGAGTACTTAGCTAGACTGTGCCTGAACTCCTGACTCTTGGAAACTGTGAAATAATAAATACATTTTGTTTTAAGCACTAAATGCATGATAATTTGATGTGCTGCAGAGCAAGCCAACACTTGGAGTTTAAGTTATATGTAGAATTACTATGCATGGCACAAATGACATTTTATGTGAAAAATGTGCAAAGCGAGTCCAAAGATTTAAAGTTCTAGCTTTATTGGGGAAATGGTAAAAGTAATGTGCATTTGACTCTAATAAGTAAGACTGCATACTGTAATCTCTACGTTACAAACACTTTGGAAAATATTTAGCTTGGTTGGTTAAAACTGAATATATGGACATACTATAATCCAACAATTCATTTTCTAAGTATATATCCAACACAAATTTATATATGTATTTGATATATGTGTTTTTTATGAAAAGTCATATACCAAAATGTTTATAGCAGCAATATTCTTTACTGCCCCAAATTAGGAAATGCCTAGATGTTCATCAGTAGTTAATCAGACAACTATCTGTGATTTATTGACATATGGATGACTTATAACTATAGGCGATATCATGAATGAATTTCACAAACAAATGTTAAATAAAAGAAGTAAGATAGAAAAGAGTACAAACAATATATTTCTATTTTTATAAGGTATAAACACATCAAAAATAATCTATGCTGTTAAAGTCTGGATAGTTGTTACCCATGGAGAAGTGAATCTTTGGCTAGAAAATAGAATTACGGAGCTTCTGGTATGTTGGCAATGTTTTGTCTCTATCTGGGTCGTGATTACAAACATGTGTCCAACTTGTGAAAATTCAACAGCTGTAGACATATGTAATATACGTAGGAAAAATATAATTTTATAAAATCTTTTTTTCCCGAAGTATTTGTTTGGTGATCACTTTGTAGGAAGCACTGAGCTAGATGTTGGGTGATGGTGATATTAGTACAAGTAATGTTGTTAGTCTTAAGAATTTCAAAATCTGGTGGTAGAGTTATGTAAACAAGAAAATGCTGAGTCATCAATCTGTGGGGGCCATGGTAGATATGCTTGTACAGCTATAGAGCAGCAGAAGAGGAAATATAATCTCTTACTTGAAGAGAAACAAATAAGTGCTAGCAAAATAGGAAGTGGTAACAGAATGTGTGCTATCTGTCCCCAACCTCACCCCAGAGGACTGGCAGTGAAGGGTCTGTGAAAGGTATGGTAGAAACTAGAGGGGAAATGAGGATCAAATGAAATGAACTATTTTGTTTTCTTTTACCATGGGAGAGCGTGTTCATACATATTAGGAAAGGATTTTTTTTTTTTAACAGACACAGCGTTGAAAATGTAAAGAAGAGTGAAAATTACTGATGCAATAAGGTACTATTGTAAATAAAGGGGTAAGGGGGGAATAATGAGGATGTGAACACAGGTGAAAGAATCAACCTTGAAGAAAAGCCAGACACTTCCCCTATATCTGCTGGATTTTTCTGAAACGTACTAGAAGGGTAACGTGGGGCTGGGCTAAGGGAACTTATTCTTTGATGATGTCCATCTTGGTTTGCTAATCTGAGTTCCCGTTCTTTTTATGTAGAGACTACTCTATGTAGCTGTGTTGAACTGTAAAAGACTGAGACACAGAATTCTATAACTTCCATGATATATGTGAATATAGGTTTCAGAGACTGCCTATTTTAAATTAGACCTATAAAAATCTATGCCTATGGGATTTGATAATTAACCTAATTAATGTCATCAATGAAACTAATCAGAACTCTATACCATAGAACAAATTAGTTCTACGAAACTGACAGATTAAAAACTCACAACTAGGAAAATATTTTTTGGTTTTGATGAAAATATTGTTTCATTAGTTAGAAATTTAGTATCTTTACTCTGCCTGGATTTTTAGGTAGAATCATTCTCCTTCAATATATTCCTCCATTTTGTTTTAAATTTAATATTTTATTTTCTCTGTATTTTAATGTAAGCCCTCATATCATATTTAGAACTTATATTCAGCTATACATACTTATTTCCTCAGAGATAAAACAGACTGCCACAAACCCAAAATCGTTTTCATTATATGGTTTAAATTAGTTGTATGGTCTAAACCCTTGCTACTCCAAGTATGGTCTATAGACCAGCAGTATCAGCATCATGTGGGAGCTTATGAGAAATGGCCTGCTCAGTACTTATTCAATCAAAATCTTCATTTTAACCTGACGTGACATTACACACAGGTAATTTGTGTGCACATTAAATATTCAGTGTATGAGTCTAATTTTCATTTGTTTTCCCCTCTTTCAGGATATATTGGATTTCTATTGCTACATAACAGAGTATCACAAACTTAGTGGTCTAAACAACATACATTTAATATCTCATTGTTTCCATGCTTCAGTAGTCTGGGATAGTTAATCTGGGTCCTCTTCTCAGGGACTCCTAAAACTAGGTTATCACCATGCCGTGTCCCTATTTTTTATTTTCTTATTGAGATATAATTGACATATGACATTGTCTAAGTTTAAGGTATACGCTTACATATTGCAAAATGGTTAAAACCAGAGCCTTAGCTAACACTTATCACATGTCAAATAATTAGGTGTTAGCTTACTTCGATCTTTCACCTCCTTGGTTAAATTGATTCCTAAGTTTTTTATGGATTTTGATGCTATTGTGAATGGGATTGTTTTCCTTATTTCTTTTCCAGATATTTCATTGTCAGTGTATAGAAATACAACTGATTTACGTATGTAGATTTTGTATCTTAAACTTTACTGAATTTGTTTATTAGTTCTAGCAGTTTTTTTGGTGAATTCTTTAAGGTGTTTTTTAATTTTTTTAATATATGTATACCATAACATCTGAAAACAAAGATATTTTTACTTCTTCCCAATTTAGGTGACTTTATTAGTTATTTTTGCCTAATTGCTCTGGCTGGAACTTCCAGTATAAAGTTGAATAAAAGTAGTGAGAGTGGGCACCTTTGTCTTTTTATGATCATAGAGGAAAACATTTCAATCTTTCACTGTTGAGTATGATGTTAGCTATGGACTTATCACATATGACGTCTATTGTGTTGATATATGCTCCTTCCATATCCAATCTATTGAGGGTTTTTATCATGAAAAGATGTTACAGATTGTCAAATGTTTATTCTGTATCTATTGAGTTGATCATATGATTTTTAAATTAAAGTTTATTGGGGTGACAATTGTTACTAAAGTTACATAGATTTCAGGTGTACAATTCTGTATTACATCATCTATAAATCCCATTGTATGTTCACCACCCAGAGTCAGTTCTCCTTCCGTCACCATATATTTGATCCCCTTTACTCTAATCTACCACCCCCTCCATCTTTTATTCTACTAATGTAGTGTACCATATTGATTAATTTGTGTATGCTGAATCATTCTTGCATACTTTTAATGTTCTGTTGTTGAATTAGGTTTACTAATATTTTGCTGAGAATTTTTTCATCTATATTCATCAGGGATTGGTCTGTAATTTTCTTCTTGTAGTATCCTTATCTAGATTTGTTACTATAATGCTGGCCTTGTAAAATAAGTTGAGGAGTGTTCTCTCCTCTTAAATTTTTAAAAAGACTATAAGAATTGACATTAACTCATTTTTAAATGTTTGGTAAAATTCACCAGTGAAACCACCTGGACTTGGGTATGTCTGTGTTGGAAAATTTTTGATTGCTAATTCAATGATCTTACTCATTATTAGTCTGTTTGGATTATCTATTTTTTTTTCATTATTCTTTATTGGTAGGCTATAAGTTTCTAGTAATTTATCCACGTCTTAAAGGTTACTCTTTTATTCTCCTTCTGTTAAGAGTTTGACATAATTTACATATTTTATATTGTTTATCCACTAACAAATTATTGAACTTACAGCAAATTTTAGTACTTCTGTCCTTTAACCTTTATACTAAAGCTAATTAGTTAATATACTACGTTATTACAGTATTAGAGTATTCTGAATCTGACTATTTGCTTACCTTTACCAGTGTGTTGTATATTTTAATATGTTTTCATGTTGAAAATTAACATTCTTTAGTTTTTGGTGTGAAACACTCCTTTCAGCATTTCTTGTAAGGTGGGTATAGTGGCAATGAACTCCTTCAGCTTTTTTTTATTGAAAAAAAAGTCTTTATATTGCCTTCATTTCTGATGGATAACTTTGCTAACTAAACTACTCTTGGTTGACAGTTTCTTCTTTTCAGCACTTTGAATCTATAATTCTCTCCTGGCCTGCACGGTCTCTGCTGAGAAATCTATTAGTAGCTTTATGGAGTTTTACCTATAGGAAACAGTTTTATTAGATATTTATTAGATATGTCATAGAAGATCATTAGAAGATCATTAGATCTCTTAGAAAATCATTTTGGATTAAAATTTGGGGATGACTTATTATTCATGAACTTGGATGTCTAACCTCTTCTTGGCTTTAGGATGTTATCAGCTATTATTTCTTTACATAAGCTTTCTACCAATTTCTCTCTTTTTTTCTCCTCCTTGGACTCCAATGACTCTGGTGTGGTTCACAGGATTAGGTGGGAGTGGAGGGTCAGGGAGGAAGGCAGAGAGAGACTCAATGGCTGGTGTCAGCCAAAGCAACTGCCTGTGGGGTGACAGAAGATGAAATCTGTAAGGGCTATGCAGTGGCTGTGCTAGCCATTGGTTTGTTCAGTGGTGAAATCTGCTGAGTTTGTCTGCAGAGGAAGTCACTGTGACTGTGATGGCTCCCACTATATGCTCTTCATATCCTCTTCTTTTTTGCCATTCCTTAGCCATATTTATGTCTCAGCTTTATCAACAGCCAGGGTAAAACCGAAGTGAGATTTTGTACAGTGTCTTGAAAGGCTGGCTCACTTATCCCACTCATCCTTTCCTGGTGAGGAAACTTTATTCTTGCTGGGAGTTCTCTCTTGTGAGCAACACTGGCTTGAGGGATGGAGGCAAAATGAAACTATCTTTGTTCTCTTTTTGTGTCATTACTCTCAGTATTTTTTTTTCTACTATGTTTCTCTAATTGTTTAAATGAACTCCAAAGCTCTCCGAGATATGTTTTTGTTTGTGGATCGTTGTCTAATTATTGATCTTTGTGAGGGGACAGAGACTGGGGTCTTCTACAACACAGTTTTGGTGGTGATACTCCCTGCTATTTTCCTTCTAAAGCTCTGGGTTCTTTTCAAAGCTTAGGTGGTTGTTGACAATTCATTTCCTTGGAGCCACAGAATTCATGGTACCTGCTTCTTCAAGGTTCAAATGAGTATTTATCTAATCTCAGGGAAGGAATAAGCCCTCTTTTATTTATTTATTTTTTTTTACTTGATTAGGTCAGGTCTACACCTAAACCATTTTGATTAAATTAATGTCTAACTAATCAGAGATAAGTGAACCAGCAAAGTCCGTTCATGTTCTTCATATAATATAAAATACCAAGGGAAAGACGTGTATCATATCCACAAGTACCACCCATGCAAGAAAGGAGTAGATTTTGCAAAGTGTTTTATGCCAGGAGGTAGAAATGTTGGGGCCATCTTAGAATCTGCCTGCCCATGGATATGGCCATAAAACAAAATGGGAATACACATAAAAAGGAAAAGCATAATTTATTTCCCAAGACATACATTTTTAAACTTGTATCCAGAGAAAAAAAATAAATATAATTATGAAATATATATATATATATATAAATAATATATAAATAAATAATAAATAAATATAATTATGAAATATATATATAACTTAGTAATCATATGAGATTACAAATTATATACTAATTTTCATTAAAAATACTACTGTCAATCAAATTCACATATTCTACCCTTCTTATTAAAACTATTTGTTTGTTATCAGAGCAAAATGTATTCAATTTGCTTCAACACTCCATATGCACACACTTGTTATTCTTTCCTCGGTAACCAATCATCAAAAAAAATCATAATTCTTCTTTTTTAAAATTAGAAGTGATTGATTAATTTCAGTATATGTGAATGTATGTTTTTGTTATTGGAGATTATCCAAAAGGAAAATAAAAAAGACTAGAGCATGTCCTAGGCTATAGAAGGTTGAACCAAGGGCAACATTCTGTTGCTATTCTGATGGAAATGCAATTTTTCACTTTCAAGCCACTGTGATTTTTAATTCTTACATTTGGAAGTTATAATTAGCAGTTAATGTTGCTAAAAGAGAAGCATTGGAATCTGTGCTAGATTTCAAATCTTGCCCTGACTTTGACATACAATTATAATCCTTAATTATAAGGTTTTACTGAATATAAGTTGAAATGTGTTATAAATATAGATTCACATATGTACACCAAGGTTCATATATCATGATATCATTTATTTTATATAGTGAATTATTTGGTTTTAGGTGACATCCTTTAGTTTTAGAGAAAATCAAAGGATAAGGTTTGGCATATGTTGGTAGGAATGAATGTCTTCTCTAGGTTACACTCTTTGGTGGATGTCTCTCAGAGGTCTTCATATTTTAATGTGGGTTCAGAATTCCTTCATTTTACGAATATTTACTTATAGCCTACTATATTCTAGCATTGTTGGATACAAATGCTGAATAAAGCAATATATATGAAGGTTTAAGTTGGGGTTTGAGAGGATTAATTGATGTTTTTAATTTCTCAATTTTAAAAAGGACAAACAAAATGGGTAGATTGATGAATGGATAAATAAAATAAAGTTTCAAATGTTATAAGTGGAAAGGAAGGAAGGAAGGAAGGAAGGAAGGAAGGAAGGAAGGAAGGAAAGAAGGAAAGAAGAAAGAAAGAAAAGAAAAACATGGACAGTAGGATCCTGGATAGCTTCCACCTTTCTCCATATTCAGGCCTGATGTAAAAATCAGTTTGTGGTGTCTAAGCAATGGAAAAGAGAACACTGGGACCTGCATTACTTTCAGGTCACTGTTGCCTTCTCAGGTACCAAACACACCCAGAAGATGGGCCCCAAAATTGTCTTTAAGACTTCAAGTTTTATATTCTATGACTTTGTTCTTGTTAAATGAGACTTTTGAGACAGAAATTAATGTATTTACATGTGGGAAAGTCATGAATTGTTATTAGGGCAGAGTGGACTGTATTGAATAGTCTTAAACTGTGATAACCAATAATTTCTCTCATTTCTGTATGTACACGCCACTTAACACATCTAGAGGTAGAGTGGATTCTCCCTGGGCAATCTGTGAATGGCTTTGTCCACTAGAAATCTTGGCAGTGATGTTTTGTGATTTTTGAACCCAGGATTTAAGAGGGCTGGCAGCTTGAGACCACACAGCGGGAAGAAATTATTGGAGTTCTCTGGACAAGTAACACAAATTCAAGAATTTCCCCTCTTCCTTAAAATAGTTCAAAATATACAAAAGAAGGGGGATTGGATAGCTTACATAGAATCACATACTTAGGTATGCATTGACAATTTGAAGACTAAATTTGCTAATCATCTGCAGCCAATTGTAAAACACTTCAGCCTAAAGTCCTGGCCTGTGGACTTTCCTAAAAATACACTAGATGTACCAAATTGTTTGGCAGACCAAAGCCTACTAAGATCTGATTCTCACTTTAGTCTCCTGAAACATCAGGTTGCCCTTTGCTTCCATATTTCAAGGTCGATCTGATTAACCCACCCATGGCCAGTCATCTATCTGCACAGGCCAATGAGGGCCAAACCTATTTTGTGAGTGCCCATGACCCTGACATTTTACAAAGATCTGCTTTATATAACATGTCTGTCATCTGTGTGGCAAAGTTACAATTAGCTTTCCAAATTCGTCAAGATCAATAATCCCTGCTTGCTAAAAATCCAATTTCTAAAGTTGTTCACCTGGGCTTCATCACTTAAAACCATTTAAAACCCCTTCTCCTTCCTCAACCAAATCAAACAAACAAAGAAAAAAAGCTCACATAGTTCAATTGTCCCGCTGCTACCTGTGATGGAAAAGTGACTTATTTGTTAAAGCCTATTTCTTAAACATAAACATCTTGGATACAATAGTCATGTTATTTCTCATTAAGCTCACTATATATTGCTCAAGCACCATGCACTACAACAGAGCTAAAGAGCCAGTTGTTAATATTGCTTTTTCTGAATTAGAAGTCACAGGCTATATTGAAAAACGTCATCTGAGAGATAGGATGCTCACGAATTACCAAACACAGACCAGAGCATGTTCTCTATTCATGCAGCCAGATTTCAAAGGAAACAAAAATAATGGACTGGACAATACCTGTCTAGTTCCTCATTCAAATTCACCTATTAGTTAAGTCATTCTTCTTTCCCTGTAGGACAGGGAGAGGGGCACAAAAGGGCTTTAGTATTAATCTAAGCTCTATAAGGCTGTATCAAACATGCAGCAAAAATCACTCCTTTCATGGAGCTACAAGAATGTGTGTTATGAGAGTATGTGAGAGAGTCGTGACAGTCTGTGAAAAAACGAGCAGAAAAATGAGAACACTTTACACAGTGGTTGGATAATAACAGAGCATTGTGCTACAGCATGCCTGGTTCCAGGGCAGGGCCACTTCAGAAAGGATGGTTAGTGAAGACCTCTTGACAACTGAGCTGAATTCAAATTGATGGTGAGAGACATCCTTGCAAAGATCTGGGAGGAAAACATCTAAGAATGGAATGAGCTTAACTGGAGAGTGCAGAAAGACCCATGCATACAGAGCTTAGTGAAAGAGGGGGAATGTTAAAACAAAACGAGGGTGCAAGATGGACAGGACTGATCAGGAAAGGGCCCACATCCTGTGCTAAGCAGATTTCTTTAATGTTGATATGAGGAAAGTGGAGGGCAGACTTTCATACTGCAGGTTTATATTTTTAAAGACCAGTCTGTATGTAAAAGAGATTTATGGAGAAAAGTAAAAGCTATTGCAAAAGTCCCAAAACAGATAATAGGGAAGATAGAGTGAAAAAGGATTGGTTTAATATATATTAAGGTGTTGAAAACAGAATTTGATTATGGATTGAATATTCGAGATAAAGAAAAAGAAGACCTAGAGGATAATGTCAAATTTCTGGGCCTGAAGCAACAGTAGTTGGTGTCAGTAGTTAGTTATGAAAGTGGGAAGACTGAGAATAAAACAAGCTTGAGTAGAAAAATGAATGGTAGTTTTTTTGTTTGTTTGTTTTTTGTTTTTGTTTGTTTGTTTGTTTGTTTTTTAGTATATTAAGTTTGAGATGCTTAATAAAGATGCACAAATATACTTGAGTAGGAGGATCAGTGTAGAGGCAGTCATGGAGATCAACATGCTAGGTTTTTATGTGATAAAGAAAGAAGATGTCCCAAAACGGAGCATTCAGGTATTTTCCCTCTTATGAAATAGATTAGTAGAAGAGGAAGAGCCAGCAGAAGAGTCTTGAAGGTCTTTTAATAGTGAGAAAAAAAAGGGAGAAAGGTGAATAACAGAAATTGTTTCAAGATGGAAGAAGGAGCTAACTCCCAGATGCAGAAGGCTTCAAGAAGCGAGGGAATATGATATGTGTATGGTCATGGTATTTTCTGTTTCTTCTCTTTCTCCCGTCTCTTTAAATTGAACTTTCAAAAACCACCTCAGAAATTCTAATTCAAACTGTTTGCATAGGGCCCCTAGGCCTCAGAAAATTCTTATTCCAGTGATCTGAATGTTTTTTAAAACAAAAACAAACAAACAAACAAAAACCCACACAAACAAACAAACAAACAAACAAAACCACTGGCATAGAATCATTAGGGAATAAATTGTTTTTTGTAAGTAGCTAGAATTCTGTTTTTGTGCATTTGTGTGAATAAAAAGGAATCAGTTAAGGAGACACTACTGCATATTTAAAATTCTTCCTCATGTTGTTACTCCTGAAGGTAGAATCAGCCAAGTTATGGAAATGTGGCAAGGGTAATGTAATCAATAGAATTTCAAGGCTGGCTGACAGGAGTGGCTTGCTTTTACACTAGCAATAAACTGGGAAATTAAGAAAAACAACAAAGCCAATTAAAACTAGCTGGCTTTTTATTATCAACATATACTGGCAATTCTAAACTATGTCAGTGATAAAATACTTCTCTAAGGAATTGCTGCAGTTATTGTTAAGCTTTAAATATATGTTTATGTTTATATATTTATGTATACATACAATTTTCAATTTAGTACATTTTTAATATTTATCCTTTATTAATCATTTTCTATGTGGAAATCAAATTGCTCTTTGCAGTTTGCCCTCAACACACATGGGCTCAACTACATTATGCATTTGTTTTGAAACTAAATTCATTATAATTTGGGATTATTTTACTCACTTTGGGAGTAAGCATGTCTTAAACTCTTCTGGTGCTACATACTTCAGATATTAAATTGGTAATTCAAAATAAACAATGATAACACAGTGATTTTAAGGACAAAGGAAAAGAACATAAATTAATCCCATTCTGTCGTTCAATGTGACCAGTTGGAGTTTTTGTTTTATGTTTTCTTTTTTTCTTTCAGTCTCTCTCTTTCTGCCTGTCTCCTTCCCTCTCTCTTCCCTTCCTCCTCCCTCCTTCTCTCTCTATATATACATTTTTTCCACACTATCTATTGAGTATGATTTTGTGAAGATCAGTGAATTCATTGACAAATTTCCAGAAGTTACAGCTCAAAAATAGAAACCATAGTTATTATTCATTGCTGTGATGGACCAATATGTATGTATGTATATTATTTTCCCCATTTTAAAAAAAATACACCAATATAAATTATTTTAAAGGTTAATACTTTTTACTGTATGTTATTTTTATTTTTACTGTAATAATTATAGACATAAAATTTAATAACCATAAATTTTCCCTGTCATAATTTTTGTGTGTCCATTATTATTATTATCCATTTCATGTCATGGTTAATACTAAAAATAACTTTGTTATAGAGAAGCATGGTGTTAAAAAAAAAAAAAAATGATCTGCTCCAGGTATATATGCTAAGTATACCACTTACTGCAGTTCCTGTGCGTTAAAGAGATTCAGGTTTCTAATCAAAGACCAAAGTGGTTCATGTGCATGAAAGTAAAATCTGTGCCCTCATTTTGACTGTCAGGAATTATCAGAATGAAAATAAAATAATGTTGATGGTATTTACATTTCTGAAAGTCCACTTGGAAGAAAAGAGAATTCTTAAGTAGTCATCAAAAGCCCTTTCAAACTAACTAATATTGTACAGATAAGGGCATACTTTTTACTAGATTACTATTAGATTAGAAATCTAATGTGTATAAGAGAAAATCAAGCAGAGCAAAAAAATATGAACATATATGATTAGAGGTAAATAGCAAAAATATGCTATTTTTGAAAATTCCAATGTGATTTTCAACACACAACTTCATTTAATTACTTCCACCACCCTATACAGAAATAGGTCAGGGCAGAAACCACATTTCGTGGGTTGAGGAGTGACAGGATTTTGATGAAAGGTAAATTGATTAAACTCCGATGATTCTAATATGTGATTAGTCCTTATTAAAAAGTGTAATGGTACTGGGAGTTTGAACAGTAGATTTGCATCAGATGTTGTGTGCAAACCTCCCTTCAGGACTCACAGACCTAGTACCGCCACTGCTGGGAGGTCTACTGGCTACATAGTGCTAGTAGTTAACCCTCTTTGCAATTACCTTGGCTAACAAGAGCCACATCACTTAAAGACATGTTTCCAAGGGGGCCTACATTCAATGAATGGTCAACACAGCAGTTAAAAACCTCATTGCAACCAAGAACAAATCAGAAGGACCATCCTAGAGTCAGAGCTCCTTATAGGATCAGGTGAGGTCTTCACTGACACTGTATCACAGCCCAACTTCTTCCTCTTTTCAATTATACAGTACTTCCTTTCTTTCCTTTGCACAGGTTGTGCTTCCTCCTTGCTAATCTCTATATCAGAGTTTGCCTACTGTGGTATCCAATTTATCATTAACAGGTGCTTCTGGAAGTGACTCAAGTAAACATAGTCTGAAGCCAGAGCATCTGTCACCCAGATGGCAATAAGAACTCCATTACTGATTGTAAGTGGAATACAAACAACCTCTAGTACAAGTCTTCAGTTCAATAGTTAAATATTTCAATGGTGGTGAATTGGGATGGGCCACCAGCAGAAAGAATTGTACTTATTATCTGGCATGATGTAGCAAGAGTTTGGGAAATAGTAAGTATAAGGATAGTGTGATCAGGCTGCTGTTGTTAAGCTCAACTGATGCTTTGGAATGGACTAACTAAAGGCTGAGAGTCATGAATTGGCAATTCAGAAGGCCTCCTTAGTAATAGAGAAAGAGCTCTTCATTTTGCACTGGAGGAGAGTATGTGAAACTATAGACAAGGTCCAGGACTTAAGCAGAAATGTATCAGAGCCACAAAGAATTTGGCAGGTCCATTGTACTAAGATCAGGGCCCAGGTGGAGAAAGAATGCGGTCCTGCCCAATTGGACATTAGGTTGATGCACCCCAAATTTTTTAATCTTCCAGTCCCCTTGAATCCTTTGGGTATAAATAAGTGACCCATCCTTCCATCTTTAGGACTTGTGCCTTCCCCAACTTGCTGGTGATGATACAGAGGCCTCTCCTCTTCAAGAGAAACTGATGTCCTCTCAGGATCCTCTTTTGGCCATGAGGACGATAGCTAGTTAAATCCCTGCACATGTGCTGAGTTTGACAAAGAAAGAAAGCAAATATAGTCCAAAGGACCTGCAGGATATAGCCAGCTTGTACTGTCCCAAGCTGGCAGAATATACATGGGGCTGTATTTGAGGATCAAGGGAGACAGAACATAGATTGGATAAGAGAAAGTCTATCAAATTAGGACATATGTTATCTTACACTCTGGTAAGGACTGGAAGATCCTGCAAACATACTGCTAAAATGGCCACTAGAAGCATGTCAAAAGCTATGGTTCATAGTGGGTGAGAGAGTAGCATCAAAATCACTAAGGCAGAGAGTGAAAGAAGGGATTTAAACGACCGGAGAATTGAGCTTGCCATACTACATAAGACCAGAAAACTCACAAAGAGAGCCCACATGATGCAACCCTTACCAGAATGTTTAGTAATGTGCTACTAAGAGGTTACCATCATCATTATTAAATTCAATGGTGGCTCTTTCTATTTGGACATGGCTGACAGTAGGAGCTGTCATTACAGAAGTGTACTGTATGAGACAGGGTAGTACTGCTTAGTTACCAGATGCCAGGATGCAATTACTATAAATCAGTGGCACAGACATGGTGACGGTCAAGGTGGGAGGCACTGAGTCACAGAGAGATGGAAGTGGTTAACAAAACATGGCATGCCTAGGGACAAAATAAATGGGAAGCCAACAAAGCTACTGGTGTATCTGTACATGAAGAGAAATAAAGATTAGCTGAGCAGGAAGCTAAGAGCAGTCACATCGATTAAAATCATATGATCCCTTGCCCAGTTTATGGACCTATGCCAGCTGACTTAAACGCCATTGACCAAAGGAGAATCTAGGTTCTCTAGTAAAAGGTGCAACACCACAAGAAGTATATGTGGGAATGTATTTATGAGTCTTTCCTCGTGGCTATTAATCTAGATCACCATACACTAGGAAAAGGGAATGCCCATATAGTTCAAGGATTTTTAGACACATGATTTGAATTGACATTGATATCTGAGGACTCAAAACTAGGTCCCCTCTTAAAAATGGAGGTTTCTGGAGACCAGATAATAAATAAAATCCTGATCCAGGTTCGTTTCACAGTGAGAATGTGGGCTCATTCTGTGTTCCTTTGACTGTTCCCCAGATACAGAATTGGAACAGATCTGTTTGGGAGTAGGCAAACAATTATATTGGTTTCTTGACCTATGAAGAAAAGTCAATTGTGGTAAGAAGGGCCACCTGGAATCCTCTGAGACAGCTTCCACCCAGGCCAAGAGAGTACATCACAACAGCATTCCATTCTAAGGGCACTGGCAGAATTTAGTTCTGTCCTAGAAAACCTAAAGGACGCAAGAGTGGTGGTTCTCACTGTTTGATTCAGCAATGGAGGATGACAGTGTACTAAACAACCTCATCCAGTTGTATTTGCTGTGACAGATATTGTGACTTTGTCAGATAGATTAACATGGACTTTGATACATGGGATAGACCATTGTGTGTGTGTGTGTGTGTGTGTGTGTGTGTGTTTGTGTGTGCGTGTGTTTTCCTATCAGAAAAAAAAATTAGAAACTGTTTATACTCACTTTGATGTCCCAGGATTATGTTATGTCTTCCATTCACTGTAATAATGTAGTCCAAAGAGGCTTGGATAACATAGACGTCCTACAGACGATCACACTGATCCATTCTACCAATGGCATCATGCTAACTGGACTAGATGAGCAAGAAATGAGTTAGTAAGACATGTGCTTCAGAGGGTGGGTGATAGCATGAGGATTCTGGGACCTGCCGTATCTGAAAAATTCTTTCGGGTTCAGTGGTCTGGGACATGCTGGGATGTCTCTGACAAAAATACCCTATCCACACAAAAAAGAAGCCCTCCATAAAGTATATATCCTTATATTATGATAGCACCATATTACTGTTTAGAAATATTGCCCAAACCATAAACAGGGTGACATGATAGACTTCTAGCTCTCAGAGGCGCACAGCAGGAAAGTGCTCAGCTGTAAGTCTGGGAAGTGATGTAAGTAACTCCTGTGATACTACAAGTACCAGTGATGGGAAAACACCATGTGGTGTTTAAGGCCAAGTCTGATGCGTGAATCACAAGGGCAAACTCTAGGATAGAGGATAACTGTGCCATTTTCAGTGCAAAATTTTATTTATTTGGGAAAACAACACTTGATGTACTATTGGGCTCTGACGAGATAGAGAAGTTGATCATAGGTAGCACAGGCCCATGAGATGAGGCTAGAATTGACCATCTAATGCTGATTTATTTTATATCCAACAAGTAATAAAGTCAAGAAACCCCACAATTATCTGTCTTAAAATGGAAGTAATACCTCCAGGATTGGGCACAGACAGGGCTAGAGGGCACAAGCAAGTTGCGTGAGCAGGTAGACCAGATCCCTATATTATTTACCACTTTTGCACCAGCATTTCTCTCTTTGTTAGCATTTTTGGATAGTTAACAGATCAGGGAAAGCCCAAGCTTGGTGCACAAATAGGTCAGTTCAGTATGTGAAAGCAAACTACAAATTAATGGTGGCTGCACCACAGCCCCAGTCAAGTGTAGCCCTAAAAGAGACACGTTTCCTAAAGTATAGAATTCTGGACAGTCATTTGACTATCCATTTTGTGAGAAAAGAAAAGCAAACAAACTTAGAATACAAATGGATTCATGAGCAGTGAAAAAAAATGGCTTAGCTAGCTGGTCATTGGGACTGGTGAAAATGACTAGAAAATCAGCTGTCTGGAGAAGGAGTATGTAGATACACAATGGAAGTGGGAATAATGAGTAAAGATCTTTGCATTGTACCACCACCAATGAGCATCTTTCACAGATAAAACAACCAGGGAGTCAAAGTTCTCCAGACATTTGACTTCAGCTAGCTTCTGTCATCAGTCTGTCTACCTGTCACTAAAAGTAAATTATTTATGTCCATGAGTTTATGGATGGCAGAGGTCTAGTACCTGCTAATCTAAGCCTTAAAGAAGTAGCCATGATGGCATGGATAAAGAACATGTACAGGCCAAGCAGCATTTATCAAGGCTAATATACCCACTGCCATTGTGAAGACATAGAGACCAAGGCCATATCCCTGAGATAGCAGCATTCCATGAGGTTACCTACAGCTACTTGATGGCAAGTGGACTACGCTGGATCCCTTGCTCCCCGACAGTAGCAGCAAGAGATTTTGGCATAAATATACACATATTCTAGGGATGGGGTTGTATTTTCTGGTCAGAAAATCTCAACTAATACCATTATTCAAGGATTTGGAGTTTTTGATCCACTTGCACAGGAGCTTACATCATGTTAGACCAAGGGACTAACAAAGCAAAGGATGAGTGGGGATGGGTACAAGATCATGGGCTCTACAAGGGAGATTAACAGAGTGCAAGATTCAGAAGCTGCCCGTGTGATGGAATGATGGAGCAGTCCGCTGAAGGCACAGATGGAATACCCAATCGCAGGCAATACTTTGTGAGGCTGGAGCACCATTCTTCAGGACCCTGTGCACATGTTAATCAGGGACAAGAAGTGTTCCTACAGGTAGACTGACTGGATCTAAGGATCCATGGTTGGAAGCAGGAGTGGAGCCTGTGATCTGTACTTTAGAGGCCCGGTTCCCAAAGGAGGGTGCAGCAAAAGTTCCATTAACTAAAGGCTTCCGATTACCCATTTAGGGAACCAGCATAAAAGAAAAAATGTCACCAACCTGGGTGGGGTGATTGACTCTAATTATTAGAAAGAGAAAGTACTTTCTTAAATCCTGGGTATGGTTACTCTCTTAAACAATGTTGACACTAAATGAAAAAAATGCAGCAGCAACAGCTGAAACAGAGCATAATAACCGGAGGCTCAGGTTTCTCTCCAAATGAAGGTCTGTTTCCTACCACCAGACAAACCTCTAGAACCATAAGAAGTGCTGAAAGTGAGGGGAGTCTTGAATGTGAAGAAGTAGAGGGAAACAACAAATATTAGTTGTGGTCCCAAGATCAGTTGCAACAACAGAGCCATAATTGTTCCCACTTTCTCTTATCAGTTTCCGCAATGCATAGAGGTCCCCCCAGAATCTGCCAGGAGAAGCTGCTCCCAGAACTTCCATAAACATGTCCATCGCAGTGGTCAAGAAGTGGGCTTTAGTGAATGACGGAATATGCCTCCCTGAGTCCCCCTTCATGATGAAGACATTCCTGGCTACTGTGAGCACTGTCAGCAGACAGTACTCAGCTGTCAGTTCCCCTTCCTATGGCCTTGGCAGAAAACAGCCACATTGTAAGAGTTATTCCCCCATTTCAGAAAAGCCCATGTTCAATGACTCTTTGACTCAGGATAAAAAAGTCCAACACCTTAACTGAATTTGGAAAAACTCTGGAGGGCCACCCAGCTTCAGACCCACTGAATATTCTGACATTGCATTGCAACCCTAGCAGCTTCTGCTTCCTTCTCTTTTCTTCTTCCTCAGGTGTTGATCCTAAGAGCACTTCCCAGGAAGCTTTTTGTACTCTAATCTTTGTCTGACTGGCTTTGTGGGAAACAGACCAATGACAAAGAGTAAAATGTTCACATTCTTTCCAAAATCTTGTGTTTTAGATGTAAATGATCTTATTTTTTATTGAATGAACTACACAGCTTATTAAGTTAAATAAAATGACTTGGAGAAATTTCATGACTCTTGATTTGCATAATTTAAAAATACCATTATAAAAGTATTTTTGCTAGGTATTCTTCTTATAAGTTGAAGCTCAACTGATTATTTAAATTACTGTCATTTTGTAATTATCATTATTATTAAGGTTTCCATTACAAGAAAAACAAAAACAAACACCTGAGTTTTTCTCTTATGCCTTAAAGACTCAATTTTTTGTCTGTTCTACTAATGTACTCTAAGAATTTAGAGTATCACTTCTCTGTAAAAACTGCAGTTTAAGCCCTCATAATGTCAAGACTTCAATGAGGAACATTACAGAAGATAACTTTGTAGGTGCCTGAAGAAAACAGTAGCAATAAACACAAATCCAAAAAAGACAGGATTTTCAATTATATAAGCACTTGAAATTTCAGGGTTTGACATTTTTTTGTTATTGTAATTGTTGTTTATTTGTTTTTGTTTTTGAACAAAAAAAAGTTTTTTTCATATTTGAAATCTATATTGTAAACCTGAAAACCAAATGTGAGAGTGAATTTTTAAAAAAGGAACAAAGAAAGAAAGAAAGAAAGAAAGAAAGAAAGAAAGAAAGAAAGAAAGAAAGAAAGAAAGAAAGAAAGAAAGAAAGAAAGAAAGAAAAAGAGAAAGAGAAGAAATCATCTGAGATTACCAAATTTAATTTGGATAAACCTTGTACTTGCTTAGGACATGATGTGTATTTTGGTAATCATATTAGAATACTTGATTGATTATACAATATGCTTTGTTTAATCATGGTGTGAAATGTAATTTTATAGCTTGTGGTGTTAATTGTCAAAGAGCCTTGGGCTGTTGATTTTACTCTGTGATATACTTAATTGATTTGATTCATTCAATTGTACCCTGGATGTCTTTGATCCTTTGTTACTATTTCTCTTGGTAGCAATAAAACAGTACTACGCCAACACCTCTGAATTACTGTAATTAACACTTACAGTTTTATTCATAGGATCTGTGACAAAATGTAAAGATCATCATGGGAAATACAGAAAACAGATCTGACACTGACATGATCAGAAGGAAAAGAATAATTTCATAAGAAGGACTGTAACAAGGGTAATGATGAGGAAAACACAGGTAAGTGAGGATAGCTTCTTCTAGATGAAATTCAGCCTAAAACTATTCTTTGACTAACACCCTCAGTATTGTACTAGGATATCTGTCTCTTAATCCTGACCTTCCCTTGATGTAGGAACTGCTTATTATTCCCTTTGAAGTTTTCTGTTGTCTAAGTTAAATTTTCTAAAACAACCCAATCATCTCACATGACTTTTTCCCAGATCTCAAATTATTTTTACTCTAGTTTTATTTACTTTCTAATTCATTCATGCACAAAATTACCATTGTCTTAATCATATTCAGTTTCCTCAACCCTCATATACAAAGCAGTATTGAGATATTATATACTTTTATCCTTTCCATATTTTACAAATTCATCATGCCTAATAACACCTTAGCTATTAGTCATCTAACACCAGAGTTATTGCAAGGACTATTTAATTGTTCTTTTTCTTATTCAAATATTTTAGCTCAGTCAATTCTTCCAAAATCTTCAGTTAGATTAATTATTCTTAAACACCAAACCACAAAAGTAATTCAGTCACATTTTCAATTTTAACAAATAATTTTTCAGAGTATTCATAATTTAAACTAATTAAATCTGGTCCAAATCTATGCTTTCATTTTATGCCATAATTCTATATATTTACTTTCAGGGTGAATTTATTGTTTGCTGTTGTTAAAATTGTTTTCAGCATCACAGCTCACAATCTCTTTTTTGAGTATTTTACTTACTCTTCACGTTAGGTGCATGAATGAAGGATAGTCAACCACTACTTACCAACTTCTTATATTGAGCTTGCAGGTCAAACCACTTGCTTGAATTGACCCAATTTGCAAAACAAGGATAAAACACACTTTTCTGACATCATTGGTCTTTTTAAAATTTTATTTGCTGCCTCTCTATTTCATCTGCTTCTTAATAAACTACTTTTTAGTACACCCTTTCTTTGGTTCACACTTCTTCCCCTTCTGATAATTTATCTTCAACTAATTTAATCCTATCCTTTATAGTGTAGATTAAATTAAATGTCTAAAATAAAGCTCTCCTGAAAATCAAAGGACAAATGATCTGTCCTTCCTTGGACTGCTCTATTCAGTTTTTTTTTTTTTCATTTATTCATTCTTTTAAATATTAAAGGATAAATTGTGCCAATCATTATGTTTAATATCCAATGAATAAAATATGTTTTTTGGAAATGCTTAAAGGTACATCCCAATTGGTACTTATCATTTGTACTCTGCATTTTTATTCGTTCACTGTACATGTGTCTCAACAACCCAATTATATTGTAGATTCCTTGATGTCCGGGACTATCATGTCTTTACATATGAGTTGTACTCAACAAAGCTTTGCACACTCAATATTGCATTTGATAAAAGTGACTAATGTTACTAAAAATAA
Organism: Rhinolophus hipposideros; assembly: GCF_964194185.1. Lineage (NCBI taxonomy): Eukaryota > Metazoa > Chordata > Mammalia > Chiroptera > Rhinolophidae > Rhinolophus > Rhinolophus hipposideros. Next base: position 47,338,933 of record NC_138047.1, on the reverse strand, counting down.
TATACCTGGGCTTCACAGCAGTCATCTTTACGCTTATAAAAGAAAATACATATCTATGAAAGTAAAATTAATGATTGGTTTAATTAATAGCAAGGTGTAATGATAGGAATTGAGTTTTCTCACAAAGTTCTTGCTCATAACCACTTCGGTAGGTAAGCAGAGAGGGCAACACTACCTTCACTTTTGAATGTGGAAAACGAGGGTCACAGAATTTGAGAAATCAGCCTGGGGTCACTTAAATATAAACAACTCAATTTGAGTTATCATCCAAATTTGACACATGTATATAATTCCTTCAATCAATCAAAATGCTTGGTGGATATAGACCCACACTTAATGCCCAACTAAATGCCAGGCATTGCTCTAAGTTATTTATATGTTTTAACTCATTTACTTCTTTCAATAACCTTTTGAGGTAGTCATTTTATTTTCTTCATTTTTCAAATGAGCAAACTGAAATAGAGAGAGTAAAAATATCCTGCTCAAAGTATCACAAGTATTAAGTAGCAAAGATCAAGGAGTCAAACTCAGGGATTCTTACCTCAGCAGCCACGTTCTTCACCACTACACAAGTGCACCTCTTCTGTTCATCACACTAAACAGAAAAAGTAAGAAATGAGAGATGACAAATTGTGCAGCTTGCTAAAGCCACACATATGCAGTATGTTAGAAAAAAAAATTCATTATAAGTTAATGAGAGATTTTTCTAAAATTTAAGTAACTTAAATCAGAATTTTATTCATCTTTTTTCTTGGATAGAAAGGATCAAAAAGAGCAAACATGATGGAAGAAGCCTTTATGACTGCTGGTTGGCCTGGACCTAGGCAATTGTAAATTCCTCATCCCTTCCCCTGCCCTTGAGCTGTATGCTCTACCCATAGTTCTCACAGTAAAAGCCATTTTCAAGGATGTGGCCTTAAGAAAGCAGGGTGTCTTTGAGATCATCCGGACTGAATACGTAACTGAACCTAGTTAAGACTTCTACATAAACTTTTAACATTCTGGAAGGTGAGGGCAGAAAACTACGCATTTTGCAGAGGAACACCCAAGACAAGCCTTGTAAGAAACTTCCCTTGCTTAGCTTATTAAACTCACCACCTACCTATCTGTAATGGTCTGCTTCTTTCTTTAGTCTCTCCCTGCCCTTGCTCTCTGGGTATGGAGGCCAGTTTGTGAACTGTTCAGATAAGCAAACATAGTGATGCTAATATTAAACAGTGTTTAATTTTCAGTCCCACAGTCATAACACCTGCTTATCTTAGCAAAAGTTCCTTGAAACACAGTGTTGCTTAAGGCCTAAGCCAAAGGTTATGTCACCCTGTATTAACATTCTAAAGATTTGAGGCATAAGGTATGTAAGGCAGTTCCTCTAGGATGGCAGTTCCTCTAGGATGGCAGTTCCTCTAGGATGGCAGCTCTGGCTCCATTTTAAAGTGGCTCCATTTTTTAAATTATTTTTTTATAAAACCAACAGCCTTGTTGGTACAGCAGGTTTTTGAATAATGTAGGTTCATTCAGTGCTGTTTTGTTTTAACATTGATGAGAAAAAAAAAAAAATCAATTCCTGGCTAGGGCCACTGTCTGCGTGAAGTTTGCACATTCTCCTCACATCTGAGTTTTGCCCGGGTCTGTTGTTTTTCTCCCACGTCCCAAAGATGTAAATGTCAGGTGAATTTGTGTCTAAATTGTCCCAGTCTGAGTGAGTGTTGGTGTGTGTCTATGAGCACACCCTGTACATGGTTGTTTCCTGCCTTGAGCACTGAGATGCCAGGATAGGCTCTGTCCACCATGACTCTGAACTGGAATAAGTGGGTTGGAAAAGAATGATCTTCTTTTTAAATATTTTTTCTTAAATGTGTATATAGCTCACATTTATTTTAATGTTTAATATTATAAGCTTTTTTGGTCTTGACTTAGAAGATAGTGATGTTTCTATGACAAGAAATAGTCTATAGAAACTTAACTCTTGTTCATATCAGTTACCCTGTGGTAAAACTGGTTTTGTTACATGGCATTTTGCTTAAAGTTGGAGTTTTCAAGGACCCATCTACAACATTAAATGGGAATTTACTGTGTTTGTTGGAGGCACCAGGGAATTCCAGGAAGAAGACAGAGAAAATGGCAAGATCCTGTAGAGGGAGAAGCTCAGTGATTTGAAAGAAAAGCAGGAAGTCAGTGCAGCTGGAACAGAGTTAGTAAGGGGGGGAGTACAGGGTATGAGGTAAGTCAGTGAGCAGGACCCAGATCCTGTAAGGCCTTGTAACCCATTATTAGGGTTTTGGCTTTTACTGCAGTTGATATAAAAAACATTGAAACCTGTAGAGAATTTTTATAAGAGTTTATTTGAGCCAAACTAATAATATATGCTGGAGAGAAAGATCTAAAATGCTCCAAATTATAACACTTTTGCTGCTTCTTTTATGCATTTGAAATTAAGGAGAGAATGTAAGAAAGATTACATGCAGGTAGGAAAAAGCAAGGTAAGGACTGGATTACAGGACAGTTAACGACACTATGTGTTTCCCTGAAGGTGGTTAAGGCTTACTTATGTTTTAAGGTGTGTTAGCCTAGATGCACAGAAACAATGGACAGAGATGGCTTAAAAACTTTCACTAAAGAAGTTATATGCGTGGAACATGAGTGACTAGTTAGGAATTTATGATCAGATCACACTGGGAGGTTACTTAACATAGAACCCCTCTTTTTTCCACACTCTTAATGTAATAAAAAGCTATTGAAGGGTCTTTTAAAAAGAAATGACAAAAATATGACTTACTTTTTATCAGGAATAATATGATTTTACTTTTAGATGTTACATTACAAATAGACTGAAGGACAAGAGCTGAACTGGTAAGATCAGTTAAGAAGATATTCAATAATCCAGACAAGAGAAGATTGTAAACTAGATTGGGAGAATAGAAATAGATGTGATGAGAAATATCTAACAGGATTTAATGAAGTATTAGATGTGGTATGTGAGAGAAAAAGAGAAGAATCAAGAATGGCTCTAAATTCTTTTGATTTGGGGAATTTTGAATAAAAAATTGCTATTAACTGAAATGAAAAAGACTGAAGCAGGAGAATAATGAGGCAGATATCAAGAACTCAATCTTGTTTTTGTGTGTTAAGTTTGAAATATCTATTACACATTAATATGGAACTCTGAATTCAGGAGAAATAGAGATATTAATATTGGAATTGTTAGCCTATAGCTAGTTTAAAATACAGCAAATGAGAAAAGAAAATCTGAATGTTTGAGGTTGGGGAAAAGAGGTGGAATCATAAAAAAAAAAAAGTAGCAGCTATTGAGGTATTATGAAACCAAGTTGTACTGTGTCTTAAAAGTCAAATGAAAAAAAAAATGTGTCAAGAAAGAAGTAATGATTGACTACATCAAATACTGCCAATAGGTAAAATTAAATAAGATCTGAAAATTGGCCATTAGATCTAGGAAGGTGACTGATAACAACTCGGAAAAGTTTCAGAGGAATGACCGGTGTTAAATTCCAATGGAAATGGGTTCAAGATATGATGGGAAGGAAAGCATCAGATACAGAGAATAATGACAATTAATTTCAGAAGTTTTGAAAAAAAGGAAGAAAAGAAATATACTACTAGCTAAAGAAGAAATGAGGTCTGTGAGTATATCACAATGAGCTTCAATCTCTACCATATAGCTTCTTGCACAGGTTTTATTAACACTATGGTTTTAAGAAGTCAGGATTAAGTCTAACAGGTATGATTGTGATGGACAATTTTATGTCCCAATTTGAAATGCCTTAATAGCAGATAAAACATTATTTCTGGGTGTGTCTATGAGGGTGTCTCCCGAAGAGATTAGCAGTTGAATCACTAGTCTGATTCCCTTACCAATATAGGTGGGCATCATCTAATCTACTGAGGGTCTGAACAGAACTAAAAGACAGAGGAAAGGTGAATTTTCTCTCTCTGCTTGTGCTGACGTATCCATCTTCTCCTGCTGACATATCCATCTTCTCCTGCCTTCAGACATCTTCATTCCTGGTTCTCAGCCCATTAAGCTCATACTAAGACTTATGCCATGTGTCATCCTCCTCCCCCGCCAATTCTCAAACCTTTGAACTCAGACTTCAGTCATCAGCTTCCTAGGTTCTCAAGTCTTCAGAATGAAGACTATCTGCTTTTTTTTTTATTTCTCCAGCTTGCAAATGGCAGATGCTAGGACTTCTCCACCTCCAAAATCTATTGAGCCAATTCCTATGATAGATAGATAGATAGATAGATAGATAGATAGATAGATAGATATCTCCTATTAATATTGTACTCTGGAGAACTCTGACAAATACAATAACTAAACTTGGAAGAAGATACTATATGGAGAACAGGCAGGAAGTGTGAAGCTAGAAGTCTTAATTTCTACTAACAATTATTCTATGTTCTGCAGTAAAGGTTATCTTCTGCATAAACAAAGTAAATGTTTGTCCTTGAATACCTGGTAAAAAGTGGTCCTATAATATGAAAAGTTTCATTCTGTACAGAAAATAAACAAACATAATATACTAAGAACATTCCCTGTAGAACAAGGACATTGACAGCAGAGATGGCAGATTCTCAGTAATAAAAATGATCTCATCAGACTAAAGAAGACCCTCAGGAGAGGTCAGTAACAAAAAATACACGGAAATTTTAGCAGTCAGATGTCTGAACTGAGAAGCCAAACAGCAGACGACACTCTAGAAGGTAATATTTCTGCAGAAAAGCTATGAATGGTAGGGTGAACATTTATGCAGATTAGAATTTAAAGGTGGAAGTCTCATTTCCAAACTTAAAGAGCAAAACAAAACAAACAAACAAACAAACAAACAAACCGTGGGACCTTAATCCCAATACCAAGGAAGAAGATACTAGCTAATAGAACCAGAATACAACATAAGAAAAGAATCAAGTGCAAGATGAATCAGATGATAAAGATGTAAACTATTCATGCAGGAGTTCTTCTGTTTCTTTTCCTGTGGGAGACTTGGGAAGATTAAAGGCAGAAAGCACTGTCGTATATTTTAGTCTTCTAAGGAGAGTGTTACCTTTGTAGAGCAACTACTTTCCACATTTGCTCTAGTGGGATTCCCTTGCACTAGCTCTCTCTTCTCTTTGGTGGGCAGAGCAGTGGCTATTTTTTTTTTTTGCATCCTTTGATGTTGCTAGCAACTTTAAGTAGAGCAAGCTCTAAATGAACATTTTTTGAATTGAACATAATTCTTCCTCACACATATATGTACACAGTGTCACTATAATGTCTAATTTCATAAAGCTGTAAATTGATGATTATGCTGAACATCAAAACTATGAAGAAATAACCTATATTATTGAAGTTTTCATCGATGTCAGTAGCTTTTTTTCCCTTTTGTTCTCTCGAAACATTATCTAGTTTATTTTATAATCATTACTAGCATTGTTCATGTTCCCTCAATACTGCACCTTCTTAATTTTATACTCATTACCAGCAGCAATAACACATATTCAGCATATTCAGCAATGCCACATATTTGTTATAGAAACACAAAGATTCAGAGGTTTCTATACCAAGTTTTGAAAGATTAGATTAAGATAAATTTATGCTGAAGTAACGGTCTGGGCAAAAAAAAAAAAAAATGTGGTAGGGAGAGTAATAGCCTCCTGCCACCACCAAGATGTCTATGCCACCACCAAGATGTCTATGTCCTAATCCCCAGAACATGTGAATATGCTAGGTTACATGCAAAGTGGAATAAGGTCACAGAGAGAATTAAGATTGCTGATCATCTGATCTTTAATAGGGAAATTGTCCTAGATTTTCTGGGTAATCCCAATAATGTCACAACATTCTTTAAAATGGAAAAACAAAGCAGAAGAAAAGGTCAAAGTGATATAATGTCAGAAGGACTTGACCTGATATTGCTCATCTTAAAGATGAGCAATAAGGCCACAAGCCAAAGGATAAGTGCAGCCATTAGAATCTGAAAATGGAGAGTAATCAATCCTCCCATAGAGTCTCTGGGAAGGAATAAAGGCCCTGCTGAAACTTTATTTTAGTTCAGTGAGACCCATTACTTACTTTTGAACTAGAAAACTAAAATAATACATTTATCTCATTTTGAATGACTAAGTTTGCAGTAATTTGTTTCAGCATCAATAGTAAACTAACACAGAAGGGAATACTAAGAAGACTAAAAATCGGACATCATAAAAATGGTGGCGTGAGTGAACCTCTGGAAATCTCCCCTAGAATTTACAACAAATTGAACAACTATAACTCCACAAAGGACTCCCTGCACAGCAGACAGTCAAGACTAAGAGGCGCACTCCTTAAGCCATCTAAAGGTGGGCAAATTACATGAGCAGGGTAGGAGGGAAGGGAGAAGTATGGAGATGGGGCCACGAGGGCGCAAGACACAGACCTAGCTCATTGCTCCCAGCTTGCTACATCCCAGAACTACTGCAGCTGCGGGATGGAGAAGAACTCGGAGTGCTAGCACTCCGCTTATGGCCCACAAGGCTGAGGAGACAGCGTATAAATCGGTTGAACCCAACGCTTACAGCGGAAACCTTAGAGCAAAGACTGAGAAAAGAAGGCTGAAAATGGTGGTTTAAGCCCTCACTGCCAAGCAGAGAATGGAAGCCTTTAGCACTGAGTCAAGCTGCTCCCTCCCTACCCTCCCAGAGCTCACCCCGCCCCCACCTGCCCAGTGCTAGAAGCGGAACAGTAGCAGTGTCAGATCAAAAGAACAGAACATTTGCAGTTCTCAGAACTGTGGTCTGCAGACACGGACTTGAAGCCCAACTAGATGCTGCAAAGGGGGGGGGGAGGGGGAGCTCTGGAAGCAGGACCAGCTGGAGTGGTGGTTGCCGTCATTGCTTTGGGCCACCGCTCACAACCCACACAGCCCCAATCCCCACCTATCCAGGCAATCCCCCCATTGTGTGCAAAGCCGAAAGTGCAGAGAAAATATAACACTACATTGTGAGAGAGAATAAAAGGCTGCAGTCAGAAAGAAACAAAACATTCAATCAACACCTACTGGAAAACAAAAGAAACCTCTTTCTATCAACCTGTTGGAGAACACACTCCTGTAGATGTCTAGAAAGAGAAATAATAAATCATTAATTGCCATGAATAACCAAAGCAACAAGACAGCTCAGGAAGAAAATGAAAAGTCTCCAGAAAATGAACTTAGAGACATAGAAATATGTGACTTAAATGACAGAGAATTCAAGACTGCAGTTCTTAACAAACTCAGTGCGATGCAAGAAAATACAGACAGGCAGTTTAATGAACTCAGAAACACAATCAAAAAACAAAATAAATATTTTAGCAAAAAGAATGAAATTTTTAAAAAGAACCAAGTTTCTGGAGATTAAAATCTCAATAAAAGAAATGAAGAATGAAATAACCATCTTAGGTAGTAGAGTTGACCAGATAGAGGATAAAATTAGTGACATTGAAGATAGAAACCTGGAAGTGACACGGATGGAATAAGAAACAGACTTGAGACTTAAAAGAAGTGAAATAACTTTACAAGAACTTTCTGACTCCATCAGAAAGAGCAATATAAGAATAATGGGCATACCAGAAGGAGAAGAAAGAGGGAAGGGAACAGAGAATATACTCAAACAGTCGACGAGAACTTCTCAAACTTGTGGAAAAAATGGATCCTTGAATCCAAGAAGTAAATAGAACACTTAATTACCTCAATCCCAACAGGCCTTCTCCAAGCCAGATTTTATTCAAGTTGTCAAGAATCAACGACAAAGAAAGAATCCTCAAGGCAGCCAGGGAAAAGAAGACGGTAACATACAAAGGAAAGCCCATTAGATTATCATCAGATTTTTCAGCAGAAACTCTGCAAGCCAGGAGGGAGTAGAATCAAATATCCAAACTATTGAAAGAGAGAAATTAAGTGCCAAGAATATTCTGTCCAGCAAAAATATCCTTTAGCTAGGAAGGAGAAATAAAGACCTTTCCAGACATATAGAAGCTGAGGGAATTTTCTAACACACGACCTACACTACAAGGAATACTGAAGGAGGCTATTGGAGTAGCATAAATAAGGATAATTTGTGACAACTAAAACGTAAAATGGGGGAGAGTAAAGGCCTGAACTGGATATAAGAATGAAGAAAGTAAGTATGTTGAAGAAAATGGAATACTCTAAATATTAAACTTTCTTTTACATAAACGTAATGGTAACCACTCAAAAAAAAATGAATTCAGAAATATACAACATAATAAAAAAAGAAATATACAACATAATGTACAACATAATATACAACATAAGAAATATACAACATAATAAAAAAAGAAATATACAACATAATAAAAAAAGAAACAGAGGGAAGAATCATAGAATACCACCACACAAAAATAATAGACAAAAACAAAAAGGCAAAGAAACAATGGAGACACAGTCTTACCAGACAACCAAAGATAGAATAATAGGAAATCCCCACTTATCAATATTCACACTAAATGTAAATGGACTGAACTCACCAAAAAAAAGAACAGAGTAGAAAATTGGATCAAAAAACTAAACCCAACCATATTCTGCCTCCAGGAGACACATCTCAGCTACAAGGACAAACATAGACTCAAAGTGAAAGGGTGGGAATTGACACTCCAAGCAAACGGTATCCAAAGAAAATCATACTAATATCAGATGAAACGGACTTCAGGATAAAAAAAAAAAAGTAACCAGAGACAAATATGGACATTTCATAATGATAAAGGGGACTATGCAACAAAAAGACAACAGTTATCAATATTTATGCCCCCAATCAAGGAGCACCAAAATATACCAAGCAACTACTAACAGAACTAAAGGCAGAAATTGACCAAAACACAATTATAGTAGGGGATCTAAATTCATCATTGACAGCTATGGATAAATCATCCAAACAAAAAATAAAGAAATAGCAGCGCCAAATGACACATTAGATGAAATGGACATAATAGACATTTATAGAGCACTTCATCCTTGAACATCAGACTATACATTTTCTTCTAGTGTGCATGGAACATTCTTAAACAGACCATATATTGAGAAATAAAATCAGCTTCAGCAAATTTAAGAAGATTGAAATTATACCAAGCATATTCTCTGATCACAAGGCTTTGAAATTGGATATAAACTGCAAAAAGAAAGCAGGAAAAAACACAAACACATGGAGATTAAACAACATACTTCTAAAGAACAACCGGGTCAAAGAAGAAATTAGAGGAAAGATCAAAAGATACATAGAAACAAATGACAATGAAAATACTTCCTACCAAAATTTTTGGGATGCATCAAAAGCAGTTTTAAGAGGGAAATTTATATCATTACAGGCCTATCTCAAGAAACAAGAAAATCCCAAATAAATAACCTCACGTTACACCTTAAAGAACTAGAAAAAGAAGAACAAGTGAAACTCAAGGTTAGCAGAGGAAAGGAAATAACAAAAATGAGAGCAGAACTAAATGGAATAGAGAACAAAAAGACAACAGAAAAAAAAAATAATGTGACAAACAGCTGGTCCTTTGAAAAGATTAACAAAATTGACAAACCCTTGGCTAGACTCACTAAGATAAAAAGAGACAAGACACTAATAAAGAAAATCAGAAATGAAAGATAGGAAGTTATCATGGATGCCACAGATATACAAAGCATTATCCAAGAATACTATGAAAAAGTATATGGCACCAAATTCAATAACTTAGAAGAAATGGACAAGTTTTTAGAAACATATAGCCTTCCTAGACGGAATCACAAAAATCTGGAAAATCTAAATAGACTGATCACCAGTAAGGTAATTGAATCAGTCATCCGAAACCTTCCCCAAAGCAACAGTCAAAGACCAGATGGCTTCACTAGTGAATTCTATCAAACCATCAAAGCAGATCTAATATCTGTCCTACTCAAACTCTTTCAAAAAATTGAAGATGAGACAGTACTCCCTAACTCATTTTATGCGGCCAACATAACCCTGATATCAAAACCTGGTAAGGATAACCCCAAAAGAGAACTACAGACCAATATCTCTGATGAATACAGATGCAAAAATCCTAAAGAAAATTCTAGGAAATCGAATGTAACAAAGCATTAAAAACATTATTCATCACGAACAAGTGGGTGTCATCCCAGGGGCAAAAGAATGGTTCTGCATACGCAAATCCATCAATGTGATACATCACATAAACAAAATAAAGGACAAATTCATATGATTATATTAATTGATGAAGAAAAGGCATTTGAAAACATACAACATCCATTTATGATTGAAACACTTAATAAAATAGGTATACAAGGAAAATACCTTAACATAAAAAAGGCCATATATGACAAACACTCAGCTAATATCATAATGGTGAAAAATTGAAGCCCTATGCTCTACATTAGGAACACGACAGGGCTGTCCCCTATCTCCTCTGCTTTTCAGTGCTGGAAATTCTTGTCAGAGCAATCAGGCAAGAGAAAGAAATAAAAGACATTCAAATTGTGTATGAAGAAGTTAAATTGTCACTCTTTGCAGATGGCATAATGCTATATATAGAAAACCCTAAAGACTCCAATAAAAAACTCTTAGAAACAATTAACGAATACAGTAAAGTTGCTGGCTACAAAATCAACGTAAAAAAGTCCATTGTATTTCTATATACTAACAATGAAATTTCAGAAATAAATCATATAAAAAATTCCTTTTGAAGTTGCAACAAAAAGAATAAAATACCTAGTAATAAACTTAATCAAGGATGTGAAAGACATATATACTAAAAACTATCAGACATCTTTAATAGAAATTGAAGAAGACACACTGAAATGGAAAGACATTCTGTGCTCATGGATTGGAAGAATCAACATAGTTTTAATGGCAGTATTACCCAAAGCAATATATAGATTTCATGCAATCCCCACAAAAATCCCAATAGCATTTTTTAAAGAAATAGAACAAAAAATCATCAGATTTGTTTGGAACCACAAAAGACACTGAATAGCCAAATCAATCCTAACAAAAAAGAACAATACTGGAGGTATCACTCTCCCTGACTTTAGCTTGTACTACAGGGCAACAATAATCAAAATAGCATGGTATTGTCAAAAAAACAGACACACAGATTAATTGAATAGAATTGAGAACCCAGAAATAAAACCACATAAATATGGACAGATAATTTTTGACAAAGAAGCAAAAAACATACAATGGAGAAAAGACAGCTTCTTCAATAATTGGTGCTAGGAGAATTGGAAAGCCATATGCAAAAGAGTGAAACTGGACTGCTATCTGTCACCATGTACCAAAATTAATTCAAAATGGATCAAAGACCTAAATATAAGACCTGAAACAATAAACTGCATAGAAGAAAACATAGCTGCCAAACTTATGGACCTTGGATTCAAAGAGTATTTTATGAATTTGACTCGAAAGTCAAGGGAAGTAAAAGCTAAAATAAATGAATGGGACTATATCAAACTTAAAAGCTTCTGCACCCCAAAAGAAACCATCAACAAAATAAAGTGGCAACAAATTGAATGGGAGAAGATTTTTGCAAACATCCTCTGATAAGGGGCTAACAAAATACAGAAGGAACTCATACAACTCAATAACTGAAAAACAGACAACCCAATTGAAAAATGGGCAAAGGACTTGAAGAGACATTTCTGCATAGAGGACATACAAATGGCAAATAGACATATGAAAAAATGTTCAACATCACTAATCATCAGAGAAATGCAAATAAAAACCACAATAAGATATCACCTCACCCCAGTCAGAAAGGCAATCATCAACAAGACAAATAATAACAAGTGTTGGAGAGGCTGTGGAGAAAAAGGAACCCTCACACACTTTTGGTGGCAATGCAGATTGGTGCAGTCGCTATGGAAGGCAGTGTGGAGGCTCCTCCAAAAATTACGAATAGAATTACCGTATGACCCATCAATCCCTCTCCTGAATATCTACCCAAAAACCTGAAAGCATTTATTCATGAAGACATTTGTGCTCCAATGTTCATTGAAGCTTTATTTGCAGTGTCCAAGACATGGAAACAACCAAACTGTCCTTAGACAGATGACTGGATAAAGAAAATGTGGTATATTCACACAATGGAATACTATTTAGCAGTAAGAAAATATGAAATAGGACCATTTGTGAAAACATGGATGGTTCTTGGGATTATAATGCTAAGCGAAATAATTCAAACAGAAAAAGTAGAGAACCATATGATTTCACTGATACGTGGCATATAAAACTGAAAACAAAAAAAGTCAAGACAAACAAATGAAGGAACAAAAATTCATAGACATAGACAAGAGTTTAGGGGTTACCAGAGGATAAGGGGGGGGGAGAAGGGCTGCAGAAGAGGGTGAATGGGGTTTAATATATGGTGATGGAAACAACTGGTTCTGGGTGGTGAACACACAATGTGAGATATAGGTAATGTATTACAAAATTGTACACCTGAAATCTATGTAACTTTACTAATTGTCACCCCATAAACTTTAATTAAAAAAAAAGAAAACTGAAAATCAACTGAATACACATTATATGCTCATCTATTATACAAAAATATTTTTAAACAGTGAAGAAGTCATGGTGAATGTCCTGTATGACATGTTTAGTAGGTAATTCATCATTACCTGAGTTTAGGATACATGAGGACTGGAGATAAATTATACATTCTGTGTAATCCTATGACAAGGGCAAGAGAAAGCCCAAAAGATAATAAAATAGCAAAGAAGATAGGCAAGAACATTGAAAATGCCAAGCTCTAAATATGAGGTGAAGAAAGGTCTAGGAAAATAGCTAAGAAAGATTAGAAAAGGTAAGGCAAGAATCAGCTATCTCCAGTGTCATGGAAGATAATGGGGAAAAACTTGCAAAAAAGGTGTGGTCCAACATGTCAAGTTCTTCTGAATCAGATGAGGACTGGCAGTTGGGAAGTCATTGTTGACATTTAGTGGAGAACTTGTACTAAAGTAATAAAAATGGCAATGGTGGCTGGTGGGGGAGTTTGAGTGAGGAAAGGGATTATGGATAGCAACGATATGGGTCAAGACAGCATTGAAGTGAAAATGTGTGTGTGTGTTTGTGTGTGTGTGTGTGTGTGTGTGTGTCTGTGTTTAATTTTTTTTTAAAAAGAACGCTTCTTTGTAAGATTTTATTAAATGGTTTGGAGCCAGAAGTCTCATACTCAGTAATTTCCACCTCAATTTATGTTGTGGAATTTGTAACCATCTGTGGAAAATTAGTAAAATAGATATTGTTTACAACAATTAATGTAATGGCAAAGGGAAGGTACTTAAATATTGGTCAATTGAATAACCAAGAGAAATTTCAGGATGAATAAGCTCCCAAAATCTCCATGCCATAAATATTTTACTTAATCTCTTGTAATGTATCCAGTTTATGAGTCATATATCCAAAGACAAAGAGCTTCTTAGAAACACAGGTATGGAGACTTTTCTTCGAGAACCATACCTTGACAAGTGGTCTGTGAAAGTTGACAAAACAAATCTGCAAGCCGTCACATTGATGTGCATCAGAGTGCCAAGTTTGTCCAGATGTCTAATATGGCACAGATGGGCAGGCAAGCCATTTGGCTGTGGTTTTCTTGTAAACATCAGAGAGAGCAGTACCCAAACTAACTTTTGAAGACAGTAGCCTTCCAATTTGGGAAATGTACCACACTGGCTGACTGTCACAGCACTAACGGCCATCAGCACCCCACTGCTCTGCTCCTTGGCATCTAGAGAGAGGTACAGCCCCTATGCACATAGCAGAGCTACAGCCAGAAACAGCTGTCAAAACCTGCAGCAGCTTGCTGACTAGGTTCCATGACCTAGTTAAGAACTTGGACAATATTTCCCTTTTATAGTTTGTAAGTTAGTATGCTTTTTATATGTAAGATTTCAGATATGGAAGGCAAATGGCACCAAAGGAAAAACAAAGATGGCAGGGAAGAGAGAGGAGAAAGACAGATATATATATATATATATATATATATATATAGATAGATAGATAGATAGATAGATAGATAGATAGATAGATAGATAGATAGATAGATAGATAGATATAGATATAGATATAGATATAGATATAGATATAGATAGATAGATAGATAGATAGATAGATAGATAGATAGCCAGAGAGAGAGAGAGAGAGAGAGAGAGAGAGAGAGAGAGAGAGAGAGAGAGAGAGATTGAGAGAGAGATTTGTATTTAGTGTTCTTCATGAATTTCTCTTATTCAGCCGCTAGGAAGACAGAACAAATCATTGGAAGATATAGAAATGTAAACATTTACAAACTTTGAAGTCTGAGTATGTGCCCATGTGTATGTGTATGTGTGTATGCCTGTGTTACCTTTTTACCTCTAAAATCTCTTTTGTGCTAATAGACATATACGCAGTATTTACCCTTTAAAAATTCTAAGTCTTTAATTTAGATAAACAAAATATTTAAAGTGTATAAATGTTTTCTCTTGCTATTTGCCAAGATGCCTGCCTTAAATAAAAGTTGCTTTATTTAGAAAATAACAGTATATTTGTAAATTAGAATTCTAAATTTTCTCTTCTCTTTTTATATTTGTAGCTCTTAAAGTACCCTCACAGTTTTTATGAGCTTACCAGAAGATGGAAAATAAAAACCATATATGAAGAAACAGCAGCATACAAGTTAAATAAACATAGTTACAATGTTCTCAAATTTTAGTGCTTTACAACATCAAGTAGATACCAAAGGCACTTATTTTCAGAAATGTACATTGAAGGGAAAGGAAATAAAATGGTAATTGAGGAAAACCTCTTTTATATGGAACTTTGTCTAATCAGGCATCCACCCCCTTTTTTTCTGAGCTTTGAGAATTAGCAGGTTCTGTTTCTTTAAGCATTTCATGTTTATCATAGTCACTCACTACTGAAAACCAAAGCTTACCCCAGATAATGACACACCATCCAATTAGCTCCACAAGAGGCAAACACAGATGGCAATTTCAACAGGCCCCAGAGTATGCTGGAGTGAAACCTGCTCTGAGGGGGTAACCCGCTGACAGCAGCACATAATCTGTGGACATTGCCAAACCTCCCAGCCAGTCATCCTGAGGGTCAATCTCACCCATTTACATGTCAGTAGTAATCACTGCTCAACTATAACAGGAGGACACACACAACTCACACTTGGGACACTCCAGGAGCACTCAGCACAGGTGACCAGAGAGACTGTGCCTCTGAACCCCAAAGGGCACCTACTACATAAAACCACTTGACCAACACTGGGAGACATAGAAGATTTTCCTAATAGAAAAAAAACAAAGAGAGGCAGCCGAAATGAGGAAACAAACAAACAAAAATATGTTCCAAATAAAGGAACAGGAGAAAGCTCCAGAAAAAGAACTAAATGAAATAAAGACAAGAAACTTATCAGATATAGAGTTCAAAATAGGTTATAAAGATGCTCAAAGAATCTGTGAGAACTTCAACAAAGAGTAAGCAAGCATAAAAAAGTACACAGAAACCATAAAAAAGAACCAGTCAGAAGTGAAAAGTATAATAACTGAAATGTAGAATGCTCTAGAAGAAATCACAAGCTAACCATATAAAGCAAAGGATCAAATCAGCAATTTGGAACATAAGGTAGCATAAAACACCCAATCAAACAGCAAAAAGAAAACAGAACAAAATGAGAACATTTAAAGATATCTCTAGGACAACAACAAGAGTAGTGACATTTG
The DNA here is from genome assembly GCF_964194185.1 of Rhinolophus hipposideros. Classification (NCBI taxonomy): domain Eukaryota; kingdom Metazoa; phylum Chordata; class Mammalia; order Chiroptera; family Rhinolophidae; genus Rhinolophus; species Rhinolophus hipposideros. Next base: position 47,323,217 of record NC_138047.1, on the reverse strand, counting down.
CATCATAGGGGAGACATAACGAAAGAGAAAGCAAGAATTGAAAAAAAAAAAAAAAAAGAAAATATAATGATGAAAAACTTTCATAACCTGGCAAAGGAAATAGACATACAAGCACAAAAGCTCAGAGTCCCAAACAAAATAAATCCAACAAACAGTCCCACACCAAAAACACATTATAATTAAAATCGCAAAGGTTAAAGTCAAAGAGAAAAATCCTAAAAGCTGCAAGGGAACAGCAACTAGTAACTTACAAGGGAGCTCCCTTAACACTGTCAACAGATTTCTCAGCAGAAACTTTGCTGGCAAGAACAAATTGGCATCAGACATTCAAAGTGATGAAAAGCAAAGACCTATTACCAAGACTACTCTACCCAGCAAGACTGGCATTTAATATTGAAAGAGAGTCAAAGAGCTTCCCAGATAAGAAAAAGCTAAAGGAGTCCATCACCATCAAACAAGTATTACAAGAAATGTTAAAGGGACTTCTTTAAAAGAAACAAACAAACAAACACACAAATAAACAAAATGGGGGAAAACATATATATAGATGTATATGAATAATAAAATTGCAATAACTATGTATCTATCAATAGCCACTTTAAATGTAAATGGATTAAATATACCAGTCAAAAAATGGGTGGGCTGAATTGAATAGAAAGCAAGACCCATGCATATGCTCCTTATAATAGACTCACTTCAGATTGACAGACACACAGACTTAAAGTAAGGTGGAAAAAAATATATATTTCATGTAAATGGAGAAAAAGCTGGGGTAGCAATACTTACATCAGACAAAATAGACATTAAAACTAAGGCTATAATAAGAAACAAAGAGGGACATTACTTAATGATAAAGGGATCAATCCAACAAGAGAATATAATACTAGTAAACATGTATGCACCCAAAATAAAAGCACCTAAATATATAAAAGAAATATTGACTGACATAAAGGGAGGGATCGACAGTAAAACAATTATAGTAGGGAACATTAACACCATGTTGACACCAATGGACAGATCTTCCGGACAGAAAATAAACAAAGAAACAGCAGCCTTAAGTGACACATTAGACAAGATTGATTTAATTGATATTTTTAGAGCATTTCACCACCAAAGCATCAACTTTTCAAGTGCACATGAAACTTTTCCAAGATAGACCTCATATTAGGCCACAAACTACGTCTCAATGAGTTTAAGGAGATTGAAATCGTATCAAACATCATATCTGACAATGATGGTAAGAAATTAGAAATCAATTACAAGAAAAAAACCCTGAAAAAAACCACAAACACATGGAGGTTAAATAACATACTGCTAAATAATGAATGAGTCAACAATGAGATTAAAGAAGATATCAAAAGATACCTTGAGATAAAAAAAAAAAAAAAAACGAAAAAACTGAAAACACAATCACCCAAAAATTTATGGGACACAGTGAAAGGGCAATTCGTAGCAATGCAGGTCTATCTCAAGAAACAAGGATATTATCAAATAAACAATCTAACATCACTTAAAGGAACTTGAAAAAGAATACCAAAGAAAGCCCAAAGTGAGTAGAAGGAAGGAAATAATAAAGATCAGAGTGGAAGTAAACAAAATAGAGTGTAATATATATATATATATATATATATATATATATATATATATATATATATATATATATATATTATATATATATATATTACATACATATTTATACATACATATTATATATATATACATACATATTTATATATACATATATGTATATATATACATATATATATTTGTGTGTGTGTGTATATATATATATATATATATATATACACATATATATATACACAAAAGATCAATGAAACCAAGATATAGTTCTTTGTAAAGATCAACAAAAATTGTTAACCCTTAACCAGACTCAGCAAGACAAAGAGAAAGAGCCAAAGTAAATAAAATAAGAAATGAAAGAGAAGAGAAAACAGACACCATAGAAATACCAAGGATTATGAGAAAATATAACAAATAGTTATATGCCAACATATTGGACAATCTGGATGAAATGGATAAAATTCCTAGAAACATAATATCTTCCAAGACTTGATCAAAAAGAAACAGAAAATCTGAACCAAACAATTACTACTAACAAAATTGAATCAGTAATCAAAAACCTCCCAACATACAAAGTCCTGGATCAGATGACTTCACAGGTGAATTTTCCAAACATTCAAAGAATTAATACCTATCCTTTTAAAACTATTCCAAAAAATTCAATAGGAAGAAAAGCTCCCAATCTCATTTTACTAGGCCACCATTACCCTGATTCCAAAAACAGACAAAGACATTAAAAAAATAAATAATAATAATAATAATAATAATAATAATAATTATAGACTGACATCCCTGATGAATATAAATGTAAAAATTCTCAACAAAATAATAGCAACCTGAATTCAGTAATGCATTAAAAAATTCATACACCAAGATCAAGTAGGATTTATTCCTAGGATATAAGGTTGGTTGACTATCCACAAATCAATTAATGTGATACACCACATCAATAAAATGAACATAAAAATCATATGATCATATCAGTAGATGCAGAAAAAGCATTTGACAAAATCCAGCATCCATTACGATAAAAACTGTCAGCAAAGAGGGAATGGAGAGAACATACCTCAACATCATAAAGGCCATATACAACAAACCCACAGCTAACATCAAACTCAATGGTGAAAGCTAAAAGTGTTCTTAAAAACAGGAATAAGATAAGACACCCACTTTCACCACTTTTATTCCACATAGTATTGTGTTAGGCACAGCAATCAGACAAGAAAAAGAAATAAAAATATCCAAATTGTAAAGGTAGAAGTAAAACTTCCATTATTTGCAGATGACATGTCACTATATAGAGATAACCCAAAAGATTCCACCAAAGTCTATTAGATCTGATAAATGAATTCAGTAAAGTCGCAGGATACAAAATTAATGTTCAGAAAACAGTTGCATTTTTATACACTAATAATGAGCTGTCAGAAAGAAAAATTAAAAAAAAATCTCATTTACAATTACATAAAAAAAACAAAAATCCTATGAATAAATTTAAACAAGGATGGAAAAGACCTGTACTAGGAATACTATAAGATGCAAAAGAAAGAAACAGAAGATACAAATAAATAGAAGCATATACCATGCTCATGTGTAGGGAGAATTAACATCCTAAAAATGTCCATACTACACAAAACAATCTATTGTTACAACCATTATGGAAAACTGTATGGAAGTTCCTCAAAAAATTAAAAATAGAACTACCTTAAGACCCAGCAATTCCACTTCACAGTATTTATCTCAAGAAATCGAAAACACTAATTCAAAAAGATATATGCACCCTATATTCACTGAAGCTCTATTTACAATAGTCCAGATGTGGAAGCAACCCAACTGCCCATCAATAGATGATTGTCAACTGTAACTGGAAAAAATAAAGAAACAAAAAAGACATCAAGTGTTGGTGAAGTTGTGGAAAAATCAGAACACTTGCATACTGTTGGTAGGAATGCAAATTCATGCAGCCACTATGGAAAACAGCATTGACATTCCTCAAAAAATTAAAAATAGAACTAGCATATGATCTAACAATCTCACGTTTTGGTATTTATTCAAAAAAATTCAAATCAGGATCTTGAAGAGATAGTAGAATTCCCACGTCATTGCAACACTATTCACAATAGTCAAGATGTGAAAACTACAGAAATGTCCATTAATAGATAAATAAAGAAAATTCAGTATACACATACAGTGAAATACTATTCAACCTTAAAAAGAAGAAAATTCTGCAATGTGTTAATATATATATACATATATAAATCTATAATATAAATCTATAATATAAATATAATATATAAATATATATGTATATATGTGTGTGTGTGTGTGTGTGTGTGTGTATATATATATATATGTATATATATATATATATATATATATATATATATATATATATATATATATATATATATGTAAACCTTGAGGACATTATACTAAGAGAAATAAGCCAGTTAAAGAAAGACAAAGACTACATAATTTCACTTAAACAAAGCATCTAAAATAGTCAAAATCACAGGCTCAAAGGATGGAACGGTGGTTCCCAGAGGTTTGGGTTAGGTAGAAATGGGGAGTTAACTAATCAACAGGCATAAAGTTTCAGTTAAGTAAGATGAATAGTCTCTAGATATCTGCTATACAACGTTGTTCCTACAGTCAAAAATAATATATTGTATATTCAAAAATTTAAGAGGGTAAAGCTCATATTAAGTATTCTTACCACAGTAAAATCAAATTTTACAAAAAGAAATAGGGATATTGAAGCAAGACAAAGATTATGGTACTCAAACAGTTACATGAGCAGGAGGATTGACCTTCATGGAAGCTCAGCACAATCTTTCACTTTCAAAGGTTGCTTCTGGGATATCAGCTCCTTTTCTTTTCATAGTGGAGTCACATACTGAAGCAGGGAGTTCACATGGGAAACCCTGTCTCCCAATTTTTGTTCCCCATAAATAGGATGGACATTAATTTGAGTACATTTTAGATTGTAGACAAATACCAGATTTTAAGGGAATGGTGTGGTTTAAAAAACACACAAGAAAAAGAAAAAAGAAAGCAAGATAAATTTAAAACCTTACGAGAAGCAGAAGTTGAAAGAGAGTTAAAATATACATTGGCCTTTATAATTTATGATGTATAAGAACAGGACCTTGGCAAATTCAACCTTTTTTTTTTCTCCACTTCTAAAATGCTTATGTAACCCTTTTTTTTACCCCTATCATATCTAATGGAGTATTTAAATCTGTGCACAATATTTTATTTGTCAGCTAGTCTGTGAAAATGAAACAATTCACAGAGGGACCTTTAGCTTCCACAAGCTGGGTTACCCATGTTATAGTTACAAAACCCAAAAATATTCAAGTCGTATAGAATAAGATGGAATCCATAATCAGTCTGAACTTTACAATGTTTATAAACATTTTGCAAGTGCATTTTTAATCTAAAGTTTTGATTTACTACATATCACCAGATATTGTTTTTGCTTTCCCTGAAGTATAGTTTCAAAAACCCTGTGTCCCTGTATTATATTTTGGATTATTTCTTTAAAAATAATGTTTTGAAGACAGAAAGTACATCTTTGGTTTGTTTCCTGCACAGTGGTTTAATTACATGGAATGTGTTTGTTGAGAATTTTCATGATTGACATTCATGAGAAAATTTATCCTTTGATCTCCAAAAGTTATACAATATAGCTCTTTCTATGAAACAAAAGGAATCATTTTATGGTATTATGGTTTCTTTTTTGCTGCCTAGCATTATGGAACATTTATTAATTTGATATAAATAAAGATTATTAAAGTAAAACTACATGTGTAGCACCCAGACACAAAAACTCACTGGGAAATTAAAATATGAATAAATGGATTACTATATATATAATCAGCACTATATTAAATTACATTTAATTTAATTTTTTTTTTTTTGCAATAGCACTTTAACTACAGGTGTAGTATTTGTTATTCATCTGTTATTAAGAGATTTATGAGTACCTTAGTGCAAGTTATAGACTAAGCATTCAATAAATACTATTTAGAAATATAGAACAGGAAATAGTGGTTTCCAGTCCCCCCCCCAAAAAAAATGCCTTGATATCTTGTTCATTTAACAAGTATTTAAGGAGCTCCTTTCACTTTTTCATTTTGATATAATTTCTGATTTGCAGAAAAGTGACAAAATAGTATAGTTCCCATAAACCCTTCAACCAGCTTTTTTTTTATCATCTTACATATTCATAGAATGATAATAACTAAGAAATTAACATTGGTATAATACTCTTAACTATATTATCGACTTACTTCACTCAAATTTCACTAATTTTTCTACTAATATACGTAGTTTTTTTTGTTGTTGTTTTCATTTCCTCTTCCAGGATCCAATCCAAGATTTCACATTTGCATACAGTTGTTACATCTACTTAGTTTCTAGTCTCCTCCAGTCTGTGACAAGTCCTTATTCTTTCCTTGTTTTACATAACCTTGACATTTTGAAGATCAGGTATTTTGCAGAATGCCCCTCAATTTGGTTTGCATAATACTCTTTAATAATTAGATCAGGTGTGTATTTTTGGAAGAGTATTGAAGAAATGATGTGCTCTTTTCAGTTTTTCCTATCATGGGGTACATGATGTCTGTATGCCATGTTACTGGTCATGTTAACTTTGATCACTTGCTTAAGGTATGATTTCTTCATTGTATGAGGAGTTTTTGATACCAGTCATAATCTTTGTCCTCAACTAGTCCATTGGTTGATGGAAGGAGGAAAAAAAAGCACATAAATGTAATATTTATATCATGAATTTGATAGATATGTTTATTGCTAAAGAACTTAACAGAAAAAAAAACCACAATCTATTAAAATTAGTCAAATTTCCTGGAGTGTGTAATGTATAAGCTGAGACTTGAAGACAGAGCAGAAATTATCCAAGTGAAAAAAGAGAGCTGAGGAGAGAAAGGAAAAGATGTTACCACCATAGTATTCAGGATATGTAAAGCCACAGATGTGTTGGAGAACTGTAATCAGTTAAAGATGCCTAAAATATATATTGCTTATTGGTGAATCTAGGTAATTAGACTGAAGAAGTTGTCAGGAATCAAATCGTGAGTGCATTGTATGCTCTTCTGAGAATTTGGATAACCTATGGACTTTTCATTTTCAGAAAAGTAAAACCTAAAATGTTTAAGCATGTTAGTCAATTCCTTGAACAATGTTACCTTAAGCTTTTTTCCCAGCTTCATCCTCTACTAAACCTCACCATGTGCTTTGTGAGTGCCAGTACTTACAACACTCAAATCTATCATATGCTTTTAGACTCCTGTGCTATTACTTTGGCCTGTGATGTTACTCTATTCTGTCTGGTAGAATTCTACTTATTTAATAAAGTCCAGGACCAATATCAACTTCTCTATGATAACACTCCTTTGGGATACATTATAATGTTTCCATCATACTGGTATTTCAACATTCATCACAGTATGATATTCACAGATGTTTATGTCATCTCAACAGAATATGAGTGTAGGAATAACATACATATGCTTTCCTATTCCAATTTTCTATCTCAATATTTGGCTTAAGGTCAGAGTCCAATAAGTAACTGGTGAATGAATGAATGAATGAATGAATAAATAAACGAGGACTCAGTTTAATGGAAAACTCCAATTCAGTTAGTTATTTTTAGTCATTATTAGAAGAGTTAATAAAATAATTCAGTTCAAGAGCATTATTCACCATATTTCTACAGATAGAATTAGCATAGAGAGAGAAAGTAATATGGCTTCTAATTTCCTGTCATAAATATTCAGTGACATTTGGTGAGATTGCAAATGATTTTAGTTTCCTTCATAATTTATACATTAAAATCAAACTTTATAATTATAATAAATAAATATGCAGTAAGTTATTACTGAGGTTGTTACATAGTTAAAGGCAAAGAAATGGAAAACTATTTTTATAGATTTCTCTAATTTTCTTCAGTACTTTAACATAATAATCATCACTAAAATTAGGGATCTAAACTCTTTTCAATTGATGAATGAGGTAATTTTTCTCACATTAAACCTGAGAAAGAACAAATGTTACTTAGAGGATATAATATAAATCTGTACATTTAAGCAATCATTCATTAATGGTAAAATACTATTGATCTAAAAAGTTTTAGTGACGTGTTTACTTTGGCCAGTTTCTGGAAATTTCCCTTCGAATCAAAGAAACGGATTAGCTCAATTTGTGTCTGAACTCTCCCAAACTTTTTTACAGCATTGAATTTGAATTAATGTCAATGAGTTTCTTAAGCAGTCTTATATTCTCCCATGTGGGAAATATGAAATCAGAAGCAAAAATAAATTGAATCAGTTGTTCAAAGTCACTACAAAGTCAATGTTGCTTCTTTCATAAAATATGGATTCCTGTGTTTTACACAGAAGTGGCAAACTGAGAAATTAGCAAGATATTGAGAAAATCATTAGAGCCACAACCTAGCTTTTCTTAAATTGATTTTAACAGCATGTCTTTAAAATTATGCTTCTTGTTGATAATTCTTGCAGAGAAAGTTAGAGTAGTGACAATACTGAAAGAATCAGGGCCAAGAAATAAATAGCTGTAGTGGCATAATTGCTTATATTAGGAAAACTAGTGAGCAAAGGAAACCAGTGATGGGGGCGGTGTATGACAGACAAGATGAACATAAAAGAGTCATTACACAATCAGATAAGTGGTAAGTCATCATTTCCAGTGATACAAACAAAACATTCTCAGTTTGGCAGAATCAAAGAGAGAGTTTAATGAAATAAGATAGTTATCACAGAGCAAAGACTGAAAAGTGAATGTAAAATAATGTCATGTAGATCATGAAATCCTGGAAACAGAAACTATGTAAAAAAAGACAGCAGAAGTTACTGAGTTTTTGCCATTTTTTGGAATTCTTAAACAGAGGATGAATGTTGTGTGCACTTATTCTATAGAATAAGCAAACATCCCATCCACATACTACTGGCCCAAGAACAAAGCCATAGTAACTGAGTTCTAAAAAAGAAAAAAGAAAAAGAAAACAAAATAAAAAGCTATGCTACGGTGGATCCGTAGGGGGAAAAAAATAAAACCTGAGTTGAAGACACAATACCAGTCACAAAAAGGAGCAGACTTACCAAGGTTATGACTTCTTCGAGACTGTGTATTTGGATGGGCATAAACAAAGTGTTTTATGATAGGTTTGACTGCTCTTATGAAGACAGTGTTCAAGAAGCATAACTAAAGAAAGGAAAGAGGATGTAATTCAAGCTTTTGAAAGAGAATTTAGTTGCAGAAGATAAATGTTTTATAGCATTTTCTCACAGAAAATGGAACTGGACGAGAATTTTCTGTGAGGCATACTTGAATGGCAATCAGCCAGAAAGGGAAAACATAATGATGGTGATAAATACAGAAGATTCTAGTTATTAAGTTAAAAATAAAGGAGAATGTAATATTTCCCTCAATACTAGGTTCGTTCCAGGATATGACAATTTCTACAAAAAAATTTATTTCAGACTAACTTTATAAACCATTTGCATAGAGCATGCAACTTTGATGAAAAAATACACATGGTGTCTATTTCTTAGACAGATTATACCAAATTATATCAAAGGACCAAAGAACAAAAAAAATAATTTTTTCAAACTATCTTTGTGCTTGAGGCTGTATGCTAGAATTATCAATGTCCTGCAGAGGAGTTTGCTCAAATAAGATGTACTAAAAATATACTCTTTTTGTTCACCCAAAAATAGAAACAAGAAAGGAGTAGTTTTCAGTTTTAATTTTATAGCTCTCCACTGCAGGGACTGAAATTAGATTAAAGGTGTTAAAACATAAATAGAAATTTGCATTATTTTTCCAAATAGTATAATAAAACATGTATATGGAAAAATAAGTACCTTAGTAAAAGATTTTCATGTTAACACATATGAATGATGAGGTATTTAAAAATATAATTACATCAATTTGATATTTCAGGTTTCTGAGAGCTAGTTTCCTGACATCATTGACTATTTTTATCCTTTGGTGGAAAAGTTATAATATGAGTAATTACAAATGTGCCTAATTTTCAATAAAATAAAATGACTTTTTGGTAAGTTACATATTTTCAAATATTGCCACATTTTCCTTTAAATGTTTTCCTCACTTGGCTTCTACTCTTTGTTTATAGATATTTCTTTGTTCTCTGTACTCACATCCAGATTATGCCACCTGTGAAATCGTCCTTGTAGGAAATTGTAAAAATAGAAAATAAAATCAAAGTAGAGAGGATTGTTGACAATGATAGTTAATATTTATTGCATGTTTCATGTATGCTAAAAAATCAACTATTTTATTTGTTTCAAACTTCACGATAGCCATTTGAGACACACGTTTTCTTTCCATTTTAGAGGTTGGAAAACTGGAGTTTAAAAAGCTTAAGGAGGTTTTCCAAACAAATTCTAGTAATTGATGAAGCCAGGATTCAATCTAGGTCCATCTGACTTTGGGGATTGAGTTCTTAACCACAGTGGAATAGAGAGGAAATCGATCTGAGGAGCCTTTAGTTATTTTCGAGGCTAATATTTGGGAATGTGAAACTGGATAAAGACTTTCTCAAATATAGGAGGTATATTTGGCCACCCACAAAAAGAAACTCAAATGCAGATTTTCTGCATTGCAAAATATTATTTAAGTTAAAGATTGTCTCCAAAATATTTCTTAGGAGTGCTGCAATAATCCCTGAAATATTACTCAGGACTTAAATAAATTTAAATAAATTTCTTCTCCTGCAGACTAAAGTTCTGCCTAGTATTCAGGGTAGTTCTAAGTTTTTGTGGCCTTTACAAAGAATGGTTAATGAAATTGGTGTCCTGCCATAGCTTTCTCTGAAGATATTTGAATACTTCTTGGAAGTGCCAAGGAGTACTAATATATCTGGCAATAACTATAAGTTTAAAGTATGTCAAAACAGCTTCTTTGATTATTCCTTCGTCAAGTCTCTTTGAGTTAAATCTGCATTCTAATATCAGTCTTTGCATATTACTACATGGTCAAGTCCTGTGTTCCCTCTTCCAGAGATGTTTGCATTGAGCTTATCCCTACTAAAAAAATAAACTAATTTTATTTTATCTTAAATCAGTTTTAGAGATCTATCAGCTGGTGTGGGAAAGTCTTTCTTATGATTTGGGAATCATGCATATAAAGTCAGTCTAGCCACCTAGAATTCTCTAAATTCCCCAAAGAGAGAGGCTAAGTGTGATGAGTATTCACATGTGTGTATGTGTGTAAGGAGAAGGGGTGAAGGTACAAAAGGAGGAGAAAAAATGAGGAGTGAGAGAGAGAGAGAGAGAGAGAGAGAGAGAGAGAGAGAGAGAGAGAGAGAGAGGAAGAGAGAGAGAGAGACATCACAATATATGATTTCCACCCCATTTCAATTTTACCGTTTCCACATGTAGACCTCCAAGGAGGCACTAAACCTCTGATTTCCTGGGTCCTAGAAATAACCACTAAGACATATTTGATATACACTTGAAATATATACAATTTCTAGATGTTTTTTATACCTAAAGACAACTAGAAAAGAAAAGAAAAACAATCTAGTTAGGAAGGTTGCTATAAATTAACATCATATATTATTAGAAGAGCAATGAGTGAAGCTAAAAAATTATGTTTAAGAAAAAAATCTTCAAATAATTCAAGAAATTCTCAATTCTATTAAAATTATCTATAAAAGTATAGAATAAAAAATATACTTTTAGAAATTGTGGTGATGTCCCTGTTCCTCAGAGTTCCATATTGCCTCTGTTGTAGGAGCTCTGCCTACAACTGTTATCAACTGTCATCATTCCCTGAAGTATTTCTTTCTATGCTGTCAGCCCAAACCAGTATCATAAAATTCAGGGCAATGAAAGGTCTCCACTCAGATAATCTGCTGTTATCTTTTTTTTTTTTAATTAAAGTTTATTGGGGTGACAATTGTTAGTAAAGTTACATAGATTTCAGGTACACAATTCTGTGATATATATATCACAATGAATCTGCTATTATCTTAATATCACATGTCTAATTTGAACTCTTCCTTTTCCCTTAGACTTAATTTTTGCAAATGTTTACACATTCAGTATCAGTCCTATACCCTAAGTATTTCCTGAGGTAGACCGAGAGACTCTTACTAAATATGTACAATATCCTATCTTTTGCATCTACCATGAGCATGTGCGATCATTCCTCTTGGGAGATGCCTACAATGCTGTATGGAGAATCATAGCTGCTCTGCCAGTTATGAAATTGGCAGTATAGTTATTATGATTCTTTCTCCAGGGCTACTACATGTCTGGGTTCTCCTGGCATAAATTGTATAATATACTGCTAAGGTGTGCTGAGATGGGTCTTTCTCCTCCAACCCTGTGACTCACTAAGCAACCAGAGTCCATGAAATATCTATTTTTGTGCTCTAGGTTTATAGAGTCTCCTGGGTCCTTAAACCCATACTGTTCTTCAAGAGGCTCAAAACTATTCAAAGTGACAGTGTTCTGGGTAAAAGTCATTTTATTCTCCTCTATAATCTGATTTCTTATCACTTAGCTCCTTCCTCAGTAAAGTTCCCTTCAGTTTTCCCACCCACTAAATTAATCTCTGTGTATTTGAATGGAAATAAACACCCCATAGAGGGTGTAGATGGGCAAACAACAAATTAAGGATAGGTGTTTCTCTTTATGTTTTTCATATTACCCATCTTCTTAAATGCAACCACCATCATCCCAGTTATTTAGATGGGTAAACTGGTAATCATTCTAGATTCTTTTCTTCAAAATGCCACCATTTCAATCATTCATTAAATCTATTAAGTCAACCTATTAAATATTTTTCAAGTTTACCCCCTTCTTTCTCAGGACTTAATTTCTTACTTAGATTACCTTTGTTAGCTTTTAAGCGATTCCATATGTTCAATCTTCTTGTGGCCAACTGGAATCCATCCTGCCACACTCTGCCAAAATGATCTTTATGAATACACAAGTTAGACTGTTTTTACCATATTTCCCTCAATTGTTTCCTAGCACTGTCTTCAGGAATATTAAATTGTCCTATTTTAATAAGATATTGTTTAACAGTTATGTAAGTCAGGATCTGGCAAAGTAAAGGTGACAAGGTAACATAATTACAAGCTCCAATGAACACTGAACAGCATGCCTTCAAGTTTCTAGAGATGAAGGTCTTTGAAAAAATAGTGCATTATAAGAAGGTCACAGGTTTTCTTGGTGTAGACAGCATATACTTTCCTGGCTGTCACTAGAGGTCACTCGGTTAATTTCCAAAAGTTTGTCATTTGCAAGAGGTGCATTATTTCTACAATCATTGACATCACTTCCACTTACAAAACATCAACATCCTGTTTAGCACTACAGAAACAAAGCTACAGACCTCTGCATCTTTCCTGCAGCATTAGCATTTGTCTAAAAGATGGCTCTCGTTCATGTGGTGCAGGTTTCCTTTGTTAGTTACTAAAATTTCATTTCATTTGACTACATAATTGCAGCATTCTTGACATTCACTTGTACACCTTTTATGTAAATGATTTTCTCAGGATCATCTAGCATTTTCCTTCTTTTTGAAGCTTGTACTTCTCACAGTCTCCATGTATCTCTTCCATGGTCTGAAGTATGCCTATTGTCTGTCTGTTTATATAAGCTCATTACCAGATTCGCTTATATATATATATATATATATATATATATATATATATATATATATATATATATATATTTACATCTTTAACTTAAAAATAATGATAATAATGTCTTTCGTTTTCTAGGTGAATGACTCAACATACAAAGTGTTTAAGTAGACAAGTAGTGGCACTTAAACCCAATCCATGGCAAGGGAGGAATGGTCCTGTAATAGACATCAAGCCAGAGTAACATAATAGTTTGATCCATATAAATCTTTGTTAGGGTTATTTGATAAATAAATCAATTACAGGGGCTTTTGTCAGAAAAACTGATTAGTAGCCCTTAATATTGAACGTAAGCTACGTAGAGAGAAAAAAACAAACAAGCAAACAAAACAACACTAGGTCTAATGGGCAGAGTCATGATAGAAATCTTCATTGTAGATTCATAGCTTCTTTCCAAGTTAGTTAGTTCACAGATCTGAAACTTTGAATGAAGGAGAATTCGGGTATACACATGAGAAGGACTGTCAATTCACAAGCACACATCTTCGTCCTAGCCTTCCCCCAAAAGTTTTGTAGCCAATTTACAGGAATTTTTTTGTCTGAGGAAAGAAAAATATCATACAAGATCTTGTAGGTGTCCACAGATGGTGGCATTAGGCTGACACTAATCTCGAAGCATCCATAATGCCAGTGTGGCCCACTAACTTGACTGGGGGCTTATGGAGATCAGGGGATAAAGGAAATCTGGGCCTGAGTCTGTCTCAAAGTATAGTGAGGACAGTGGTTCCATGAATAGATTCAACTATATTCCTGGGTGTATACTTAGCATATGTATATTTATCTCTGGCAGAATCCTAACACTGTCTTTCTTATTCATTGAATGAGGCTTATTATAGTAGGAGGAGCCAAAAAGAAGCCCCTGAAGTTTCCTCTCCCTACAGAAAGAGTAAACTGAAAGCAAAATCTCCAGGGCTACCACAAAGATTAATGTTACTATCAGAGATCTGAAAGATGCAGTGGTGTTGATCTCTATTATATGCTCGTATAAGTTACCTGTTTGTTATAATAGGACAGGTGGAACCTAGAAAATAAAATATGGTTTATAGGAAATGTGATCAGGTGGTGACACCAATGGGAGCTGCCCTTTCAGAGATATGATCTTTTCACTGGTGGTTATATCTAATATATGGTTATAGATACGATGAAAGCATTTTTTTTTCCATGTACTGTTACTTTGTGCATAACAGAATCTGCTTGTTTGCAACTGACAGGGAAGCAATATCCTTTCACCATTTTTCCTCACAAATACAATATGTATCTCACTTGGTGCCATAATTTAGTCTGGAGAAATTCTAATGATCTCACCGTTCTCAGGGCATTTTATGCTAGTACAGTGAATTGATGACATAATAATTGGACCAGGTGAGCAGGAAGTAGCATATTCATTTATGTCCTGTGCATGCTACTAGGTGGGGAAGTGAGGCAACATTTTTCCTACCAAGCTTTATCATGGAGGAAGTGGTCTGCTTTGTTGTGATGTGTTTGTTCTTTCATCAGCGCTGGCAGAGAGGTCTTAATGGATTATGTAAGTGATGAGAGGCAGAGCACAGGCACCCTAATCACGGATTATGGCTGAAGCAATGTGTACCTGTGGCCACTATTTTAAGTGTTGGCTTCTTGATTCCTGGATTATAGAAGGTATGATGGCGTGGTCTATACACAGAAGTTCAAACAAAGATTCCCTGAGTCCTCAACTTCCTGATCATGGCAGAAATTGCTGCATGTGAATCAGTTCTGTGGATTATTCTAGGGATCTTTTCTGGATGGCTAGTCTGGAGCCTGCTTTTTTTTTGTCCCTTAAAATTGTTCAGCAAAAATCTAATTTTTAATATTAAATCCCTTTCACATTAACTAACAAACTTGGCCCTTGTCAGCTGCCATTAAACCTTAACTGATACAAGATGTAGGCATTTAAACCATACACATATGTAGGAAGTAAGAATAGATCTGAAAATGCATTTCAATGGTATTTTACCCAAATTCTTTTTCAATCACTTTTACCTCTATTTGGCATTACCTCTCCCACCTCCCCATATTAGATGCCAAAGGATCTATGTATGATTGACAGGAGGCACTTAAGTCATCACTGAGCTAGAGCCTGATAAACCCAAATGCAAGAGGGTAAAAATTCACAGGAACACCTGGTTTAGGCGAGGCTATCTCCAAACCTGTCTTTTTTATTATGCTTTATATGGCTCCATGCTATAAAAAATATCTATCAATGGCCGTTACATGTACCCAGAAATATAAAGAACTGAAAAAATAATCAGAGTCAAATACTCAGTTTAACTCTCTGAAAACTAGAAATGTGGAATTAAACAAAGAAAACCACATATAAGCCAATGACCCTTTTAAAGAATGGTGACCCTGCCTGTTAGTAATAAAGATCTCGTCAATGTCCTCTGAACATAGACAATCCTATTAGTGATTCCTCTTCCTTGGAGAATGGTTTAGAAAGAGAAAGAAAAAAAGAAAGTCATTGAACTTTCTTCCACTGTAATATGAAGCAATTACATATAAAACACAGTGTCTTTAATAAAGTGCACAAATTTAAAAAGCTTCAGCAAATTGGGGAAGTTACTATCAGTGGCAGAAGTTTATAGGATGTGAATGTCAGGTTACTTTAAATCTTGCTTTGATTTAATCATTGTACAATACTCAGAGTAAGTTTAAACTAAAAACAATTTTTATCCAGTGTTTATCTCTTCTACATATTGTAGTTTTGTGTTTGAGTTTCCTCTTAAAAACTCTGAGATTGATAGAGACTGAAAAAAATGGCGGCGTGAGGTGAGCCTCTGTAACGCTCCCCTGGAATTTACAACGAATCGGACAACAATGACTCCACAAAGGACTCCTTGCACAGCAGACAGGCAAGACGAAGAGGCCGACTACTGAATTCACCTCCAGGTGGGTGAATCGCGCGAGCGGGGGAGGAGGGAGAGGAGAAGTGCGGAGACGGAGCCGCGCGGGCGCAGGACACAGACCTAGCTCAGTGCTCTGAGCTCGCTGCTCCCGGAACTACCGCCGTTGCGGAAGAGGGAAGGACTCGGACTGCTAGGGCTCCGCTTACGGCCCGCAGGGCTGAGGGGGCAGCATACAAAACCGCTGAACCCAACGCTCGCTCACGGCAGACCTCGGAGCAAAGACTGAGGGAAGAGGGCTGAAATCGGTGGTGTAAGCCCTCACTGCCGAGCGGAGAACGGAAGCCCTAGGCACGGAGACTAGCCGCCCCCTCCCTACCCTCCCAGAGCTCGCCCCGCCCCCACCTGCCCCGTGCTAGAAGCGATAAAGTAGCAGTGTCGGATCAAAGGACAGAATATTTGCTGCTCTGAGAACTGTGGACCGCAGACACAGATTCGCAGCTCAACTAGTTCCGGCAAAGGGGAGGGAGCTGTGGAAGCAGGACTGGCTGTGGTGGTGGTCGCCGCCATTGCTCTGGGCCACCTCTCACAACTCACCCCGCCCCTGGCCCCACCTATCTGGGCGGATCCCTGCAGGAGTAAACAGAACTGCTGAAACAAACGGGCTCTGAATCTGGTGCAGAAAGAGCTTTGGAACTCCAAAAGCTCTTCGCATACCTATCAACCTGTTGCAGAAGACACTCCTGTAGATGTCTAGGAAGAGAAATAGTAAATCAGTGATTGCCATGAATAACCAAGGCAACAAGATAGCTCAGAAAGAAAGTGAAAAGTCTCCAGAAAAGGAACTTAGAGATATGGACCTTTGTGATCTAAATGACAGAGAATTCAAGATCGCAATTCTGAAAAAACTGAACGAGATGCAAGAAAACACAGAAAGGCAGTTTAATGAACTCAGAAACACAATCAAAGAACACCATGAGCATTTTACAAAAGAGATTGAAATCTTGAAAAAGAACCAAATAGAATTTCTGGAGATTAAGAACTCAATAGAAGAAATTAACAATAAAATATCCAGCTTAGGTAGTAGAGTTGACCAGATGGAGGAAAGAATCAGTGACATCGAAGATAGGAACCTGGAATTTACACAGAGGGAAGAAGAAAGAGACTTGAGACTTAAAAGAAATGAAAGAACTCTACAAGAACTTTCTGACTCCATCAGAAAGAGCAATATAAGAATAATGGGCATACCAGAAGGAGAAGAAAGAGGGAAGGGAACAGAGAATATATTCAAACAAATCGTCGATGAGAACTTCCCAAACTTGTGGACAGAACTGGATCCTCGAATCCAAGAAGCAAATAGAACACCTAATTACCTCAATCCCAACAGGCCTTCACCAAGGCACATTGTATTGAAGCTGTCTAAAATCAATGATAAAGAAAGAATCCTCAAGGCAGCCAGGGTAAAGAAGACGGTAACTTACAAAGGAAAGCCCATTAGATTATCATCAGATTTTTCAGCAGAAACTCTACAAGCTAGGAGGGAATGGAACCAAATATTCAAACTATTGAAAGAGAGAAATCATGAGCCAAGAATAATATATCCAGCAAAGATCTCCTTTAGATATGAAGGAGGAATAAAGACCTTTCCAGACATCCAGAAGCTGAGGGAATTTTCTAATACACGACCTGCACTACAAGAAATACTAAAGGAGGCTATTAGACCACCATCAACAGGGACAACTTGTGGCAACAAAAACATAAAAAGGGGGAGCGTAAAGGCCTGAACTGGAATATGGGAATAGAGAAAGTAAGCGGACTGAAGAAACTGGAATACTCTAAATATCAAACTTTCTTTTACATAAACTCAAGGGTAACCACTCAAAAAACATCCAAATCTGAAATATATACTGTAATAAAAGAAGAAACAGAGGGAAACATCATAGAATACTACCACACAGAAATAACAGACAACAACAAAAAGGCAAAGAAACAATGGAGACACAGCCTTACCAGAAAACTAAAGACAGAATGACAGGAAATCCTCACATATCAATAATCACCCTAAATGTAAATGGACTGAACTCACCAATAAAGAGACACAGAGTAGCAGATTGGATCAAAAAACTAAACCCAACCATATGCTGCCTACAAGAGACACATCTCAGCTACAAGGACAAGCATAGACTCAAAGTGAAAGGGTGGAAATTGACACTTCAAGCAAATGGTACCCAGAAAAAATCAGGTGTAGCCATAATGATTTCCGATGAAACAGACTTCAGGGTGAAAAAGATAACAAGAGACAAAGATGGACATTTCATAATGGTAAAGGGGACTATACAACAAGAAGACATAACAGTCATCAATATTTATGCCCCCAATCAGGGAGCACCGAAATATACCAAGCAACTACTAACAGAACTAAAGGGAGAAATTGACCAAAACACAATTATACTAGGGGACTTAAATACATCATTGACAGCTATGGATAGATCATCCAAACAGAAGATAAATAACGAAATCGCAGCCCTAAATGACACATTAGATGAATTGGACATAATTGACATATATAGAGCACTTCATCCTAAAACATCAGACTATACATTCTTTTCTAGTGTACATGGAACATTCTCAAGGATAGACCATATATTGGGACACAAAATCAGCCTCAGCAAATTTAAGAAGATTGAAATCATACCAAGCATATTCTCTGATCACAAAGCTTTGAAATTGGATATCAACTGCAAAAAGAAAGCAGGAAAAAACACAAATACATGGAGATTAAACAACATACTTTTAAAGAAGGACTGGGTCAAAGAAGAAATTAGAGGAGAGCTCAAAAGATACATAGAAACAAATGACAATGAAAATACATCCTACCAAAATTTTTGGGATGCCGCGAAAGCAGTTTTAAGAGGGAAATTTATATCATTACAGGCCTATCTCAAGAAACAAGAAAAATCCCAAATAAATAACCTCATGTTACACCTTAAAAAACTAGAAAAAGAAGAACAAGCGAAACCCAAGGTCAGCAGAAGAAAGGAAATAACAAAAATCAGAGCAGAACTAAATGAAATAGAGAACAAAAAGACAATAGAAAAAATTAATGTGACAAAAAGCTGGTTCTTTGAAAAGATTAACAAAATCGACAAACCCTTGGCTAGACTCACTAAGATAAAAAGAGAGAAGACACTAATTAACAAAATCAGAAATGAAAAAGGGGAAGTTATCACGGACACCACAGAAATACAAAGGATTATCCAAGAATACTATGAAGGACTATATGCCACCAAATTTAATAACTTAGAAGAAATGGACAAGTTCTTAGAAACATATAGCCTTCCAAGGCTGAACCGAGAAGAAGTGGAAAATCTAAACAGGCCGATCACCAGTAACGAAATTGAATCAGTCATCAAAAACCTTCCCAAAATCATAAGTCCTGGACCAGATGGCTTCACCAGTGAATTCTACCAAACCTTCAAAGAGGATCTAATACCAATCCTGCTCAAACTCTTCCAAAAAATTGAAGAAGAGTCAGTACTCCCTAACTCATTTTATGAGGCCAACATTACCCTGATACCAAAACCTGGTAAGGACAACACAAAAAAAGAAAACTACAGACCTATATCTCTGATGAATACAGATGCTAAAATCCTAAACAAAATTCTAGCAAATCGAATACAACAATGCATTAAAAAGATTATTCATCACGACCAAGTGGGGTTCATCCCCGGGGCACAAGGATGGTTCAACATTCGCAAATCCATCAATGTGATACATCACATAAACAAAATAAAGGACAAAAACCATATGATTCTATCAATTGATGCAGAAAAAGCATTTGATAAGATACAACATCCATTTATGATTAAAACACTTACTAAAATTGGTATAGAAGGAAAATACCTCAACATAATAAAGGCCATATACGACAAGCCCTCAGCTAACCTCATAATTAATGGTGAAAAGCTGAAGCCCTTTGCTCTACGTTCAGGAACACGACAAGGTTGTCGCCTATCACCTCTGCTTTTCAACATAGTGTTGGAAGTCCTCGCCAGAGCTATCAGGCAAGAGAAAGAAATAAAAGGCATCCAAATTGGGAATGAAGAAGTTAAATTGTCACTCTTTGCAGATGACATGATGCTATACATAGAAAACCCTAAAGACTCCACCAAAAAGCTATTAGAAACAATCAATGAATATAGTAAAGTTGCTGGCTACAAAATCAACGTACAAAAGTCCATTGCTTTCCTATATACCAACAATGAAATCTCAGAAAAAGAGATAGAAAAAACAATTCCTTTTGCAATTGCAGCAAAAAGAATAAAATACCTAGGAATAAACTTAACCAAGGATGTGAAGGATTTATATGCTGAAAACTATAAGACATTTTTGAAAGAAATTGAAGAAGACACAAAGAAATGGAAAGACATTCCGTGCTCATGGATTGGAAGAATCAACATCGTTAAAATGGCCATATTACCCAAAGCCATATACAGATTTAATGCAATCCCCATTAAAATCCCAATGGCATTTTTTAAAGAAATAGAACAAAAAATCATCAGATTTGTTTGGAACCACAAAAGACCCCGAATAGCCAAAGCAATATTAAAAAAAAAGAACAATACTGGAGGTATCACACTCCCTGATTTTTCCTTGTACTACAGGGCTACAATAATCAAAACAGCTTGGTATTGGCGGAAAAACAGACTCATAGACCAATGGAATAGAATTGAGAACCCAGAAATAAAACCACATAAATATGGACAGATAATTTTTGACAAAGAAGCTAAAAACATACAATGGAGAAAAGACAGCCTCTTCAATAAATGGTGCTGGCAGAATTGGATAGCCACGTGCAAAAGAATGAAACTGGACTGCTATCTGTCACCATGTACCAAAATTAATTCAAAATGGATCAAAGACTTAAGCATAAGACCTGACACAATAAACTGCATTGAAGAAAACATAGGTACTAAACTTATGGACCTTGGGTTCAAAGAGCATTTTATGAATTTGACTCCAAAGGCAATGGAAGTAAAAACTAAAATAAACAAATGGGATTATATGAAACTGAAAAGCTTCTGCACAGCAAAAGAAACTATTGACAAAATAATGAGGCAACCAACTGAATGGGAGAAGATTTTCGCAAACAGTTCCTCTGATAAGGGGCTAATATCCAAAATATACAAGGAACTCATGAAACTCAACAACAAAAAAACAAACAACCCAATTGAAAAATGGACAGAGGACCTGAAGAGACATTTCTCCAAAGAGGATATACAAATGGCAAATAGACATATGAAAAAATGTTCAACATCGCTAATCATCAGAGAAATGCAAATGAAAACCACAATGAGATATCACCTCACCCCAGTCAGAATGGCTTTCATCAACAAAACAAATAGTAACAAGTGTTGGAGAGGCTGTGGAGAAAAAGGAACTCTCATACACTGTTGGTGGGAATGCAGACTGGTGCAGCCGCTATGGAAGGCAGTGTGGAGGTTCCTCAAGAAATTACGAATAGAATTACCATATGACCCAGCAATCGCTCTCCTGGGTATCTACCCAAAAAATATAAAAGCATTTCTCTACAGAGACACGTGTACTCCAATGTTCATTGCAGCTTTGTTTACGGTGGCCAAGACATGGAAACAACCAAAATGTCCTTCGATAGATGAATGGATAAAGAAGTTGTGGTACATATACACAATGGAATACTATTCGGCGTTAAGGAAAGATGATATAGGAGCATTTGTGACAACATGGATGGATCTCGAGAGAATAATGCTAAGTGAAATAAGTCAGACAGAAAAAGCAGAGAACCCTATGATTTCACTGATATGTGGTATATAAACCAAAAAGAACAAGACAAACAAATGAGAAACAAAAACTCATAGACACAGACAATAATTTAGTGGTTACCAGAGGGTAAGGGGGTGGGGGGTGGGTGATGAGGGTAAAGGGGATCAAATATATGGTGATGGAAGGAGAACTGACTCTGGGTGGTGAACACACAATGGGATTTATAGACGATGTAATACAGAATTGTACACCTGAAATCTATGTAAATTTACTAACAATTGTCACCCCAATAAAATTAATTAAAAAAAAAAAAAAAAAAAAAAAAAAAAAAAAAAAAAAAAAAAAAACTCTGAGATTTAGATATTTCTCCTCTCAGTTTTATAGATAAATATATTGAGCTAGGGCAAGATTAGATCACTTATCTAGGGATCACAGTTGTTCTTTGACTTAGAAAAAGGAGGGTAGATAAATAATTCAGTAGCAATATAGACATTGGCTCCATAGTACTAAAAATTGGATGTGTAAAATATGCATATTTCCAGTAGTGATGGTCTTGGATGCTGAAACTTTTGGTGTGTCAGAAGGATTTAGTTAAGATAGGAGACTGTTAATGAATATAGTCATTTGGATGACAATCGAAAGCTCTATCTAATTATTTTAAGGTCACAGAAATCATTGCAACATGTAATTTTCTTAATTGATTCATGTGAACTTCTACATGTAGCTCCTTTATAGAATTTGTGTGCTTTTATATTTGCTTCATTCATACAAATAACCATAGTCTTGGAAAACCCAACGTAGAAAATTCACACTTTCTTTGCACAAGTTTGGGAAGGATTGACTCAAAAGTGGAATTAAATTTGAAGCACTTTGTGCTTTTTTGATCAGAAGCGACTTTGAGGATGATGGTGTTTGAACTTTCTGTTTCTCCCTTCTACTTATCTTTGTTACCAAATCTGGTCTCTGAATGGAAAAAGAAAAACAAAAAAAGTAATAGATTTCTTGAGACTGGAAGTATTTTTTCGCAAATGTGCAGAGGAGATGGAAACAATTAAAGAGAAAATAGAATTCAGATCAGGACAAGAAGAAAAGCAAGTGGAAGGTATGTCTGGCTTTGTCATTATAGTTGCAAAACGTTATGCATAAATTTAGATAGTAAAATCTGTAAGATTTCTCTGGGAGCTCTAATTGGTCATGTTTCCTTCACTGATGAAGCTAGGGAAATTGGTAATGCAGTATTTTTGTGACCTCAAAAAGAACCTTTCTCCTTTCATTTCTTCATGTCCTACACTGGATAGGCTTATGACAGCTTATCAGCCGAATATATTGCACATTTAAGAGCAGGGCCTCTTTTTTAACAATATATTGAATAATGCCATGTGACTTTGGTGGCCTAAAATCTGACAATATCACCGCTTTCTACTTATAAGATCATTTGAAATCCTTTTCAGACTGCTAATTGTAAACATGGTGGACTTGCTGCCATACATTTTCTTCACATGCATAGCAAGTAGTTGATGTGCCACTTCTGTTTTCTTTGAGGTCATGGATCACAGAGAAATTAACCTAGTTGGAAAATTACCATTTATTCAACAAACTTAGTTGGTAAAAGTTATTTCAAGTTTCATGCTCTGATGTAAGTGCTGTTTGTTTAAGATACTGTTTCTTCTTGGAATAAGCATAAAGAATTATATTTATACAGTGGGTCAGTCAGTAACCACAGGTTTTTGACAGGTCATAATTTTACATAATCAATATCGGAAATAAAAGCTGCTACTATATATTCAATACCTAATCATTGTTATTTTGAAACCACAAAATGATTCACATTTCCCATGTCCAGTATCTTTATAGTCCAATCTTGTGAAGCAATATATGACGATATTTAAATATGTAGTACTAGTATATCAGTTACCCACTATTTTCAGGGACAACTTATTAGTGGATGTTTGGCAACAATATGAAGTCAAACAATTTGGTAGCCTAAATTGTTTTAATTAATTAACTAATTAACTTTACCCTTTTCAGCCAGGCTGATTTAATTATGCAGACACATCCATAAGTCGTTATGGAAACGAGTTATAGTATATGGGGTGAGGGGAGAGATAACACATAACAATAATTAAATGTTTTTTCCAAAGATATACATTTTTTTTTTTTTTAGGGAAAAGATATTTCAAGATTGTGGCACTAGGAATATTGGGGATATTATTGGTGCCTCACCCAGTTACTGTGAGCATCAGATCTTAATGACTTATAGCCGACTCCATTTCTGGAGACTAGCTCTTGACTGAATGTTGAACAGGCATCAGCTTGTCAGATAAATTACATAATTCTCTCCCCAACCTCAGACACAGTCTGCCACCAATGACTGATTCACAAAGATTACGGCAAGCCAGACCATGCTGCCTCAAGGGACCAACTCAGTGGTGAAATTCATGTTCAGAGTTCCCTGTGGGATCAGCCACAGCTCCAGTCTCTGAGACACATCTCTATTCTGTTCCTTTTTTCCTTGAGAGCATTCCCTCAATCAACCATGTGTAACACATTTATGTTTCAGGTCTTGCCGCTAGAGAACTCAATCTGAAACAATGGGTTCAATCAATTATTATTGTGAATAAAAACAAAATTTGCTCAAAGTGTCTGGTTCTGAATGCATGTCTTTTTCTTAAGAAGAGTAGTGAATCTTAAAATAGTGAGTTTGGGTCTACATACAAAGCTGGTTTGCCTGTTTTCCCTGGATTAAGTGTCACTAACCCAACATTACAATATACTCATTTTGTGTTTTGACATTATTTTCATCTTTCACTAAGCAAAGAATACTGAACACTTGGGCCAATTTAATGTTTGTTTCTAATGACATAATTATGGAAGCCCAAAAGCCCAAAACATGAGATAACACCTGTTTAAAAGCTGTCTGGCACACATTCTTTATTCCTAGTAAGTATCGAAATCACATGCTTTATAAACTTATGATAACAGTATCAAAAATAGATTTGCCTCTGTTAGGAATCCTTACCTCTTATTAGTCAGAAATATTTATCTTGAAAGCCAGAAGTCTATAAAGAATAATTTGTAGAGAGACTTATGAATATAAAAGAATTACAAATACACCTTCCTTGACAGTTGTTCATACATCTTTTGTTTGAAATTTTCAGTGATATGGAATGGCTGTCTCTACTAGTCCATTAAGAGTTTTATGGTTAAAAATATAGGTTTAGAATCAGACTGAAATCCAGTCCTGATTCTGTACCTTTTAACATGAGACTCTGACCAAGTTAGTTAAATGTGCCCTCTTATTTAAGTCTTCTGGAACGGGGAAATAATAGTACCTGTGTTAGACTAAAAAAATGTGTCTCCAATATATCTATGTACTAATCTATAGAAGCCATAAATGTTACCTTATATGGCACATGGGACTTTGCTGATGGGATTACGTTAATAAATAAGATAAAATGAGTATCTTGGGAGGAAGGGATTACCCTGTGTTATTCCTGTGGGCCCTAAATGTAATCACATCTGTTTTTATAAAAGGAAGACAGAGGGAGCTTTGACTACAGTAGAAGGAAATGTGGTGGCAGAAACAAAGATTGGAGTGATGTGTTTTGAAGCAGGAGTATGGGGTAACAAGCCAAGAATAATGACAGCTGTGAGAAGCAAAAAAAAAAGTAAGGAAATGGACTCACCCGTCACGGCCTCCAGTAGCAAAGAGTCGTGCCAACATGTTGATTTAGCACAGTGTAACTGTAAGGAAATAAAGTTATGCTGTTTTAAGTCATTAAAATGGCAACAGGAAACTAATATTGTGCCCAGCTAATTTTATGTTAAATAGCATAATGTATATATAGACCAAGAACTACACTTAAGATAGTAAGTACCCACTTAAATATTAGAGGGAAGAGTCTACAGTTAATTCTGCATGACAGAATTTTGGATATTTGGTGCGCTGTGTGCTGCTTCTCAACACTTAGCTCATCAGGACAGGACCCTCTGCCATGGCTGATGCAACCAAAATTTTGCACAAAAAAATAATAACTCAAAGATGAAATAAAATGTGGAAGTACTGTTATTTCAAAAAATTAGAGATGCATTTATTCTTTATGTTATATATAAACATATGCATGATAATATAAAGACAAAGCACAACACAAGATTATATTAAAAAGTGTGCAGTGGCTAGTGCCATTATACTAGACCTCATGTAAACTCTTCATGCTGATTGATCATGTCTTACTTAAAGCATGCTTTTACTCATCCAGGGTCAAAGGTGTTGCATTTATCAAATAAATAAATATATATATTTACAAACAAATGAATAAAACATATATAAGCTTTCAAAGGATTGGATGCTATTGATGTTGACTGCCAAACTGAATAAAAATCAGTGCATTTTTATTTTTACTTTTTACTTGTTGCCTTATTGAATGAAAGAAAAAACAGGAACAAAATACAATTATAGAAATATTTTTAAAATACAGATAAAATAAACAAAGTGTCAAATCTGTTACTTTATTTTGTCTAGGATACTCTTATGTCATTTTCGTAAAGAATGATCCAAACATAATGAACTCATTTCTATAGTCCATCATCTATTTAGCAACATCACACCTAGAGATTCAGTGGATACCAAGATATGATGATATGAATGAGTTTAAAATCTTATAATTTGTAGTAACAAAATGGTTAGTAACCTACACTTTCTCAATGGAACTTGAAGTTCATAGTTTCAAAATATCTTAAATATAAGTAGAGAAAACATAGTGAGAGACAAAGGGAAAAAGCAGAAATCAATATTTGCTACCTAAATTAAACCTAATATTTATTCAATGATATTTCTGAGCTTTTAAATCCCTCAAAAATGAAAAATCACACTTTAAAACAGGAAAATATTATTGCTTTCAATTTTTAATATACATACACATATAGATTCATGGAAAATAAATTAGAAAATGTCACTGTAAGCAAGCTACATATGAACACTCCATTTCTATTTAACAAATAAATGAGGATAATTTGCATTTTCTGTCAATCTAGCTCAGCGTGTGGCTGGCCCTGTCTCAGCAGTGGCAGTCATGTGAGGAGGACCATTTAGATGCAACGTTTACTTTGGCACAGGTTTGGTTCCACACTCATGTTTGCCTCCAGATGGACTATCTCCATGTGCACATAGGTCTGCCTCTTAATTCAACTACTGAAATTCAGGAAAATCCCTGCAAGAGCAATTGGGCAATACGAGAGCCAGCAGGAGCAGGAATGTGCATCAGGAGGCCCTTTTCCCTTCCACTTGCTGCTTAGTGCCTGGATACTTTGCAAAGACCCTGCCTTACTTTGCAACCAAGTCTGACAAATGCAACTTCAGAATAATTATCTCTGCCCATGGCCATTGTATTAGCACTAGTCCTCTGGTTTGCTGAGATTCCTGGTAAGCCCTCCAAGAATATATGCAGATTGTTATGAAGCATCAAGTAACCAGCTGAATTTCCAGTTGTGCAATATCTCAATTCATTAAAGTGAATGCCTTATTTCACTTAACATAATGTTCTCTAGATCCATCCATGTTGTTGCAAATGATAAGATTTCTTTTTTCTTTATGGCTGTGCAGTACTCCATTGTATAAATGTATGGTGTGAGGGATGTAAAAATAAAATAAAATAAAATAAAACTATAAAAAAAAAAGTGAATGCCTTTATTTTAGATTTTCTATGAAGTCTTTAAGGGGGAAAAGAAAGTATCCTTGGATTTGTGGTGCTAAACTGGCCCCCTCAGTGTGTCAAGCCCTGAAAAGATGAAAACATTAACATAATTGCTGTCCAGAGGGATAAAATAAACAAATAACAATGAAAAAAAATACTGTAAGACAATTCATGGTTAGATGATAAGCAATTGCTACAGAAAATATTGCTCTGAGTTTAAGACTATGAGAGATTAGTTTGAATTAGGATCTGTGTTAGGCAGAATGGTGGCCATCCAAAAATGTCCAACTCCTAATTCTAAACTTGTAAATACATTATATTACCTGTAAAGGGATACTCAGGGTTGCTAATCAAATAACCATAAAATAGATTATCCTGATTATCCAAGTGAATGCAATGTAATCATAACAATCATGTCAAGTGCAACTGTGGAATCAGATTCAGAGAGAGATCTGAAGACACAACACTGCTGGCTTTGAAGATGGAGAGGGAGCCACAAGCCAAGGATGTAGGCAGACTCAAGGAGCTGGAAAAGGCAAGATGAGAAATTCTCCCCTAGACCTACCTTCCAGAAGGAACACAGCCCTGTGGATCTCTGTCTCTCTCTCTCTCTCTCTGTCTCTCTCTGTCTCTCTCTGTCTCTCTGTCTCTCTGTCTTTCTGTCTCTCTCTCTCTCTCTCTCTCTCTCTCTCTCTCTCTCTCTCTCTCTCTCTCTCTCTCTGTCTCGATTTATTACAGTAGCAATGAGAAACTGAACAGGGTCCTAGAATAAGCAACAGTAAAGGAGTATGAATACACCCAGTATGTTTGGTTACAATGAGAATTTTAGCAGACAACAGCTTTTGGGTAGGGATGTCCTGAGAAATAAGGTGTGAAATTGTACTTTGGATCCCTTTAAAGGTGAGGCTAAGAAATGTCTTTCAGGTGGTGGGGGAGTAAGGTGAACTATCAAGATACCATACTTGTACTATAATTTATGGACTTTTTTTTTTTTTATTGCAGACTAACATGCTTTCATATCGCATCCTTTTTTTTTTTTCCCTTAGAGTAATCCAAATGGTTTTGCCTGGCATCCTGAAATCCAACACTTATTTCGAGTTAGTTTTTATTTTGTTCTTGTCACTTCATGGAAAATACTTTGTTTCCCCATTTAGAGAACATATAGAGAGAAATAGGCTTTAAAAAAACACACATATGCATTAATAATTATATGTGTATATGGTTCCATTGGGCATTGGGTTATTGTCACATACACATAATTTTTACTGAATACAGGTTTGCTTTCTTAAGTCTATTTATTAAAGAGATAAATATTCCAGGTGGAACAAAGTTTATTCCTATGGATTCCAAATTGGTCACACTTCAAAATACATCCATCTCCTAATGGGGCACTAATGAAATGCCAGAATTTTGTAGAGTTAGAATAAAACAGCAATTTTCCCATGAGAGTCATTTTTATTCAAATATTTGATATAAAATAATTTACCTGGAAACCTTTACATTTTTTTTTCATGTTGATATGTTGTGGAGTATAATAGAACAGTCTTGTTATCTATTTAAATGATAAAACATGAAAGTTAAAAAAATTTACCATTCACAATGTTCTGTTTCACTTAAATCCTACAAGCATCCAGTGATTTAGTTTACTATTCTGATGATCATAAGTTTTTTTCCTATGGAAAATTTACTTTTACTTTATACTTTATAATGTTATTATACTTTATTTTACTTTATACTTTGTAATGTTATTATTATTTCTCTACTCTCATTTTATACTGATAATTAAATGAGGTAATACATGTGAAGAACTTAGTATGATGATTGACATATAGTGCTCAAAAACTAATATATATTATTACTACCATTTTGGAATGTTCTGTAAGACAGACATTAATATTCTTCTGATACATGTTGCAGTTATATAGAAAAGTTAAATAATTGCATGAAACTGGACTCTGTGGAAACAAAAGCTTTATCTTCCTTGTTTTGATAATTGTACTCCTTGTGCTTAAAATAATGCCTTTCTACAGTAGTTGTTCATTAATATTTTGGATGAATTATGAATTTATATTAAATGCATATAATTCAGTAAGTTAGAAGTCGGGATATTTGTAAAATAGTTAAAACAAATTTTGAGCCTATCTCACTATCTCCTAAAGAGTACAGTGAAGTCCCTTTTGCCGTGAGAAGTTAAGCTCAATTTAAAATATTTAAAATAATCTATTCATGCTCAAGTGGTTATTTTTAATATAATGTTAAAGAATCAGTCACTATGGTGTTCATGTTTGGACTTGGATGAACAATCTGACAGTTCAATAAAACAGTAAGAAAAATTTTATGTTCAGATGCTTTTTTTCTGTGAAGAGTCTACATAGTTTTTGTCAGCTCATCAAAGAGGTTATTGACCAAGAAATATATTTAAGAAGTTTGTGTTGCAGTTGGTTGGGGCAACTGACCCTATGACCACTTTATAGGGAATTAAGACCTCTGACTACTACACACACATATTTGAAGATAAAAATGTAAAGGAGAAGAAAGGAAGAAGAAAGGGAGGGAGCAAGGGAGGGATGGAAGGAGGGATGGAAGGAGGAAGGAAGGAAAGAAGGAATAAAGGAAAGAGGGATTGGTTGAGACTGACACTATAATACAATGAAAAAACACTTTTCTGAATAATTTGATTACTTATTCCATTACAAAATCAGTTATTGATCTAACATTTTGTGAGACTTTTTCTCTTCAAATACCTTCAGTGAAAAATACATGAAACTCTAACTCCAAGGATCTCTCTAATATGCTTTAAGCCTCAAAATATTGCAAGATACTGTTAATCAGATTTTTATTTACGTATTTAAATAGTTATAGCTTAGCATGCAGTGTTTTGATGAGATAACCTGACCTAATCTAGGTGAGACATGACAGAACATTCTGTTCTCACTTAAGCACCAAAGACTGATTTCATAGAGTAGGAAGCACAAAGGAGTTTAAATAATGAGAAGCTGAAAATGAAGATATAATAGCAAAAATCACATCAGCAATACAGACATATTGTGCATAACACAAAAAAGTTAAACTTATACTTCAGTAAAAGGGAGAAACTGAACTAGTATGCTATATTTGAAAAATAATGGAATTTGTATTTACTAGAATGAGAAGCATTATTATTCAAATACTATTTTTTAAAAAAGTAATAGGTAATTATGGCTTCTGCTTTTAATTTTATGTGTTTTTTATTTTCTTCATATTAGACTTTTTTTTGCCATTTTACTATTAAAATTGTATTCAGAAAGTCTTGGATTTTATACTTCTCACTAGTTCGGGGAGTAAGTAGGCTATAAATTACTTCTATGCAAAACAATTTTTCTTAATTTAATTTTCTTCTTAGAACCCATTTGGTAATTAGGTTAGTGGACTGTTGTGCCCTGGAATAAGTACATGACTATATTGCTTAGCTTAAATTGTTTTGACAATAAATTCATAGAACTAGGACACAGTTAAATTGGGTTTATTCAAACACCAGATGCTTAAATCTTGGAATATCAACTACCCTCAAGTGATTTCCTAAGTCATTTGATCATGACCACATGAAATTCATCATCATTTCTCCAAAAAGAAGTGGCTCAAGCTGTGTGGTAGACCTTCTGTGCCTTATTCATTCAGCCACATGGGGTTCAGAGATATGGATTCTCTATTCTGGTTATTCTTGGAAATATCACTCAGAACTTGCAACAGGACACTTGGTAGCCAGAGCCTCAGAGCTGCATGTAGCCATTGATTTCTAAGGCTCTTACTGAAATCACAGAGCTAAAATACAATTCTATGTCTTCTTAAACATATAAACTTAAAAATAGTTACTGAATCCAATTTCTATGTATGGCTCTATTGGGGTGTCATAAGCTTAATTTTGTTTGGTTTCAATACATGTCTACATACAAATGTTGAGGCTCTAATAGATTTTTTTTAAGTTCATATAAAAGAAACATGAATATGTTGATTTCTAACTTGGAGAAAGTAGAAAATTAAGAAATTTAAGGTATTTAAGTTTATGATTCTTTGTTGAGATATTCTGGTACTGTACATGTAATAAAATATTATTAGAATTAACTTCAGTATTTCCTAATCTGTGACAATTTAATTATGTAATAGCCTAGTATTAAACTTAGCTCCATGAATGGAATAAAGTTTGCAAAGCTATGATATATAACACAGGACAAGTACAAAAATTGACAAAGAAAATATTGAATCCCTTTAAAGAAAGAGACTAATATCAAGTTCACTAAAATCATCCATTTTCATAAAGCTCACCTAAATATATAATTATGTATTGCATACTAATAATAGATTATGCCTATCTTTTTAGTAACACAAGTCTTAATGGACTCTAAGACAACAACATTCTGCTTTTACTTTAGTCACTTAAAATAAACTTTTGTTTTAAAACAATTCCACAGTTATGACTAACAATTTCCTATAAGAGCTTACTTAATCAGTAGTAAACTGAAAAAAGCCTTAAATAAAATACATAAGGATGTACAAAATTTAAGGTCATATTTAAGTCATCATCTACGATTACTGAATCTACTGACTTTAGGTGTCATTTCTTAATAAATATCTGCATAAAAGTTTTAATTAGGTAAAATTTTACAAATATAATTTGTTGAAAAATATAATTTGGAGAAAAAAATTAACTACATATGCTTTCCCACATAATAATTATTTTATGACATATATAATGAGGTGACGTCATCAAAATGGCAGTGTTACGTGAGTCTCTGTAAAGCCCCCCTGGAATTTACAACTAATCGAACAACAATAACTCCACAAAGGACTCCCTGCACAGCAGACAGGCAAGACGAAGAGGCCCACTACTAAATTCACCTAAAGGTGGGTGAATCGCGAGAGTGGGGGAGGAGGGAAAGGAGAAGTGAGGAGACACAGCCATGCGGGCACAGGACGCAGACCTAGCTCAGTGGTCAGAGCTCGTTGCATCCCGGAACTTCTGCAGCTGATGGAGAAGGAAGAACTAGTAGAACTAGGTGTGTGCTTATGGCCCACAGGGCTGAGGGGGCAGCATACAATACAGCTGAACCCAACGCTCAAGGCAGAGACCTCAGAGAAAAGCCTGAGGGAAGAACGCTGAAAAGAGTGGTTTAAGCCCTCACTGCCAAGCAGAGAAAGGAAGCCTTAGGCACTGAGACTAGCCGCCCCCACGCTATCCTCCCAAAGCTTGCCCCGCCCCCACCTGCCCAGTGCTAGAAGTGGAACAGTAGTGGTTTCAGATCAAAAGAACAGAATATTTGCTGCTCTGAGAACTGTGGACCACAGACACATTTTTGCAGCCCAACAAATTCCGGCAAAGGGGAGGGAGCTGTGAAAGCGGTACCGGCTGTGGTGGTGGTCACCACCATTGCTCTGGGCCACCTCTCACAACTCCCCCCACCCCTGGCCCCACCTATCTGAGCAGATCCCTGCAGGAGTAAACAGAACTGCTGAAACATACTGGCTCTAAATCTGGTGCAAAAGAGCTTTGGAACTTCAAAACCTCTCCACATCCCCACAGGGACGTGGCACCCTCTAACCCAGGCAAACGATTAAAAGAGGAGAAGCCTGTTTCCCAGGGAATCCTCCACTTGTGTGAGAAGCTGGAATAGTTCAGAGAAAACAGCACTACCGTGTGAGAGAGAAAAAAAAAAAAAAGGCTGCAGTTGGAGAGAAAATAAAACATTCTACCAACACGTACTGGAAAACAAAAGAAAGACCTCTTCCTATTAACCTGTTACAGAAGCCACTCCTATAGATGTCTAGGAAGAGAAACAATAAGTCAGCAATTGCCATGAATAACCAAGGCAACAAGACAGCTCAGAAAGAAAGTGAAAAGTCTCCAGAAAAGGAACTTAAAGATATGAAAATATGTGACTTAAATCTCAGATAATTCAAGATTGCAGTTCTGAAAAAACTCAAAGAGATGCAAGAAAACATAGCAAGGCAGTTGAATAAACTCAGAAACACAATCAAAGAACAACATGAGCGTTTAATGAAAGAGACTGAAATTAAAAAAAAAAAAATGAACCAAATAGAATTTCTGGAGATTAAGAACTCAATAGAAGAATTAAGAATAAATTAACCAGCTTAGGAAGTAGAATCGCCCAGATGGAGAAAAGAATCAGTGACATCGAAGATAGAAACCTGGAAATTACAAAGATGGAAGAAGAAAGAGACTTGAGACTTAAAAGAAATGAAAGAACAATAAAAGAAATTTCTGACTCCATCAGAAAGAGCAATATAAGAATAATGGGCATACATAAGGAGAAGAAAGAGAGAAGGAACAGAGAATATATTCAAACAAATTGTTGATGAGAACTTCCCAAACTTGTGGACAGAACTGGATCCTCAAATCCAAGAAGAAAATAGAACACCTAATTACATCAATAGCAACAGACCATCTCCAAGGTACATTGTATTGAAGCTGTCTAAAATCAATGACAAAGAAAAAATCCTCAGGGCAGCCAGGGAATAGAAGACGGCAACCTACAAAAAAAGCCCATTAGATGATCATCAGATTTAACAGCAGAAACTCTACAAGCCAAATATTCAAACTATAGAAAGAGAGAAATTATGAGCGAAGAATAATATATCCAGCAAAGATATCTTTTAGATATGAAGGAGGAATAAAGACCTTTCCAGACATACAGAAGCTAAGGGAATTTTCTAATACATGACCTGCACTACAAGAAATACTAAAGAGGCTATTCGACCACCATCAACAGGGACAATTTGTGGCAACCGTAACACAAAAAGGGGGAAAGTAAAGGCCTGAACCTGAATATGGGAATGGAGAATGTAAGTATGTTGAAGAAAATGGAATACTCTGAATATCAAACTTTCTTTTACATAAACTTAGGGGTAACCACTCAAAAAATTCCAGAACTAAAATATATACTGTAATAAAAGAAGAAACAGAGGGAAACATCATAGAATACCACCACACAAAAATAATAGACAACAACAAAAAGGCAAAGAAACAATGGAGACACAGTCTTACCAGAAAACTAAAGATAGAATGACAGGAAATCCTCACATATCAATAATCACCTTAAATATAAATGGAATGAACTCACCAATAAAAAGGCCCATAGTAGCAGATTGGATCAAACAACTAAACTCAACCATATGCTGTCTCCAAGAGACACATCTCAGATACAAGGACAAGCATAGGCTCAAAATGAAAGGGTGGAAATTGACACTCCAAGCAAATGGTACCCAGAGAAAATCAGGTGTAGCCATAATGATTTCCGATGAAACAGACTTCACTGTGAAAAAGATAACAAGAGACAAAGATGGACATTTCATAATGGTAAAGGGGACTATACAACAAGAAGATATAACAGTCATCAATATTTATGCCCCCAATCAGGAAGCATCAAAATATACCAAACAACTACTAACAGAACTAAAGGCAGATATTGACCAAAACACAATTATACTAGGGAACTTAAATACATCATTGACAGCTATGGATAGATCATCCAAACAGAAAACAAAGAATGAAATAGCAGCCCTAAATGACACATTAGATGAAATGGACATCATTGACATATATAGAGCACTTCATCCTAAAACAAAAGACTACACACTCTTTTCTAGTGCACATGGAACATTCTCAAGGATAGAGCATATATTGGGATATAAAAACAGCCTCAGCAAATTTAAGAAGATTAAAATCATAACAAGTATATTCTCTGGTCACAAGGTTTTGAAATTGGATATCAACTGCAAAAAGAAAGCAGGAAAAAACACAAATACATGGAGATTAAACAACATACTTTTAAAGAACGACTGGGTCAAAGAACAAACTAGAGGAGAGATCAAAAGATACATAGAAACAAATGACAATGAAAATACATCCTACCAAAATTTTTGGGATGCAGCGAAATCAGTTTTAAGAGGGAAGTTTATATCATTACAGGCCAAGCTCAAGAAAAAAGAAAACTCCCAAATAAATAACCTCATATTATACCTTACAGAACCAGAAAAAGAAGAACAAGTGAAACCCAAGGTGAGCAGAGGAACGGAAATAACAAAAATGAGAGCAGAACTAAATGAAATAGAGAACAAAAAGTCAATAGAAAGAATTAATGTGACAAAGAGCTTGTTCTTTGAAAAGATTAATAAAATTGACAAACCCTTGGCTAGACTCACTAAGATAACAAGAGAGAAGTCACTAATTAACAAAATCAGATATGAAAAAGGGGAAGCTACCACGGACACCACAGAAATACAAAGATCATGCAAGAATACTATGAAGGACTGTATGCCACCAAATTCAATAACCTAGAAGAAATCTACAAGTTCTTAGAAACAAATAGCCTTCCAAGGATGAACCGTGAAGAACCAGAAAATCTAAACAGACTGATCACCACTAAGGAAATTGAATCAGTCATTTAAAACCTTCCCAAAAGCAAAAGTCCAGGACCAGATGGCTTCAATAGTGATTTCACCCAAACCTTCAAAGAGGAACTACTATCAATCCCGCTCAAACTCTTACAAAGAATTGAAGAAGAGACAGTACTCCCTAACTCATTTTATGAGGCCAACATTGCCCTGATACAAAAATCTGTAAGGACAATAAAAAAAAAAAAGAAAACTACAGACCAATATCTCTGATGAATACAGATGCAAAAAATCCTAAACAAAATTCTAGCAAATCAAATACAACAATGCATTGAAAAGATTATTCATCATGACCAAGTGGGGTTCATCCCCGGGGCACAAAGATGGTTCAACATCAGCAAATCCATCAATGTGATACATCACGAAAACAAAATAAAGGACAAATATCATATGATTACATCAATTGATGCAGAAAAAGCATTTGAAAAAATACAACATCCATTTATGATTAAAACACTTAATAAAATAGATAGAGAAGGAAAATACCTTAACATAATAAAGGCCATATATGACAAGCCCTCAGCTAATCTCATAATTAATGGTGAAACACTGAAGCCCTTTGCTCTACGTTCAGGAGCACAACAGGCCTGTCCCCTATGACCTCTGCTTTTCAACATAGTGTTGGAAGTCCTTGCCAGAGCAATCAGGCAAGAGAAAGAAATGAAAGGCATCCAAATTGGGAATGAAGAAGTTAAATTATCACTCTCTGCAAATCACATGATGCTATATATAGAAAACACTAAAGACTCCACCAAGAAGCTATTAGAAACAATGAACGAATACAATAAAGTTGCCGGCTACAAAATCAACGTACAAAAATCCATTTCATTCATATATACTAACAATGAAATCTCAGAAAAAGAAATACAAAAAACAATTTCTTCTGCAATTGCAGCAAAACAAATAAAATACTTAGGAATAAACTTAACCAAGGATGTGAAGGACCTGTATGCTGAAAACTACAAGACATTTTTGAAAGAAATTGAAGAAGACACAAAGAAATGGAAAGATATTCCATGCACATGAATTGAAAGAATCAACATAGTTAAAATGGCCATATTACCCAAAACAATATACAGATTTAATGCAATCCCCATCAAAATACCAATGGTACTTTTTAAAGAAATGGAACAAAAAAATCATCAGATTTGTTTGGAACCACAAAAGACCCCGGATAGCCAAAGCAATCTTAAGAAAAAGGAACAATACTGGAGGTGTCATACTCCCTGACTTTAGCTTATACTACAGGGCTACAATAATCAAAACAGCATGGTATTGGCAGAAAAACAGACACATAGACCAATGGAATAGAATTGAGAACCCAGAAATAAAACCACATAAATATGGACAGATAATTTTTGACAAAGAAGCTAAAAACATACAATGGAGGAAAGACAGTCTGTTCAATAAATGGTGCTGGGAGAATTGGATAGCCATGTGCAAAAGAATGAAACTGGACTGCTATCTGTTACCATGTACCAAAATTAATTAAAAATGGATACAAGACTTAAGCATAAGACCTGACACAATAAACTGCATGGAAGAAAACATAGGTACTAAATTTATGGACCTTGGGTTCAAAGAGCATTTTATGAATTTGACTCGAAAGGCAATGGAAGTAAAAGCTAAAATAAACGAATGGGACTATATCAAACTTAAAAGCTTCTGTATAGCAAAAGAAACCATCGACAAAATGAAGAGGCAACCAACTGAATGGGAGAAGATTTTTGCAAACAGTGTCTCTGATAAGGAGATAATATCCAAAATATGAAAGGAACTCATGAAACTCAACAACAACAACAAAAAAACAACCCAATTGAAAAATGGGCAGAGGACCTGAAGAGACATTTCTCCATAGAGGACACACAAATGGCAAATAAACATATGAAAAAAAGCTCAACATCACTAATCATCAGAAAAATGAAAATAAAAACCACAATGAGATATCACCTCACCCCAGTCAGAATGTCTATCATCAACAACACAAATAGTAACAAGTATTGGAGACGCTGTGGAGAAAAAGAAAGCCTCATACTCTTTTGGTGGGAATGCAGACTGTTGCAGCCATTATGGAAGCAGTGTGGAGGTTCCTCAAAAAATAACAAATATAATTACCATATGACCCAGCAATCCTTCTTCTGGGTATCTACCCAAAAAATCTGAAAGCATTTATACATAAAGACACATGTGCTCCAATGTTCATTGCAGCTTTGTTTACGGTGGCCAATACATGGGAACAATCAAAACGTCCTTCGATAGATGAATGGATAAAGAAGTTGTGGTATATATACACAATGGAATACTATTCGGCAGTAAGAAAAGATGAGACAGGAACATTTGTGACAACATGAATGGATCTTGAGAGTATAATGCTAAGCGAAATAAGTCAGACAGAAAAAACAGAGAACCCTATGATTTCACTAATGTGTGGTATATAAACCAAAAACAACAAAAGAACAAGACAAACAAATGAGAAACAAAAACTCATAGACA
Source organism: Rhinolophus hipposideros (assembly GCF_964194185.1). Lineage (NCBI taxonomy): Eukaryota > Metazoa > Chordata > Mammalia > Chiroptera > Rhinolophidae > Rhinolophus > Rhinolophus hipposideros. Next base: position 47,284,617 of record NC_138047.1, on the reverse strand, counting down.
CAGAAAATAGTTTAGTGGTTTGAGGATAAGGAGGTGGGGGGTGGTAGATGAGGGTAAAGGGGATCAAATATATGGTGATGGAAGGAGAACTGACTCTGGGTGGTGAACAGACAATGGGATTTATAAATGATGTAATACAGTATTGTACACCTGAAATCTATGTAATTTTACTAAAATTGTCACCCCAATAATTTAATATATATATAATCATATTATAGTGTTCTACTATTAAGGTGACTTCAGAGAATATGCATTAATAGCTATTGTATGCTTATATGACTACTATCAATATTGAATAAGGAGATTTTATAAATTCTTAATTGGAAATCATCAAGGAAATTTTAGGTTTACTTTCCCTGACATATCCTATAATATCAATAATATTTCATATTTTATGGTGAAATAATTAACAAATATGTTTCATTTACTGTGTCCTGGCTGCTGTATAGATTTCAATCTCTCTAAAAATCACTAAAAATAAAATTGTCTTTAGTATGTTTTCCTTAGCTAATTATACTTAATTCTAATTCTAATTATTACACTTATAAAATCTGTGTAAAAAATAAAAATACAATTAAAGCTAAAGTTTTCTTTAATGGGATCTGCTGAAATGTTCTGCAAGTGAATGTCTTCTATAAAATACTTTCTGAGGCTACTTGGGAAAGTCTTCATAATTACTCTCTTCGGCTAACTGGGGAAAAAGATATCTGTGTCGATTGTTGCCTGAGTAACAATCTTTTCTATCATCTGTACCCCACTTGCCTTTATTCAAAAATATTTCTATGTTGTTTTCATTTTCTCCACAAACTATATCCCCATTGTTAATCATATATTTGGCAATAGCAACTCTTGTTAAAGATATTAATTTGTTTTCTTTTAGATGGTGACCTAGATATAATACTGTAGACTTTCTCAAGAATAGATTAACTATTTTCTATTTCTTCTGAAAGTAAAAGATGCATCCTATATTATAATTCCAGAAAAATTAAGCCATATTCTTTTAGGCAAATTATCACATTGCACCCACCAAAAAAACAAACAAACAAAAAACACAACAAAAACCTGTATTCATTTGGTTTTTAACTCTTTAAATTAAATATTTTCAATGCATACGCTGTCAAATCAGGAAATATCATAATTATTCATATTCACTACAGAGAATATGGTGAATGGGACAGATAATAATGGATTGAAGTGGAAGTAAAAAAAACAGTACTACAGAATTGAGGTTTTCTGAATAATTACAATTGGAATTCATTATGTAGAACACACACACACACACACACACACACACACACACACATATATATATATGTATATGTATATACATACACACACACACACACACACACACATATGAGGCAGAAATCAATTAGGTTTTCTGACCCAATAAGTTTGTTTAATGAAAATAGGGAGAATAAATTGGGGGAGAAAGTTCAAGAATTGTTTTTCCTCATTACAAATGCCTACTAGTATGGCCTAAAAATATTTATCTTCCATACAGGTAGCAAAACTAATCTCTCAAAGTTTGATGGAATTTTTAATCTCATTGCTTTATAATTGGCAGTGAAGCACTGATAATGTAGAATTGAACACTAGATTGTATCTAAATTACAACTCAAAATATTTATTTAATAATATACTTGTGCTTGAGTTGTAATTCTCCTTCGAAATCTGATACTTATAAAGGGACAAAAACAAGATCATTATATGTTATAGAATATGTTCTACTTCTTGTGATATATCTACTATATTTCTTGACGTGATTAAGGAAAGTTTTCTTTTTTAATGTCAACTGCAAATGTTTGAAAGATGTTATGTGTTAATAAGGAAGTACATTGAAAAATGCTGTTCCAGTCAGAATTCTTCTGATTGCAAGTGACAGAAATCCAAATAAACTAACTAAAACAGAAAATGGCATTTATCCTGAAGTGACTCACATAATTAACAGAAGATAAGCAGGAATCATCTAGTAATGTGAAAATTTTCTACCCCAACCCATGTTTTTCTTCTTTTCTCTGCTTGGCTAAATCCTTTCCTACTGCAGTCAAACTTTCTCCATCCCTCTCTCTCTAAGCTCTAATATACCATATTCCAGAGAAGGACTCTGACTGGCCTGGATTGGGTCATGAATCTACCTGTAAATTACTTTTTCTGACCACAGACATGGGTGATATGGTTGATTTGGGATACTGGCACAACCCTATAGCTATATTGTGATTGAAAATCCTTCAGAAAAATGTGATTTGAGTTGGGGGAGTAACAGTTTTTTTGTTTGTTTGTTTGTTGTGTTTTTTTTTTTTGTGTGTGTGTGTGTGTTTTAAGAGGGGTGTCTATTATAAAAAGTAAAAATAATTACAGGAAGAACAAAATTTAGAAGACCTTAATATTTCACATTTTATAAATTTTATTTTTAATAGGCAATAACTGATTAAGGTAGAACATGAATTTTGAAAAAGAAGAAAGCAAACAAAGAAGATGCCTAACAGAATTGCTCTTATTTATGTATTCATTAGGTTGAAGATTACTCTGTGAAGGTACAAAATAAAATTTCTTCTCTATAGACATTTTCTTGCCTATAGCACATATGACTTCAAACATATTACCACTTCAACTTATCAGAAACAAGAAGGGTAATGGAATAAAATACCATAAATTCTATGCGAAAATCATGACGTTTCTACATTGAAAGCGGCATAGCTTGCCTCTTTTCTCTGTCCCTATTTCTACTTAATGGTGAATCTTTTGAATATCACTGGCTCTGGAATATGACAGTCACTTTGTGAAAAGTGCTGCAGATTACAAGTGTTGTTGAGATACGCTTTGCATACTTGTGTAGATTGGCTTCCCACATTGAATTCTATTTGAGACTTAGATTGGTTGAATCTTATAACTCAAAATTATACTTGGAAAGTAAAACAAAGAAAACATACAAAGAAACCCTTCATTCACTGATTTTGCATGACTCTAGTGATCTTTATTTAAAAGATTATAGTTCAAACAAAAGCATCTTGGTAATATCAATTCATACTTGCAACCAGTATGTTACTTTTCCTGTTTAAATAATCAAAACTACATAGACAACTCTGAAATTAGATTTCAAAATCAGACAACTACTTTGGTTTGGCCCAGCATAGATTCTGATAAATCATCCCTTTCAACATAGTGCGACTTTATAAGCCAAAAATAAATTAAATCTATTAAGTTCCTGATCAGATATACATTATGTTTTCTTCCTATTTCAGTATCATTAGATTTCTCTTCAAGATATTGGCACAATATTTAATAAATGTTGGATAGTTGGAGCATTCAGGCATCTAAAACCAGCTCATTTCGTCTTTTTGTACAATATATGTAGTCTAATATTCATTCAGAATGTGCTTAACCTCAGAATATCTCAAATGGGAATGAAAGCAAAATAGTCCACCAATGTGTGGAAAATCTTTCTTTATTTTTTGTAATACAAATAACCATGAGGGGTATTATTTGTAATAATGCTACACTGCCACCTTGTGGAGTGACTAGATGAAATCCCATTAAATAAATATCACTGGTCAGTTGCTACCCATGGAGCTCAAACAAGTCTCTCAAGGATGAAGGTAAGAGCTAAATAAGTGTTATATAGGTAATTTACAACTACATTAATGGATACATTGTGGTAACAGATAATATAGTTTATGAGTAGATTCCTTACAAAAAAATTACCCAAATGTAAACTTCTCCATAGAGGGATTTATTTAAAAAATTATTATATGCTGTGAAGTGCATTTTACTTGGAGAACAGAAAGTATCAGAATTCAAGTTCTGATCTACCGTTACTAGTTCTTTATATTATTATGCTTTGACCTTAGTTTTCCAATTACGAAAATGATGAAGTTATACTTTTTTATTCTCTAAAAAAAATCAATACTATTATTCATTGTATGTATAATTCCACTTTTATTAATTATGTCATATATACATTCTGTGAGTTATACTTTGATTTTTTCTTTACATACAAACTATTTGCCAGGCAATGTACTTAGAAATTAGTCACGAGACAAAAAATAATCCAATATGATATTATCTCTGTTTATCATGCCTACTGTCTAGTAAAATGTCAGTCAAATTCAATTATAGTAAAAGATCACTAGTTAGGAAAAGCTTAATCCTCTCAGTTAAAAGTACGAATGATATATATTTCAAAGTCCAATTATATTATTTTCAATTATAAATCACAAAAGATAATTACGTAAAGTATTAGATTTATTTTAATAAATTTTATGTTTGTTTGTTTTAGTAAAAGGATAAATGTCTAAGACATTTGAAGTAACGATGTACAAAATAAGCATTGTAAATAAAAGGAGATAAAATGAGTTTTATAAAATTCAAATTTCCACAATCAAATTTTTACAATACAAATATATCTCTAGATTTGCTTAGAGAAGGCAAATGCTAAATTAAATTTAGACTGAATTCTAAATTATTCAACTATAATTAAGATAATATTTATGTAAAAATTGATAAAATATTTATTTTATGCTTTTAGAAATGGAAATATTCTAAAATATGTAACGATCGTGTTTTTAGCCCATTTATAAATATCAGATTTGGGAGAATCACTAAACTATTACCAATAGAATCTTAATAGAGGTAATTCTCAATAATATTATAATATCATAGGTAATGATTGCCTTTTACATGTGTCCGTATGTGTGAATGTATATGAGCAATAACTTGTATTATAACTTGTGTTTGCTATATGTAGCTTTTTCAAGGTACCATTAGCCCAAATTCATATCCCTTCTATGCTAGCTACCTTTGGATTTCATTTTTGTTTCTCTACTGAATAATTGAACAATATCATGATGGCACATATGTGCCAGACATGCCATCATCACTCTTCTTTCCCAACCTCCTGGTTGACATCAATAATTAATAATGATATTTTTCCTTGCTAATTATCACGTTTTTTAATTAGCCTCTTCCCAACTGATTATATTGATCAAAAATGGCATGCAAATTAAAACTCATTGATTATTTCCAAAAATTGTGTTCAGTATTGAGAGGTCAACTGCATTAGTCCATCCCACTTATATTTATTTCATCTTTCTACAAGTTAAAGAATTATTCTTGTCTGTATTATTTACTGAAATTCATTTTCATATTTCAGAATGCCATGGCTTGACCAAATGAAATCTAACTGAGCAAAAGATACTGCTAAAAAATACAAAGAAGGGAAACATTATACCAAAAGAAACAGAGACATGATTCCAAATACTAGATTTATGGAATGCTTTGGGGGGAAAAATATCATATATTTGTCAACATATGTATATATATATATATATATATATATGTATATATATATATATATATATATATACATATATATATATATATATATATATATATATGATTATAAGTTGTTTTCTTTTTTATTGAAATTTAATCCCAATAAAGGTAGGGACTATGTTCATCTTGCTCACCATTATACATCTAACACAGTAGTACCTCGTTTTTTGAACATCTCCGTTGACAAACATTTCAGTTTACGAATGCTGTAAACCTGGAAGTATATGCTTCGGTTTTCAAACATGCCTTGGAAATCGAACATGTCACTCAGCTTCCACTGAGTGCAAGATCCTGAGGCTTAGCTGTTGGCTGTTTTCGAACTTTTCAGAACTTGAATGGCCTTCTGGAATGGATTACATTAGAAAACCGAGGTACCACTGTACCTAAAACCTTGTATGGTGCATTGATGATCCTTAGTAACTATTTGTTTGAATACACAAATGCATGATTCATTAAAGGAATACTCATAACTACCATGATAGGGCAAATATGGGATAGATAGCATGGATGAACACAATAGGATCTGCCCTAGCCTGGAAAAACAAGGAAAGCACCCTAGAAGAAATGGTCTTTAAACTGTGCCTGAAAGATGCCTAAGAGTTATCTATGCTAAGAAGAGAAATGTGAAAATATTCCAAGTAAATCTATTGGCATATATAAAGTCCTGGAGGTCAAGAAGAATTAGTTGTATTCAAAAATTAAAAGTGAAATATTACTGGAGATTAATGTGAAGAGCAGAAGTCACAATAGGAGAGTCTAGAGGCATAGGCTAGAGACAAAGAGTCCTTAAAGTTATAGAGAAGAGTTTGAACATTATTCCCAGGAAACTTGAAAGCACTGAAATGTAAACAGGGAGTGATATGATTCACTTTTCATTTCAGAGGTGTCACTTACTCTAATTGATTGTGATTGTACTAAATAGGTAAAAACTGGAGGGAAGCAATACAAGTAGAGATAGAAATAAGTCCAGGCAAGAGATTATGGTGGCCTGGACTCAGGTGATCCTGGTGGGGATAGAGAAAAGTAACTGGTTCCTTATTTGGACAGATGATGGTGCACTGAACAGAATTAGAAATTGTGAGAGGAGCCGGTTTGTTGATTTAGATGAAACTAGGAGAATAGCACTAGTTAGTTCCGTTTTGAACACGTTGAGTGTTTGATATATCCAATAAATATAACAGGTTGGCAGTTTGATATACAAAATATGTCTATCACACACACACACACACACACACACACACACACACACACACACAGAGGGTACCAAAAAATGTATACACATTTTAAGAAAGGAAAAAACATGATTAAAATTGTAATACTCAACAATACTGATAACAAAAGATAAATACAAGTCACACTTGACTTCTGCAACTATAAGAGGTGCCAAAAGTGGTTACCATCACAGTAATTTTAATAAAGTTTTTTCTTTTCTAAAAATGTGTATGCAATTTTTTGGCACCCTCTATGTGTGTATATATATACATATATATATGTTTGTATATATAATTATATATAGTATATGAATATAATTTTTATAATATCTGTATATGCTTGAGAAGCATCATATAGATAATAAATTGTTATAAATGAGTGACTATCATTGTCAAAGTGTGAGGATGAAGAAGACATAATGGAGAGTGCTAAAATATAATTCCAGAGAGACAAGAGAAAAAACAAAAAGGTAAAGTATAATGGAAGACCCCAATCCCAAAAGACAGAGAGAAGAGGAGAGTGAGAAAAAGATATTTAAATGTGTCTTAAATGGGATAATTGGAAGCTGAGATAAACTGCTATATATATTTACATGCATATAACCATGTTATTAGCCTACAAAAAAATAAAGTTATCAATCACCAATATAGATTTTTAAAGTAACGAGTATAAAATATATCCAGGGCAACTGAGTATTTGGTGGAATAAATATATGAATATATTTAATATTCATAGGTAACTATAAATGGATCATGACTGGATCATGATAACTGAGCACTGAATAAACTGTATATGTTGGAGCAAAATCTGGGAAGCTACAGGTTTACTCTTTTAACAATATACTGAATCTCTTCTGATTAGTATAAGAGTATATTAAAGTTCAGAATCTAGTCCACCATTCATTTGCCTAAAATACATAAATATTGTTAGATTCTGAAAATAAGCTGACTTAAAAATATAGAAAGCAATCTAGGAATGTTTCAAAACAATAGCATGCCTAATTCATTATTTTTGTTTCAATCTAGTAAATGCAATTAAAAAATTATATATATATATATATATATATATATATATATATATATATATATATATATATATAAGAAATATAGTAAAAGTACCATAAATTTATCTTTATGATCCACATTTTGATTTGAGCATAGTGATATATAACCCTATTAGGAACATTATTATACTACCCAAGAAAAGTGATCCTATAGCATCTCATAGTTGCTTCCCTTATATTAGATGTCAATCAAAATCCTAATTAATGTACCCCAATGTTCTTATTCACAAAGCAAATCCCAGGGTCTACCTGAGAGCCTTAACACCATGAAAAAATCCTCCATTCCTGTTTTGTCACCCCACTGAGATCTACGCTCATTATCACTTCCTCCTCTGCCTTCCAATGCTGTTAATGTTGAGAATTCTACTGATTCTTTAGTCTCGAAATTTTTGAACTCTAGATTTTCTAGTCTGTTGCCAAGGAAGTATGCCAGATGGGACAAGGCTGAGAAGAGGACATGATCATTGATGGTAGAAGTTGCTGTGTACTATGCAAGATATACTTTTAATCTTCAGACCAAATTGGCATTTTTTTTAAGTCACTGTAGAGATTGATTGACCCACAGAAGCTTTGCTACTGTCAGTATTTACAACTCTGACCGACAGTGTCAAAGTCAATAGATACATTCAACCACATCCAATAGCAATAAAATTAGCTGGAAGCAGGCAAATATAAAATCTCTCATTGTTAATATTGATTTATCCTGAAGAAAATATTTCATTTTCTTAAAGTGTAAACTGGAATATTTCTGAGAGTAAAAGCCAAAACATTTTTTTTCCAATAAAATACATTTTTCCCCCCAGAGGCACACCTGCATGATAGAGATTTTTAAAATGAACAGTAGTAAAATGTCATCATTTTTTGATTTGCATTCATTCATTCATTTTAATTACTGACTGTTATATATCAGTACATAAACTGATATATAATTTAGTTATATACCATTTATTTATAATTATTAAAATTATTTATAATGATTAATAAATAAAAATCGATTTATTAAGCATCTATTTAATAAATATGTTATGTTAAGCAATGGATGGGGAGAAGCTATACCATTTCCTCATTCTAGGCATTGCCTCAACTTTCACTTTATAGTTAACTGTGAAAGTTTACCATAACAGAATAAAAGAAAAGCAATGCTCATTAAATTACATCTAAGGTCAGCTTTCTGATTCCTACTCTTTTAGAATTTCACTGGTTATTATGATTACTTTTCTTTAAATTACTTCTTGAAGATATAAAACATTTGGAGATAGTTGGAACTCCCTGCATCTCTGCCAACTATTATTCTAAACCAAGGAAACCATTATCTGAAATTATTTGCTTTTTATTCTCATATATGTTTTTATACTTGTATTATAAATGTATTAACTCCTACAGTATATAAATTCTTATCTTCACTTTTTAATATCTGTCTATCTATAGTAGTTTGCATTATCTATATTCTTATTTTTGTGAGTATGAGATTCATTTATTTTAAACATTTATTCATATTAACATATGTAAAAGTTATAAAATTCCTTGGTGTGATTATGCTACAGAGTAATCATTCAGTTTTTGGTGAACATTTGGGAATTTTCCACTACGCTGCTATCACAAAATTGTTGCATTGAACAATCATTTACGGACTCCTTTGCACATATGAATGAGATTTGCTGGGGTTTATACCTATGTATATAATTGCTAAAATATTGAATATATGCATGTTGAACATCACTATGTATTGACAGGTTTCTCTCAAAAGTACCAGTTTACATTCCAACTAGTAGTCTATCAGTTTTTAGTGGGTGGAAAATTAGTGAGTCAATTTATCCAATGGTGTTAGACTTTTCAGAATTCTTTTTTCCTTTTTTGAGTCAGCTTTACTAACTTATAACTTCCAGGAAAGGTTTTTTCATGTGTTTATTTTAGAAAAAAAAGTTTATTGATTTTAATAAGTGTCATATATGTACTTATGCCTTGATTTTCATTCTTTCATTATTTTCAATTTGTCCATTATTTAAATTAATAAATAATAATATTTGAATAAAAATAAGGTAAATTATGAGGAAAATTAATTATTTTTTATATTTCCTTATGATGTTTTTTAGGGAAATAAAAAGAAACCCATCGAGTTGTAAACCTTATATTTGTCCTTAGTTTCATTTCTCTCTTTCCACTAGGCAAACAATAATTTTCTGGCTTTTGTGCATATTCTTTTTTACTCAACATTATACTTTAGAGATTGGTCTGTGTTGATAAATGGAAATCTAGTTCATTAATTTTAACTGTCAAATATTATTCCCTTGTGTGAATAGATGGACATTGTTTTACCATTCCTCCTCTGACAGGCAATATGAAGCCTCTGGCAATGCGCCTCAGGATGCAGAGCCTTGGATATGCCCATATTTACTCGGGAATGACAGTGACTTTGGCAGGGCTCTCTTTGACTGTGTATATCTAGATATAGATAGATATAGACTATATATATAAATATATATATATATATATATATATATATATATATATATATAACTGTCATATTGTTCATTCTTATCCTATAAGCTATTTACAAGTCCATGTTTTGTTTTACTGTATTATTTAATGGGCGTTTATTTCATAGAGTTATGGGTTGCCCTGTTTAATAGCATACTGTCACAATTGGCCCCTTATATTTGGGGCCATTTATGTTATTTTATTTCCCCTTTACATTCCAGATACAAACTCATATTTTTTCCCCACTGTAAATCCTACATTAATAGATTTGACATAGGTCATTTACTATGAATGTTACTGAAGGCAGAAAGAATGGAGTCATGGGGAGAGAGGGGGCGGAAGGGAAGGAAGTGGTAAGGGGAGGCAAAGGAGGGAAAATCATCCTTAAGAAAAATTGCAGCTACCAGACCAGCCAGAACTAGATTTCAGTGACCAAGAGCAGATCCAGGATGGCATCTTGACCCTCAAGGTGAACTTTAGCTAATTATAATGGATTATAACATTATTAGCAATGCAGTTAGGGAAAATCTCCACATTCTGTGCCACCATGACAGTTCCAACAAGAGCCAAATTAGAACAGAAAGCCCTTCTCTCAACAGGAAGAAGTGATCAGTGAGGATCCCACCTAGGAAAGCCTATAACACCACCTGTGATTCTTGAATGTACCGTGTTTCCCTGAAAACAAGACCTAGCTGACCATCAGTTCTAATGCGTCTTTTGGAGCAAAAATTAATATTATATTATATATGACCCGGTCTTATTTTACTATAATATAAGACCGGGTCATATGTAACATTGATATGATATGATATGATATGATATGATATGATATGATATGATATGATATAATGTAAGACTGGGTCTTATATCACTTTTTGTTCCAAAAGACGCATTAGAGTTGATGGTCCAGCTAGGTCCTATTTTTGGGGAAACACGGTATCATGCCCTCATTTTAGAAGTAATAAATTCTTAAGTCTCTTTATTCTTCAGGACAGTTGCTCTTATCCAGGCCTGCCTGCTCTCCCTTCTCAAGTGTGTACTGTCCGTTTTTCATAAATTCACTGCTTGCTTGGCTTATTCAGGGAGCTCTTGAACTCTTCCCTGTGATGATACCAAGAACCCGATTTTCAGCAATGGGAACTCATGCTTATGAAATCTATTTGGGACATTTTGAATGCATGAGGTTTTATTTTTGTAAATTATTACATATCATACTATAAATTTAACTTTATTTATTGACCTTTTCACTTAAAGTATATTTTAGTATCTACATACATTGCTCTAAACAAACTAGTTTTCTTTCTAATCTAGTATTCCAAAGTACACTTATAACAACTGTTATTTAGCTGTACTCCTGGAGATGAACTTCTAATTTCCCTCCAACTCTCCTTCTTGAATTCTTAAAAATCACTTTTCATCCAAAATCCCAGTCACACTGCACCTTCCATATATTTGGTCCATGATGATGAGAAAAATGTCATTTTTGTTTTGGATACTGAGTTAAAGGAGCACTACATTGCTTGCTTTTTGCACCTCATGGGGGCTCAATGATACATTTCATCTCTTACAGTAAGCTTTGGGTACAGAGATCCCTGCTCCTATATCCTATTCTGAATCCCTCCCTCATAGGAGACCACAAGTCATCTTTATATTAAAGCTCTGACTTTATTTGGTCTCTTAATCTGGTACTTGAGGCTATCTATTTCTTTTAAATTAGGCTTTTTTTGGGGGGGTATAATTTATCTAGTATTTCTATTTGACATAATGAGATAAGGGCACTCTGTGCACCACCTGAGTTTATCCTGTTGCTAAAACTTCCCCAAGCATTGCTTTCCAAAATTTAATTCATTTACAAAGCTGGCCATTGAGAATTTTAACTCATGAGAACATATGATACTGTCAGTACAACAGTAGCATACTTAGAATAAAATCAGTTATGTATCAAAATTAGTCATTTATCCTTTTACGCAGAATAGGCACTACAGGGATAGAACACATTGCAAAATGCACCTCCTGGAGTTGTAAAATGTGGCAGTATGGTAGATGATAAGAACAACTACTGGCAAAATAGAAATACTCATAATAAGGAAACTTTTTATAAAATCAGTTTTTCTGTGATCAGGTGGATAACAATAAATCTGAGCAAATATTATTACAGTATTACAGTTTGGAAGGAAAAGAAACGAGAGTTTTTAATCAGCACTGCCTTTATTCTTGGGTTCTTTTTCCTATTTTCTTCTCTCCAAAGCAAAGTTAGGATGTCAAACATCAGTTTATAAAGAAAAAAAAAAATCCACATTGTGTTCCATGTATCTTAATAGGTTCATTGTTGGTCTTATAATGTATTTATTAAAGTTAAATGGTTGTCAGATCATTTGAAAAATGAGAGGGTGGAGGAAGTGGGTAAATTTGAAAGATTACCTACTTGTTCTGTAGCAATTTTCTGAAACTGTTTTGACAGGAATAGCATTTTAATAGTTTTTATTTATTTATTTATTTATTTATTTATTTATTTATTTATTTATTTATTTATTTATTTATTTATTTATTGTTTTCCCCAGTAATTGCTATTGGCAAGCAGAGGTATGGCAGTACTAAAAGAAAACTAAATGTAGGAGTCATATGATCACTTGACTTTGACTTTCAGAGCTCTATCTGGATGTGCTGACAGTGAAGAAAGTAATCTATAAATGATTTTTGTCTACGAGAGTGTTTAAGGGTTCATTATTATAATATTTCATTTGATTGGAGAATAAAACTCATAATTGTTTATTTTGATTAGTAGTAATTTTTAAGCTAACTTAAGAATATGTACCTTAACGTTCATTTAAGATAATTTGAGGCTTCAGAAATCCCAGATAAACAAGGTTGCATTTAGATTTAGACATAGGATGACATTTATTCAAAATAAGTTAGGGCTAGAAGACACTGATTCAAAATAGAGGAATTTAATTTAATAATGCTACTCATACTGAAAAACAAATATTAGAGAATATCCTTTGTATAACATGCTTTGAAAGATGAGAGTTGTGAGAACTTCATGAAGTTGGATAATAGAATTTTAGTTTTGGTTGAGGAATTACAACAAACTGTAAAATCAAATCAGTCATTTTGTTCCTTAAAAATTAGTGCTATAAAAATAAGAATTTTCAGCTACCTAAAAAAATGGTGAAAAGAAAAATACTGAATTGTCATATTTGACATCTATAATGGTATTTTATTTATATTGTAAAATAATATGTACACAATAAATGGCTCAAATAATTGGAAATAGGGGAATAGTAGAACAAACGTATAAAAGTCTATACATTTATACAAAACTAATATTATAGAAGTCCAACTAAAACATACTTAGCCTGATAGTCTTAGGTTGGTGCAAAAGTACTTGGGCTTTTTTGCAATTATTTTTAACCTTTTACACCTCAATTACTTTTGCTAAACCTAATATGGCATATAGCAGGTATGTGTGTGTGTGTGTGTGTGTGTGTGTGTGTGTGTGTGTGTGTGAGAGAGAGAGAGAGAGAGAGAGAGAGAGAGAGAGAGAGAGAGAGAGAGAGAGAGAGAGAGAGAGAGAGAGAGAGGTAATAAGCTGGTGGAATACTGGAGTGGTTTGCTATTTGCTATTGATTTGTTGATAATAGAATAACAGAAACCTTGGAGATCATATGACTTAACCCATAGCTCTGAAGTTTGTTGGTGACTCAAATATCTTGAATAAATGTGTAATTGAATGTTGCCACCTCAAGACTTTCAGGGACAATATGTTATTATCATCAAAGCCAAAAAGATGTTTTATTTTGTTATTGCTATATGTAGCTAAAATCTCTTTTGCTTTAAGTTGATTGACTTTGTCTTGTATGTATCCCTACGTGGATAGGGAGAACTTAGCATTTTTTTTTTCCTCTCAAATGCACAGACACATCAAGGCAATTGAGCTTGGTTTTAGCTACATCTTTACTCTCCAGCTACCACTTTTCAGAAGCATTTACCTTCATTTTTCTTGTTTGTTGATTATTTAGCTATGCAAGGTTCCTTACTTCTCATGAAAGTCAATATCTTACTTCATAGAAACATTTAGCTGCCCCTTGTGTAAGTTTGACATTTCTCAGTGCCATTGAAGACTTCTTCCATAGTCCTTGAATAAAGCCACCTAATGGGAAGGACTGGATAAAGCATTATAATAATAAAGTAAATATGAACCTTTAATCAGACTAATTTATTTTTTCTGATCCTACTTGCCAAATTCCTTTTTAATAATTTTGGTTTTAGCTACATAGAACTCATGTATATGCCTAAGAAACTGCCTTCGTAAATTTGACATCATTAGATTAGGAATTAAAGCTATGTTTGTTTTTTTCCTTTCTGGTCTTAGAGTGGAAAATAATGCATAATGCAAGTCATCTGTGAGAACTTGTTGATGCTCTCTTATAACAATTCTGTTCCAACGAAGATTTGAAAAACTCTGTTTGACTTTGTGTGTTATACATTAATTGTAGTACATTTTCAGGGTGGGCACTCCAATGGGTGTCCTCTGCAACTTTATAAACTTTTAGCTTTTCACTTGAAATTTGAGAATTGGAATTCAAAACTCTGTTTGACTTTGTGTGTTATATATTAATTGTAGTACATTTTCAGGGTGGGCACTCTAACGGGTGTCCTCTGCAACTTCATAAACTTTTAGCTTTTCACTTGAAATTAGAGAATTGGAATTCAAATCCTAGTATAATGGGTTCTTTCTATTTGTGAGATTCTTGAGGAGAGAAATTATGTCTTATTCTATATCAACTCTTGTATAGAGCAAATGAAAATAAAAATTGCTGAAAGGGTTACTGAAAAAATTTTTAAAATATAAATCTTTTTAAAGTATAATGGGTAACATAGATAATGAAATCTAATAAATTCTTATCACTTCATCTGATAGTCTGTGGAGGCAACTGAAATGAAATCTTGAGATACGATTACCAGCAATGACTATCATAAATTGTAGTGTTATTTGCTATGGAGAGGCAAAAACTCACTTTCTAAACTTAAATATATATATGAATATTATGGAATTGAATTTGTATCCTTTAGGAGAAAGAAGTACCATAGATGGAAGAGCTAGGGAGGTATTCAGGCATTTTTTTCATGATAAAATGTCGTGAAGATTATATTAGTTGCAGGAATATTTGTTCTTTTCTTTCTTCCTAATTCTTTTCAAATTTAAATTTACACAACTGTTCCTACTGAATATGACCACAATCTATCTTTCAGTAGATCTAGGCTATATATTTATTTTACAGAAAATTCATTATCTATAACAAAAAAATAATCCCAAACCAATTAATATATAATTCTGGAAAGTTGATAGTATCTATTATTATTGGGTTGGTTTTAATTTCTGTCCAAAAGACATAAGGATCAATGATACAATGATGGAAGGAGAACTGACTCTGGGTGGTGAACACACAGTGGGATTTATAGATGATGTAATACAGAATTGTACATCTGAAATATATGTAATTTCGCTAACAATTGTCACCCCAATAAATTAAAAAAAAGACATAAGGAAATTTATTCTGTAAATTTCACCACATTTCCCCTAAATACTTCTCTCTCTCTCTCTCTCTCTCTATATATATATATATATATAGAGAGAGAGAGAGAGAGTAATTTTTATATATATATATATATATATATATAGAGAGAGAGAGAGAGTAATTTATATATATATATATATATATATATATATATATATATACACATAGCGAGAGAGAGAGAAACGATATATATATATATATGTATATATATATATACATATATATATATATATAATTTTGTTACTTTAGACTCATAAACTCTCTAACAATTAATTGCAATTAATGTCAAAGTGAGTGGGTAATTGGTAATCACTGATAATCAAAGCCAAACTTCAAACTTGGTACTTTAGAGAAGAAAAAAAAAAAGAATCCCTGTAGATGTCATGATAATTCTACTTTACTTTGCTTATGAGAGATCTTTGATGGAGTGTGAGCTCACAATATAATTAGTTGGCCTTTCTATCATGTGAACATTTGTAATATGTGCTTTGGAGGCATGATGATGGGGAGAAAGCATAAAACATTTTAATATGTAAGCAAGTTTCACCCATCTGTGAGGAAAACAGATGACTTATGAGGCCTATCTCCCTATAATTAAAAACTGTATACAGACCTTCTGTGGTTTCAGAAGACACAATGTTGGGCTAACTCATAGAATTGTGAGAATATATCCTGTTAAAGCAAGTAATGAAATTAGTGAGTTACCGACTATCTATTAAGTGTGTAACATGTTTATTATAACAATTATGGATGTCTTATTGTTGTTGTTCTGTTTTATTTTTACTGTTTCAATGATTTTTATTTTGGACTTTTGCTCCAGTCCATCACTACTTTTTAGTTACCAGCTGGAAGCATTGATCTGGCCTAGTCTTTAGGCTGAGGACTTACCACCCATCCAACCAAACCACTGGCTACATCCCATGAATTGGTTGGTATACAGTTGAACCTCTGGCTATTTCTTGTTCCAAGAAAAATAAACAACCAGATGCTCTGCTCAAATTCTGCCCATTGGGAGGATTTCTGTTCAGTGCTGTCATTCATGGGATTAGCGAGGCTTATGGGCATTGGGGCCATTTCCTCATGTTTTACTCTTGCTACGTTCCCTTCTCTCTCTCCGGCTATATCTATGGCTTGATTAGGGAAGTTTTCTACAATCAGTTGATTAAGAAAGAGTAAATGTGCCTGGTTAACACATGGTTTTGTGCAGTTTATAAGCACTACCTAAAAGTGGACTGCTGCAGCACTGCAGCTCCTTCCTTCTTGAGATATTCATGAAGGGCAGTGCTGAACAGAAATCTTCCCAGTAAACTGATTTATTTTCAGGCCCTGCTTAAGTCTCATCAGGTATGTGTCCTGTTTACCCGAAAATAAGACCTAGCTGGACAATCAGGTCTAATGCATCTTTTGGAGCAAAAATTAATGTAAGACCCAGTCTTATTTTACTATAAGACCCAGTACAACATAACTAATATAATATAATATAATATAATATAATATAATACCCAGTCTTATTTTACTATAAGACCCAACCTTGTATAATATAAGACCAGATCTTATACTAATTTTTGCTCCAAAAGACTCATTAGAGCTGATTGTCTGGTTAGGTCTTATTTTCAGGGAAACACGGTACAACTTCCATTTGATGATGGAGTGCTGCTATGCTCACCCGGTTTTATGGCTCAGTGGGTCAGACATGGTGCCCAGTTGCCCAGTTCATGGTGGGCAACTCAGTAACTTGGTGGCCCATGGTTAAACATTCAGTTGCTTCTTAGTCCCACTAGCGAGCAAAAAGTTGTTTCTTGAAAAGAGAGTAGCTACCTGCAGAAGATGGCCGGATTTTGCCCCCAAATCCTAAGGGTCTGAACTATGATTCACATATAAGAGCCTGTCGAAAGCTAAAAATAGCATCTATTTCTGCCACTGACACTTCAAGCACCATTGGATCTGCTGAATAATATGGCCAAAAAGGTAGAGAGTTGTCACAACTGACTGGACTTATTGCAGAGCCTTCTCGTGTTCTAGGCCCCATTATAATTTGCACTGAATTTGAGCCACTTGTAGTTTGAGGCTCTAGATTTGTATTTTAGTAATCTCAACTCTGCAACTATGAGATAAGGTTTTTGTTTTTTGTTTTTCTGATTGTTTTCAGAGAAGATATAGACAATTTTAGCTCATTTATGTGGTGTTTGAGTAGGAAATGGGAAGACTTGAGCTTCTTCTTCTTCTTCTTCTTCTTTTTTTTTTTTTTTCTTTTCCCCTTAATTTGTCAAGTGCATTTTTGGAGCAAATAGCCAGTTTCATTTTACTTGTTAGTTTGACAAAACTTTTCTAAGTTAACCAATACATGCTTCTTAAATATTTGAAACTTGCTTCTTTTAAGTATTTGATTTGGAGTATCCAAAGGTGATATTTTGCCTACCTCTACTCTTCATCATACCATGAACTGTCATAGCTCTCTTTACTATTGGAAATAACCTTCAGTGCCTTTAAAACTGATTAGAAAACACATTGTAAAAACCCTGAGCCAATTAGGAAAACACAGTGTTAAGATTCTGTTTCTCTAGAACCACTCTGAGTACCAAACTCTGTATTCCAAAGAAACATATGTGTATGTGCATGTATGTGTATAAAATTAATATTCCTTTTCAGTATTGTCCGTTTCTATTGTGTCCCCAGACATGTTTTGACCTTGTGTTCTCTTCCCCTCCATTATGAAACTTAATATCAGGTCTTTTTCAAACACACACAATTTAAAGTGTTGTTATTTCAGGTATTTAGAGTGAATTTAGCTAATGCATCTTTACAATTCAGATTGGTATTACTGTTTCTGAAGAGTAGGGACATTGCCCAGGGCAACACTCTAATCCCAACTTAGTGGTTTTCTTTCTGCCTTACTTTAAAGGGAAATGCATATTGTGTATTATAGTTCTTTCAAAGGTATGAAATGGGTTCCAAGTAAACTTAGTAACTGAGAATTTACCACATGTTTACATTGTCATTCTGGATCAAATGTAGTTCTCTGATAAAAAAAAAAAAATAAATAAATAAAATAGTTTCGTGGAAGATGTGTGGCCTGGGGCTGAATTATAAGTGGATGAACAAAGTTGTACTGATGTCAGACTGGGCCTGTATATTAACTGATGTGACATTATAAAATACCAGCTTAATTTTGGGTAGAAGATCAATCCAACCTTATTGTTGATGCCCGGGGGCTTAATGATTCTACATTTTCATTTTGATTCACTTATTTTGATTTTAAATTGTGAGACTCAATTACTACAGATAAATCCCATCTAGTCTCATGGCATAATTGGTTTTTGTAGAGTCCATTATCCTAATAATTATACTCTAATTGACATAAAAATGAAATATTCTGATAAGGAACATCAGGAAATAATAACAATAATTAGTAGTAATTAAATTCCACACACTTTCGTAGAGCACTTAGGTTGGAGGTGATTTTAAAAGTAAATTTATCTAGGAATTAAGCAGATATTGTGAATACTTAGTATTCATGTTTTGTTTGTTAATTTATCTATACCAGCTAAAATACAATGAAATTCACAATTGAGAATTTTCTCCATATTTCAAATAATTCTAAGTGAATTCAATGAGTATATTTAAACTAGAAAGTGTGTGTGCTTTTATTCATTCAATCCAATGTCTGGTATTGAGCTGAACTCTGAGGCAGAAACAATATATATGAGACATCCTGAATATTAGGGATCATGAAATTTCATTAGAAATTCAGGTCATAAGATGAGGTCTCCTGATAGTTAAGCTTCTGTGTACCGGAAAAGATATAGCCCCTGTTGGTGGTAATGGTGAGGATCGCGGTTGGGAACACCCTTTCTATCTATTCTTGTTTCTAAGTGGAGTGATGGCATATAAAGATTACGTTTCCATCTCTATTCCTCCCTTACTCTCTTTTTCCTGAATCCACTGTGAAAAAGGAGTAGATTATCTGATTAAGTTAAAATTGAGTTTGCATGGCCAAGCCCCCTTTTTGTTCTTTTTAGAATGCACCTGCTTGCATAGAACATATTCAGTTCTGCTCCTTCATGCTGCAAATTTTACACGGGACATGTTCAACACCTATGGGGTGGACTTTTAGTTGCCAGGCATTTTCCATGAATGGTGGGTATAAGATAGTCTAATTTTGGGGTTAGTTTTAGAAAGCCTATTAGGCTATATATCTATAAACGTAAGCCATGTTCTCCAACACCTTTGTCATTTGATCTATATTAGTGTTTCGACAGTGTATTGCCAAATAACAAACTAGCCCCAAAATTCAGTGGCTTAAAACAAACAACAACAAAAAAAAAAACCCAGAATTTTTTTTCTCATAATATTGTGGATTAACTGGACTTAGTTTGGTAGTTCTTCTGCCTCAATGGTTTAGCTAAGGTTACTCATATAAGCTGCATTCAAAGCAAGTTCAAAGCAAGTGACATTACAAGTCTCAGGTCAATGTGGGAGGTGTGAATACTAAGATGTGTTGTTCACTGGGAACTACCACTTGACAGTCTACCATGACCTGCTTGATTTCTTTGCCTACCTCTCTATTGATCGTGAACCTGGATGAGAAGAGGATTACTATTTATTAAAATCCTGAAACACTCTTATTCTTTCCAAACCTTTTTTTCTTTCATTGATGCTATTTTTCCCTTGACTGTTCTCTACTTTTTAGCAATATTTTGTTGCAATTATATTGATTAATTAAACTTTATCTCCCATGTCTCTGCTATGTCTGCTCCTAATTTCAACACATCCCATATATTTCAGTGTTTACCTAGGTCTCTCTGAAATTAGCAAAACATATCCAAATCATGAATAATTACTTATTTTTACTTTCTTGGTGTCTAGCCTTTCTGCAATAAGCAAATGTCCTATCTTATTAAAAAGTGATGTTTTTCACCAGATATTTGTGATTTCCTCATTATTATTTCTAGAATTTTCAACTTTTATACCTTTTCTGATTATATGTGAAAGATTTTTTTAAATGCTTCATAATTTTACTCAAGTGTAATCTATCAGGTTCCACTTCAGTGTAATCCATCTGGCACACGACTTTTCCTCAGTCACATATAAAATATAATTAATACAATACAGAGGAGTACCATTTTGTTCGAATTAAGAAAAATACCTTGAAATGCAAAATAAATTTACATTAAATTAAATAAAGATATGGACAAAAAGGCAGAGAAATTGCCTTAATAAAGCACATATTATAGCAAAACCGTCTAACAAACCACTGGGATCCCAGAGAGTGGATCACTTAGGCCCAGACTACTGTAAATAGCTAATAATTCAAGAAATATTTCTTTTTAATTTTCATACAAATGCTTGTAATTTTCATACAAATGCTTGTAATTGTAACTGTATAATACACATAGGACATACAGGACAGAGGAAATAACTGGATTTTTCTAGATGTCCAAATCTAAACCAAACATGTAGAAGTACGTACTTAGCTGTCACTCCAGATCTCTAATATGGAAGACATATGGTTTGGATTATTTTTTCAAGCCTTGGGGACAACTGCACACTGATGCATTCATATTCTTTTATTCTTTTCCATTCATGATCAAATATTAATAAGATATAGAGGTTCTACTAGAAATAATGGGATGATTAAGATAACTGATCCACGCAATTTGGGAAACACAATAAATAAGCAAAATTTGAAGGAACCGGCTATGTATAGCCTGGGTATAGAATAAAAAAGAAAACCATGATAGGCTGTTTTCAAACATTTTAAGAATTGCTATGTGAAAAACTTAAAAAATATTTTCTGTTATGCTAGAAGAAATACTTTAAGATCAATAAATAGTGCTTATACGGACACAGATTTGAACTCAATGAAATGCATAACTTTCTAGAAATTAGAGTTATCCAACAATAAAACCCAATTCTATACAGAGAACGACCTTATTATATTAGAATTATGTAAGTAGATGTAGCAACTCAACAACTAGAGAAGAAATTCCTACACTGGATGGAGTTCGAAATGGATGAACAATGAGACTTTTTCTGACCAGCAAATATTATTAATCATTTTCTAAACTTTATCATGATCACCTTAATAAGAGTTTATGGCAATTACTCAAGTTAAAAGTGAAAAGAAATTAGTGATTATGTCTACCTGTTTTAAAGTAAATTAGTAATTAAAATCCTCTGAGTTAGAGTTGGCTCTAATATTATTTAGTATTGTATCTGGGCATTTCTCACTGTACTACAATATCACTGAAAAATACTTGGCCTGGTGTAAAGATTCAGGCACTTGAAACCATAATATTACTGCACATTCATTCTCATAGCCAATAATTCTATTCCTATTTACCTTCTTTGTCTTGAAAACTCCTAGTGATTCAATCAAGACTCAGAGCATAGCCTTCTGGTCATCAGCCAGACATAGATAATCACTTCTGTTCTCCTAGCACTCTAATAAGTGCTACAAAAGAAGAATGTACACTGGAATGTAATTATTTGCTTATGCTTTTGTTTTCCTACTTAGATTTTTAACATCACAGTGTAGAAAACATAACTAAATTTTGAACCCCTCAGTACTTTGCACAATCACAAAAACATTCATTTCTGGAGGCATTCATTACATACTTGTGCAGTGAACATTAGTCTTTCACCTTGTACACGTATTGAAAGATATATGACCAAGAGAAGAAAAGAACCATGTACCATTGAAGCTGCCATAAATCTCCATATCTATGTGTGAAATGCACTATAAAGCAGAGGCTAAACTGGCAGAATATACTGAATCTGGACCACAAACTATTTTGATTGTTTGGCTTGCAAATGTTTTTAAACTACATCGATTTCTATACCTTGAAAATTATATTCCATATGAGTATCTGATTTCCCTTTAGAAACAGTCAAAGCATTGTCCTGTGTTTCCTGTCTGACAGTTTAGACAGGACATACATTTTCTTATTTGCCACACTTCTCACAATTCCCTATTGTCTCCTGATCACTAAAGCTAAAATACTAGTTGACATTTATCAGCCTACAACCAGGAACATAATGCCCATTTTGTTATTGGCCTTATTTGTCATTAGTGTTTGGGATCCCTGCTACTGATATTTCTTCTTAAGATAAAATCTGGTGCTTAGCTTTCAAATATAATAAGCAGAAACATTCCATATGCCTTCTTTCTGGTCAGGATTTGTACTCTTTAGAAGAAAAAAATATCAGGAAATTTATAGTGATGGAGTAGAAATAGGGTGCACTGGATAAAGGTTTATAGCAATGAGTTTCATTTGTAAAGATGAAAATCTTAATTTCACTATTATGCTAATACAACGTAATGAATGTGATCATGCATATCCTGTTTTTAACTCAAACACCATTAGCTAACCTATAATTCTTTGACTGCAAAGTGCTAAAATGGATTCATTCAAACAGTGGTAAAATCAGTGAAGAGAACAAACTGATAGACCATTTGTTAAAGAAACATCAATGAAAAGCAATATAGTACAGTGGTTTGGTGTATAGGCCCTGGTGTCAAATTGTAGCTCTGATGTAACTAGACCAATCTGGGAAAATTAATTAATCTCCTTGTATTTCAGTTTACATGTCTCTAAAATGGGGAATATAAAAATGCTTACTTCTTAGTGTTTCTGAAGCTTAAATGAGATAATACCCATAGAGTACATAGAAAAATGCCAGAAGTATTAAAAAGACTCAATAAACATTAGTTGTTTTTACATACATGGGTTGGAAATTGATTGGTGATAGTTGATATTATGTTTTACTATTAATCCTTCTTAGCATAAGTACTTAAAAAGTACAATTTGAGGTAGTACATTTTCATAATAAATAAATCAGATGTCAAGTATTTGATTGTTATTAGGCCAATGCCAAGCTGCAGAATTGATGATTGATCAATTTTCAATATTTATACAGTGTTGCATTTAAGGCAAAATTACTTGTATTTTGTTATTTATCCAAAATAAATGTATTTCAAATGAGTCTCTTACATCCCAAACTTCACCTGGCACAGTCTAGAATCTACGTTTCAGAAGACATCATTGAAGTTGTCTCCCAATTTATATAACTGTGTAAATGCTTAAGGAATGACTCTCCTTGCATGCTAACATAAGCTTCAAGTGAAAGCTTTAAAATATTAGCAAATATCTTCTAAAAACTATCTCTTTGGGTTATCACAAGAGGGACTGACGTTTCTCCCTAATTTTATCCAGGGAAAGGCAATAAGACTGAGTGTTACCTAGATATTTATTTCATTCATTGCTTAGAATTAGTTTTTCTTTATTTTGTTTTCTGTTTCCCACTATTAAATTTCCCTTAGTATTAAAACCTGAGGTGAAAAGTAATCTCATTTCAACATGGGCACAAGTTAGAAATTTGCTACTTAATCTAATAGCCTATATAACTGCTCCAGATACAATCTGTAAGATTGAGGGAGATCAGAAAAGATTTGACAAAGGGCATGTCAAATGATTTTGAGTGGGGTTGATGGCTAGCCTGAGATAGAAAATCATAAATTTTCTGTTACTTGCTTTTGTGATTTTCCCAGATGTCTTCAGAGATTATAATTGTTCAAGAGTAATTTTTGTTGGTAGTTTAGTAATATAATGGTTTTGTTTCAAAAGTTTAAACAATGAAAGATTTTACTTCCTAAAAATTTTTACAGGGTTTATGTAACTTACCAATGGTGTTTAAAATGGGTGTCATATAATTTATTGTTTAAACTGGGGAATATTTGCAAATGAAAAGAACTGTTAACAACTATACTAGGGATACAGGAATAAATCAGACTGGCTCAGGTATACAAACAGACTAGGGTGTACAAACATCCTGACTATAAGGATATTTACTTGCTATTTTCACTCTCAAATAACTTGCTTGGGTCAGCAATCGAGACTTTTAACATAATTTTAAGAATTGTTTTTAGTACACAGTTTAAAAGAGTTTTATTTAAAGAAAAACTGAAAAGTAACAGTGAAGAACTTGTATTTTAAAGCAAGGATGAGGGTGAGGGTAGTTTTCCTTTCTCACTAATACCAAATGTACTGTTATAGGTGTCAAGTCTGGACTTTAGACTTGACCTTAATCTTATTTCACAAATGACAACCTCTCATCGTATGTGTCCTGAAACAATTGAATCTGAAGTTAATATACATTTATCCTTCTTAACTAGCTCACTATGAGACTATCTCATTCTACTAACTTTTGGATTGGTATAAAAGTTGGCAAATCTTGCCTGGCAATTCAGTCAGGATCTATGTGGATTAGTGTATCTGTCCATCTGCTACTGTTTCAGTTTTCTTCTGTAATATTACTTTATGCAACTTGACAGAATTTGCTGGTTAATTTATTAAGTATCTTTATATTATATTTACAGATTGTATGCAAAATATTGACATTTACTTTTTTTTTTCTGTAGAAACCTCTATTATGGGTCTATGAGTTAAGAATTTCATATCCCATACTTTTATAACTTAGTGGTATAGATAAAATCCTGTATCCAAGAATCAACAAAAACCCTTCCTTGCCATTTTTTTTTCAGGTAGATACCTTAATTCTAGTATGTTTAGGAATCTCATGATTCTATTACCAAAGAGTCTATTTCAGAAGTTACTGAGTGGAATTCAAGGACTTAGATATCTTAACAATATCTCAGATGATTTAGATACAGGTCATCCATGGGCTTTGTTTTGTGAAACTGCAAAAGATATTGAGAAATGAGAGTACATACAGGTAAGCCTCTTAAAAGTTGTTCCAGTATCAGTTCCTAAGTAAAATTTCTTAACATTCCAATCAAGGAAACAATAGACTATTGAGTCCATTCATGCACTCAGTAAATGTTTATTGAGAACTCTGCTGGATGCTGGTCATGAAATGGTACGCTAGAGAGACAGGTTTTTTGTGTTGTTTTTTTTTCCTCCAAGAACTTAGTGGGATAGACAGATCACGCAGATGATAAGGACAACAATGTGACATACAGAGTGATATAGAAGCACATGAACACATTCTTAACTGAAAAGAAATTCGGGGAAGTCTTCTAAGAGGAAATGTCATCTAAACTCTTATAAGAGCCAAAAATTAGAATGATTTAGTTAAACAAAAGGAAAGGGGGGGGGGCGAATGCTCACACAATGTAAGTCAATTTGAAGAACTGAGTGATTAGACATCCCATGGTGTGTATAGGGTTTGCAGAGGATAGTGAGGGATGATGGTGAGAGATGTGACTTGTCTGGGAAGATTTCATAAGATCATGAAATGTTCCTAAACAATGTCACAGAGTTTAAATTCAATCATAATTCTATAACAATTACTATTGTTAGCTTTTATTTAGTCCAATTTCTCTTCAAACAAATTAGTATTAAATATCTCCTTTTGTTTTACGTGCACTTTGTTTCCAAATGATTTCTGATGCTTTTCTGATACTTAGGAACTATCATGAGGATTACTAAAATACTTACCATGATTTTTTTTTTTTTGTAACTTCTTATACTCTTAAAAAAAAAAAACATTAAAAAAAATCATCTCTAAAAAAATATATACTAAAAAATGTAGTGATACTTTTATCACGGAAAGTGCCTTAATACAAATAGAATATTCTATGTGTTTTGTCAATAGTTTTATTATAAGTGTGCCATATCATATCTAATTGCATGGATTCATCCTTGTTGTTGTTTTTTTTTGTTTGTTTGTTTTAATTAAGGATAAACTCAAATGATGAGTTCAATACCCCAGAAGTTCAAAGTCATCATTAATTTTATGCCACTCACTCTTCATTTATTAGTGGTCCTAATTTCTCATCAACTCTGAAATATTTGGAGAAGCTGACCTATATGATTTGATCTCAGTTGCAAGTATTAATTAATGAAGCTCTTTGACTGCCCTTATATTTCTGTGACAGCTTTAATATTGAAGCAATCCTTACTGGGATTTTTTTTTTTATCACCTTCACTTATAGGACCATTTTCCTAAGTTGGTAAAATCTAGAAAGAGACCTTTTTAAAAGTGATGTGCAAATCATATCAGAATGCAAACATAAATATTTCAAGTTGCTTATTACCTATTTAAATTAAACTTTATTTTAATTTCCAACTAAAGATATCAAGTAATTTGGAGATGTATATGACAGGCAATTCCCTAACTAGTATACAGAAAATGAAATTACTGTCACGTTTATTTTTTTAACAGAAAATAAATACTACCACCTCCTAGAAATATGATTTCAAATGTGTGGTCCATGGAACACCTATTGTACTTAGATTACTAGCTTAACATAAATCTATTGAAGTAGAACCTTAGAGATAAGCCTAGCCACCAATATTTTAATACAACTAGTACATGATTCTCCTTTATATCAAAGTTTAAGAACAACTCTCATGGAAAGAGTTAACTGGTCAGAAATTTGAGAAATTTCGCCTTTTCACCATTAAACATTACACCTATACTCTCTCAGAGTGTTGTGAATATGGTTCATATATACTGTATATGGAACCAGGCTATTTTATATGCCACTATAGTGTGGATTCTTATTACTCTAATGTGTCATTAAATTGTGACTTTTCTACAATAGGACAGAAATTGAGGATCTACAGTCACATACATACAGTGTTTCCCCAGAATGAAGACCTAGCTGGACCATCAGCTCTAATGCATCTTTTGGAGCAAAAATTTATATAAGACCCGGTCTTATTTTACTATAATATATGACCGGGTCTTTATAATATAATATTATAATATAATGTAATGTAATGCATTGTAATGTAATATAATAATATAATATAATACTGGGTCTTATATAATATTAGACAAGACTGGGTCTTATATTAATTTTTGCTCCAAGAGACACGTTACAGCTGATGGTCCGGCTTGGTCTTATTTTCAGGGAAACATGGTAGATGCCCGGTGGATACAAATTAGTTGTGGGGAGGGTTATTGTTAGGTATAAAAAAAAGATTTGAAAATTATCAGATTGACTAAGAAATTGATTTTTAATATTATCATCAGGGATGCATGTCCATAAAAAATAAGGAAACTAAAGATTAAAATTTGACTCACATTTTCATTATAAAACTAAAGGGTAATTGAAATTTTAAAAGTACTGTATTTTTCTATTGAACATTACCTCTTTTTAAATTATAATATTAGGATATCACACAATGATGTAGTAGGGATGTTTCACAACTGGATCCCCAACACCCCCCTCCAAAAACAAAAGCCCGTAATTTTTAGCATTTGCTCAATATGTTGTGTAAGTTATCCTATGGGCATTTTCAAATGAGATACCACTTTATGGATTCAGACGAGACTCATAGTAGCATGAATTTTATAGTATCCCAATAGTGCAATTATAATAGATGTAATTAACTTAAAGAACATAGATAATAGTAAGGTGTAGCAATATAATTAAAAAATTATGACTTTTGATATTTTATTACCTTTGTTTTCACTATAAGTGATTTTGTTGACAGTTTACATAATTTAACTTTTAAACATGAATTTAACAACCAGATGACAAAATACGTGAATATTAAAAATTGGCTCTTACAAGCCGCTATGAGTCAAATCCTGTACACTGGCAGCACAGTGAGTTTGTACCCCTTTTGATATAGAAAAAGTATACATCATAGTCTGTGTATAAAGGTGTGTGTGTGTGTGTTTTCTAAATATAATACTCTTTTCACTTGTAAATAGTTTATGTAATATAGTGTAATCCAATTGTAACCTGATCCTCCTATCTTTATCTGCTACTGAGAAGATAATTATATTCTTGTTACTTGTGGAAAAAATAAAAATATATAAAATACACCTGAGAAATAGTTAGGTGAAGAAAAAGGTCAGTTGTTTAAAAAAATAAATAAATAAAAGTAATAATATAAACAAAGAAGCAGGAAAGCTCTAAGGCTTTTTCCATTGAGTCGTATACATAAGATGAAGTCACTGGACACGAGTCTTCAAATTTTCTTATTTATATTTGGCTACTTCCATTGATTCAAAATTTCTCCTTTAGATATTTGTTGATATAAAATCTACAGTACCAATTGTGTTTGGAAGTCTGACATAAAACGATTCTATAAAAACATATGCATGATTTTTTTTTTTAAATCCTGCAGACTTTGAACTAAAGGTCTACTATAATTCACCAACATAGTCTCAGCCTTAAATCTCACTGTTGATTACAATTGAACCTTTATTATTACACATGTTCATTTCTACCAAAGAAGTAGAGAATGGAGCCTCCTCTCAAAGTCTTTCTAAATGCTCTCCTCTAAGCAAAATACAAGACAGAACCTTGCCATCTTTCCCAGACACCATCCACACAAGACCCTCAGAACCTTTGCTGCTATCATGTCCCCTATTCATATAGGTTGCTTGGTGTTGTCTTGTCGTTTTAAGTATTACATGACATGAGCTTATTTCATATTTCTCAAGCTTCCTCAGAGTTGTCAGTCAAAATTGATAATTTTAAAAATCATTTCAAGAATGTATCTACGATATACACCCATACAGTTCAATTTAAAGAACATTTTAAACACTGTCAGTGCAGACCAATATATTTTTCCATCTTTCCTTAATAAATATAAATTTCAACAATTTTAACAATTTGACATTATTTCATGGAGTAATTAGAATTTTTCAAATTATACAATTCATAAAATTTTGCTATGGTTGTTAACTGACAACTCTTCCAATGAATGGAAAGATTTCAAATATTTGCAAAATATTAAAGTGCTTTATTATTACATTAAATGTGTTTAAATCATTCTTAAAGTCAGAGGTAATAAAATAAATATTAGAAATGCTGCTAGAAGTAAAATAGCTAGAAATAAAAAATCCATTATAATATGGAACTATAATATTGATAAGAGAATTTTCATTTCACATATTCAAGCTCTTTTAGAGGTGGTTCTGAAAGAAATTAAAATTGTGCTGATATCTTCAGAGGTGTCCTATGTGAAAGTATATAATAACTGTAACTTACATGATATATCCTTTGTTCATTTATTGTATATTTAACTATTAAATCTGGTATTACATTTTTTTTTAAGCAATTGCATGCCTGGAGGAATAGAAATCAATGTGAATTTTCACTCTATTTTCTAGCTTTTTCTAAAGATCTTAATGCAAAGTAGTTGTCATAGAATGGATGAATCACTTCTAATAATATTTGACAATTTGAGAAAATTGCTGACCATTCAGTAGCTATTTCAGTATCAGCAGGAATTTCTGTGACCTTTCAATTGAAAGGAATCATTCTAATAGTTTTATTTTGATATTTTTGACACAAAAATAGATTTATTTTGATACTTTTCACAAATTTCTAAATGGCGATAGAACGTTTTTACAATAGTATTGTTTTCCTTTAGAATATCTAAGTTATCTATAAAAATGGGGGTAGGTAAAGTACCTATTTTTCTGTGATATTATTGGGAAGAATTTGAATAAGGGCTATAATAATCTTTGAACTCATTTGGGACAAATATTTCAAAACTCTAAAGCAGTATTAATAAGAGTAATAAAAATATATTTGCACTTTCTTACAAACATGGTTTAGGGAAGGACAGTCTAAATTAGGTGCATTCAATTTTTATAATGGTACTTTTATTTATTAAAATATATATATTTTTTTCTACAGTTTCCTTAGATGGGAGCTAATTCCAACCATTAAAAAAAATACACTTTTCTATGGAAGTGTTTAAATGACTATTACTCCTGTTCTATTACCATGATACCATACTGTATAATGGGAATTTTTTTGAAGGAAAACAAGTTTAAGCAATATTCCCAAACTCAATCATTTGGTTTATACATCTATACTATTTAGGTATCTGCACCTATCCTTTAATTTTTAATGACATTACATTAAGTTTTGTCAAGAACTGTGACAGATAGAAATACTGAGAGAAAGAAACATAATCAAGGCTTGGAAGTTGCACAGCATCACTTAGATTACATGGTATTAAGGCAATTAATTAATGTGCGGGAAGGGACTATAATAGACTCCATCTTTTGATGGTAAATGACTAGGTTATGGAGTACATATGTGATAATAGATACTATTGTGACCATTTTTGAAAAAAATAGAATCTTCCACACATAGCAACCAGGACAGAAAACAAAAACAATAAGAAAACACCTCTCTAGAAAAACTAAATGATAATATGTCACCATGAACCCCCAACTATGAGCAGGTATTTTTACTAACACTGAAACAATCCCTGTGGTATTAATTGCGAGCTCTGTGAGAGAAGGCAGAGGGTGGTTACAGTCCTGGTGAGCCTGAGAGCTCGAGAAGAAATAAATCAAATTTTCAAAGTACTAACCCCCAAATTGAAGGATTTTCCAATTGGAAAAAAACATTTCAGGAAAAGCTGAAAATGGGATGCAGCATTTCTCAGGGCACAATCGCATGTGTGCAAGAAAAATGATCCTCTGTGCAGGAGGATGAGTGCAGAAATGATCCTCTGAAAATCCAAAAATTAAATAATTCAAGCTTTCTTCTAAGACAAAGTCCTGTTCTGAGGAAGAGCTTCTGAATAGAATCTATATTTAACTACACAGAAACACAAGACACATAGGAAAGAGAATGTCCCAAAAAAAGTATGAGAAGGGAGCACAGCGGAAAGAGAACATAGAATGTTAAAGGGCTATTTTTAGAAATTTAAAGTGACAATAGGAATGGTAGTCCAAGAGTCAAGAAACAAGAAAAGCTAGCCTAGCTTACTGGCATTGCTTAAGAACACTTTTAAAGAAAATCTTGAGTAACAGAGTTGGCTAAAAAAAAAAAGTGTATTTTAAACATTATAAGAGTAGGGCTGGGAATTAAAGCACTTGAGAAGTTCTAAGCATTTTAGAGTCACCTATTTACAAAGGCAATTGTTGTAATCATCAGAACTTTTCCTATCTACTGATTAAAACTTTTATTAGATAATTAATTACAAGGTTAGATTATTTAAAAGATATATTTTAACATTTCTTTGATTAAGACTCATAACCAATTAAAACCACTAATTTCACCAGTGAGATCAATGTTTTTTTCCTACTCAGAGCACCAAATTTTAGTCTTATTTTTACATAACCTTGTATATATATATCGAATCTTGTCACCTGACATTTATCTTCACACGATTAATACCTGATATAACTATGTTTGTCCTATACTATATTTAGAATAAATATTACTGAGGGATTTGACTGTTTCTGATTGTTTAGTTTCTTGTAGTTTAAAAATACTTTTGTTTTGGTTCTCCCAAAATGATACTGATTGCCCCTTCACTAATAGAAGAGAAAAGATGTTTACTGAAATGTCCTTGTAATCTCGCAAGTAAAATAATTGATATCGTTTATAGTTGCTCACCCGATTGTTTAGGGAAATTAATTTTAACCTTTGATAACTCCTTTATCCAGCAAGAAAATGTCCAGTCACCCTTATTTACAAGCATTTGACCTTTTCTACCTTTGCTGGAAAGTAGAAAGTTTAATTGATTGAGAATACTTCACAGATGTGTGTTTGTTTACTCTGGGTGAAAAACAAGAAGCACAAACATTCATACTTTCTACAATTCTGTAACTTCATTGTCAATATGTTCCAATGGACAATGGGTTAATTAGAGGGAGGTTAGTAATTATAGGTCAGTTAGAAGGGAGGTCAGCATTGCTGGGAGGCTGCTAACTGGCTCTACAGCTGGAAATATTGTTTACAAGAGACAGGGGGTAATGGGCAATAATTGAAATACGGTCATATAGGCAGTGTTCCTTTTATTTATGTTTGGGTTTTCTTGCCATATGTTTATATTTCAAATAAAAAAGCAGTTGCATCAAAAATATAATAAAGTGCTGAATATTTGATTTACTAATATGTGGAAGTGCATTGTCCCCTATCATTTTGTGGACATCATCCTGCAAACCATATTTAATAAAAAAGAAGTTTCGTGGCCAAGATTATGGCAATGCTAAAGTAACAAACATTTACACTAGTCTTTAAAGGCATGAGTATTACTGGACTTGAAAAATCAAATGGCTGCTGTCACTCCTGTCTTAATCTTATATAGAGGTGCATTTCTTGTTTCTCTTTTCCCTCTCCCAATAACTATAAGGACAACACTCAAGTCCTGTCCCTCATCTTTCAAAGAATCAAACTGTGACTCCTTCACATCTGTCTCTTCTCTTTTCAGGGAAAGCCTGTGGAAGAGGTGTTATGCTCCAAGGCGTGAATGTAGGGGCTGAAAGTCTTTTCCTTTGGAATAGGACAATTGCCCCACCGTGGATAAAACTACATTTTCTTTGCTTATTTTTTCTATAATCCAGAAGCTAGGTCATTCCTAGAGGAGATTGATAGTATATTATTTAGTTATAATACCTTAGGCTTATTTTTTCACTTTGGGGAAATTATATTCTTATACCAATATAGTGTGTCCAAAGGATGTGTCTCCTCTGATAATGACTACATGATGACTTGGTTTCCACTTTATGTAGGTAATCAATTTCCTGCTTGGTAAAGTGTACAAATGAGCTCCAAGTCATTTTTATTTTAGGATTAAAAAATACATATTTTCACTGAAATTAATCTACCGTGTCACATGCTAACAAGTTATTAGGTACTTAGCATATTGGAGTGAGTGCAGTGAGGGCATTTAAAGAAATGTAAGATTAGATTCTATCTTCAAGCAGTTGTCTGGCTTGACCTAACAGGTCACCGCATGCAAAACAACAGTGAATTCAATACGAAATATAAATACTCCTTTTCAACAGGAGTGAAAAAGAGGCATCAGAGTGTTCCAAACTACTGGAAAGCTTCCCACTGGTTCCTTCCCACCACTTGTAGCCTCACATCACAATTTTCCTCAGAGCCCCTCAGGAGAAATATCATGCATGTCATCGTATCCTACATTCCTTTTTCCATCAGTCCTCACAAAATGTCTTGCACCATCAACCTTGTCAACTCTCATCAGTTAGACTTTCAGCTCCACCAGCTGCGGATATGCCTATTGTAACCCCATCTCCCACTCATACCTAAGTCCACAAAACCATCTATTCAGGCCTATGGAACTTGTAGTATGACATAAATACAATCCCTATATTTCCAACTTCCTTTGAAATATTCCCTCCCACTTCAACTTCTTGATCTAATTGAAAACTGCTTCTGTCTTGGAGACATTAATTCCTCTTTGGTCCTTTCAAATGTGGCTGCTAAACCACATCCTTCATGTCACAAGGACTGGAGATAATGTGGCAGTTTCCAATATGCATCACTGTTGCGTCTAGAAACATTTCCCTCTCTTGTCCATAAAAATGCAAGTCTTGTATCATAGGCCATGAGATCATATTTTCCAGTACTGCTCATTATAGCAATAACCACAGGCTCCCCAAAGCACTTGGTCTCTGTCTTTGACTACTTCAAAATCTAGTTTACTCTCACTCTATCTAGTACAATTCCTGTCACAATTATTAATAATTTGAAATTCCACGTAGACTGTAACCTCATTGTTAAAAATAACAACACTCTGTAATTTCATTTGCAGGCATTTCATTCTTGAAACACTCCTGCTATTTTTCTATGTCTTTCCTTGGATTTCAAATCCAACTTTTCTTTGGCTCTACTATGATTTTCTGTCCATTAATTTAGGAATATTTTAATGCCTATCCCTCATTCCCTGGTGTTCATGTTCATAGAGGTTTGCTTGGCTTAAATTCCATGTCCCATTAGTATAATTACCTCCTTCAGATATTTTTATCTCTATTTTTCTCTCCACTTCTCTTATATTCACCAGATAAATCTCTGACTGGCCAAAGCCCTCTATGTGTTTTTCTCCTAAACTCTAAAGCTAAATGTTACTGGAGAAAAATACAATGAAGTCAACTCATTTCACTTTAATCATAATCAGTAATTGTAGGTAGAATGTTAATGCTGCCTAATAATTTGACCCCATTTCCCTATTTGTTTAATTTTCTTCTCTCTACATGACTATTTCATACCTTTCCTTTCATTATACTTCCAGTATAACATCTATCATTTACTCTCAGCTAATGATGCCACTTCTTACTTCTTCAGAAAATAGAAAGTCATCAATAAACTCCTATGAAAACTATCATCCTACCTCATCCTACATACTTCTGAATCCATGTTCCACTCTTACTACAATAGATGGGCTGTTTTTGCTTTTGTATAACATCATTGTTTCCCTCTTTTCCTGGATTCTATCATTATTTCCCTCTACAAGGATATTGCACCATCAGCTGTCACCTCTATCCCTGCATTATCATTTTTCCCCTTCTCTACTGGATCAACTCTCAGGAGCATACAAATAGTCTCTGATCGTTCTTATTTTAAAAAGAATAGAAAATACTTCCTTAATTCCAAACATTACTCCATTTATTATCCCCACTTTTGTCACAAATCCTCATATTCTTGCCTCTACTCACAATGTCCCACAGGAAATCAACCAGTAATCTTATTGGCTTCAATTTATAAATCAATATTACCTCAGTTCATGAAAACACCATACCCCAACAGAATTTCTGAAATATCCTGATTGGTCTCCCAGAATATATCCCTTCACAGGCTGCTTCACAAAAGAGCTAAGGTGATTCTTCTAAAATATAAGTCTGAGCAGCATATCATTCCTCTGCTAAAAAAAAACACATTTTGATCAGAGTTAAATCCAAATCCTTATATGACCTACAATACTTGCAAGATGTAAACATCATCACCTTTTCCTATTCTCTCTCTGTTCTCATTTCTAATGTTTTTTTCTAACTTTCTCTTCTCAAGCTACTTTGGCTTCCAGACTTAGGACTTCTTTGCCTGAAATGCTCCTCCAGATTTCCACATGATTTTCCCCATACTTCTTTCGGGTCTCTGCTTACATAATATCTTATTACCTGGACCTTCCTAATCATATTATATGATATAGCAATAACAATTCCTTCATTCCTGGCCTTAATTTCCTCTGTAGCGTTTCTGATTCTTTGATGTATCATATGATTACCTTCATATTTCTTTATTGTTGGGAGACATTTTACCAATATTACTGCCAAATACCTATGAAAGTGCCTTTTATAGTGATTAAATATCTGTTAAATAAATTATTCTGACAAATATAGTAAAAATTTCATATGATGAAATCAGATATTTTGCCTGTTGTGTAATGGACATGATATTATAAATGTATAACAAGTTGTACTCTAGAGTGAGGTTGTATTGAAGTGGGGGGGTTAAGTTTATTATACTTTTCAATCTATAATCTATGACTGAAATAAGTGTTCACATCAATGTATTTTCTGAGACTGATTGCATTAAGGTGTAATTTGATGATATATTGATAATTCTCACAAAAGACAGTTGTAAGTGATTAAAAATGGTGATGCACATTAATGTTTCATTAAATGTAAAATAGAAACCAGTATCTGTACTAAAATAAAAATAATTACAACAGAAAACATCTTTAATGTGAAAGTTTCCAAAACTTATTTTTTGTACAAATCCCTGGAAAGAGAAGTGAAATACAATAGCTATGTTGAATAACTTTTGTATTTTAGTCTGTCTTACAGTAGCCAGTTCCCTTCATCAAATTAGTCTCTCATGTTTTCTTGCTCTCCTGAGATGGCCTCTCCTTAGCCTCAAATCTTTATGTTGTGAACTTAGTTACCTTTAAATGATAACAGACTGGGAATAATATTATGTAACATCCGCCATACAAGAGGTTCAATAAATTGATTTATAGCAATATACCTTCCTCTTATGAGTTCTATTGACTCTAAGAACACATTCTTCTCAAAATGTTTATTATGGATTTGAACATGGATTGGGAGCCCTTGACTTGGTTTATATTTTGAGAGAAGAACCTCATAACTTTAGTGATGGATTTAAAAATTCCCCTGAAAGGTAGGCTTTGTTCTTTTCCTTTTTAAAGATGAGTTGCTTTTTAAAATTATTATTAAGGAACTCATTTTATCTTCTTAGAATAGAGTTTTTGTGTGTCATAAGAGTTTTTTGTGTGTGTATCATTTCTTTATTCTTATTGCATAACAATATGCACGCTGCATATACTAAGTGCTAATTACAAGTGGTATAAATAGAAATACACTATTTCTAAGGAAATGGATTTACTGCATGTCATTCAATTTGTGTTTCCTTTATTTGGTATGGCAGATCTATGTGATTTTTTTTTTATATGTGGATTTAGGTAATAATCCATGTACAGCAATTACATACAATTCAATTTCAATATGTTTTTATTTTATAGCTGTGAAGCTGAGTAATATATAAAATAATTAGATGGATGGATAGATAGGTAGGTAGATAGATGATAGATAGATAGATAGATAGATAGATAGGTAGATAGATAGATCATAGACAGATAGATAGATAGATGATAGATAGATAGATAGATAGATAGATAGATAGATAGATAGATAGATAGATATTGTTTTCAAATCCTTAGTGTACCTGGCTTTTATTTTTCTCATTGAAAAAATAAAGAGGGAAAGATTGTTTCAAAGTTCTTTTCCAATTCTAAAATTTCATTACCTCAAAGCACAGGATATCTAAAAAGTTGTCCAATTATTTTATTTTTTTAATTAAATTTATTGGGGTGACAATCGCTCTCCTGGGTATCTACCCAAAAAATCTGAAAACATTTCTCTATAGAGACATGTGTACTCCAATGTTCATTGCAGCTTTGTTTACGGTGGCCAAAAGTTGTCCAATTATTCAGGACTCCATTCTAGTACATTTAATGATAACCTGTTTCTCTCTCTCTTTCTCTCACTTAGTTTATTTCTCTTTCCTAGTATCAGTAAAATAGGCCAATTCAATGCCAATTCTAATTATTTATTTGTAGTGTGTTTTGGGGCAACTGAATCTGTCTGTAACCCATTCTTTTTATCTTTAAAATGAAGATGAGTATAGTATCTATTTCTAGGAGTGGTAAAAATTAAATTATATAACTCTTGCAAAGTGCATAGTACAGTACTTTTCACAATGTAAGCAATCCATAAATCTTAGTTATATTAGAACATGTATTATACTCCTTTATTTCTTATTTCATTGTTACTTTTCATTCATTTGTTCATTCAACAAAAATTTATTGAATTGCTCTTAATTCATTTATCTATTCAACAAAACAATCTGTATTTTGTTCTAGGAACTTGGAAGACAATAATAAAAAAAAAAAACAGACAAAATGCTTGCTCAGCCTTGAGGTGAATATATTTTATTGAAGAAGACAGGCAATAAACAATAAACATAATATATGAGTAAATTATATAATAGATATAAGGAATATATGCATGGAAAAAACAGAGAGGAGAATAAAGGGAATTCAAATTCAGGGGGGATGGAACACAATTTTAAATGGAGTAGTCAGAATAAGACTGAGAGATAAGGTGATATTTGAGCAAAGTTTAAAGTAGGTAAAGTAGTAAGAATCCATGTAGGTCTATCATATACTTTCACATGGTTTTCAACCTTTTATTCTAGTCAAAATTGTTTTCAGAGTACAAATATACTGACAATGTTGTTCAGAGGGAGGACCATCTCCTCCAAGAAGGATTCTACGACCTCCTTGAGTCCATACCAATTGCTCCTATATATTTCTACAAGGTCTGACAATTAAGTTTGTGAACTTGTTGCAATGATGTTGCTAAACTAAACTTTTTGATATCAGAGGGATTACTCATTATGAATTTATACCAGCTGGACAAACAGTTAACCGAGTTTACCATCTGGAAGTGCTAAAAAGGCTGTGTGAAAAAGTTAGACAAAAACGACCTGAACTTTTCCAACAATTCATGGCTCTTGCATCACGATGATGCACCAGCTCACACGGCACTGTCTGTGAGGGAGTTTTTGGCCAGTAAACAAATAACTGTTTTGGAACATCCTCCCTACTCACCTGGTCTGGCCCCCAATGACTTCTCTCTTTACCTGAAGATAAAGGAAATATTGAAAGGAAGACATTTTGATGAATTTCTGGACATCAAGGGTAATCGGATGACAGCTCTGATGGCCATTCCAGAAAAAGAGTTCCACAATGGCTTTGAAGGGTGGACTAGGCACTGGTATCAGTGCATAGCTTCCCAAGGGGAGTACTACAAAAGTGTCCATAGTGAGCAATGAGGTATGTAGCACTTTTTCTAGGATGAGTTTGCGAACTCAGTTGTCGACCTTGGGCATGCTAGATTTATTTTCATTCTAATTTTTGATAAAAATAACTTACTGGTTGATTAGAAATTTTTATTTCTTAATTATTAATCAATTGACTTCATTGATACCTGGGCTTAAATGGGTGACCCTAAATATTGACAAAAATTCAATCAAAACAAGATGATTTGCGTTTGTCTGTATATTTCTATCATCTACTGTGAAACAGTTACATTACACTTTAGGTAAACTATTTTATGTAAAGAAAAAATTTCTTTAAGTCTTGTTATTCAGTCAATCATTTACTCATGAATCTGTTCATTCTTCTCTTCTAATTATTTTCTGTTTTAAATTTGTGGATCCCCTGTGTGCTAGGAATGGCTCCAATGTCTTGGGCTACCATGGTGAACTGATTTCTGTGCATTCCCTACGTTTCTTTCACATTTAAAAAAATGAGGTTTTCATCCATTTTCCAAAGGCAAATCCTGTAAATCTTTTCAAACTTAATTATTGAAGAAACATAACTATCAGTGTGGGAGTTAGGGTAACATATGTGATACTCTGTTTTCTGTAGCATGTAGTACAAAAAGAAAACAGGTTGAGTAACAATATTAATATGAAGTCAGGATAAAGGTCTTATTGACTTCCTCACATTTCTATGCAGTTCAGCAATTTTTATGTTCCTGGTTGTCCAAAGTGAACACATCCACATTTTTCTTTCAGGTTACATAATCAACTGTAATTGTTTTAAAAGAAACACAAAACACCAGAGCTCTAGAGATAGAAATATAAATGTAAACGATCTCATGCTATTTTCACCCCAGATACCTAAATAGTAAGAAAACATTTTTGTACATTCACTCTGGGTAATACAGTGTTAAAGACTGTGCCCTTAACAAATTAAAGCCATTTGCAATGGACGAACAGCCTTCTTTTTGTCCTATTTTACTGTTTGTTTTGTACAGTTACATGTTTTCTGTAGTTTAAAATGGCACAAAATTCATTTCTTAATCTTTTTAAAACAATAAGGAAGTTTAAAATTTATTGTAGATAAATTTACCAATTGATTTTAATTGGTAAATCAAAGTTAAATATTCATGATTCAATGCCAGAAAATAGTATCTTTCATAGTGGAAAAAAATTAAAATAAATTATGTTTTTGAAGTTAAATATGTTAAATAAATGAGTTCCATATCAATAAAAATGATGGAATCCAATACCTTTCTAACTGGATAGATATTTTTTATGACAAAAAAGGTACCAAAAAAGTATTTACAATAGTTGAGAGGCATGGATATTTGCCAAGATAATAATGATTATTGTGATAGTTTGGTGGGATTGTGGGCAATTTTTCTTTTCTTATTTTCCCATTTTTTTCATAATACTGTAGTGTATAACAATAGTAGAGGAAGCATAGATTTTGCAATACCAGAGAGACCTGTGTTTAAACTCAACTCTGAGGATTTAGCTAAATAATGCTTTAAAAGTTATTTAACATCTCAGGGACTTTATTTTCTCATTTGTAAAATGGGAGTTAAGAATACCTACCTCATGGGATTATTGGAAGACCAATGATATAACATTGAAAATTGCCTCTGCTTAATTTAGCACATTCTGTTGAGTGTTGGCTGATTTAACAATATGTACAATTTATAAATATAATTTAAATCAATTTACTTTTAATTCAAACTTATTTTAAAAAACAGCTCTAAGGCTATTAGTCAAGCACCATAGCTATCTTGAAAAATTTGCCCTTCTGTGATTTATGTATTATTTAACCCCATTTTTTTCAGATGAGAACAGTGAGTCTCCGAGGGATCAAACCACTTGCCAATAGTAATCAAGTAATTAGTTTACAGAACTGACCTTTGAATCCAGGTTTCCCAGACATAACACTGCATGCCCTTTTAACAACCTTTTACTAAACTACACAGTACACAGTAACAGCATGAACTTCATGCATGTGTCTGTTTCCCTCCTTCCCCAAGTCTCACGGAATGATGCAGAGGTGGTCCTAGTTGCATCTGTGCACATGGAGTCTGTTTTACAACTGAGGATCTCTGACATTAGAAAATCTCCAATCTTGTAAGAGGATTGCCAGCAAACTTGCCCTCCTTCCCTCCAAAAAGAGATATTTGTATAATCCTGGAATACGAAGTTCGGACAATTAAGTTCACAAACTTTCCACCATGTAAGTGCCAGCAAGGTAGGAAAGAAGACATTCTCTGTCTTTATTATGCTGGTTAGGAAACACATTTACTGTCTGCCACAGAAAGAGACACTATCTCTAGTCTCCAAGGCTGTTTGCTGTGAAAACATCATTGAAAACATAGTCCAGGAGAAAACCTGTTAAAAGACATGTAGAAGCACCATGGAGAATTGCTCCCCCAACAGTTAGGTGTAGTGGGTTTCATTGTCCAATTTGCCTCAACTGGGATCTTGATAGCATTTTAGGCAATTTAAGAATTTTCAATAATCTGCACTGACCCCCTGGTTTAGCTGTTTTTCCAAGCCTCTTCTTTAGATTTACTTCATTCCTTGCTACTATGTGAATTCCCTGGCAAGCCCATTGACTCAACTCAGGTACCGGCCAAACTCCCCTTAGGGCCTGAAAAAGTGACATTCTAGCTCGTTCTCTGACCAACCGTGTTGTATTTCTTTGTTGACTTTGGTGTGGGATTGGCCACTGCCCCCAGGTGCTACAGGGGCAGCCTATGAGGTAATCTCAGTGTAAAATCTACACGCAAATATGAGCAAGAATTATTTATTTCCAGTTTATCCTTAACCTACACATCTACCTCTCAACCAGCTTAGGTCCACAAAATGGACATAAGAAACTAAGTGAGTTTATGCCTTAGTCTCAAACTCTTTTCACCACAATGCACTAGGATCTGAAGAATCAGACTTCTCGTTTCAACTTTTAATCTCCTTTTATGCTAAAGAGGCATCTATCTATCTATCTATCTATCTATCTATCTATCTATCTATCTATCATCTATCATCTATCTATCGTCTATCATCTATTACAAATGCTGTTATTTTTCTCCCCTGACTCTTGTTATTTAAAGCAACTTAGAAAACCATTGCTCTCTTGTTCTCTACAAAGCCTATCTTTCAACCATATTGCCTTGCAACAAAATCTTATATAGTGTTATCCTGCGGGGCGGCCTGCAGGGTCTCTGGTCTCGCTCCCCACATAAGAACACAGGATGTGGTGAGGCCAAAAAGGAACACCCATGGAGCCATAGGTAGGGGAGTCATACCACTATAGTCTTGCTGGCAGCTGGGTTGGAGACACAGGAAGCAGGAGCCACACTGTCCACAACCCGCCATCCTAACTGCAATCCGCGCTTGCCAGCCACCATCTTCTTGCTAGCCCACATTTTTCTGCTAGCATAGCCACAACAGTTATATTAGAGTCCAATAGCTCACTGGTTACAGTTGACAGCCAACTAGCCACAACTGATGGCCATGCACTCACAATTGATGGCCATTTACTACCTGAGCCAACACCTTTCCACGTGAGGCCGAGAGCCTGGAAACTGCACTCCTGGCTCTGTCCCCCAAGGATGTCTGAACCTAAATATTATTAATATTATTTTTCACTTTATACTTCTATGGTGATGATCCAAATATTCCATCATTTCAACCCTAGCCCCGAATATTGCTTTGACTGGGAAAAATGTCATATTTAGGTGTGAAAATAAATAAAGTAAACTCATTCAAAATGGAATCGAGAAGCCATGAGGAAGAGATTTCATCACGTATTGCTTGCACCACTCATTGCAACTTATATAACCAGCACCTGCCGCTTATTCAATCAACAGGAAGAAGGAAGAACCCTTCTTTACTGTTTGCCTCACTATTCGCCAACTGCTCATCCTCTTTCCCCAGCAACAGCAATCATCCCACTACCAGCCACCAATGAGATAGCACCACAATCTCACCCCAATATCCTCCTAAAATCTTATAAAAGCTGACCTCTCTTTTGTCTCCTCAGACTTCCCTATGACATGTCATAGTTTTCACATCTCGAATCACAATTCCTTTGCTATTCTAAAACTCAATTGCCACTTGAATAACTTTTGCTGTTTAATTTTTATGGTTGACACAGGAAAAATGCAAATGAAAAATCATGTCAATATATCTCTAAATATCATCCCACTAGCTACTAATTATTTGTTACATGTTAGCTTTCCAGGTTTAAATTCAAGATCACCATATTTGGACAACAGTCTCACCTGTCGTGTTTCCTGGAAAATAAGACCTAGCTGGAAAATCAGCTCTAATGCATCTTTTGGAGCAAAAGTTAATATAGTAACATGTTACTATAAGACCCAGTCTATAGTAATATAATATAATAATATAATATAATAATATAATATAATATAATTAATATG
This sequence comes from Rhinolophus hipposideros, assembly GCF_964194185.1. NCBI lineage: Eukaryota > Metazoa > Chordata > Mammalia > Chiroptera > Rhinolophidae > Rhinolophus > Rhinolophus hipposideros. The sequence continues at coordinate 47,241,411 of NC_138047.1, read as the reverse complement.
ATATGATATGATAAATATAAAATAATATAATATAATATAGTATAGTATGGTATAGTATAATATAATATAATGTAATATAATATAATATAATATAATATAATATAATATAATATAGAGTGGTACCGCTGATTCTGAACATAATCCTTTCTGGAAGACTGTTCGAGTTCTGAAAAAGTTTGAAAACCAAGGCACATTTTCCCCATAGAAGGTAATGCAAAATAGATTAATCAGTTCCAGACATTTAAAATCAAGCCCTAAAACTGCAAATTTAGCATGAATTCTACTAACTAATGATATCATAGATCCCATAAAATTTACAGCGTTCGTAAACCGAAATGTTCGTCAATGGAGACGTTTGAAAACTGAGGTATTACTGTAATATAATATAATATAATATAATATAATATAATATAATATAATATAATATAATATAGTATGGTATGATATGATACGGTACGATAATATAATATAGTATGCTATGATATGATACAATATGATATAATACCGGGTCTTAGATTAATATTTGCTCCAAAAGATGCATTAGAGTTGATTGTCCAGTTAGGTCTTATTTTCAGGGAAACACAGTAACACTGATTAGGTTTCCCCATTTCAACAGTCATAGGTTTATGTCTGGCCCAACTACTGCATTCGAGAATTATTTTGTTTTTCCTCAGCACTAGGGATGGTGCTATATATGTTGGCAGCATTGTTTTGAGAGTGAAAAATTAGATGCCGTTCTAGAAGAAATAACTTCTAGACAGAAGGCTGACAGGATGATTATTCTTTTGAATTGTATGGTCCCTTGCTCTGGGTGTGATCAAAGGCTTTAAATAAAACTAACTGTAATTCATTGTCCCATTAATTTAACTGAAAACATCTATTGAATAAATAAATGTTAATGGCAAACATCCCCTCCTGAGTATAGAGTAGAATGAGTGACACATAGTTCCTGTCATAAAGAGCCTGAATATATTTAGATAGTAAAATTAGATAGCATTTATTTGGTACTAAATCAAAACTAAAGTAATCACCAAATTAATTTTTAAACTAATGTTTGAAGATGTTTTTAACCAAAAAGAATAAAGCAGTCGTGCTGGGGAAAGTGGACAGATGTATGCAAAAAATAAATAAATAAATACATACATACATACATACATACATACATACATACATAAATAAATAAACTGGACCACCTTCTTATGCCTTATATAAGAATAAACTCAAAATGAATTAAAGACTTCAATGTAAGACCCGAAGCCATAAAAGAAGAAGAAAATGTAGGAAATAAACTCTCAGACATTACCAATAGTAATATTTTTACTGATATACCTCCTTGGGCAAGGGAAACAAAACAAAAAATAAACAAATGGGACTACATCAACCTAAAAAGTTTTTTTCACAGCAAAGGAAACCATATGCAAAACGAAAAAACATTCTACTAAATGGGAGAAGACATTGCCAATGATACATCTGATAAAGGGTTAATATTAAAAAATTATAAAAAAATTCATACAACTCAACACCAAAAAAACAAACAATCCAATTAAAACATGAACATCAAGAGACATTTCTCCAAAGAGGACATATAGATAACCAACAGACATATGGAAAGATGCTCAGCATCACTAATTATCAGGGAAATGCAAATAAAAACCACAATAAGATACCACCTCACTTCTGTCAGAATGGTCATCATCAATGAATCAACAAAAATGTGTCGGTGGCGACGTGGGGAAAAGGGAACCCTATGCACTGTGAGATTTGCACTGTGAGATTGAAAATTGATGCAGCCACTATGGAAAACAGTACGGAGCTTCCACAAAAAATTAAAACTACAACCACCTTATGACCCAGCAATTCCACTCCTGGGTGTTTATCCAAAGAAATCCAAGGCACTAATTCAAAAAAATATATGCACACCCCTATGTTTACTGCAGCACTATTCACAATAGCCAATATGTAGAAACAACCAAAATGCCCATCAATAGATGATTGGATAAAGAAACTGTGGTATATTTATACAATGGAGTGTTGCCACGAAGCAGCCTAGTCGTCTGTCTCCTCGTACCTGCCCCTAAAGAAAGGAGAGTCTGTGAGACGGATCCTTTCAGGGACTTTGCTTTACCTTTATACTTACAACTTTTGTCTCCCTGTTTGGCCCCAGAGATGGCTGGTCAGTTAATGACCAGTAGGATTCCCCACAGGGCGGGGAATGGTGTGGGACAACTCAAGCCAGGTGCAGCCGAGTGGGGACCAACAGGAGAACCCATGCGGTTAATAGAAGTGGGCACAGACCCTCACCTTCCCCTGGCTAAGCAGAGCGTCTGCCTCTGTGGCTACATTTCTTCCCACAACCTGCAGGGGAAGATATTCAATGATGTGCTCTCTATCTATCCATACACATAAAGGTTTTTTCCCTTGGGGAAGTACATACATCCTGAGACTTAGGGTTCTGCTGCCTGCAGGCAAGGGTGATTGGCTTGAATCAGATTCCTATTATAATGTATAATGTATCAAAAGATCCGGAGATTGACAAGCTTTATCCTCACCTAACTAATAAAAGCTATGCATAGGCCCATTTAGAGACTCAGTCCTTGAGGCTGGAGTCCCTTGGCTTCGCTTGCACACTATTCTTGGCTACTGTCTTTCTTAACCCTGTGCCTCCCTCCTCGCTCCCCACAACCCTCGTCGCGCAGGATGCGACAATGGAGTATTACAAGATTGGATAAGTAAGTTGGCAAATTCATCCTAGAAAAAATGCTACATAACTCATTGCTGAATATCACCACAGTCACCTTCGAAGCAATCCCCTTGGGAAACTATGTACCTATACCAGCACTTAGTCCACCTTTCAAGGCAATTTTTGAACTGTTTTTCTGGAACAGCCGTCAGAGCTGTTTTCATATTACCAGTGATGTCCTCAATGTCATCAAAATATCTTCGATTCAATATTTATCTTTGGGTAAAGAGAGAAGTCACTGGGGGCCAGATCAGGTGAGTAGGGAGGGTGTTCCAATTCAGTTATTTGTTTATTGGCTGAAAACTCCTTCACAGACAATGCCGTGTGAGCTGGTGCATTGTCATGATACAAGAGCCATGAATTGTTGGCAAAATTCAGGTTGTGTAACTTTTTCACACAGTCTTTTCAGCACTTCCAAATAGTAAACTTGGTTAACTATTTATCTAGTTGGTACAAATTCACAATGAATAATCCTTCTAATGTCAAAAAAAAAAAAGGTTAGCAAGATCGTTGAAAAAAATTCATGAATTGTCAGACCTCATACTCTGCCATAAAAAAGAATAAAATCTTACCATTTGCAACAACATGGATGAACTTAAAGTATATTATGATAAGTGAAATAAGTCAGACTGAGAAAGACAAATACCATATGATTTCACTTATATGTGGAATCTAAAGAACAGAATAAACAAAAAAAAAAGAAATAGACTCATAGATACAGAGAATAAACTGACGGTTGCTAGATGGGAAGAGGATTGGGGGAATGGGTGAAAAAGGTGAAGGGATTAGGAAGTACAAATTGGTAGTCACAAATTGTTACAGGGTTGTAAAGTACAGTATGGGGAATATAGTCAATAATGTAAAATCTATGTATCATGTCAGATAGGTACTAGACTTATTGGGGGGGGTCACTTCATAAATTATATAAATACCTAACCACTGTGCTATACACCTGAAACTAATACAAAATAATATTGAATGTCAACTATAATTAAATATATTATGTATATATATTTTTATATATTATATATAATTATATCTATCTATATCTATATCTATATCTATATCTATATCTATCTATCTAATCTATCTATCTATCTATCTATCTATCTATCTATCTATCTATCTATATATATATATATATATATATATATATATATATATATATAGAGAGAGAGAGAGAGAGAGAGAGAGAGAGAGATGTAAAGTACAGCATAGGGAGTATAGTCAGTGGAATTGTATAGCTGCGTATGGTGACAGATGGGTAGTAGACTTGTTGGGGTTATCACTTTGTGAAGGGTGTAAGTATCTAATCATTACGTTGATTAGAAAATAATTTTAAAAATAGAGGAAAAAAAGTAAATAAAAAGAAAGAATAAAGCAGGCTTTGAAAGCTTAGTTGTAAGTGGATTAAGGAAGTATTTCTACATTTTGTTTGCTTGATCAACTAATCCACTTATTCAGCAGTTGTTTATTGTTTGTATACTGTATGACAAGTACTACATGCATACTAAATGTTGGTGAACAGACTAAAAAAAAAATCATTGCCTATGCACTTGGTCTTTTGGGGATATTTGCATGTTTCACTCCCTCACTTCATTTATCACTGGAGGCTAAGCTCCCTGAAAACAGGATGAAGTGGGTGAGGGAAGGAGAAAAGGCAAGGATGATTCCTAGAACGTTTTGCCTGAGCACACTGGTGATGATAATGCCACTTCCTGAAATGCTAAAGACTGGATGATGTTCAGAGTTGCAGAGAGGAAAGCAGGATTTCTCTTTTGTGTTCTATGTTTGAGAAGCCAGTTACGTTTGAAAGTGAACATGTAGAATTAGCCGTTGGATATATGAGTCTGAGGCCCATGAACCATTAGGACTAGAGATATAAATTTGGGATTGTTCAGCATATGGATGATATATAAAGTCATGAAGCTTTAATGAATTCACTTGGAGAGTTAAAACTGACAGAGAAAAGAAAAATTTTTCATTATCCTGTGAATTGAGACAGCACTGAATATGTTATAAACTTATAAAGATAATAGATTTTAGGTGAAAAAATGATTTCTTTATACATTTGAGTCTGAATTGAAAACTAATTTTATTTCATGTATCTCTCTTATTGCTAATCCTCATGGCATAGAATTGGAACTATTTCAAAGAGCTAGAAAATAAAACGGTGGGGGAGGGAGAAAATAACAATTAGTGCAGAACAGCTAATAAAGGGAGAAAAAAGTAAGTAATTTATAGGACCAGCATTATCTTTCATTTAACTACTCATTTGCATTTAAGTGAAAAACTCAAGCACTTAGTTTTTTTAGATGTTAGTTTGCTTTATGATTTTCTTTTTGCCAATAAATAACTCATGAAATATTTCTATGTGAAGATGAATGACGCTTAGAATTTTCTTCTATTTTTGCAATTAATAGGAATGAAAAGAGTTACTGGGAAATGAACTGTGTTTTACAGTAGAAGTTAGAAATATTATCTAACTTGTTGACTTGTATGGAATATATGCTTCTATATTTGCACTATTGAACTGTAGAGAGGAAGAAGGAGAATAGTAGTTAAGTTACGGGTAATGTTTAGACATGCATCCATCTTCATTGTAAATAGTCATATTTTTCTACTGGCAATTTGCACCTCTGATTATAGGGTCTCTGTGTGAGTACTTCTTGAGGATGATACTCAAGTACTTCTTGCGAATGACAGACTTAAAGACTTTTTACAATTAACATTATGTTTATACATCTAAAGTATTATCAAATGTTTATTGTCTAAGTTCAAGTTGTTTTGCTGGAACACTGTCCTTTTTCTTAATAGATAGTTTTCTATTTCACCACTTTTGTTATACCTTAAAAGAAGATCCAGAAGCATGTGTAGAGATTCTCAAACTCTTTCACAACCAGCATATGTAAATTAAGATCAAAAGTCATTATAAGTATTGTTAGACACATGAAAGTCAAAAAATTGGATATTGCCAGATGCTGTGGCCAACATACATTAATCTTGGGAAGGTAAATGATATAGTTCAAATTTGAGTAGTGATGCCTCAAGAATTTTTCTCCTAAGTATTCCAAATGAATTATTTCAGAAATCCTTAAAGATGCATATAAATGCAGGTTCACCGTAGCTTTACTCAGGAGATCAGTGAGTTGGAGGTAACATGGGTGCTCATGACTGAGAGAGTAAATAGGTAAAAATGTAATAGACACACACATTGGAGCAATTACAAGTAACAAACCAGGTGTACCAAAGCAATAAGCATAGCTCTTAAAACACAGTATTTAGTAGAAAAAAGGGAAAGAAGAAAAACTGAGATGTGTAACACAATGCAATCTACTTCGAAATATGTATACATGGACATTTTGTAAAACATACAAAGTATGATTAAACACAATTGTATGGTTGCTTATTGTTGGGAGGGGGATGAGATAAAGAAGGAAGAGGATCCTTGAAAAGACAAAAAACAATAATCTCACATAAAGAGTGGCAAAATATTTGAAATATCATTGAGAGCATAAACACATAGATGATATTAAAACCACAGGACTTAATGAAGTCTTTTAGGGAATCATGTACAAATAAGGAAAAAGAGTCCACATATGTAATTCTATAACACTACAAATATTTAGATGAAGAACACGGACTATGCAGCAAAGGAGACTGAGAAATGAATGCGGAACTATAAATAATACCTAATATTTACATAGTCCTTACTGTTAAAGGAGCAAGTGCCCTGAGGCTTTGAATGAAATGAAAAGCTGAACCCAGAACCGTTCCGTGTCCTGTGAAGACATCATGGCATAGAATCATGGATAACATCTGTTACTACTGCTGTTTTTGATTGTTAATTAAGAAAGAAAGATAAAATCGTGTTCGGTAAACTTTCTAATGCATGTTATAAAATATTCTGTCAAGAACAAAACAGACTGACTTTCAAAATCTACTGGGGGTAGCAAATGTCCAAAACACAATGCTTCCCACGGAGATCATGTTGGATAGTGAAGGTGTCATAATGAGTAATTATAGATTGCAATGATATGCTCTGAAGAGAACATGACTTCTATATGTATATGTAGATTCCTTCAATGTTCATAAATCATTATTCAAGGTAGATTAGATAAAAAACAGGAAAAAAATGAAAAGATGTTAGAGAAGTTATTCAATAGGATAGAATTTTAATACAGTTCTCCTTTGTTAAAATGTGTCTACATTTTTTGGCAACCCCTAAAATGCATTTAAAAAAAAAGAAAAAAATATATTAATTGTAATACTCAATATATGTTGATAACAAAAGATGAATGCAAGTCACATTTGACTTCTGCAATTACAAGAGGTGCTGAAAGTGGTCACCATCAGCCACCATCCAGACACTTTTGATTATGGCAAATTACTGCTTGAGCATAGATACCATGTCTTAAAATATTATATATATGTATATGTATATACATACACACACACACACACACACACACACACATATATATATATATGTTTTCCAGAACTTAAATATAACCATTTGAAAGTATAACTTGAAAAATCAAGCGAATTCTGAAAAATTAGACAGGTTACAAAGGAAAAAAAATCAACAACAAACACAAGGACAAGTAGCTCTAGAAAAGGCAAACGAAGTGAAAACCACACAATCAGATGTAAATTACACAATTCAAGGCAAACTAACCAAGTCTATATGATGCTAGAAATAATATTTTAAAATTAAGTCCCAGATTGTTGGACATCTACTAAAACCTTTTTACAGATGATCAAATTGGTCCTGGAGACAATGACTGGGCTGATCCTACAGCTCAAGATTCCGTAAAGATGGAAAAAACGATAAAGAATAGGGCATTCAAAAACAATACTTGGTCTTCATAACCATAGTTGTGTCATTCGCTAATTTCATTTTACATAGAATGGTAATGTCATCAAATAAATAATATTTTAATTGACAAACTTAAAAACATTTTTTCTTATGTCAATCCCAATGACATAGAATTTTTAAAAGCTTCCACTGTTTAAATGTTTTAAGTAGCTGTAAATATACTAATAAAAGGAGACACCCAGGGAATCTCCAGAGGCCAATGATTTCAATTGTTACCCATCTGTTTTAATAGGAAATTTCTGCCCGCAAGATGAAACCAACAAAGCTATAACTTAGGTGTTAGACATTTTGAAAACTTTCTCTATTTAAATGTTAGGGAATAATGAGAAATTATGTGCTGTAAAGACAAAGCCAATGAATTTGGAAATTCATTGCTAAAATCCATAAGCTAAATTCATAAGCTAAAATCCAGCTCAAGACTGATCTTGATCCAGTTTCTTAAACTTCATCTCCATTTCTTTTCCTATAAAAGATGAGTCAAACATGTTCTGCCTTCTACAGAGTTGTGAGAGTCACATCAAAGAGGGTATAGGTAAAATGTGTAAATTGTAGAATGTCCTACAGGTGCAAGTGATTGTTATATCACATAGCTGACTTTAATCTAGTTCTAGGATAATCTATCATAATTAGTGTGCCTGAATAATGTATGTTTCTATTGGCCATGGACTTTTATTGCTCTCCTATACTAGGGTGACTCAAAGAGTAAAACATTTTTAAAGTGTGTTATCTGATAACTAGTTTATATGTTTTTAAACACACTTGTAAAATAACTATCATTTTTATTTATATAATTTTACAAATGTTCATTGTGTACTCCTCATGCCATGTTGCATATATAAACCTTGCATTCTAATTCATCCCAGACTGACAGCAATATATCATGTTATTGGGTCGAGTGATATACCATATAATTAATGATTCACACAGGATACTTTGGAAGTGAAAGACAATACTGCAATAATTTAAATTACATTTTAAAAATATTAATTTTAGTTGTCAATGATTGTTTTATTATTCTGGAAAACAAAATATTTATATCAAAAAGCATTTTAAAAATTTAATTCTTTTTAAAAATCGTAATATCATACATCTATATGTTTATATGAAAGCTAAATTTATAATAAGTCTTCATATTTGTTATCTGATCATCAAAAATATAAGGAGAATTATTCTTGGCACACAGTCATGTACTTTAATTATTTTCTTAGCCATAGATGTCTCTAATACTACATCACTTATTTTTCTGAATAATGGTTTTTTTCCTCAAATATGGTCTAATTATTATTTTTGGTTTCTCTGTGTTTATTAGTCTATTACTTGATCTAATTATTTCTTTATAAAATTGGCAGCAATATTCCTCAAACTTTTCTTTAATGGATAATTGACTTTTCTCTGTAGTTCATGATATTTTAATCAAGAAAATATGCTCCCAAATAGGACGCATGTCCATCGGATACCCAACAAAATCTTTACAACATTATAGAATACCTTCCCCAAATTAATTTTCAAAAAAACCCTGAGGCCATCTTGTGGTTACCAGCTGCTTGTGGATACCAGACCATGGCATTGTACACCAGAAGCTAAACATTAATGAATGCCAACTATAATTTTATATATATAATGTGATGGTTCAGTGTGAGGTCGAAGGGATAGTGGATGGGGGAAGGGGGGTTCACAGTATGAGGGATATAAATGATGAACGTCTAAGTATTACCTTGTTTTGTACACCTGAAACTAATAAATAAATAAATAAATTTAAAAAAAAATATGCTCTGTGTAGATACTGACACAGTTGGTAAGCTAAGGAAAGATTCTACTAAATGGAAGCTCTCTCATGTCTCATATTTTCCATGTTAAAAATATGTAAATATCTCAGAATTAACATTTTCATGCGTACTGAATTTTTGCCTCCAACCATAATCCCTTGTTTTGACAAATATTTTATGACTATTATATGCACACTCTGCATATAACACTAATTCAAATTGGATTCTATTTTTACTACTTGTTGAAATTAGACCTCAGAAAGTTTGTGTAGTTCCAGAAACAATGAATATCAAAGAATATTTCCTTATATGCAAAATTTGCCTTAAAATGAGGTTTGGTTATTTTTGTGTTTTATCAAATGGATGAGTGATAAATGTAGAATCTTATTTTTAAATATGTTGTTGTTTTTAAGTAGCTTGTAAGGATCAAAATATTAATATATTACTTTTTGCATTTTTTATGAATATGCTACATGAGTATTAGAGATGGTAATAATACTAGTGGTATCTCATATATTATCACTGGTAGTAATAATAGTTATTTGACGATTATATGAGACAATTCAGGTTAAGTGATTAGCATAGTTCCTGTCCCATAGTAAGAGCTCAATACTTTAGCTTCAGTTGTTATAAAGATATATAACAACTTATATATATACATATGTATATATATATATTTGCTGTTATATGTAACAACTATATATAACAACTATATAACAATATAGTGAATTTTCTGTTTAGTTCCTTTTTTTTTTTTAATATATGCTTATAGGAATTCACTAATTTAATGTTCACCACAACCATGTGAGATAGATACAGACATTGCTATTTTTGTTTTCCTTTGAGGAAACTGAAGTTCCAAAGGTTAAGTCAAATATTTAAATTATGCAAGTTCTCAGAGTTAGTAAGTGGTGGAGCCAGGATTATGAATCCAAATAGAGCCTAAGATCTTTAAATACAGTCTCCTTGATATCTATTGTTCTATTGATTTCTTTATTCACATGTTAACATATGTGAATGTTTGTCTAGTTCATTCTTTTTTTTTATAGTTTTATTTTATTTTATTGTATTTTATTTTTACATCCCTCACACCGTGAACCCCCCTCCCCCCATCCACCACCACCCCGACCTCACACCAAGCCATCACATTATACACATAAAATTATAGTTAGCATTCATTAATGTCCAGTCTCTGGTGTACAATGCCATGACCAAGCATCCACAGCATCCCTGAGGTGGTCTCCCAAACAGGACACATGTCCATCGGACACCCAACAAAATCCCCAAACACTATTGAGTAAGTTCCCCAAAGTAATTCTCAAAAGACCCTGAGGCCATCCTGTGGTCACCAGCCGCCCTCCAATCCCTTCACCTTTCCCCCCATCCCTAACCCCCTCCCCCCCGCCCATCTAACAACTCTCAGTTTTTTGTGTCCCCAAAACTGTTTCTGATTAGTTCATACACATATTCTTTTCTTTAGATTCCGCATACAAGTGAGATCATATGGTACTTGTCTTTCTCTTTCTGACTTATTTCACTTAACATAATGTTCTCTAGATCCATCCATGTTGTTGCAAATGATAAGATTTCTTTTTTCTTTATGGCTGAGTAGTACTCCATTGTATAAATGTACCACAGCTTCTTAATCCAATTATCGACCGATGGGCATTTCGGTTGTTTCCATATCTTGGCTATTGTGTAAAGTGCTGCAATAAACATAAGAGTGCATACTGATTTTTGAATTGGAGTTTTGGATTTCTCCGCGTAGATGCCTAGGAGTGGAATTACTGGATCATAGGGTAGTTCTATCTTCAAATTCCTGAGATACCTCCATACTGTTTTCCATAGTGGCTGCACTAATCTGCAATCCCACCAACAGTGCACTAGCGTTCCCTTTTCTCCACATCCCCGCCAGCATTTGTGTTTTTCACAGAAATAGGACATATAATCCTGAAATTTATATGGGACCATAAAAGACCCCGGATAGCCTCAGCAATCTTGAGAAATAAGAACAAAGTGGGAGGTATAACGATACCTGATTTCAAACTATACTACAAGGCTACAGTAATCAAAACAGCATGGTACTGGCATAAAAATAGACACATAGATCAATGGAACAGAATAGAGAGCCCAGAAGTGAATCCATGCCTATATGCCCATCTAATCTACGACAATGGAAGCAAGAATGTATGATGGGGTAAAGACAGTCTGTTCAATAAGTGCTGTTGGGAAACCTGGAGAGACACATGCAAGAAAATGAAGCTGGACCACCTCCTCACACCATATACAAAAATAAATTCAAAATGGCTTAAAGACTTAAATGTAAGATCTGAAACCATAAAATATCTTGAAGAAAACATGGGAAGAAACTTCATGGACATTACCCGGAGTAAGATTTTCACTGATATATCCCCTCGCGCGAGGGAAGTAAGAGAAAAAATAAACATGTGGGATTACATCAAACTAAAAGTTTTTTCACAGCAAAGGAAACCATCAATAAAACAAAAAGGGATCCTACTGAATGGGAAAAGATATTTGCCAATGATATATCTGATAAGGGATTAATATCACAAATCTGTAAAAAACTTACTCAACTCAACTCCAAAAATAACAAACAACCCAATTAAAAAATGGGCAGAGGACTTGAGGAGACATTTTTCTAAAAAGGACATACAGAAGGCAAGAAGACATATGAAGAAATGCTCAACCTCACTAACCATCAGAGAAATGCAAATAAAAACCACAATGAGATACCACCTCACCCCAGTCAATTTGGCTATCATCAATAAATCAACAAACAACCAATGTTTAGTCCTTTTTGCCAAATTTCAGTAAGTGTTTTATTCTTTCTCATTACTAATATGACATAATATAATATAATATATATATATATACACACATACATACATAAAGGCCATTAACCTCCGTTACATACCTTCGTTGTATTATTTTCCAGTTTATCAATTCCTTTTAACTTCATACACTATGTAACTTAGGTATATAGGGGATGGTAGGACTAAGTGCATACTTTATTTAGCTACTAGGTAAATTGGCATTACTTTAGACATAATCCTGAATCGGGAATTTAAACATTAGACACTTAAAGTAAAAAATGATTAAATGAATCCAATCTTTGCCCTAGAAATATCATAGCTAATTCTATGTTGTAGTTAGGTAATAAACAATCAAACAATCATTTTTTTTAAAAAAAGCTTATTTTAAACTTTAATTAAAGTAAAACCTTAAAATTAAAAATTGCTCTAAAATTCGGCATGGTTTTAATAAGAGACCTTCCTTGAGCTCAGGATAACATGTGGAAAAGCAGGATTATTCACTGAAACTAATCTCATGTTTCTTTTATATAAACGTAAATCCAAAATCAATTTTGCTTTAACAGAACAGATTTGAGATCAGAACTACATATAAATGCTAAATCAACATTCAAGATAACAAACTATATTGGAGACACTCTTAATGCAGATTGACAGTCACTAGATGAATGTGTCGTGATCGATCTTAGTTCTTGTTCTCATAATTATTCATTCATTCATGTCCAAATGGTTTCCAAAGAAAATACTCTTCCCCTCCCTCCTTTTATTTTTAAATTATCTCCACTGCCCGAACATTCAAATTTCCAATTTTAATATATTAAATACAATTCCTGGAAACCTAAAAGTCCTGAGAATTTTACTAATTCAATCATCTGAATAACTTCCTGGGAAATACACAAATTAAAAATTATTAATATTAAGAATGTTATTTTGAAGATAATCACTGGAGGATTTTGTAGGCATATATGAAAATGTTTGGTTTCTAATAGAAAGAGTAATATACATTTATATTTTAAAATTTCTACTTTCTGTCTTTTAAAGCTACCCTTTCATTTCTAGCTTCACTGTAACCACAACTTCCTAACTTCAAACATGTATGACTTTAATCACCTTGCAAAATGTTCTTGTTTCTAACATATCTCTCATAGTGCTATAGAACTTTCATTTCATTTTTTTAATTAAATTTATTGGGTTGATAATGGTTAGTAAAATCATATAGGTTTCAAGTGTACAATTCTATAATACATCATCTATATATCACATTGTATGCTCATCACCCAAAGTCAATTCTCCTTTCATCACCATATATTTGACCCCCTTTACCCTCGTCTACCATCACCCTCTCTCCTTACCCAATAGGTAACCACTAAACCTATTGCCTGTGCCTATGAGTTTTTGTTTCTCTATTTGTTTGATTTGTTCCTTTGTTGCTTTCAATTTTATATCCCATCCCAAATATGAATGAAGTCATATTGTTCTTGACTTTTCCTGCCTGACTTATTTTGCTTATCATAATAACCTCAAGATACATCCATGTTGTCACAAATGGCACTATTTCATCTTTTCTTATGGCAAAATAGTATTCCGTTGTGTATGTATGTACTCCAATGTTCATTGCAGCATTATTTACGGTGGCCAAGACATGGACACAACCAAAGTGTTCTTCGATAGTTGATTGGATATAGAAACTGCATTTCAATGGGACAATGATCTTTGACTTAGCCAGTAAGAGTAACAGAATGTGGTCAATACTACCTTGACTGGTATCTTATGGGTTTACAAAGAAAGATGTCCTCCCTTCATTGACACTGTTGAAGCTGAACAGTTGCTTTCTGCATAACCCTTCCTCCTAGGATTCACACAAAACAGACTCTTCACAATCAAGTGCATTGATCTTAGTCAGTCTGAACTTGGCCTTATATGATTGTATCTTCTTTGATATAGGTAGGGGACATTTTTTGTGTTTTTTTGTTTTTTGTAAATTTAGTCTTGTCTGGCCCACCACTTGTATTGGAAAGAATACATCCCATAACTCTACATTGTTTTAAACCAGGGGTGTCCAAACTGCGGCCCGCGGGCCAACTGCAGCCCGCAGTCCATTTTTTAATTGGCCCGCAGCAAATTCAAAAAATATATTTAGTTTACTTAAATAAACCAGGTGAGGCAAAACGTACTTCACCTCAAGTGAGTGGCCCGGCTGTTTGTGTATTTTACAAAATATGGCCCTTGGTGAAAAATGTTGAAAAAAGTTTGGACACTCCTGTTTTACACACTCCACGCTAAAGAAAGAAGAAGGAATGTGGCTGATTAAGATTCTAAAAATCTCTCCCTCTCCCCTTTCTCTCACATCTTGCTCTTTTTCTGTCTCATTCTCTTTGTATGTTTCCATACAAAAAAACTGGTATTTCTATTCTGTTACTTCTTTCATAAGATTTGCACCACACAATCTGGCCCCTTTTAGAGGTAAATCTGAAAGCTAATTTTTCTTTCTGTTCCCAGTAATGACAATAAGAATGGAAAATAAGGATTCTAAATTGAGTATATCTTCTCTGTAGATGTAAAAATCTCCTTTAGTTGGATTGCTCAAGTTTCAATCATTTAATCATGCATGGAGATTATAAAAATACTTGATTATGGTTCATATCTTATCCACAATTTCCAATCCAGTCTTGATTGATATCAATACCAATAATATGATATAATTCTCCTTGACTCCACTGTTTGATTCCTCAATTGATTATGCACTTAGAGGAGGTATAAGAGGGGTGTAGGAAATTATTACTAGTAAGCCCCAACACAGAAAAATATCCCCCAATCCAATAGGTTCATATCTTGAGAGTCATGTTAGCATATTTTCTTAATCTTTGCACAACTGAATAACAAGAGTTAAACATTTTTGGCTCATAAATGGACTTATCAAATTCTGTTTCTTTAGTATTTAAAATTTATACTGAGACTCTCTATGTATCTTAGAAACTACAAGGTGACCAACATTTGGCCTGCCTTGTAGAAGGAAGATTAGAAGGATATAAAATGGCTGAAGAAAACCAAAAATAAATTAGATCAGAACAGAGATATTAGATTGGTGCAAAAGTAATTGCATTTTTTTGCAATTATTTTGAAACTTTTAAACTGCAATTACTTTTGCACCAACCTAATAATGTATTTTTTTATTTTATTTTATTTTATTTTTTAATTTATTGGGGTGATAACTGTTAGTGAAATTACATAGATTTCAGATGTACAATTCTCTATTACATCATCTATAAATCCCATTGTCTGTTCACCATGCAGAGTCAGTTCTCCTTCTATCACCATATATTTGATCCCCCTTACTCTCATCTCTCTCCCCCGACCCCCTTTACGCTCTGGTAACCACTAAACTATCTATCGTCTGAGTCTATGAGGTTTTTTTTCTCATTTGTTTGTCTTGTTATTTTGTTGTTTTTGGTTTATATACCACATATCAGTGAAATCATAGGGTTCTCTGCTTTTTCTATCTGACTTATTTTGCTTAGCATTACACTCTCAAGATCCATCCATGTTATCACAAATGTACCTATATCATCTTTTCTTACCGCCGAATAGTATTCCATTGTGTATATATACCACAACTTCTTTATCCATTCAACTATCGAAGGACATTTTGGTTGTTTCCATGTCTTGGCCACCGTAAACAAAGCTGCAATGAACATTGTAGCACACATGTCTTTATGGATAAATGTTTTCAGATTTTTTGGGTAGATACCCAGGAGAGGGATTGCTGGGTCATATGGTAATTCTATTCGTAATTTTTTGAGGAACCTCCACACTGCCTTCCCCTAATAATGTATTGAAACAATTTCCATGGCTTGGTTTCCAGGTTTAGTTTCAGCTGAATTTATAATTTTGGATTCCTTGTACCTATATGGTACTTCAGCTAGGTTTAAGTGTCTTCAAACAAATAACTTATAGAAATACTTCTGCCTGTAGTATACACTAACAAATAGTTAATTCAAAACAAATTTCCAAGCTCTTTCCTCCCTTTCTGCCTCCTCTATAAGAATAGTTAAATATTCACCTCCCCACCTTTCCTGGAAATTATAGTTAGGGAAATCTAAATCTACCTGGAGCTTCTATGAAAGTTTTGTTTTCTTCATAATAATGACTTAGAAAACATTCACTACACCTGGGTTGAATATTTCCTAGAACTTATCTTACTAAGGAAAATTACTTGTTAGCAATTAGCTACCTCAGGAAGGGAAGTATTGGGTCAGATAATGTGTTCTTATATGATATTCTGTATGCCTTCTAAACTTTGATTTCAAGGTGGATTTTATAAGATGGTGTTTGCTACACAGTGCTCAATCATACCGATTTGAAAGATGAAATCCTAACTTGAAACTATCATTATGAAAACTATGATTCTAAGGAGTTTAAAGATTTCAGGAGTAGAGCTTAAATCACTGTCACTGGGACCAGTGTTTAATTAGTTTTAGATATCTTTTCTATTTAAGACTGATATATTAACTTGCTGGAGCTTTATTTTTCATTACCAAAGTCGCAGACTGATTAACTTGTTCTATGATCTGTGTAATCAATTGTTTACCGTGAATTGAATCAACAGCTGCAGAACATAGTTGGAAATAACCCAGGAGCAAAGGAAGACATGACTTCAGGAAGAGAAAAACAAAATACAAGGAATCAAGCCAACTAAAATATAACTTATGCAAAGATGAGTTTAACGGTATCTTTTCTGTGCCACTTCTTATGTATTAACAAGAATTAGTCACAGCTCTCAGGTCCTAAAGTAAAAATACTGATATCAAGCAGGAAGTAAATTATCTCTGAGCATAACTGAAAAGTCTGAGCACCTGTTTTTACACTAAAAACTTTTATTATTTACAGGAAAAAAAATTATGGTGTGCTTCAGAGATTTTTGCTGTTGTTCTAAACAATTAGAACATCTATTGAACTCAAGTCCCATTATTATTATTATTATTATTATTATTATTATTATTTGTTGTTGTTGTTCTAATTTTATACATCTATTGAACTCACATCCCTTTATTATGTTCATATATGAAGCAAAACTCATTATTTTACTTTTTGATACGTATATTAAGAAATGCCTATATAAAATGATTTCTAATTTATTAATTCACTCAGCTATATTTTGTTATTAACCATAGTGACAAATTATGCTGTTAAATGATTAATGTGGTCTATAAACATTGCAGTCTGCAGCAATAAATTATTTGTTATTCATTTATTTTTAAATTAATTAGTTAATACAACACAAAAGTAAATTATATTTTCAAAAAAATATATTTAATTTCAAAATTATAAGCTTAGAAAAAAACACAGACAACGTGAAATAATTGAAATTGGTCAAATGTAATTTTTTTCTCATAATTCAAATTTTAAATTATTTTTTTTTCCTTTTGCTTTTGAGTGATTTTATCTTCTTTTTTTTTTTTTTTTCAGTAATTTTCCCTTTTCCTTTCACAGAATTTGCGTCCTATAAAAAATGTTGGCACATCATGCCCCACCTCAGTATCTGCTTTTGGAGAACCCAATTCATGACTATAACTTATATTGATATTGAACTCAGATAAAATTCATTCTATAGCAATTTCTTCTAAACAATATTTGTTCTTTTAATTTAGCCTACTTCATTTTTCTTTCTTGATACAATTTTAATGAGTTAGAGAAAGTACAAAGTTACTTGTACTTTCTCTAACTCATTGATCTTATGATTGATCTTATTTACTTTAGCAGCATCACTTGAGAAAATTAATAATATGACTTCCTGAACAGCTCATTGACTATCTCCACTATATCAAATCATTTTCTCAGTAAAGATGAGAGATTGAGATCAGAATGTGCATATGATGCAACAGGTGGAGCTATGGAACAAAAGTGAGAATCAATGGGTTTTCAAACTTCCTGAAATTATTTGCTTTACTATTTTTCTTTCATTCTATCTATCTATCTATCTATCTATCTATCTATCTATCTATCATCTATCTATCTATTATCTATCTATCTATATCTATCATGTTTCTATCAATCATCTATCAACCTTGTCTATCTTTATGTCTGGGAGAAAAAAGGTAGAATAGTATCAGAATTTTTTAAAAAGAACAATATTGGAGAAACATTTTAATTTTTTCAATATAATTTCAAGGTCAGTTCTATTCAGGATATGTTAATTGCCCAAGTAATTGTTACTTTTAAGCATGTACAAATTCACTACACTATTCAGAAGTGAATATTAATTACATATATTATTATAAATAATATTTTAAGCTTTAAAATGTATTTCCATTTTTGTTTTGAAAAAACAAGTGAGAGGCTAAAATAATCAGAAAACACTAATATATTTCTTCATTTACACATTCTTCAATTATTTATCGAGGTCCATTATATGAAAGATAATCTGTTATACATGGCAGATGCTAAGATAATTAATAAGTGATGCCAAGATAGTTAACAATTTCAAGGGGCTTACAGCTTACTGAGGGAGATAGACATATAAATATGTAACTACAGTATGGTATAATAACTGCTGATAAAGGAACTGGGATTAAGAAAATCATATGTACCTGAAGAAACTAAATCAAACTTGTATATGAGTTGAAAAGGGGATGGAAAGGGATCAGGGAACTCACAACAGACACACATACACAGATTCCTTCTAATTTCCAATCTCACAATTGTCTAATTACATTCCAATTTTGGTTTAGTCAAGATTGGAAATTTCAATAAACTTTTTTTATGACTATGTGAATATGCTTTCAAACAATAGCTACATAGTGTATTAGTGTATTGTTTTCATTCCATCCTTTTACAATGTTTTGTTTCTTCTGAAGTTGTTTGATGTTTTTCTTTTGGCTTTCTTGTTTTTCCACCTATTTATCACTATTTCTTACCCAGTTGCTCTTCACAGGGTCTTTTCCTCAGATCTTCTCAAAGCTCATCACTATCACTCCGCTTCCCCCTTCCCCCGAAAAACACACACACATACACACCTTGGAGTCTCTCATCATCTTAATCTAGACTGCACTGGAATTTCTAGGTTTACTACTCATTTTCATCCTGAGACTTCCCTTATTATCATCCTTGGAATTCCTTTATCTTTCTCCTGATTGGATACAATATTTCTGGATTCCATACTTTTTAATTGTTTTAGTTGATGCTTTTTGTAAGTAGATTATATCCTTTAGTTATGTAGCTCTTAATGAAAAGTTAGGTTTTTTTTTATATTTTAGTATCTGAAAGTACAATTATTCAACACAACGACTTATTAATGTTCTGGTTTCTGACTGATCTTTTACACTGTCCTATCTTTATTCTCTGGGGAGCTTTTAAGATCAATTAATAGTCCTCATATTCTAAATGTTTAAGAAAATGTTTAAAGAATCTGATTAAGGATTCTTTTCATTTGTATTTTTGGCTGTCTGGGTGATTTCTATTTTTATTTTGGAGGGAATCTTTGCATTTATTTAATCATGACCTCTCTCCTGTTTTTAATTTCTGGGTTTCTTGTTGAACTGGATCATTAGATTTTATGTGGTATTTTCCAATATTGTTCTTTTTGTTTTCCCATTTGTGTAATTTCCTCAACCTTATCTTCTAAATCTTCTATTTTTTTAAAAAAATATAGTAATAATGTTTTTATTTTAAAGAGGTATTTATTTTCTGAATATTTCTTTTTTATAGCATTCCAGTATTGTTTCTCAGGGGAAATATCTCCATTATCCCTGAGTATTTTTCTAACCCTTTTCTTTTTCTCTAACTCCCTTGATTATCTCTGTTTACATTCAATTCAGTTTTTCTTTTTGATTGTTTTGTTTTTGGTGTCTTGTGTTAGAGACTTTTCTCAAACATCTGATGATCTGGAAACCTCCATTCATATTTAAGATAAATATTTTTGAAACTGGTTAGAAGGTCACGGGCATAGATTGGGTTTGTGAACTTGTGGTTCCTCCTAGGGATGATGTGACTTACCAAGTCACTGAGAAAATCCTATAAAAGTAGCAGGCCTATAAACTATTTACTTCCTTTACTAAAGGGATGTCCCTGGGGGAAAGAAAAGTGACCTGGTCTAATCTTGTCAATTTGAACTCTGAATAAAAACACTTAATGATATTTGCTAGGAGTTCAAAACTTTAATGTCCTTGCAGGATATCCCTAGATAAAGATAATCTGTAGTACATAATAACTGAGGATGTATGAAGCAATGTTCCCTGGAGAATGTCACATGGAATACGTATTTGGGGAAAATCCTGGAGATTTGTGATAATTGTAATGCTCTCTCTGTGTAGGTGACTCTGTGAATCTCACACGTATGTCTTATGCATTCTGGACTTGAGTGTCCAGGACCAGGTAGAAAGGACAGGGTGACTACTCTTGATATCCTGGACATTTCACTCTTTTTTCTGAGCTTCTTTTATTGCCTGTATCATACAAATTATTAATAAATCTTGATATTATGTAAATTCTTTGATTTTTATGAATCTGATGTGATGATCTGATCCCGTGTTAGCTCACCTGATTTCTAGCATTCTGATAGCTAAGCATGGTAAGAAAGATGAAATTCTTCCCTTTTAGGCAGTAGGCTTTTGCTTAATCCAACTTTTTTTTTTTTCATTACGACACCTGTTCTTTACATATATTATATCTGATACCCTGGTGTTTTGAAACTCTTTGGTTCATTCCCCCTTACCCCCAGATATTAAACTTATCTCTTCCTTGAAAGGGGAAAATACCTGGTTAGCAGGATGGGTAAAGGAGGGATAGAGAACTGTCAAACTTAACTTCATTCAAGTAACCTCTTCATTTCAGCTCTTCCATGGTCTCATACTTATAGAGTTACTTGGGGGCTGCAATGTCTGAAAGTTTTAAGCAACCTCAGTTCATATTTTTTCTTGTTTGTTTTGGTTATTAACATCCCAAATTTTGGCAGACTTTTTTTAGAAGCATTTAAATCATCAGATTTCTAGTTTTGAAAATTGTGTTGCAAACTATTTTCTGCTGTTTCCCCTTTCCATTTGTATTTATGTATGATTATGCAATTTGATAATTTACTCTTTGTTTTAGTAGGGTTTTGAGTAGGCCTGGATATCAAATGCCATCTAAACAGATTGTTCACCATTTGTAATCTTAAATTTCAAAGGAAGTTCTATTTATGGTAATGGCAAGTTTGTTTCCTTTCTGAATAACCCTCTGCAGATAATAATATAAACTCTGGGCAAACTGTACCAAAAAAAAAAAAAAAAAAAAAAAAAAAAAAAAAAAGCAACAACAAAAAGAAAAAACAAAACAAAAAACAAAAAACCACTTTCCTTAAAACTGTAAATGACCAAACCAAAAATTGGCAGATCCTGAAAGTTAGTCCACACTTGGAAGAATGGAATGGCATGGAGAGAGTCTCTCATTTACTTTGGCTATTAGATTGAAGGCAGTTAAAGACTATGCCATGCATGGTGGCCGAAACTCCTAAAGAAAATGCATCATCATTCTGATTTGAAAGAAGAAAAAAAAATAGAGTAACAAGTTTGGGACAGCAATAGTTGCTAGTAAGTGAGGGCACAAACTATACAACAACAAATAAGAAATGGAGAAGATCTCCAAACTGAGATTATAAACTATGTCCAGTTTCTAGAACAATAACTTTGTTGGGTAGACTCTAAGCATTTCATCTAAGGATGAGATAACTCAACCAAGATTTCAGCTGCCATTCAAAGGCAGATTTCACTATACAATTTCAACCAAGTAAATGTCAGATTAATCTTCCATTGGTGACATCATCAAAATGGCGGCATGAGGTGAGCCTCTGGAAATCTTCCTTGGAATTTACAACAAATTGAACAACTATAACTCCACAAAGGACTCCCTGCACAACAGACAGGCAAGACTAAGAGTCTCACTACTTAAGTCACCTAAAGGTGGGCAAATTGCACGAGCAGGGGAGGAGTGCGGAGACAGGGGCCATGCAGGCACAGGACGCAGACCTAGCTCAGTTCGCCAAGCTCGCTGCATCCCGGAATGACTGCAGCTGTGGGAGAAGGAAGAACTCGGACTGCTAGGGCTCTGCTTATGGCCCACAGGGCTGAAGGGACAGCATATAACACTGCTAAACCAAACACTCACGGCACAGACCTCAGAGCAAAGACTGAGGGAAGAAGGCTAAAAACAGTGGTTTAAGCCCTCACTGCCGAGCGGAGAACGGAAGCCTTAGGCACTGAGACTAGCCGCTTCCTCCCTATCCTCCCAGAGCTCGACCGGCCTCCACCTGACCAGTGCTACAGGCAGAACAGTAGAAGTGTCAGATCAAAAGAACAGATCATTTGCAGTTCTAAGTACTGTGGTCCTCAGACACGGACTTGCAGCACTACTAGGACCAGCAAAGGAGAAAGAGCCATGGAAGCAGGACTGGCTGTGGTGGTGGTCACCACCATTGCTCTAGGCCACCTCTCACAAATGACACTGCCACTAGCCCCACCTATCTGGGCAGATCCCTGCAGGAGTAAACAGAGTTGCTGAAACACACAGGCTCTGAATCTGGTGCAGGAAGAGATTTGGAACTTCAAAAGCTCTCCGCACCACCACAGGGATGCAGCACCTTATGACACAGGTGAACTGTTAACACAGGAGAAACCTGCCTTCCAGGGAATCCCCCCCCAGTGTGTGAGAAAATGGAATAGTGCAGAGAAAACATAACGCTACAGTGTGAGAGAGAAAAGAAGGCTAAAGTCGGAGAGAAAATAAAACATTCTACCAACACATAATGAAAAACAATACAAAGACCTCTTCCTATCAACCTGTTGCAGAAACCACTCCTGTAGATGTCTGGGAAGAACAATAACAAATCATTAATTGCCATGAATAACCAAGGCAACAAGACAACTCAGAAAGAAAGAGATAAGTCTCCAGGAAATGAAGTTAAAGATATAGAAATATGAGACTTAAATGACAGAGAATTCAAGATTGCAGTTCAGAAAAAAACTCAAAGAGAAGCAAGAAAAAAAAGAAAGGCAGTTTAATGAACTCAGAAAAAAAATCAAAGAACAACATGAACATTTTACCAGAGACTGAAATTTTAAAAAAGAACCAAATAGAATTTTGAGAGATTAAGAACTCAATAGAAGAAATTAAGAATGAAATAGCCAGATTAGGTAGTAGAGTTAACCAGATGGAGGATAGAATCAACGACATCAAAGATAGAAACCTGGAAATGACATGGATGGAAGAAGAAAAAGACTTGAGAATTAAAAGAAATGAAAGAAATCTACAAGAACTTTCTGACTCCATCAGAAAGAACAATATAAGAATAATGGGCATACCAGAAGGAGAAGAATGAGAGAAGGGAACAGAGAGTATATTCAAACAAATAGTCGATGAGAAATTCCCAAACTTGTGGAAAGAACTGGATCCTCAAATCCAAGAAGCAAATAGAAAACCTAATTACCTCAACCCCAACAGAGTTTATCCAAGGCACATTGTATTCAAGATGTCTAAAATCAATGACAAAGAAAGAATCCTCAAGGCAGCTAGGGAAAAGAAGATGGCAATGTACAAAGGAAAGCCCATTAGATTATCATCAGATTTTTCAGCAGAAACTCTACAAAACAGGAGAGAGTGGAAATAAATATTTAAACAATTGAAAGAGAGAAATTGTGAGCGAAGAATAATATATCCAGCAAAGATATACTTTACATATTAAGGAGGAATAAAAACTTTTCCAGGCATACAGAAGCTGAGAGAATTTTCCAATACATGACCAGCACTACAAGAAATACTAAAGGAGGCTATTCGACCAACAGAGTCTCTGTCTCACCAACACAGACAATTTGTGGCAACCAAAACACAAAAAGGGGGAGAGTAAAGGCCTGAACTGGAAAATGGGAATGGAAAATGTAGGTATGCTGAAGCAAATGGAATACTCTAAATATCAAACTATCTTTTACATAAACTTAATGGTAACCACTCAAAAAAAAAATTGAGAATTGAAATATATACTGTAGTAAAAGAAGAAACAGAGGGAAACATCATAGAATACCACCACACAGAAATAACAGACAACAAAAAGGCAAAGAAACAATGGAGACACATTTCATAATGCTAAAGGGGACTATACAACAAGAAGACATAACAGTCATCAATATTTATGCCCCCAATCAGGAAGCACCAAAATATAACAAGCAACTACTAACAGAACTAAAGGGAGACATTGACCAAAACACAATTATACTAGGAGACCTAAATTCATCATTGACAGCTATGGATAGATCATCCAAACAGAAAGTAAATAATGAAATAGCAGCCCTAAATGACACATTAGATGAAATGGACATAATTGACATTTATGGATCACTTCATCCTAAAACATCAGACTACACATTTTTCTACATTTTTTCTACATGAAACATTCCTTGAGATAGACGATATATTGGACATAAAACTAACCTCAGCAAATTTAGGAAGATTGAAGTCATACCAAGCATATTCTCTGATCGCAAGTCTTTGAAATTGGATATCAAGTGCAAAGACAAAGCAGGAAAACCACAAATACATGGAGATTAAACAACATACTTTTAAATACCGAACGGTCAAAGAAGAATTTAGAGAGAACAAAAGATACATAGAAACAAATGACAATGAAAATACATCCTACCAAAATTTTTGGGATGCCGTGAAAGCAGTTTTAAGAGGGAAATTTATATCATTACAGGCCTATTTCAAGAAACAGGAAAAATCCCAAATAAATAATCTCACGTTACACCTTAAAGAAGTAGAAAAAGAAGAACAAATGAAACCCAAGGTCAGCAGAAGAAACAAAATAATAAAAATCAGAGCAGAACTAAATGAAATAGAGAACAAAAAGACAATAAAAAGAATAATGTGACAAAGAGTTGGTTCTTTGAAAAGATTAATGAAATTGACAAATGCTTGGCTTGGCGCACTAAGATAAAAAGACACATGACACTAATAAACAAAATCAGAAATGAAAAAGGGGAAGTTATCACGGACACCACAGAAATACAAAGGATCATCCAAGAATACTATGAGGAATTATATGCCACAATATTTAATAACCTAGAAGAAATGGACAAGTTATTAGAAACATATAGCCTTTCTAGGCCGAACCACAAACAACTGGAAAATCTAAACAGACTAATCACCAGTAACAAAATTGAATCAGTCATCCAAAACCTTCCCAAAAGCAAAAGTCCTGGACCAGATGGCGTCACTTTGAATTCTGCCAAACTTTCAAAGAGGATCTATTACCAATTCTGTTCACACTCTTCCAAAAAAATTGAAGAAGAGACAGTACTCCCTATCTCATTTTACGAGGCCAACATTACCCTGATGCCAAAACCTAGTAAGGAGAACACAAAAAAAGAGAACTACAGACCAATATCTCTGATGAATACAGATGCAAAATCCTAAACAAAATTCTAGCAAATTGAATGCAGCAATGCATTAAAAAGATTATTCATCATGACCAAGTGGGGTTCATCCCCAGGGCACAAGGATGGTTCAACATCCACAAATTCATCAATGTGATACATCACATAAACAAAATAAAGGACAAAAATCATATGATTATATCACTTGATGCAGAAAAAGCATTTGACAAGATACAACATCCATTTATGATTAAAACACTTAATAAAATAGGTAGAGGAAAATACCTTAACATAATAAAGTCCGTATATGACAAACCCTCAGCTAATCTCATAGTTAACGGTGAAAAACTTAAGCCCTTTGCTCTACCTTCAGGAACACAACCGGGCTGTCCCCTATCACCTTTGCTTTTCAACACAGGGTGGGAAGTCCTCGCCAGAGAAATCAAGCAAAATAAAAAAATAAAAGGCATCCAAATTGGGAATGAAGAAGTTAAATTGTCACTCTTTGCAGTTGACACTATGTTATATATAGAAAACCCTAAAGATTCCACCAAAAAGCTATTAAAAGTCAATGAATACAGCAAATTTGACTGCTCCAATTCAATGTACAAAAGTCCATTGCATTCCTATATACTAACAATGAAATATCAGAAAAAGAAAAAAAATCCTTTTGCAATTGCAGCAAAAATAATACATTTAGGAATAAACTTAACCAAGGAAGTGAAAGACTTGTATGCTAAAAATTATAAGACATTTTTAAAAGAAATTGAAAAAGACAGAAAGAAATGGAAAGACATTCCATGCTCATGGATTGGAAGAATCAACATAGTTAAAATAGCCATATTACCCAAAGCAATATATAGATTTAATGCAATCCTCATCAAAATCCCAATGACATATTTTAAAGAAATGGAATAAAAAATCATCAGATTTGTTGGAAACCACAAAAGACCCCGAGTAGCCAAAGCACCCTTAAGAAAAAAGAACAATGTGGCAGTGTCACATTCCCTGATTTAGCTTGTACTACAGGGCAACAATAATCAAAACAGCATGGTATTGGCAGATAAACAGATATGTAGACCAATGGAATAGAATTGAGAACCCAGAAATAAATCCACACAAATATGGACAGATAAATTTTGACAAAGAAGCAAAAAACATGCAATTGAGAAAAGACAGCCTCTTCAATAAATTGTGCTGGCAGAATTGGAAATCTACGTGCCAAAGAATGAACTGCTGTTTGTCACCATGTACTAAAATTAATTCAAAATGGATCAAAGACTTAACCATAAGTCCTGAAATAATAAACTGCATAGAAGAAAACATAGGTACTAAAATTATGAACCTTGGGTTCAAAGAGCGTTTTATGAATTTGACTCCAAAGACAAGGGAAGTAAAAGCTAAAATAAATGAATGGGACTATATCAAACTTCAAAGCTTCTGCACAGCAAAATAAACCATCGGCAAAATAAAGAGACAACCAACTGAATTGGAGAAGGTTTTTACAAACAGTGCCTCTGTTAAGGGGCTAATATCCAAAATATACAAGGAACTCATGCAACTCAACAACAACAACAACAACAACGAAAAACCCAATTGAAAAATGGGCAGAGGATCTGAAGAGACATCTCTCCAAAGAGGACATACAAATGTCAAATAGACATAAAGAAAAAATGCTCAGCATTACTAATCATCAGAGAAATGCAAATGAAAACCACAATGAAATATCACCTCACCCAGTTAGAATGGCTATCATCAACAAGACAAATAGTAACAAGTGTTGGAGAGGCTGTGGAGAAAAAGGAACCCTCATAAACTGTTGGTGGGAATGCAGACTAGTGCAGCCATTATGGAAGGCAGTGTGGAGGTTCCTCAAAAGATTACGAATAGAATTACCATATAACCCAGCAATCCCTCTCCTGGGTATCTACCCAAAAAATCTGAAAACATTTATCCATAAAGACATGTGTGCTCCAACGTTCATTGCAGCTTTATTTAGTTGGCCAAGACATGGAAACAATCAAAATGTCCTTAGATAGGTGAATGGATAAAGAAGTTGTGGTGTATATACACAATGGAATACTATTCGGTGGTAAGAAAATAAGAAACAGGACCATTTGTGACAACATGGATGGATCTTGAGAATATAATGCTAAGTGAAATAAGTCAGACAGAAAAAGCAGAGAACCATGTGATTTCACTGATATGTGGTATATAAACCAAAAACAACAAAAGAACAAGACAAACAAATGAGAAACAAATACCCATAGAAACAGACAATAGTTTAGTGGTTATCAGAGGGTAAGGGGGTGGTAGATGAGAGTAAAAAGGGATCAAATATATGGTGATGGAAGGAGAACTGACTCTGGGTGGTGAACAGACAATGGGATTTATAGATGATGTAATACAGAATTGTACACCTGAAATCTATGTAACTTTACTAACAATTGTCACCCCAATAAACTTTAATTAAAAAAAATAAATTAAATAAATTGCAGATTAAATGGACACACAAACCCCCTTCAAAAGAACACAACAAAATTCATAATTTCTAAAACGTTCACAATCTCTAGCATGAATCCTAAACTACTTCAAAATATGAAGAAAAAGAAAATGTTTTCCATCCAAGAGAAAAGATAATCCAGAGATTAACACCAAGATAACTCAGATGGTGGATTTAGCACACAAATTTTAAAGGAACTATGCTGAAATGATATAAAAGAAAATATTTTTGGAGTGAATGAAAAGTTAAGAAATCACAGCAGAAAGAAAGAAATCATAAAATTATGATTATGTGTAGAAATTTAGAGAAATTTTCAAATTTGTATGAAAATACAAAGTCCTGTAATATTAAAAGCCATCTTGAAAATAACAACATAGTTGAATGACTTACAATAACTGATATTAAGGCTTACTATAAAGTTACAGGAATCAAAATAGTGTGATAATGGCATAAGGCTTGACAAATAGGGCAATAGAAAAGAGTATGACATCCAAAAATGACTTATAAGGGTTATTTTATTTTTGACAAAACATGAAAGCAATCTATTGGAAATATGTGTGGGAAAGGATTGATTTATAAGCCTGAGTTGCTCAAATCCTGTGCAGTCCTTAAAAATGCCTATCTTTAGTAGTGACCTCTGGCTGGCTCCTGGGAACTGAGTTCTGGGCCCCTGGAATATTCTGCCTTAGAAGAGTGTTTTATTATGCCTGACCCCATGGGCCATGTGGTACAAACTGATTAAATAATTTATTCTTACAATGTAATATATGGTGATTCATGTTTTTGCTCTGGAATTCTGGAGTCTGAATAGCTGAGATCAGTAATACGGGGGCTTCAAGGCCCGTATGACTGATTCTCCATAAACTCCCTTGACACCAAGGCTTGGGTGAGCTCATCTGACTGGCCACACTTTATATGTGTGGTCACACATCATTTCTAGGATAATTAAGCACATTCATGTGACTACATTGGGAGAGGACACCGGGAAGCTTATACCAGGATTCTCCTGGACTTTGTCCCATGAGCTTTTAACTTTGGTGATTTTGAGGAAAGATCATGATAGAATGTTCTGGTTATTGGTAATGTTTTATACCTTGACAGGGGTTTGGTTTGCATAGGGGTATTTGTTTGTCAAAACTTATTAAATGATATGTTCAATATTTACACATTTCATTGTACATAAAATTTATCTAGAAATAATTCTAAACAAATACTCAATCTTGGTTAACGATATGTATGGTGAAACTGTAAAGGTACTCTTTATGAATGTCAGTAACTTATTTTGAATTGCCTCAAAAGAAAAACAGAATCCTGGATGAAAATAGGGACAGATAAGCAGATAGGTATGTACACAGACCAAGTCAGATAAATGTTAATGCTTAACTCTAGGTGATAAATATATGAGAGCTAAGTGTAAAATTCTTTCAACTTTTATGTTTAAAAATTGTCATAATAAAATATTTCAATAAACAACAGGTGCCGGTGAGGAAGTGAAGAAAAGGGAACCCTTCTGCACTATTGGTGGGAGTGTAAATTGGTACAGCCAATATGGAAATCAGTATGGAGATTCCTCAAAAAATTAAAAATATAACTACCTTATGACCCCGTAATACCATTCCTGGGTGTTTATTCAAAGAAATCCAAAATACTAATTTGAAAAAATATATACACTACTGTGTTTCCTGCAGTGCTATTCACAATAGCCCAGATATGGAAACAACCAAAATTCCCATCAATAGATGATTGGCTAAATAAACTGTGGCACATTTATACAATGGAGTATTATTCTGCCATAGAAAAGAATGAAATCTTACCATTTGTAACAACATGGATGGACCTAGAGAATATTATGTTAAGTGACATAAGTCAGACTGAGAAAGACAAATACCATATGATTTCACTATATGTGGAATCTAAAAAACAGAACAAACAAACAAAACAGAAATGGACTCACAGATACAAAGATCAACCTGATGATTGCTAGATGGGAGGGAAGTTGGGGGATGGGTGAGAAAGGCAAAGGAATTAGCAAGCCCGAATTGCTAGTTACAAAATAGTCATGGAGATGTGAAATGCACTATGAATAATATAGTCAATAAAGTTGTAAACACTACATAGCATGTCAGATGGGTACTGGACTTATTGGGGGCATTACTTCATATATTACATAAATGTCTAACCACTGTGCATATCCCTGAAACTAGTATAAAATAATACTGAATGTCAACTATAATTAAGAAAAAAAATATATATATATATGTATTTATCATATATTATATTATAAATATATTATAAGTATATTATATGATAATGCGTGTATACTACATATTATATATGTATAATATATATACTATATATAATATATATGCCATATAATACAATATACTTATAATATAATATACTCCTACTATAATACATTATATATGGTATATATAAATATGTATTATATATTATATATTAATTATATATTATACATTATGTATTATATATTATATATTATATTATATATTATATATGTGGTAATGGGATGTAAAGTACAGCATAGGGAATATAATCAATGGTATTGTAATAGCTATGTATGATGTCAGAGGGGTAGTAGACTTGGAGGGGTAATCATTTTGTGAGGGGTGTAAATGTTTAATCATTATGTTGTTTTGTACACCTGAAACTAATACAAAATAATAAAAATAAAATATTTGAAAATTGGAAAATTGTAACATTACAATAAACGTTCAATTCTTACTTTGCTTTTGAAACTGAATTCTTAACTTCAGTACAGTTTCTATAACAAATTATTTTTTTTAATTTCACATTTAAAAATTCCCTGTTGGTTGCTATCTATTAAAAAGACAAGAAAAAGTCAAGATATGGTTATATTATATGGAACAAGAAATTAATATCTCCTGTTCCCATTACTTTGGTTTTTAAACTGCCACTACTGATTGCTAAACACTTCAGATTTGCTGGTCTTAGAGCAACAGACTACTTTGGAATCTTGGGATAGATTATATTAGTAAATGCCAAATTGATCCATTAGTTAATAATAATAATAATAATAATAATAAAGTTACCTGCATGATTATGAGCTCAATAAAGATAGGGAACTGGAAAGAATAAAATTAAAAGTTCTATTAGGCTTATTATAGTCTATAATGTTCCCACTGTCCAGAAATAGTCTACTGGAATCTGGTTATATTTCATGATCCTGATTTTATATTGTCCCTCTTCTTTCTGTTTAAATTTTTACAACAACTCCTTTAAATGTATTAGTTTTCAGTTTTCATCATCTTTTAATCTATATCTATTTTACACAAGCAACAAGATAAATGGCTAAATGAGCTAGATTTGACAATGTTAGGCATATTTTCATATCCTTTCTTATAGATCATCCTAACATGCACATTGCATTTCACTGAAATACAGTACATGGACCTTAATATGATATCTGAACTTAATAAGAAAAAAAAATCTAAGCCAGAATAGAATGAAATGTTTAATGTGAAATTTTAAGATCGCTTCAATGTTTCTACTACCTTTATAGACACCAGCCTGGATAAACTATGAAGATTTGCATTATCTTATTTTCACATAATATTATAATAAAACAAGTTTGGCAGTGACCCCTGCAAAGTTTCGTAATATATGCAATTTCTTTCTTCTCACCCATTGATAGAATTAATCCTCTAGGTGACATTCTTCTTGTCACCTCCACATTTTTTATATGAAAAGTGTAAAACCTTTTTTATTTTATTTTATTCTATTCAATTTAATGGTGTGACATTGGTTAATAAAATAATATAGGTTTCAAATGTACAATTCTACAATATGTCATCTGTATATTGTATTATGTGTTCACCATCCAAAGTCAGTTCTCCTTCCATCGCCATATATTTTACCCTCTTTACCCTCTTCTACCTCCCACTCTCCCACCTACTCTGTGGCAATCACTGAACTGTTGCTTTGTTTATGAGTTTTTGTTTGTCTTGTTTATTTGTGGCTTTGTTTTATATCTCATATAAAGGGCTAATAACTAAAATATATAAAGAACTCATATAACTCAACAACAACAACAACAAATCCAATTAAAACCTGAGCAGAGGCCCTGAACAGACACTTCTCCTAAGAAAACCTACAAACAACCAACAGACACATGAAAAAATGCTCAGCTTCACTAGCTGTTAGGGAAATGAAAACCAAAACCAAATGAGATACCTCACATCTTCTAGAATGACTATCATCAACAAGACAAGTAATAATAAGTGTTGGAGAAGCTCTAGAGAAAAAGGAACTCTCATACTCTGCTGGTGGAAATGTAAATTGGTCCAGCCATTATGCAGAACAATATGGAGGTTCCTCAAGAAGAATTACCATATAACCCCTCTTCTGGGTATCTACCCCAAAAATCTGAAAATATCTGTAAAGATATATTTACACCAAAGTTCATTGCAGCATTATTCATAGTGTCCAAGATATGGAAACAAGGAATCCTTTGATAAACGTGTAAATTTTTCAAAGCATAATTATTTGTACCCCTCTGTCCTTCTAAATTACTTAATACCTATTTTTATAATATAGCACTACTGTGTGCTTGGTGATTGCACTTAGCATGACTCCATCCTTATGTAATACTATTTTGTTGGATCTGAATAACCCCGTCCCGATCTCCTGGAATGGGACTTAATTTGCATAATTCACTCAGCAATCTTAATACTCTGGTCACAGTAACTACTATGAGGGAGTTCTCACATGCATGCAGCTCAAGGCTGTTTTCATTCAAAGTGTGAAGGAAGAGAGCCTTCCTAGTCTTGTTTTGAATAGTTAGTATGTAGATGTGAGATTTGAATTACTGTAGAAACTTTGCTACCAAAAAGAAAACTATCCTGAAGACTGTGCTGAGACACAACAGAAGGTAGAAGTAAGCAAATTATAAGAAATGAGGGCAAATATACGATGAAACCATGCTTTAAAATTAAGCTTTCTTAAGATATTTTTTAATGATGTAAAGCAATAAATTGTTTTATTGTTCAAATCCATTTGAGTTGAGTTTTACATTTTGTAAAACTGAAATCATCTTAACTGAAGCATGTGCTCATGGCATTGTGTGGTTACTCTCTATATATCTTTGTCTCGTATTAAATCATGAGGTCCAGGGATCAGAAGCCATGATGTCTTCAACTCTATATCTCTAAAACCTATCAGACAGCCTGATTCATATAAGAATTCACTGAATACTTTTTTTTTTTTTTTTATGAGTGTATCAATATGGTGCTGATGGCACATGGATTTTAAAAAAAATTAAACATCCACTTTTTCAAATTTGTTGTACATACAGTTGAGCCTCATTATTCACAGATCTGTGAATTTATCTACTCTATAAAATTTTTTTGTAACCCCCAAATCAATGATTACAGTGCTTTTGCAGTACTTCTCAGAGACGTTGGGAACATTTGAGTCAGCAGATATGTGCATGCCCAGCTGTGATTAAACAAAGACACTCTGTGCCTTCATGTTTCATCTGTCACATGGAAACGACCGGAGGATGGAGATGGTAGAGAGCAGTGCAGTGTGGTGCAAGATGCTCCATCTCTAGGGTCAGTTGAAACTGTGGCACCTGTTAGTGGGTGGCCTCAGGCAAGTCACTTCACATTCTGAACCTCATTTTCTCTTTTATAAAACAAAAACTAGAACCTAGGCATCCAAATTGAAAGGGAAGGAATACAATTATATTTGTTTGCAGATGATGTGATCTTATATATGTAGAAAACACTAAAGATTCCATTGGCAGATCTAATGAACAAATTTAGCAAAGCTGCAGGATACAAATTCAGCATACAAAAATCAGTTACATTTCTCTACATTAGCAACAAACATCCAGAAAAGGAAATTAAGAAAACTACCTCATTTACAATAGTATTTACAATATATTAAAATACTTAGGAATAAATTTAACCAAGGAGGCAAAATTTTTGTACATGGAAAACTACAAAATGTGACAAAACTTATACAAAACACAAATAAAAGGGAACCATTTAGTGTTTATGGATTGGAAGACAATACTGTAAGTAATGTCAATATCACCCAAAGCAGTCTTGAGATTTAATGCAATCCTTATCAAAATCCCAACACTTTTTGCAGAAATAGAAAATCTGTCCTAAAATTCATATAGAACCTCAAGGAATACCAAAATGCCAAGTTAATTTTTAAGAAGAACAAAGCTGGAGGTCTCACCCTTCCATATTTCAATCTTACTACAAAGCTATAAGTAATAAAAACAGATACTGGCATAAAGACAGACATAAAGGCAAAGTGAATAAAGAGCCTAGAAATAGATCTTTGCGTATATGGCCAAATGATTTTCAATTACGGGGAAAAGGACAGTCTTTTCAATAAATGGTGTCAGGAGAACTGGATATCCACATGCAAAAGAATGAAATTGGATCTTTATCTTATATCATATACAGAAATCAACTCAAAATAGACCAAGGTCATAAATGTTAGAATTAAAACTATAGTTTTAAAACTTTTAGAAGAAAACATAGGGGAAAAGCTTTGTAACATTGGATTTGTCAATAATTTATTGACTATGACACCAAAAGGACAGTCAACAAAAGAAAAATATAATTATAAACTGACTTCAGCAATTTTTTTTTAATGTGTGCATCAAAGACACTATCAACAAAGTATAAAGGAAACCCACTAACTGGTATAAAATATTTTCAAATCACATATGTGTGTGTGTGTGTGTGTACATATGTATACATATATGTATATGTATATATATATATATATATATATATATATATATATAAAATAAGGGGTTAATATAAAAATATATAGCGAACTCCTACAACTCAATAACAAGTACAATTAAAAAAACAAAAGATCCCAATTAAAAGTGGGCAAAGAACTTAAAGAGACCGTTCTCCAAAGAAGATATACTGAGAGCCAATAAGGACATGATCTTTATCATTAGGGAAATACAAACCCAAACCTCAATGGGATACCAATTCACACCCATTAGGATAACGGTTATTAAAGAAAATCAGTGTTGGTGAGAATGTGGAGAAATTGAAACCCTTGGACACTGCTGGTGGAAACATAAAATTGCACAACCACGATGAAAAATGGTATGGTCATTTTTCTTGAAAAATGACCATATAATTTACAGCTATTCCATTCCTGGGTATATACTCCAAAGAATCAAAAGAAGGGACTCAGACGGATATTTGTGCACCCATATTCACAGCCGCATATTTACAGTAGCCAAATAGTGAAGAAAAAAAAACTAACTGTCCATCAACAGACAGATGAATGGTGGTGATGGTTGCAAACAATGATAATATGTATGATGTCACTGAATTGTATACTTCAAAATAATTAAAATAGTAACATTTTATGTTATGTATATTTCACCATAATGTAAAATAAATAAATGAGAGAAAACAGAGACAAATCTCTAGTGGAGAAGAATTCTAAATAACTTATATAGCTCATTGGCCATCATTAGCATCTACTCATAAGTGTGAGCTGTACATAATGACTCCCTTCCGAAGAGTACAGTAATTGAAGGACGAAAAAATAGTAACTTTGGTGTGGAGAAACCTGACAAATGCCACCTCAGCCAAGTAATTAAGATCAATATCAACAGTGGTAAGGTTTATTGATAGCATGATAGATATAAGAATGGCACTTTTGCTCTGTGATCTTCCTTCCAGAAATCCATAACACAGCGAATGATGAGAAAACAATCAGACAAAACACAAAGCGGTATGTTCTATAAATTTCCTGACTAGCACTCCTCAAAATTGTGCATGTCATCAAAAACAGATGTCTGAGGAACTGTCACAGTTCCTTTGCTTTGAGACATGGGAACTACTAAGTGCAATGTGATGTCCTTTATGAGATCCATAAATTGGAAAAATATACCAGGTAAAAAACTAAGGAAATCTGAATAAAGTATGGACTTTAATTAATAATAAGACATCAGTGTTAGTTCTTAATTGTAACAAATATACCATGCTAATATGTTAAAATAATAGGGGGAAATTAGGTACAGGGTACATTTGAACTCCTTATTCTATCTTTGTAATTTTAATATAAATCTAAAATAAAAAAAATTAAAATAACTTTATCTAAAAGAGAACAGTGAGAAAATCAGTAAGCAAACCAAAGACTACCAAAAAAATCATAAAACATTTATCTAATAAAGGACTTGTGTTTAACATATAATTATTCTTACAATTCAACAATAAAAGACAAAAATTTGAAAATGGGGCAAATTTATTTTCAATAATTTATTTCCAGGGGAACTGTTTCAATTGATTTGTTTTTCTGCATGAATATTTTGCAGGGAAGTTAAAAGTAAATAGGCACTTTGTCCTCTAATGAACATACTGATATATTAAGAGAAACTCATATTTAACCAGACACTAAGGGTAGTATCATCTTGAGACACACAATCAGTATTTTCTCTATGAAATGATGTGGCTTTGCTTTATAGATTATATTTGAGTGGATGAAATAGAGGGAGAAATAAAGAGTGAAGCCGTAACTCATGAGGCTCAGATAAGAATTTAAATTTCATAGTCTGCCTAAACTGAGAAACTAAGTTGCATAGTCCACAAATAGCCAGTATTAAGGCATTTATCAGTGTTTTTTTACTGATTAAACTTTTTCTTAAATCAAAGAAAAGTGCTTGTTTCTTACCTACTAAACCTCTGAGACTATATTGTTTATATAAATTTATTTTATTTTCTTTCTTATTCCACTTTTGGAGAACGTTAATTTGTTTCACTAAGAAGCACTCTCTTTTTTTCTGTTTATGTTTTGTGTGATAGGTGGGATAGGTGGTAAAGTTCTGGGTTGAAATGGGGCACATATATAGTCTAGAATTTCCCCTAAATGACCATATTAGTATAAAATAAAAGGGTAAGGTTTGAAGGTTGTGGACATAATGTTTTGTTTCCTGTAATAAATTGTCATATTTTAAGTTCTCAGTAGAAGCCTCTTCATTTAAAAGTAAAAGTAAGTGAGCCAGATACTGTATTTGTTACTTATTTCAAAATTAGCCATTCAATTAATGAGAGATGTTGGCAAGGGTTAAGGATCAAGGACTCTGCATTATTCATTCATGTATTTATTATGTATTTCCTGCCACAGTACATTACCCTGAATCTATGTCTTATAAATAAGAATTGGGAACCTTGCAACACAGTGAATATCAATGCATATTAGTTGTGTAGATATGTATTATATGCACATGCATTAAAGTCATATCACATTAGATTTGGGACCTTATATGCATTTAGTCCAATTTTATCATTTTTCAAATATTATCGGGTGGGCATGAGAGTTGTTTTGAATAACTGAGGAAAAAAAAAACTAAGTTAAATACCTTCTCAAAATTCTCAAGCATAGCTAATTTCAGAACTAAAGTCGGAATTTGGTAATCTTTATTTTCAATGTAACACACCCTCCACTTCATCAGCCAGATAATTTGAAAAATGTAACAATTAATGTTATATCAACTTCAGGTAAAAATGTATAAACTCTGGTAAAAATTAAGACAATATACCTGTGGATATATATTAAATATATTTAAATTAAATATATTCACATATATTTAATGTGAATTTAATTTAAATATGTTCAAATATATTTTTAAATATTATTTTCCATTTTATATTTTAGTGTAATTGAAAGGAAATCAAAGTATAGAGTAATGGGAGTCAAACACTTAACATTTTGCATTTCAAGACTTTTAAGTCTTTTTTCTTTCCATCATTCTTGTATCCTTAGTGCATTTTTTTTCCTAAAAATAACTGATTGGAATAATATCTGATCCAATTTTGTACATTGGATATGTATAATGCTATTCTTTCTAAAGGTGACAAGGTAAATAAATTCTGACATTTTCCCATCTATAATAAATGTTAATGAATTCCAAATATTTAGCAAAATTAAAAAAAATAGAACATGGTGAGGACAGTCTTTTATTTGGGGTTAGCTAAAATATCATCCCAAGTGTTTCCTTCCCTCTATTTCTAAATCTTCCGTTTCTCTTATCAATATACATAAATAATCTTAAAATTAACTTTAAATAAAATAAATAAAAGCTAACATTGTTTTTTTTTGTATTAGAAATTTTTTACTTCACCTTTTTTGACATATAATTGATATGTAGCATTATATTAGTTTCAGGTGTGCAACATAATGATGCAATATTTGTATGTATTATAAAATGATCAAAACAAAGTCTAGTTAACATCTGTCACCTTGTATAGTTACACAAAATACTTTTCTTCTGATGAGAATTTTTAAGATCTACTTTCTTAGTAACATTTAAATATGCAATAAAGTATTAACAATAATCACTATGTTGTACATCACATTCCCATTACTTATTTATTTTACAATTGAAAGTTCATAACAGTAAAAGCTAAGTTAAATAAAGCTGATGATTAGAAACAATTTACATGGTAGAAATAAAAATGAATGGGAGTCAGAAGATCTTATACAATATTTTGCATTGCAACTGACCTGCCTCACTGAACAATTGGTCCTTATTTTCTTTAATCTTGTGGAACAATGGGACCAAAAAGTTAGCTTTGTTAATGTTGTATGTTTCATAAATTCCATGTTTATGAATTTTTTACTACGAAAAGTGTCAGGTTTTGTAGTTTATTTCACTGATCTTACATTATATAAACTGAAATTCAAAAAATAATGACAATAACTAAAAAAGACTGTTCATTGAAAAAGAAGTATAAAATAACTCAAAGAACTTGCTATTACTTAAATGAATGTAGACTATCAATAAATTATTAAGTCACTACAATTTAATTAAAGTCTATTGAAAACACCATTTATTACTTGTTCCTTAACTCTTCAAGGTAAATAATCATTCTTCCACGTTTACTTTTAGAACCATTTTATCAAAACTAGCAGAGTTTCTGAAATAAAATTTGATTATTGGAAAGAAATAAGAAGTTTTTATCAGCTGCCCTATATCAAGGTCAAATTATGAATATCTCAAGGAAGTTTAAGAAGAGTGGATCATTAGCGATTTTTGGTCAGGGAACCAACTGGATTTGAGGAATTTTTTAAACCATAATCCAGGTATTTGTCTTTTTATATCATTTAAATGTAGAGCATCAATATAGAGATGTCTATTTCTTGCAATGTAACAGATTCAATGACTTGAATCACCTTTGAAATGTACAGCTGAGCTTATAGGAAAATATGTAAAATCCTTACTGGCCAAAGAAGAAAGAACTGAGACTCAGACTAATGAAAACACGAGACAACATTATAGTAGTTCTGGGTAGTGTTGGTGGCTTCTAGTCTCAGGAAACAAAATTCTTAGTTTTAATACCCAGATATAGAAATGAAAGATGAGCTAAAGGGATAAACTGAAGTGAGAGGTTAAAGCTGAGTCTTCCACATAATATCAGAAATTAGGATAAACTATGCTGTCAGTGAAAAGGTAGCATACACACAAAAATAAATCTTACAGAAACTTATGTCTACTTTAAAAAAAATCAAAATGCTATAATTTTGTTTTATTTCATGTTACATTACTGTCATTTCCATTGAAATTACTTATTGAAAATATATTCATTCATTTACAGATTTTGCCAAAATATACATATTTACTTATTTCCAAATATTGTTTGATAAGAGAGAACCATTCGCATGTATGCAGAGCAGAGTTAGAGAAAGGTAACATTAAATGTAAGATTGTAAACCATTTTTGTATATTTATGCCATTTTTCGTACAATAATTATACATGCAGGATAGCAATTAAAAATGCTTTTTATAGTCAATGGTGGGAGAAATCTCTTTTTACATATGATGAGAATAAACCATACATTTGATTGAAAGAATGGCTATTGTACATAATACATCTGGAGCTTTTCACTTAGAAGTCAGATGTTTCATTCATGAATATTGCAGTCAGTGAATGTTAAAAGAAGGCAATGATTCTAGTTTTATAAGGCTGTACTAGCATCGTATTTTGTAGGGCATCTGTAATAGCTCTATAATTACAAGGGAATTATATGTTCCTACAAATTACTTGATAATTATACTTGATATTACCAAGTAATTCAAAGATTAGTTACTATGTAACTTGCAATTTTGACATCTCGTTGTAATGTATTTCTTTCCTTATTTTACCAGTTTTCTGATACCCTAAATAGTGCACACTCAGAGTACATTTCTAATTATTTTTAGGTTACTTTACTTTATAAATTTGTTTAAAAAGCAATTATTTTTCAGAAAGAACAAATAAATATGAAGGCATTACAGCCATTTACTTTCATACTGATTTTGTGCTTGTGGTATATTTCAGCATTACATTCTCTTTGATACAGATGGTTCTCTGAGGCATGCCAAAAGTTTCTGACAAAAGTGACTTTTAAATCAAAATGATTAATCAGGTAAACTAATATATAATATAATCAATATGAAATAATCAAAATATTACATTGCACCCAAGCACTTATAACTATATTTATATTGATAGTTAGAACCTTAAAGATCAAATGTTGTCAGATTACATCAAAGACTCAGCAACATTTATATAACATTAATTGGCACATAGAAATTATAAGATTTCAGAAACAGTGTAACTATAGAGCAACTGATACATGGATGTTTGAATATTTTTGAGTTTTAATAAAAAAGAAGGAAAAACATATTATTGAATGTTACTTTGACATCCTATGCCAGTTAATTGTAATTAACGTTTTATATTGGGATTGTGGGATGCATAGATGTTTGCTTGCAAAGAAACAACCCAAAGAGAAGGAGGTGGGTGCTGGCACTGCACCCCTCTTCAGAGGTGAAACAAGAATCACTTAGTTCAGAAAACAATGAGAAGAATTTAACCATATAGGCAGAGCTATAATTATAATTGGTGGCTTTAAACCCCTCAAATGAAAAGTCACGACCTCTTATTCAAAATTAGTAATTTCAAGACAGTAACAAGTAAGCATTAAACGAACATGAGATCAGGGTCTTTGCAAATTCACATGTTACATGCTTATGCAGCTGGCCAAGTACAAGCATCCAAAATATTTGCTTTTGTGGCCAACATCAGCCAGGGCACAACAAAAGAGAGTCCAGAATGGATAATACTTAGAAGTCCAAGCTAGCAATTTGAAATAAAGATATATTCCTAACTGCTAGAATAAAGTAGAATTGAATGACCAATTATGTAGAAATCAATAAAATTACTTATTTAATCATAAAATGCTTACCATTTCAAAAATTTCACTATAAAAAATTAACCATATGTGCTTTATTATTAAAAAGAAAAAAACTGAAAATAAATGATGTAGATATCAATCTCAAGAAATCAGACAAAGGTCAAATTATACTCAAAAATGTTATATTATAGCTTGAGAGAGAACTATTTTAAGTAATGAAACATTATAAAAGTCAGTGACTATTGATTCCTATAGAATCAAGCTCACAACATGAGAAAAAGTCCCCAGAAAATTCAGGGACTTTGTGTAGGTTCTGACTTAACAGACAAGTAGTGACCCAGAGGGAAAAATGGCATTTGAAACTATTACTTTGGATTACAAAGTAAGTGTACTAAACTAATAATGCTTGGTTCAGATTAGTGATGTAGATAGAGACTAATTATCTGTGTTCTGCATGAAAATTGTCTATTACATCAGACTAACAAAGAGAAGGGAGGGAGGCAGGAAGGAGGAAAAAGACATGGCTACTGGCAAGAAGATGCTTGAGGATACAGAAGTGTCCTGTTAACTGGGTGAGGGTTAATTTTTCCTGTGAATATGAGCAACTCATTGGTGGAAAGATAGAGAATGCAAATACAAGTAATGAGTCAGAATTTTCTGTAACCCTGTCTGGGATTTTAATGTGCAATTATCTCAATTTATACAAAATTAAATATTGAAGAACCCCACTTTAAGTAAATAATAATGTAACATGTTATAGTGGTTACAAAGATATACTAGATATAGTACACATGGATTTAATGCAAATATTTCACCTAAGGAATATTAGAATACTCAATAAAAACGTGCATATGCATACTCAAAAAAGAAAGAATGTAGCAAAATATAAAAATGTGTAAATGTCTGTATATGTTTGAAAAAAGAAAATAATAAATTAACATATTCATCTCAATGAGTTAAAGAAAGTCATCATTTTGGGGGAAATGTTTTCCTACAGAATAAGAGGAGATATATATATATATATATATATATATATATATATATATACATATATATATACACAGACACACACACACATATATACATATATACATATATATTCCATCTCATGAAAGAGTGATTCAAATATATAGGAAGCCATGTCTTATTCATGGAGAGGAAGTACTCATAATTTTAATACGTTATTTAATTCATAATTCAATTTAATCTGTAAATTCAATGCTAATTGCATTGAAATTTGGGGGTAAGCAACAGGAACAGAGGATCAGAAACAATTCCAAAGATTCACTTGGGAAATTGAAGAAAATAAACAAAATTTCAGAAAATAAACATGATGGGAAGTATTAAAACGTATTTAAGCATTAGTAAAATAATTTGGTAATGAAATAGACATAGATGGAATGATAAGGCAAAATACATCTATAAAGTTCATATAAAGTCTTTAAATTAATATAGTGATAGATTATTTAATAAATGGTGTTGGTATATCTACCTATCAATTTAGTACACACCCCCCACACACACACACACATACATATACATATATATACCTCACTCATATATAAAAATATATTCAGACTTAGTCAAGATTGAAATGTTAAGAACGATTATAATTGTTCTTTGAAGAAAAGCCAAAGAAAGTGGTAAAGAGGTACTTTATAACTATCATGGAATGAAGAAATTTATAGAGAGAAAAAATAGATAATATACTATAAATAAAGTTATATTATATTCTCATTACTTGTAACAAAGACCTAATTCTCTCAATATATAATCAACTTTTTAAATCAATAAAAAAAACTGTCTGAAATTGAAAAATGTGAACTGAGAACGTGAACATATGGTTCACAACGAAAGATATATTCATGGATAACAACCATGTAGAAAGAGTCTCAACTTGCTCAATAAAGAAATGCAAATTAAATCAAGGTTCCATTTTTCTTACTCTATTAGATTGTCAAGAGTTGAAGAAGTGGATTACAGCCAGTAGTGGGAGGTAGCTTAGATACATGTTCTCATAGGCATTGTTTTGACATTGTAAAATGATTCCACCTGTTCAGAAGACTTTAGTGCTATTTATTCACTTTTAAATGTATGCACCAGCAGTTTTCCTTCTAGGATTTTAATACAGAGAAATACTTATGTTCATAAAAATGTTTCTACCAAGGTCTTGTTTGATCACTGTATATAAGAAAAATTAGAAATGCTGAAATATTAATCAATTAGGGACTAAATTTGTCATACCAATTTTGGGAAATGCACCAAAACTAAATTAAGAATACCATATATTAAGTGAAAAGAACAAATTGCAGAATGTTACTATAGTACATACCTACTTTTATAAATATATGTACATATGCATATATAATATAAATATATAAGCATATATACTTGCACATATACAGAAATATTATGAAAAACATACCAACAAGAATCATCAAAAATTATTACCATATAGTAGGCTTGAAGAAGTTGAGACTTATGTCTTTACATGTATTATGTTTCTCTGTGCTTTATGTATTTTTATTACGAGCCTGCCAATTTAATAATAATAATGAAATGGTAATTATAACATTTATTATTGAATAAAAATTAACAAATGCTATTTAAAGGATTTGGCAAGACCTAACTTGATGTGGAGTCAATATTAGAAGTTAGACTTTGTATTCAAAGAGGAGTCCAAGTGTCTGAACCTGTATGATTGCAATCATAGAGCCACTTTTGAAGAGACTGTAAAATGAAGGCTATCCATCATTGAGTGATAAAAGATTTTCATTCTTTCTTTTACATATTGGATTTGACATATCATTGAAAATACAAGTCTTTAGCTAGCAACTGGAAATAATGGTGTGAGTCTCAACTACAGTTTGAAATAAAACCTCTTCAATTTAAAATTGAAGTCATAGGAAAATTGGAAGAACATAAGGGAAGCAATAACATTATGATAAAGCTCTCATTTTACTGTGATGTATTAAATATTTTAAAAGTCTTAAAAGGCAAATGATTACATTATAATATTATAATGTTGGGCTTCTTCAAACTCCATCACAAAATTGAAAGAGAAGAGGAAATTCAGAGGATTGGAGAGAGAAAGTTTGAAATAGTTGTCA
Organism: Rhinolophus hipposideros; assembly: GCF_964194185.1. Classification (NCBI taxonomy): domain Eukaryota; kingdom Metazoa; phylum Chordata; class Mammalia; order Chiroptera; family Rhinolophidae; genus Rhinolophus; species Rhinolophus hipposideros. The sequence goes on along the minus strand of NC_138047.1, from coordinate 47,196,973 downwards.
TCTGTAATAAAGAGAAGGAAGAAATTAATGTCATGATGGTATTGTTAGGCGAGGATAAAATGCTTCGTGGATTAATGGGATCACAGAGTAGTTTCAGAAACTGGGGAAGGGAGAAAATCTGTAGTTAGACATGGATTTCTAGAGCTTAATGTGTTAACAGGAGAAACTCTCAAGTAATATCCAGGCTAATCTGCTGCCTCATCTACTGCTTTGATACAGAATAGACTTAACATATAAAAGAATCCTAATTTGAATATGTAATGAAACATGACTTATTTCCAAATGATAATCATCGAATCTATAATTAAGTGAATGGGAATATATATAGAGAGAGATAGAGATATATATATATATACATCTATACTACATCTGGATATATACCTACATCTATGTCTCCACCTATATCTATTTCTATCTATCATCTATCTATCTATCTATCTATCTATCTATCTATCTATCTATCCACATATAGATAGATATAGTGTTTTTGAATGTTCATACTCTAAAAGTATTCCTCATGTGTTTATAGTTGTTTTCTTTTATCCTCACCTGTAATCGGTATTTTGGGAAAGGTTTCGAAGAAGGAAATTAAGATTGCTTCTGAAACAGAAAGCATTCACAAGTTAGTATTAGTCACAAGCTGGACAGTCTGTAGCAAAAACTAAATTACTGGTTAGAGAATTTAAGCCAAATGGTACTTTTTCAACAACAAAAATACATACTTATGGTTTGCTACAGGTTCTGTGCAAATGAAGCCTACCTTTGAATGAAAGCCACAAAATAAAACGGTGCTTCAGTTATCTCCTACTTTAGAAATTATGCTCTCTCTTACAAATTGTACCAAATTTAAAATATTTCATATTTGTTTTAGACTAGAAAGTCTAAAAGACCTGAGAACAGCAAGGACACTTTTATTGGAAGCTTGAGAGGAACTGAGGAAACTATTGAACACTAAGAAAAGGTGACACATGTTATGAAGGGGCAGACTTTTTGGCCACACTGTTGTCAATGGTAATGTTGATAGTTTGAAAATGTACCTAATGAACTTGTGGAAGCGGCTATGGAGATTTCCAGGCAGAATGTAGAGATCTCAAATACCTCTTGGAACTCTCTATGATAAAATCTTGGAGGAGTGTAATGTATTGAGCAAGGAAATGTCTAGTTTCAAGGAAAATTTAAAGGAAATATGTCTACCTAAGGACTTACTTGATTGGAAAATAAAATTGCTTCTCCTTCCAACTTCATCAGTTTGCAAAATGTTCTCAAAGTAAGAAATTGCCTCAGGGCAGCAACGAACTTGAGGGTAAAGATTATGCTGGCAAAATGTTTTCAAAGTGAAAAATTGTTTAGGGTAGCAGTGAAATTGAGGGTAAAGATTATATCCATGGTGGAGTTATAAGACTCTGTTAATATATCAGAAAGATTTAAGGCAATACCTCCTGCACACTCTCTTCCAAATCAAAATGCTTCCAAAAATCATATGAGCCTTGATACCAATTGTTTGATTGACAGCCCAAGGTAAAAAACAGCATGCCTTGAAGTCAGTTGTCTGTACAGCTTTCATCAATGATGCAAAATTGAGTAAGACTCATGAAAAAAATCTTTCATTTTTTAAGAATGAAAAATTATTGTCAAAGTACCATTAGTTCAGAAGACAAAAATGAAAATAACGTTAAAATAAAAAGAAACTTCTGGACCCCTATACGTCAAGGGTCAGGAAGTAGTCTAAAAGGCTACTACTAGCAAACATTGGCCATTTTTTAAGGATAAGAAAGAATAATTCAGAGGGTAGAACCAAGAGCTCAGAAAGTAGGGCAGACAACCAAGAAATACCAACCCTTGGGAGCAGAACTGGTCCTAATCCACATACACTTCATGTTTCTGAGTAGAGAGACTTGGTGACAGACACTTGACTGAATCTCACAAATGCTATGGAGCAATGACTACTATGTATCTCATTTTCCCATTTGTAATTACTTTTGAACGACTATTACCACACAGTCATTACCATGACTCCTATTTCTATTACTATATAACAACTTTCTTGTAAATCTTTGTCTTTTTAGATACCTTTTTTATATGCACATGTAAACCAGTCCATTATCCAAGTATTTTAGATATCTGATCATCACAATTTTGTAAGAAAAGTGGCACATTTGGCAGATCTTTGTAAATCAGATATGTTATTCAGGTTTAAAAAAAAAAGTGAGTTAATTTTTGAATGAAGTTATAGTATATGGATAAAATGAGGTTAATGTGTGGCTTAAATACAATTATAAAAATATATTAATGTTTTATTTTGAATGGTGATTACTCACTTCTCTAGATTCATTTATCACAAAATTCAATGGACATCATGAGCATTTCAAAGTAACCATAACATCTCTGGTCTAAAGTTTCAGTTGTGAAATTTTCTTTCCTGGACACTTCTAGATACTTAAGGTTTTTCCTAAGAAAGAAGCAGCATGTTAACATACTGTTTATAATTAAGCAGAATTCTGCGGATTATCCAAGATGGTAGAGTAGATAAATACCGTACCTGCTGCTTTCCATGAACACATCATAATTACAACTAAATTATAGAATTATCAACTTGAAATATCATCTGAAGTCTAGCTGAATGGAAGTTTTATAACTAAGGATATAAAGAAGCCATGTTGAGACTGATAGGAGGGGTGGAGAATGAAAACAGGCCAACCCCAAACATCCGTGCGGAGGATGAAAACTGGGACGGATATCTTGGCCCCAGAGGTTCCCCACAGAGGAACAGTCCCACATCAGACACCTGAGCTTACAATACTGGTGCCAGGAAAAGGAGCCCCATGACATCTGGCTGTGAAAAAGAGTGGAGATTCCGAACATGTAGATAGGACAGAAGGCTGGAGAAATCCAGACATCCTCTTAAAGGGACCATATAGACTCACTTGCAGGCACTTTCCCTGGGATCCAGCTGAGGGACAGTGACTCAGGGAGCATTGAAGACATAAGGGGGCCAGACTGAGGGGAGTGGCTTCAAAACAAGACCTGTAAGATAGTTACCATTTTCCTTGTGGGGGGTCTTTCACCCAAGCAGCTGGCAGGCAGGTGCCATCTTTCCTGTGTTGACCCTCCCCCTTAGGTGAAATCTGAATCTGAATTGGTTTTGTGAGCTCTGCTTGTTCCATCCTGGTGACTCACTGAGACCCCACCCAAACCAACTCCTTACAGCACAAGGCTTTATCAGTGGTGAAACTAATGGGAGCCAGCAGGTGGCAGCAGGCCTTAGTGTATCCTGGCTTTTGTCAGAGGTACCCCAGACCTGGTACTGAAGGCAGTCATCCTCCATTCACAGTGTGGCCTTTCCCTTGTGCTTCCAGGTCCAGCACAGACAGCGACCAACTCAACCAGCCATGGATCACTTTGTAGCTCTTACCAGGTAGTCCCTGACTGGACACAACCTGTTGCTGACCTGGGCCTGCAATGCAGCCCCTCCCAAAAGGATCCAGAACCAACATACTTGGAATTTGGCTTCAGAGCACAGCAGAGCACCACTCCATTATCCTTACAAGTGGCATACCCAACGGACAGTCTCAACAGGCACCAGAGCCAGCTGGGGCAAATACTGCTCTGTGTCATAAGCCCCCCACATAGCAATCTATAAGCTGTGGGTGTGGTCAAACCAGAGAGCCAGCCAGCCAGCCTGAAGGTCAATCCCAATCTCTGAAGTGTCAATAGCAATCAAGGTTCAACTATAACAGGAGGGGACACACAACCCACACAAGGGACATTCCTGGAGTACCCAGCACAGGTAACCAGGGAGACTGTGCCACTGAACCCCACAGGACACCTAACACATAAGGCCACCCAGCCAAAACTGAGAGACATAGCAAATCTACCAAACACATACAAACAAACACAGAGAGGCACCTAAAACAAGAAAACAAAGAAATGTGTCCCAATTGAAAAAACAGGAGAAAACCCCAGAAAAAAGGACTAAATGAAATGGAGACAAGCAACCTAACGGATACAGAATTCAAAACAATGGTTATGAGGATGCTCAAGGACCTTAGTTAGAATGTAAACACAGAGATAGCAAGCATTAAAAAATCAGTAGTGAAGAAAACAATAACTGAAATGAATACACACTAGAAGGAATCACCAGTAGACTAGATGAAGCAGAGAATCAAATCAGGAATTTGAAAGACAAAGTAGCATAAAACACACAAGTGGAACAGCAAAAAGGATACCCCAAAAATGAGGATACTTTAAGAGACCTGTGACAATATAAAGAGTAAGAACATTTACATGGTAGGGGTATCAGAAGGAGAAGAGAGAAAGCAGGGGACTGAGAACCTGTTTGAAAAATAATGACTGGAAACTTCCCTAATCTGGCAAAGGAAATAGACATAAAAGTCCAGGAAGTGCAGAGAGTCCCAAACAAGATGAATCCAAACAGGTTCAAATAAAGACACATCATAATTAAAATGCCAAAGGTAAAAGACAAAAAGAGAATCCTAAAAACAGCAAGAGAAAGGCAACTAGTTACTTATAAGGAAGTCATGGGGATGTAGGGTATAGCAAATAATATAATCAATAATTTTGTAACAACTATGTATGGTGTCAGATGGGTAATAGATTTATCCAAGTGATAGATGGAGGGGATAGGGTGAAAAAGGTGAAGGGATTAAGAAGTACAAATTGTTAGTTACAAATAGTAGTGAGGATGTAAAGCATAGGAACTATAGTCAATAATATGGAAATAGCTATGTGTAGTGTCAGGTACATAGCTAATCAGGGGGCTAGTTAGGGGGGTTACTTGTTAAATTATACAAATGTTTAACCACTATGCATACACCTGAAATTAATATAAAATATTCAATGTTAATTGTAATTGAAAAATTAAAAGTTGGGGTAGGAGGTGAAAGATAATTAGAGATTCAAATTTCCAGGTATAACACAAATAAGTCATAGGGATATAACATACAGCATGGAGAATATAGTCAATAATATTGTGATAGCGTGGTACGGTGTCAGATGGTTGCTGGACTTACGGTGATAACTCTTTATGTATATAAAGGTTGAACAACTATGGTATACACCTGAAACTGATATAATATTGTATTTTTATTTTCAATGAAAATAGTTTTTTTTATTAAATTTATTGGGGTGACAATTGTTAGTAAAGAAAATCGTTTTTAACAAAGAAGAATTCGGATAATATTTACAAGGCTATAAGTTGACTTTCTACAGATCAAAAAGAAGAACGTATGAACAAAATAAGGACCCTGAACAACTACTTATTGCATTGTAAAATCTTAGTGTTTTTGTGGGTGATACTGGAAATGAAATTTGCAGAATCTTGGAAGAGAGGCTACAAAAATGGATAACTTTAATGCAGCAATATTGCCATTTATAACCATGTAAATTGTTGAATGGTATTTTAAGCTTAATCCATTCTGTTTGAGGTTCAATCCACATAAATTGTACAAATTCTTACATAGAAATATAGTATGCCAAATAAAAATCATTGCCAAAATCTGAAAAACACTGTTGAAACATAATGTTAAACTAGCACATTATGATGTGGTGGTCCTTTTAAAAAAATACATTAAAACTATTAATTTCTATATCCTGAAAACAATGTAGCTTTATAATTATAATTGATATTCAATCATTTTCATCTATATTTTTGCAATAGAAATTCCAAAGATTTTTAGGGAATTTGTGCACATTCTGAAACTAGATTTTCTTTTAAGTTTTCCTGCATTTTGAAGTAGTCCAAATATAGCTATTTCAAAACAGTAAATTGCTATACATTCAGTAATAATACCTGTAAAGATTTGGCAAGACTTCTAGCCTTGTGTTAAGCATGTTTGTTTTGAAACATCAGTCTTTGAATAGTTTCACCTATTTCTCCTCTGTGCTCATTAAGAAATTATTGAAATGTTTTCTAAAACATTAAAAAATGCCTCATAGACATTCAGCTTCTGTCAAGGGGAGGATATATATATATATATATATATATATATATATATATATATATATAGCTAGACATCATCATCTAACATTGTTCTAAAGACTTGTCAAATCTGTACATAACGGAGAGATCATTTCTGTGTTATAGGCATGAAAAAGGTTGTAATTAACTACTCAAGCCCAACTGCATGGTGAGAGGGATAATTATAAAATAATTCAAACCAATCTCAGCTTAATTATTCTGCATAGGAATGGGATGGGGGCATTTCCAATAGCCTCCTGTTGTGCTATTGGAACCAAAGCCAGCTTGATTAGTACAGATTATGTCAGGTTCTTCATCCAAATAGATATATTTACTCTCAAAGTAAAATGAGAGTGGTAACCTTGTGAACTTACAGAACTATTTCAGAGAACTTAGTCTGAGGGTATTTGAAAGAGGAGGATAGTTGATAGATTAGATTGAAGTTATACACCTTGCAAATAAAGATACACTTAGAGAATGATTCAATTCTGATTTGACAACAATGGCAACAAATTAAAACGTGTCGAGGTTTTGGACAGGTTTGATACTAAAGGGCCTTTTTTATTTGATTTGTGCCATTATAGTCTTTAGTGTGAAGAGAAGGAAGCACTGCAATCTCCATTAAAAGAGAAACAACACAATTGCTATTATTGTTGTTATTAGCTGAAACCGGTGTATTTTTTCATGATTTTAAATTGTATGTTTTAAAATTATTTAAAAGATTTTGATCCTTCTCTTAAATCAAAATAAAATGATAAAATACTACTTTTATTGTAATGAGGTGTACAAATAATTCTAATAATGGATGAAACACAGTCAGTACAAAGCGATAGGCACTGAAGAGAAAGCTATCAGAGAGCTAATTAACATTATATAAGTGCTTTTTATGAAATGTCCAGTATTGACAATCTTAGGGACATTGTAGATATGCCTTACATATTTTTGTTTGTCCCTGTACTATGTCATCTTAAAATAATTTAAATATTTAAAATATTCAGAACACATTAAAACAAGATTGAAAAAAACACACCATATAGAGGAGACTGCTGGTGTTAGAGCTACAGAAAGCCAAACATATTTATCATGAACACATCTCAAATACTACAGCTCTAATCTCCGGGAAACCAGGAATAACATTAGACAAGCAACATAACCCTCATTGACTTAATAGATATGAGACGCAAAATATTTGTGGTATATAATTCTGAGAAGAAATAATTATGGGGACTATTCGGTAACCGAGCCACATACCAGTTATTCTTTAAAGAATAAGAGCATAAAAGTTAATTATTTTATTTAGCCATTGTTCCATACTTAATGGAATATCTTTGAGAATCTAATGTTATGTAGACAAATATATAGTCTTAATGTATTTTATTTATATCTATTTTATAGCTGCATTCAGTTTTGTTTTAATTACCAATTTAATTTTCATTATTTTCTAATTCACTTGCTGTTTATTCTTTTAATACTGATGAAATAAAATATACTTTGAAAGTAAAGTATATTTTGATTGTCTGAAAATATTTCGAGGAAACAGAGAGAATCAATGATCTCATTATTGTATGAGTTTATAGATATATGAAATATGTGGAATATTTTAAATGATAATGTTTAATTAAAATTAAGCCAGTCTTACTCATTTTTCAAGTCTACACTAGGTATAGTTTCTGTAATCATAGGTACGTGTAGCAAAAACTATAGGATAAGCTCTTTAGAATTTTTTTTTATCTTTATTAAATCTATTTGGGTGACATTGGTTAGTAAAATTATACAGGTTTCAAGTGTACAATTCTATAATATATCATCTATATATTGCATTGTGTGTTCACTACTCAGAATCAGTTCTCCTTCCATCACCATATATTTGACCCCCTTTACTCTCTAGTAACCACTAAACTGTTGTCTGTCTACTGTTTTTGTTTGTCTTGTTCATTTGTTGCTTTTAGTTTTATAGGCTACATATGAGTGAGGTCATATGGGCTACTAAATAAGTCATTGCAAGATAGTTATCTATTTTTATTCTTGAAATTTTGTCTCTTACTTCACTGTGTATCCTGAAATTATTTAGTCTGAAAATGTCTTAATAAATGGTTCTAGAAGCAAAATTTCCAATGTTAGCTCCGAAAATGCTAATGGTGGTAAGTGATCATTTCATAGTAACAAATATCTCATAATGTCCTATAAGGACAATGACAATATTTTGGCCTACAAGAATATATAGGATCTCCAAAGTAAGCAGACAAAAGATAAAGGGGAAAGAAAAATGTATGTTTCAAAAATAATTTCAGTAGTAAAAGAACTATCCAATATTTTTGTTTTACTTCAAAATACCCAAAAATTATCAATTAATTATGATTTAGTTCCCAGAATTCAAACACTGACAATCACATCACAGGCACTTCTTTAGAAACTGTAAAGAAGTTTAATGTTGAGGAACAGAACTATGACCAACATTGTAGATACTCTCACTTAAAAAATCCTAGAGTTATACGGCAGCTTATAAACATTTAGTCCAAATTACCTCCCATATGTAGGCATTCCTTCTGCCAACCCCATTAAGTTGAATGCTTCCAAAAAAGAAATAGCTGTATTTTTTTCAGGGATATGAAAAATTTCCTCAATGTAGCAAATCCAAATGATATTTTATAAAAATAATTGTTGTTCTTGAAAGACCTACCTAAAGCAACAATAGATTGACCAAATTGAGAAGTGCGGTTGTGCGTGTGAGTGCCTGTGTGTGTGTGTGTGTGTGTGTGTGTGTGTGTGTGTGTGGTTTATTAATATTGAGCAATTTTATGTCAAGGCCTGTTTTAAGTCTGTCTTTTGATAAAATCACCCATTTTTTTCACCATACTAACATTCATTTTTGCTTCACAATCAGAATTCAATGAGATGGTATAATTATTGCCTGCTTTGATTAAGATGTTTTTTTTAGAAATGTAAATTCTTCCTGCTGGCTGTTAAATTAATCTGCCACGTAGTGAGTAAAGAATCCTAGAATTTACTATTGTGCTAGGCATTTTTGTGTTCGCTCTTACATCTATTCTTACTGAGAAACCCAGATTCAGCTGCTTGCGCATGAAAGCCAAAGTCCGAGAGACAAGGGTTGGTTCAAAGAAAAGGAGGTTTACTTAAAATGCTGACATTCCAGGAAGATGGTGTGGAATTCTGTCTCAGAGGCCATCTTCCCTGTTCCTAGAACTGCCAGAAGGTTTTATATCTACATAAAATGAGACAGAACAAAGGAAAGGGAAAGTTAGGTGATTCCTAGGTGCTGACATCTGGACAAATGCATCCTAGGGTCTGATTTGTTCCAAGATAATGTTATTTCAGACCCAGTCATAGGAGCAATTCATATGACATCTGGTCGAAATTTGCAAGGGAGTTGCAGACTGGTTGCCAGCATCTAGAAGTCTAAGGCCTGAAACAGTTTATTTTAAGTCTATGTTCTGGCAATTAACCAGATTAATGAGGTATGCATGTAACCTTGGGAAAACACAGCAATTGAATCAGAGAGAAGGGGAAGGAAACAAAGAAAAAAGAGAAACTATATTGTTAAATCTTGCAAAATAGTCCGTCGTCACCCTTATACTACTTTTTTTCCCCTGATCCATTAGTGACTGACTCCTGCAAACTAGATTTTCCCATCTTCCTTGTCAATGGACCAAGCTTCTATCATTTTTTCTCCAGATCCAAGGATTTCTTTATTGTTGATGGTATTTACAGAATTTCTCATTCAAAACAACAAAATTCTTCTAAGGACCATACAGATCCATCTGCACATGGAATATGATTTACATAAACAAAACCCAGAATAGTCATCCCAGAAAGGCACAGAGACAGGATGGAGCTGCAAGTGGCTTTGCTTCATCAGGAGCTAGGGAGACATTGTCCAAAAATTGGAGTGTGTGAGTTGGGAGAGAAAGCCCTTCTACCCCTTTCTCTGTCTGCATTAGCAGCATCTTCAGCACTGACTCTTTCTCATCTGTAGTTCCCAGCAGATTAATTCCCTGTGCTTCTGCTCAATGACCACAGATCCTCAGCTCAGGTCACCTTACCTTCCCCTTTTGTTTTTTCATGTCTCAGAATGGTTGCTGCTTTCTGTGTTTGCTAATCTCTGATTGTCTCACTACCTATTTGCACTTCTAGCATTTCTAGGCATATGTGTATTATCCTTTCTTACATGCCCTTTGAGTTACTTAGCATTCTTTTGGTTTCCTTGTTGGACACTGACTTCAATGACTACTATTTTTTAATGATGGACCAAATTAAATGACAATCCAGAGGGACAAATACATTATATTAAGATTATTTACTCCAAGTTATGCACAACAAAGAAAAAGGGATTAATGAGAATAATAAACATCTGGCAATAATACCTCTAGATGTTACTTTAGAGTTACTGTTCTGGTACAGAAAGACTTGAGCTAATACAGTGACAGTTTCCCTCAAAAACAACTAGAAGGTTAAATAAAAAATGTTCAATAAAAATTTATTTAGTTAACTAGTTCCTAAAATGTTAACATATTTTATATTTCACATATCAGTAGTAAAAAGCAATCCAAAATACCATATTCAGTTCTGCTAGAATTTCTTGGAATTCTACAAAGGGAAATGTTCAGTAATATCCATTCATTAGCAAACATTTATAAACTTACATAAATCATACAGGTAATGTTAATTTCAATGAAGAAGTAAATGTGACATTCTTTCAGCTTTTTCTACATTGGCACAGAATGTTTCAGTCTTTTCTGATACAAATCTCTAGAACATTTTTCTCTACTATTAAGTGCAAGTTTCTGCAAATAACAAGATTTTGGGTGTTTTGATTTTATAGAATATCCCTACTAACTAGTGATTTTTTAAAAAATAAAACAAGTAATATTTCTTTCTAAAGCATTTCATAATTTACTCCACTTTCTCTTACAGTATTTTTCTTTTTTTTTTTAACTTGTGGCAAGAGAAAGTAAGACAAAATATTGTCTTTCCCTATATTTGTGTTGCCTAGAAATGATTCATATTTAAAGTGTATTCTTTCACCTTGGACAATCTGACAAGGACAAATGGTTCATACATCAGGAAATACCCTGAACTGTGAGGTGAGGCTCTCATAGTTTGTGTACACAGTGTCCTACAGAGGTGACTATAATAACTATAATACATCATCCGGAAATGGGCTGCAGAAACAGGGTGAATCCACGTCCCAGGAACAAAGGTTATTTATTTCGGCTGTTTTGATAGGAGCTGCTGGAAGCATTTTTCTAATGGTCCTAATGAGTCTCTGAAGACCTTGTTTCTTGTCTTATTTCTTACAGTACCAAAAATAGAAGTCGGTACTTGTACAGCAATAGAGCTAGATAAATAGATTTAAGAGCATTCTACAAACCACTTTATTTTATGTTTCTTTTTGTTGTTTTTTTTCCCCCCTGAATGGACTTTAAGACAGTTTTAACTTGTAATCTATGGTTATTTTTTTATCTTCTCAGGAAACACCAATAGTTGATATAAAATATACATAACATATGCTAAAAGAGTGATTCATATCCTTTAGGTCTTAAAGGTACAGTACTTCCTTGCCATTGCCAAAATTATTCAAATATATTTTAATACTATCCTCTGATTATTTATTTAGTGTATTCATTACTATGATTCTGAGTATCAAATGTACAAACTGCCTCTTGAGAGGATAGTTTTGTTTACTACAAGGGTATTACCTGAACAATACTCTTGGCAATTTTAAATTGTATAATTTTATACTTTAGCTACACTTATTTTCAGAATTCTGCCTTTAACTAGAAATTATTCTTTATTTCTTAGCATTAGGAATAGAAGGGACTTGGATTTAAATAAGATTGGGATGATGCAGGCAGTCACTCTAGGAGGCTTTTTAAGTTGGGCCCTATCAATACGGCACCGTGATGGGTGACCAGTAATTCCAGATCAGCCATTTATCTACATAGATCTGAGACTAAAACATTCCATCCCAAGAAAAAATACATCCTTAAGAAAATCTGCTCAAATCTCAAAACTCACATAAACTTAGTTTGGAACAGAGAGACAACTTAATATTTTTGACAGGATAAATAAGAACATTGTTACGTATTTACATTGAATGACTGGTTTACTTTTTAGAGTAGAGGATATATATTTGTTTTAATGGCTCAATAACTTTGTCAAGCCACTTGGCATTTTATAATATGCCTTTTTTTTTCACTTCTGAAAGGATATCACTAGTCACACTTCCTCCCCCCTCGGCCTTTTTATCCATCTATTTTCACAACCTCTTTCCTCCTTTTCTACTAACAATCCTCTATATGATTCACTTTCAATTAAAGGGAGCATGGAAATTACTATCCAACTTTACGGATGATATTGTACAATTTTTTCAATGTTAGCTGAGTTCCTGAATATATCAAAAAAAACACTGAAGACCCTATTATGTTTTTAAAAAGTGCATACAAGGGAGAGTGCTTTCATTTCTCCCTCTTGTCAACAAGTGTACATTTTTGCCTTTTAAACTATGTGAAATAAATTTGTATTTCCCTCAACATAAACTATAGGTTTTTGTTTATGTTTTGATATGATATTTTAAGTGAGATTTAAGTGAGATAAATAGGCATTTTTTTTTTTTTACCATGTAACAAATGCAGAACTGCAGTTCTGCTGAAACCAATCATGAAAAACGCAGACTTTCCCCCACCCAAACTGGAAACCAGGAGAGAATGTGGGAATTCTTAAATCTGTATGTAATAGCCTATTTTAAAAATTGTTTTAGCAGTCCAAGAAAAATGTTCTAATTGGATCACCATCTAAAGTCATTAAAACTTGTGAAAATACAACAGAACACAATATGGATAGAAATTAAAAGCATATTGTTTCTATGAGTTAATTAAGTAACTAAATCTAGTCTTAAAGAGTCAGCATGACATCTTACTGAATTTGAAAATTTAAAAAGAATGCAAGAAAAGTGTTTATCTGCAGAAGATTTAGAAACTTACCCTAATTATTGTTGATTTTTTTTTCATTCTTACATAATTTGGGAACAGGGATTACAAACAAACCTTTTAAACGTTTTTTAAAAATTTTATCTATGGTTGAAATACATTGAAATTCTAAGCTGAATTCCCAAGAGAAGTCTGATTATAATCAATTGCTTCTATTGCCTATTTTGGTGAACAGGACCATTTATTTTACTTAACATGAGTGAGTAACTTACTCTTATGGACTGTATTATTTTAAATAAGTTTATGTTGCAAAAATAATGATTATTATTTTATTTTCTATTACATTTAGAATCAGAGCCACATAAAATACACATAAGGATAGTTTGTTACAAGATTTTAAAATATACTGTTTTTTAAACCATAGAAATCTATCAAATCTGCTAATATATCTGCAATAACAGCAACGATATTTCCATTTATATAATCCATAATACTAATGTTTTCTTTTCATTATCTATTTATAAATGGAGACCAAATATTTTCCCCTCAATCATAAATCTAAATGATATGATACACTATTGGCTACGTTTATCACTTTATAATACAAAAGTAGGTGTACTCCATTTAAATAACACAATAAGAAATAAAATACTTATAAAAAATCATAGTCTAGTGCATTTTAAGTGAATAAATAAAAACAGCAGTTTCACATTAGAGAAGTAAACACTGTGACGGGTGAGAAAAAAAGACCAAAAACAGATTTCACTGTCAAGATTTCAAGGCGTTGATCATCTAAATAGAAGTGATCTATTTAAAGGATATGGGAAATATTTTGACAAAATTTCACCTTTAATGTATTTATACATTTAAAGCTGATTGATAGAATACACAGATATAATTCAAGCAGTCACATTTTTAAGGGTTTTTAATTCATATTTTTTAATTCTTTACTTGCCTCCTTTCGGACAAGAATGATTCATGAAATAATAAACAGCTACATTTTGCTTCTCCATTAACCAAGACTATATTCTATTCCATAAATGCAAATAAGATCATCTTTGGATTCTTTGTAGGATGATAGCCTACAAAACCTCAATGGAGAAGGGAAAGGAATTGTTTAGGGTGACTTAAGGGTATATAACCAGGAGAAAGGGAACTGAATGAAGTGAAAAGAAAATCTATGCTGATGTTCAGATTGATGTCCTAAGTTTATTAGACTGCACAACTCTCTCCCAAGGGAAATGGTAAAAGCCCCATTATTTCAGTCACTTAAAATTAACCAGGCAGAATACCCCAGGACATGATGTTAAAAATAATCCTTGTATTGTCAGAATCAGATGAAAGAGATGATCTAACAGGTCTTCCCAATCATTAATTTCCATGGTCTATGAACTAGTGATTGTGCCTGCAATTAGCACTGTTTAAATGAAAATGCAATTTCAATACCACAACAAGCTTCCCTGAAGCTAAAAAGGTTGGACCTAATTCAAAGTAAAAACAAGCAGAAGAGGACTGGAACCAAACTAAAATACACTTAGAAATGACCAAAAAAAAAAAAAAAAAAAAGATTTCTAATGTCTAATGTTGTCAGTGCTATTATAAATGGTTGTTTTGTGTTTGTTTTTTTATGTTTTGTTTTTTCCCTTATAGAAAGGAAACTTTGGTGGCAGTTGTGATTCACTGATTTGTTTTCAAGTTCAGGAATAATGAGCGTTTGGAGAATGTAAAGCTTGGCTCTCTAGTCAGCCACTTGAAATTTGTCCATGTCTTCATTCTGCCCGTTTGTATGTTATCTTATCAAGCAATTTCTAAAATTTTCAAAATGTGCAAATGAATTCCCAATGATGTCTGTAAAATTAAACTGTCCAGAGCAAAGAAGCACAGGATCTCTAACTCATCTGACATTCTTAGTAGCTATCCATGTCATAATTTTAAAAAAATATTTAACTTTTTTCAGATATCTGTGAATTATTTATTCTTTTTATCATGCAAAAAAAGTGGAAGAACTGAAAAGAGCGGCTCTATATTATTGACTCCGATTCTAAAAAAAATTACTTTCAAAATAAGAATGAGAATAATATTTGACTATCATACTTTCTAGAACTGAATATTTCAAAATGGTATAATGAACACTGAATTGCAAGAGTGATGCAGGGAAAAGAGAACCATTTTCATATCAGTAACTATGATCATAGAAGTCTATCTGATCTTTGTAGAAGGCAGAAGAAAGAATTTGGCTGATTGTACTTTTGGTGAAAAGGAATAGACTGGCCATATTTTTTTCCTAATTCTTCAAACAAAATAATTCTTATATTTTTTAACTCCACAGTCATTAGTAAGCCACAGTCTCTGCTCTCAAAAAGCACACAGAATAGACCGGAGGAGGTAAAAACATGTACTGAATATAGCACCAATTATAATCAAATAGTTTAATAAATATAACTATATTTGACAGAAAGATGAATTTGTTTGACTGATCAAGGACAGAGCCACCATTTGCTAATATGTGACTGTGTATTTGTGTGTATTGTAAAGATATGAAAAAGAGTTTTTGCAAGTTGGAGCAGAATAAACAATTACATGTTGTCATGCAGGGTCTCAGTTCCCCCTCCCGGCACAAGAACGCAGGATATGGTGAGGCCAAAAAGGAACAACAACAGAGCCATAGATAGGGGAGTCACACCGCTATATTCTCGATGGTGGCTAGCCGAGACACAAAAACAAATATCTGCCAGTACCCCAAAGAGGGGTCTTCCTGCACCGCAGTCTCACTGGCAGTGGGGCGAGACACAGGAAATAGGATCAACGCCATCCGCAATGTAATCCGCTTGCGCACTTTCTAGCCACAATCCGCACTTGCTAGCTTCTCTGCCAACCGACCCACTTTGCTAGCTGCAATCCACTTGTTAACTGCAATCTGCTGTCCACTTCTCTGCGAACTAACAACCCCCTAGTGTAGCCACAGCAGTTATATTAGTGGCTAATGTCTAACCGGTAACAGCTGATGGCCACCCAGCCACAGCGGATGGCCATCTGATTACAGCTGATGACCATCTAATAACCGAGCCAGCACCTTTCCATGTGAGGCTGAGAGCCTGAAAACTATTCTCTGGGACTCAGTCCCCACACGTTAAAGTGAAGTATGAAATGTATTTGGGGAATAACAGTTTTATGTTGTCAAAAGGGGGAGTTTAGGAAGGGGTGGTAAGAAAAAAAGGTAGAAAAAATAGGATAAGGATTTTTAATATAGTGGACTCCATTCACTGGCAATAGAGAACCATTAAAACAGTCTCTGTATTCATTTGTCAGGTTGTTTGTCTGGGGACTACCATGGTCAAATGTGCATACTACAAAGATGACCTTGATAGACAGAATGGAAAGAAGAGGTTGCTGAAACCATGGAGATCAGCTTAAAGGCTAATATATCAATCCAAATAAGACGGTGAGCATTTTTCTTTTCCCCAAATTCCTTATAATTGACTTTGGTCCCCTCTCTCCCCACACCCCTCAAAAACTAGACAATATTGCCTGATTTTGGATAAGTATGAGTCTATTTTAACTCAGGGGAAATGAAATGTCATTAAGCTGAAAAAGATAAAAGAAAGTTTATCCATGTCACTTATGGCAAAACAATCAACATAATATCCTTGGCAGAATTAGCACATAAGCTGAAAGTTGAATTTTACAAGGCTATCAAACAGAAACAGATACAACCCTGTAATGTAAGGTAATGCAAAGTACAAAAGTTGGCCTAAAAAATTTCAGCTACTTCTGTATATTTAACAGGGCAAGAATGGGATCCAGTGTGGCTTCTCAGCTATTAGCCTGGAATACTGAAGAGGCAAAGCTTGGAAGACCACACAGCAGGTGCTTTTACTGAAAGCAGCGTCATTCGTTATCAAAAAGGAACATCTCACAAAAAATTGTGCTGAAGGAAAAAAAATGTATTTTTCTATGATCACTTTAGAAATTTCTTTTTTGCAGTCATATTTTCTTTGATGGCAGGAACATGAGCTTAGCAACATGAACATTTGCCTCATAGAGATCACATAGCTATAGGCAGCTTTAAAGGAACACTTTTAATCATTTTTGAAACCACCTCTATCATTGAGTACTACTTGGGTATGAACTTTTTATTTTTTTAACCAGTTGCTATATACATCAATGATATATCTTAAACTTTTCAACTTAGCTTTATCACAAACACTAGAACTTTCCTAAAGTGCATTAGTACAGAAGAACATTACTATAGAGAAAGCTTAAACTTTATCTTTAGAGGTATTTTCATCTGTCAGATGTTTCTACAGCAATTGCTTCTACAATTATTATTGAACAAGCTCCAGTATGTTTAATGTACGACTTCTTTATGTAGCTTCTCTCTGTATATATTATATATTTATAAAAGTATTATATATAAATGCATTATATATATATATATATATATATATATTAAATAAATATATATTAAATAATAAATACTGCACTGGTGAAGATATTCCTTAAAATATACATCATATATTTATATATTTTTAAAAATATTTATTTTCATTATATATAACATAAGACATAAATGGATTATATATAATGCTATTATGTAATACAATGCATATTTAATAGTATGTATAAATATTTATATATTAAATAAATATATACGTATATGTGTGTATATATACATATATGTGTGTGTGTGTGTGTGTGTGTGTGTGTGTATATATATATACATATATATATAATGTTGATATTTGATATGGACTTGTTGAATCCTAGGCACTTAGAAGAAAATAAAATCTTCCAAGAGATTCCAGTCATAATTATTTTTGTTTTTGTCAACCTACTTTCATGTGTCTATGGAGCCTCATCAGTAATGATAGTGTTAATATTGCCAGATTCACTTGGTAAGGCATGAACTGTTTTTTGACCATTTTATAGATGAAGAAAGAGATAACTAGGTGTTAAGTAACTTAACTAAGATCACAACCATTTGTCTGAATTCATTAAAATTTTCAGTAAACATATTTGAAAACCATTTTTGACAAACATTTTGTGTATTTGCTTTATGTTATACGTGTTGAATATATTTTCTTTACCTCTCCTGTGAAGTAAGTATGATTATTCTGTTTTATTTAATAAGAAAACTAAGAATGAGTCTGACTGGTCCTGAGAATGAAGAGTGAGTAAGAAAGCCCTCAGCAGATCCACCATCACTGGCCTAGTTAAAATTACCATTAAAAAAAAAGCTACAGACATGGTAGCAGGTTTTCGTCAATATCTCAGCAACTAAGCAGTGAGGAAGGAACCTGGTTGCCAGTTACCAATGGGTCTCTCTCAATTTTGGAAAACCTGAGTCTGGCACTACACAGATGAGGTACAGAGGAAGAAGGTCAGTGACCTCAAATTCATTACATCTTTCAGTAGCATAGCCTGTTAAAAATAAATTAAATGAATAAATAAATAAATAAATAAATAAATAAATAAGTCAAATGACTAATACACTGAAAGTTATTTTTGTACAGAAGACTGCCATAAAGAAGGTAAATTGGAAAGCAATTTTGCAGTCTAGGCAATGAAGAGATTATGGAGTTTGATGTTGTTGAAAGGGATTAGGTACAGCGGCAGCTAATTTTACAGATAGTGTTTCAGTTCAAGGCAGTAAATATGTAGCAGATCACAACTATCGTAAGTGTTAACCATCCCAAATTATCTACAGCATCACCAACACAGTGAGATTGGGAAAGGTGAATTCAAAGACGGCCCCAGGAAAGCGATCCAATAATGTCATCCTTATAGCAAATGGTGGTGATTGTCACCTTACTAGATGTGAAGTCATCATGATCCACAATCATAATATACTAAGCTTCTCTAGACAATAATGGAAAATGCTAACAACCATGGTAAAGATAAAGAGAGTAGACCTGTAAGACAGACAGATCAAGACGGCCACTGTATAGAGGGCCTCTTTACCAATTACAGCCTTGAGAGAGTATCAATAAAGAGGATAAGGAAAATTGAGAAAATGCAACCCAGAGAAAATGGCCACCTCAATTTTGATACTGCTACCTCTTCAATTACCTACCCAGACATCCATAAAACACTTAAATTGCAAGATGAAAGAGAAAAAATGTAGTACATAAATCATACATAAAAAAGAAAAGAATACCCTTAGCCCAGCAAACCCTAAACTCTTGCTACTCAAAGTATAATCCAGGGACCAGCATCATCAGCATCTCCTAGGACATTGTTAGAGATGCAGAACACTCACGCTGCACCTCAGACCGACGAAATCGGAGTCTGCATTTTATCAAGATTTCTAGATGATAGGTATATACGACAGGCTTAAGAAGCACCACTTTTATTCAAAAAAGGGCAAAGAGACATTAGCATCAGATTCACCAGATAAGCAAAATGCATCTGCTCTGAGGCTGTGTAGGAAATCATTGATTAAATGCTTTCTTAGCAACTTTAACCTCATCCGATTTTGTTATTCAACCAGAAGTAACTGACATGAAATTATAGCAATAAGATTTGAACTAAAGGAGACAAAAAAAGCTCAGATGTTAGGAAAAAAAATGTTTAAAATGTATAAATTTGCAAAGATTACTACCTTTGAAACTTTTCAGTTGATTTGATAAATCTTAAAATAGTAAGTAAAATAATAATAAATGTGGAAAACAAAATTAAAATCACTGTGATCAAAAGCAACAAGTGAGTGCAAATGAGTACTCTTTCTGTTTTTCTTAGGAACCAATTTTCCATGTAGGACACGGACACTACAGGTGTAAGATTTAAGATATTAGGAAAAAAAAGAGAGGTTTTTAGAGATGTATGGTGAAATTCTTATAAAGGGTCATGATTTCTTCATTTCTTTTCAAATGTTTTAATAAAATAATATTAATAAATATAATATGTGGATGTACATATCATATATATATATATATATATATATATATATCAATACAGACGATAGACAGATAAAACAAAAGCCACAAAATATTAACAACTGGTGAATCTAGAAAAGGTCCAGAATAAGTTGTCATACATGAAAGCTATCAAAAGATGCTATCAACGACTGCTAGATTTGCTTTATAAATTCTCTTGTAAAGGTACCCACAGGTCAAAAGAGGAAAAATGTGAGCATTAACAAGAATAACCACTGAAATATATTGAAACATAATATGTCTAATTCCATGAGTTTATTAAGATACAAATATAATATATTAAAATTTCCATTCTTCACTTTTGGAAAATATCTAGATCTAATTTGCTATTTGAGAACTGGTGAATTAAAGAAAATAACCAGACATTTATCTTGACCACTATACCAAAGATAACCAAATTATTATTGAGATGTTTCTCTCTATGGAAAAACACAGCTAATAAAGAAAAGTATCATTAAAAAAAACCCCACTTTTTCAAGCTCCTAAAGAAATTCTGAATTTAAGCAATGATAATTAACAGCCACTAGCATCATAAAATGACAACTAGCTAATATGTATCTCCTGATGGAAGTTTACAGCATTCTTGCCAAAAATAATCTAAATTGAATCTGATTTAAGCTCTTATGTTTTGAAAGAAAGAAAGAGGGAGATGGGGTTGGGGAGAGACCACAAACAGGAGCTCCTGACTAGCATCTTGCAGCTTCAGGAGCAGGAGACCAAGGTGGAGAAGCTAAAGGAACAGCTGGACAGGAAGGAACAGCTGGGGCACAACAGGTTGTGTAATACCGCCAGCAGCAAGAAGCTACGGGAGAAAGAGGACAGCCTGGCTGAACCTATGAGACCACAGCTACATTAAGGGAGGATCTCAGAATTGCAGTGCAGCGTGATAAACCAGAAGAGGTTGGTGAAGTGCCTAGAGGCTGAGAAGCTGGAGCTGAAGGAGTGGCTGTAATTGTAGCACAACATGTGACAGGAAATCATTTAAAAGACTCAGGTACTCCAGGCCAGCCAAGAAATGAGGGCAGACCAGGAGTACAGGATTAAGGATTTGGAGCAGAAGGTTTAAGTGCAGGAGCGGAATGTTGCGACGGTGAAGAGTGTGAAGTCTGATGCAGCTACTCAAGATAGAGAGGGAGCGGAAGCAGCGGAGGGAAGAAAACACTTACCTGCTGCACCTGGGAGAACTGGAGGGTCTACAGCAGAGGGGCTGCAGTCAGGAAAGATGCAGAAAATTTTAGTAGACTTGGAGCTGAAGAAGGGAAGGCTGCTGGACAAGTGCAAAGCTGGGAGAGACTGGACCAGACCATGCGCTTGAACTTTAGGACCCGGAACACTTTTTCAGGTTCATTGTTGAGCTTCAACAGAAAGATTGGCCTCAGTGGAGGATAGGAACTGTTCCATCACCTGCATCTCACAAGGCTGGAGAAGGTCAACTGGCAGCTCTAGGAGGAGGGCCCAGGTCAGCCTCAGCTGCTGGAGTTGAGAAAGAAGCAGGAAACCCACCTAGTCCTGGGCGGGAAACTAGAGAAACACGTCCTGCTTCTGACGAAGGTGAGGAAATCAAGACCCAGAGAGAGTGACTTTGCCCTGCGCCCACAGTGAGTAAGCTGCAGCATTCCCGCCTCTGTTCCTCTGCGGAGCATGCGCGAGGTGTTCTGCGTGTAGAAGGGCTCACTGCTGGTGAGCTTCTGAAACAAACAGCTCTATGCTACCCCCTTCTGGCTGGGTGTTTGGGAGCCCCAAAAGTGTTTGTGGGTGAGATAGTGGATATGGATATGTCTGTTTTTGATGCTATGATTTTGTGGGGACAGAGCCCAAAAGAGCAGTTTCCAGTCTCTCAGCCTCACATAGAAACGTGCTGAGATTGGATGGCCATCTGTGATTGGATGGCCGTCAGCTGTGGCTAGTGGGCTGTCAGCTGTAACCATTGGCCACTAATATAACTGCCGTGGCTACACTAGCAGAAAAATGGGGGCTAGCAAGAAGATGGTGGCTGAGCTAGCAAGAGCGGATTGCAGAGAGGTGAATGCTGCCAGCGAGAATATAATGGTATGACTCCCCTATCTATGGCTCCATGGGTGTTCCTGTTTGGCCTCACCATGTTCTACGTTCTTATATGGGGAGCCGGAGCTGAGACCCCCGCATGCCACTCCGCATGACAGATTTAAAATTAGCAACTTGGAAAATGGGGTTAATTGCCTCCCCCAACACTGATAGAATTGCAGCTCTCAGCTGAGGCAGAAGGCAGGAAGGTAAGTACCGTAGTAGTGGAGCAGGAGCCCAGGAGCAGGTTGGGGGTCTGCCCTAGGATTGGAGAGGGAGAGTCTTGGAGGTGCTTGTCTTTGGTTCAGGAGTAGGTGTAAATGACTGGAGCAGCTCCCGGGTTTCGTTGCCTCTCAGATGCCTTCCAAGCGTGGTTCCTGCTTCTACACCTGTTCTGGAAGGCCTGCACCTCCTGTCCTAAGCACGTCATGCAAGCGATTCCTCATTCCCACTCCTGTCGCCTTCCTCCACTACAGGCACAAGGCTAGGGCTGTATGGCCCCCACTGGACTACTCTTGGCTCTTTCCAGCAGTTTTCTCCGGACTTGCTTGATTGTACACCCTTTCCTTAAAAAATGTAATATGCACGCCAGTATGTGCATATTTATTTTAAAAGAATATATGTCATGGTCAATAAATATTAATTTTTTAAAAGAAGTTAAAAAATAAAATTACCTATACATTTTCTTAAGTACGCTTTTAAAATAATTGTGGTATAATTGACATATAACATTATATTAGTTTCAGGTGTACAATATAACGATGTGATATTTGGATACTCCTATAATGTGAAATGATAGCCAATTTAACATCTACAAACATACATAGTCGCAGTATTTTTCTTTTTTTTCTGGTGATGAGAAGTTTCAGGATTTACTATGTTAGCAACTTTCAAATATACAATACAGTACTATTAACTATAGTCACCATGCTGTACATTACATCCCCATGGCTCATTTATTTTATAACTGGAAATTTGTACCTTTGGCCACTTTCACTCATCCCTACCTCCTCCCACCAATTTGTCCTCTGTATTTATGAGCTCAGGTGTTTTTGTTTGTTTGTTTGTCTTGGGCATGTTCTTTTGTTTTGTTTTTAGAATCCACATATAGTGATATCATAGGATATAGGATATTTGTCTTTCTCTGTCTGAATTATTTTACTTAGTATAATGCCCTCAAGTTCTATTTTGTCACAAATAGCAATATATATATATATATATATATATATATATATATATACACATATATATGTATATATATACATATATATGTATATATATATACATATACATATATATATATATATATATTCTTTTTATGTCTGAATAATATTCCATTATGTGGTGTGTGTGTGTGTGTGTGTGTGTGTGTGTGTGTGACACTTTCTTTATCCATTCACCCATTAGTGGACACTTAAGAGTTTCCATCTCTTGGTTATTATAAAGGTACAATGAATACAGTAGTGCATATATCTTTTCAAATTACTGTTTTTTCTTTTCTTTGGGTGAATACCCTAAAGTACAATTGCTTGATCATGTGATACTTCTATTTTTAATTTTTTGAGGAACCGCCACACTGTTTTCCATAGTGGCTGCACCAATTTACATTCCCACCAACAGTGTACAAGGGTTTTATTTTCTCTATATCCTCACTACCAACATCTGTTTTTTTCTTGTATTTTTTGATGATTTTGAGATATCACCAAAGGTGTGAGGTAATATCTCATTGTGGTTTTGATATTCATTTTCATGATAATTAGTGATGTTTAGCATCTTTTCATGTGTCTGTTTTCTTTGGAAAAATGTCTATTCAGATCCTCTCCATATTTTTAATTGTATTGTTATTGCTATTGAGTTGTATGAGTTCTCTATATATTTCAGACATTTATCCCTTATCAGATATATGTTTGACAAATATCTTCTTCCATTCCGTAGGCTGACTTTTCATTTTTTTTGATGGTTTCCTTAGCCATGCAGAAGCTCTTTAGTTTGATGTAGTCCAACTTGGTATTTTTTAATTTTGTTGCCTTTGCTTTTGGTGTCAAATTAAAAAAAAAAAAAAAAGATAATCACCAAGACCAATGTCAAGGAGCTTACACCTATGTTTTCTTCTATAAGTTTTATGATTTCAGATCTTTTATCCATTTTGAACTTGTTTTTGTGCATGAAGGTAGTGGTCCAATTTTTCTTTTGCATGTGACTGTCCAGTGTTCTGAACACCATTTGTTGAAGAGATTGTCCTTTCCCCACTGTATGTTTTTGGCTCCTTTGTCATAATTGACCATATATGCATGGATTTATTTCTGTGCTCTCTATTCTGTCCCAGTGATCTTTATGTTTTTTTATGCCAAAACCCATACTTTTTAAATTAGTATAACATTGCATATATAGTTTGAAATCAGAAAGCATGATGCCTCCAGCTTGGGTCTTATTTCTCAAGATTGCTTTGGCTATTTGGGGTCTTTTGGCTCTTTTAATATTGTTTGTTCTATTTCTGAGAAACATGACATTGGACTTTTGATAGGGATTGCATTGAATCTGTAGACTCTTTTGGGTAACATTTTAACAATATTATCTCTTCCAATCTATTAGCACACAATATCTTTCCAGTTATTTGTGTCTTCTTTAATTTCTTTCATCAGTGTCTTACGGTTTTCACAGTACTGGTCTTTCACCAATTTTGTTAAATTTATTCCCAGGTATTTTTTTTGTTACAACTATAAATTAGATTGTTTTCTTCATTTCTTTTTCTGATAGTTTGTTGTTAGTATACAGAAATGCCACAGATTTTTGTATATCAATTTGTATCCTGCAACTTCACTGAATTCTTTTATTCAAACAACTTTTTTGGCGGAGTCTTTAGGGTTCTGCTACATAATATCATGACAGTTTTACTTCCTCTTTTTCAATTTAAATGGTGTTTATTTCTTTTTCTTTCCTAATTGCTCTAATTATGACTTCCAACACTATGTTGAATAAATGTGGCAGAAATGGGCATCCTTGTCTTATTCCTGATCTTAGAGAAAAATTTTTAAGCTTTTTATTATTAAGTATTATGTTAACTCTTGGCTGTCATATATGACCTTTATTATGTTGAGGTACATTTTCCAGAGTTGTCTCCATGAACAAATAATGGTATGATTTACCTGATGCTTTCGTTGACTTATCTTCAGGTATGAACTATTAAAAACCACAAATAAGTATCAAAATATTTCAGCATGTTAGACTCAGCAATCAACACAATCAATGTTTCTACAACTTATCTTACTCTGCTTAGTAAATACATCTGCACACTCATGAGTTCTAAATCCTGATAGTAAACTTCTGTGCTACCTGACAGCTGTTTCCAAAACAGCTTTTTTCCTAATATTTCTAAATTTTCACTTATCAAAACACCCAAGCACATTCATCAATAAAAGCAGATGTCTGTTAATTCAAGTTTACTTCAGAAATCCTGAATTGTCACAAGCTTATTTACAATCCAGCAAGGCAACTATGATTTAATAAGGAACAAACCATACAAAAAATTTTTTTTCAAGAAAAGCACATAAAATTGGATGATGAATAAATTGGCAAGATGTTTTTATTTACTCGAGATAACCTTGAAATAAACTAAAAAGGTATGCTGCCAAATTGATCTAAACTGAGTAAATGTCATTGAATCACGGTGGTTATGAATCACCTTCCCATGACATAATATGACACGTGTACCTACAAGTCAGTTTAATACAATGAGAAGAGAGATTAAGCTCCTCTATCTATTTGAAAACTATTTCCCCTGAAGCTCTACATGAAGTCTATATATTGGAAAAGTTTTAATTTCTAAACTGTATTTATAATTTTTAAAAGAAGAAACTATTCAAAACTCTTATTACAACACAAAATTTTAACTTCCAAATTTTATGTTTGTGAGGCTAAAATTTAACTTTGTATATCTTTCATCTAGTCTTTTTAAATCTGAAAATCTCTTTCAAAAATCTACACAATATATTTTAAGCCCATATAATAGTCCACTATCCCTGGAAATTACATCATAAATAAAGTTCCTTGATAATTAATTATAACTAATGGCACCAGAATGCTCTCAAGAAAGCAATACTAGATTTTACCAGATTGATTTCTCTTGTTAACAAATTGATAAACATATTTATATTATTGTTCTATATAAATATATGATTATTTTTAACATGTATTTTTAAAATGTCACACTGGGAGCAATATATACTCTTGATACTTTAAAACCACAATAACTTCTACTTCTGGCCATAAGGGTATAACTGCAATTTTTTAAAACTATATTTTACAAAATAATCAATTTATAATGTATTGGAAAAAGAAAATTGGTCCTTCTTTGCTGATCATTGGAGAAGCACCTTTCTATTCTACTGCAGCTTAGATTAGAAGTTCAAATGGGTTCTGCCTTGTTCCCATCTTTCAGGTCTAAGCTTTCCCTTTACATACCAATATATAAAAGGATGTTCAAGTACTCTCAATCTCTGTTATATTGGCTTTGAGGATTCATTAAATTATTACTGCATGAAACAAAATGTCTCAGACAAAACAAGTAAATCATTATTCCAAACTGAATGACCAATGGGCAGTAGGCTGGGTCCTGGCCAGAGGACAATAACAAAATGTGTATATTGGCCCTGAGTTTGTTTCTACACAAATTCCTGGTGCCTGGACCTAACCATCCGCATCTGGTCTTCCACCCATCCTGCATACCAGAGTTAGAGTTCAGTTTTGTTTTGTTTTCTTTTGTTTTCCAGTACCTGAAAACTGAATTTCCAAGGCCCTGATGTTCCTTCTCCTTCTTTTCTATTACTTTCTTAAATAAACATTTATCTAGTTTCTGGTTCTGAAAAACTCTTCTAAGAAACATGCATGTAAATCTTTTTGACTACTGCAATATCCACATCCCTTGTGTCTTCCTTTGTAATAGATGACTCAAATCCAACCATGCAGGGTAGAAAAAGAAGAGGTATAAGAAGTGCAATTAAACACACACACACACACACACACACACACACACACACACACTGAGTCCAAGGGGAAGAGAAAAGCATAAAGATTAATATTCTGGATATGTTTGTAACCAAGTTTTCATTTTTTTTTAATTTACTCTTATAAGAACTATCCATCATTATTTTATGGATTTTAAACTGAAGAAGAATTACCTTGTCAAGGGCAAACACAGTGGTAGGGCCAGCAATCAGGGTCAGTTCTGTCCAACTCCAAGCATGTTTACACTACCCTCAATGTTTTATAAGCAGTCCAGTTCATTTCACTCACACCACAATAATAGCATATGTGAGTAATTAAAATTTGTATACCCTTTATTTATTTTTTTTCTATTTAGTAGCTAACCAGAAAGAATGCAAGTTGTAGATGACATGATCAGAACAATTCTACAGCATTGAAAGGTTTATATGTTGGGCTTTTTTTGAAAACATGTGGATTCTCTAGACACCTAAGACAAATTTAAATTTGATCAAATGTAGGTACCTAGTTGTATGTATCTTTAAAGAGTAGCATTATCCAGAGGACAGATTTACTGAAAGTATGGTTACTAACCTATGCTTAACCAAGCTAAACACAAAACATCTATTTGCTTACTGTCTTTTAAAGGATTAAATTATATTTAAATTTACTGCATTGAGTTGGCAGAAAATTCATCATTAAATTCAAATGTCCATGTATATGCAAACTAATCTATTGGTTAAATCAAGATTCTAAAAGGCAACAAAAAAAATGCCAGCCTATAAACAGTAAAACAAGCTCTGAGTTAAAATCAGTACCCTGAGCATTGAAAGTAATCTGCATTAGATATGACTAAGACCAAATATTGAAAAAGCACCCTAAATAAATGAAATGCATACATAAATAAATATTATATGGCCTACTCAGACAAAAAAAATGTAGATTTTTTTTTTCAGATTTAAAAATAAAATTATCCTGCAAATGATAGTCACATAAATGGATAAGGTATTCAGAACACTTGCAAAGTAAGAAGGTTTAGGATATTGAGACATTACAAACTTTTTCTTAGTATATTAGAATAAAATGAATATAAAAGCAATATGAATCAGAATAGCTTACTAAAATGTCTATTTTTTCCCTGTTTCCCACATATTACTTTTTTTTTCCTCTTTGCAGTAAGAACGGTATAGGATAAAAAGAATACAATTTTATTCCATGTCCTTTGCCTTGGCCGAGCACAAATGACTTAGAATGGCATTTATCTTATTAATCTAAATAGCATTAGGGAAGGGAGAAATGAACAGAAGAAAAGAACAATTCTGATTTCTGAGGCTGCAAATGGAAATACTTATCAAAGAATATGGTCTAACCATGTGATTCTCTGAATAGAAATAAGGGAACAACGTGCATGATTTGTTAAGGAGGTTTATCCTATGAAGTGTAAGGATGTAATTGTCTGCTACATCAAACAAATAGAAGTATGCTGATTCATCCATTTAGTTAATTCCCTTATTTTTTATATTTGATTTTATTTTGATGATATTAGTTCATATTCCAAAGCAAGTGAAATGAAAAAAGATAAGTTATATTTTACAAATGATTTAAAAGTTATATTTTGGACTTTAAAATTTTATTTATGTTAAAGCTAATTCCATTAAGGAGCTATTACAATGTTTTTGATTAGATATCCATTCTCAACCACAGCACAAATAAATACTTTTAAATGCAACAGGATATTTTGGGGTCAAGTACACATGAAGTAAAGCAATACTGTCTAACTTGTGTTATGCTTCCAAATCGTCATTTATTTGAGGCAACATGTTGTAATGAACTTCTAGTTCTTGACTACATCAGCTCTGTGCAAGCAGGGAGCAGGCCTATC
Organism: Rhinolophus hipposideros; assembly: GCF_964194185.1. Taxonomy (NCBI): domain Eukaryota; kingdom Metazoa; phylum Chordata; class Mammalia; order Chiroptera; family Rhinolophidae; genus Rhinolophus; species Rhinolophus hipposideros. The sequence continues at coordinate 47,168,209 of NC_138047.1, read as the reverse complement.
TGGTTCACTGCTCTATCAAGGGGATTTTCGTTTGTTTGTTTGTTTGTTTTTACCTTTGGCCTGATGAGCCTGTGGAGAACTGTATAGGACTCCATTTCTCTCCTAAAAATTCACAATGCCTATTATGTTAAGCTCTCACAAAAGTCTTGAAACAAATCAAAATAAAACAAAGCACAATAAAAACCAGTAACTAACTCTGTTTAAACCAACAGTTTCAAAATTCAAATTCAGAACCCTGCCTCTCCCTGCTCTGCTCCCACTCCCAGACATCCCTATTAATTCACCAGTGGCCTTTTTATGAAGACACATGGATTCTCTAGGCTTCCAAGACAAATGTAGATACTACCTAGTTAGATGTATCTTTAAAGAGTAGTTTTCTCAGAGGATAGATTTACTGAAAATATGGTTACCTATGCTTACCCAAGCTAAATTCATAACATCTATTTATTTATTGTCTTTTAAGGGATAAAATTATATTTAAATTTACTGCCTTGAGTTCGCTGAGGATTCATCATTAAATTCAAATGTGTATGTATAAGCAAGTTAATCTATCAATTATTCTAAAATGCAACGAAGAAAATGCCAGCCTACAAACAATAAAACAAGCTCTGAGCTAACATCAGGAACTTGTATCTCTTATTATGTTTTACAAGTTTTTCTTATTTAAATATTTGCTTGGATGTGCTTTATATTTACTTTTATTTCTTCTCCAAGTTTTCAGCAAGACTTTTTTACAGGTCTCTATCTGCTGGTCATCACTTTGCTGAGCTACTTTTTTTATAGTGTGACCCAGTTAAGAGTTAATTGTTGAAAACTCATAGACACGGAAAACAGGTTAGTGCTTCACAGAGGGTAAGCGGGGTGAGAGGTTGTAGATAAGAGTAAATGGCATGAACTATATGGGGATGGAAGGAGAACTGACTCTGGGTGGTGAGCACAATGCAGTGTATAGCTGATGTATTATAGAATTGTACACTTGAAACCTATATAATTTTACTAAACTATCTCCCCAATAAATATAATAAAAACTTTAAAAAAGAGTTAATTATTTTGTAAACACTGCTTTGATTCTTTGATCATTTGCTTACTTCCCTGCTTCTCTCTTCACTGTCAATCAGACATCTAACTTACCTTTTCTCAGGTTATAAGTTGAAGTTATCTTGGATTTCAAGTCAACCCATGTCTGATCTCAAAATTAATACTGTTATCCTCTGATTCTTATGTATCCTTCCTCTGTCTGACATTTAATCTGTATCTTCATTTATTTTATGGAATGTTATTATTTTTTTTTATTTTTTTTTTATCGAACCTGCAATCTTGGTGTTATTACCACCACACTCGAACGAATTGAGTTAACCAGCCACCCCAAGCATGTTATTTTTCAAAAGTGCCAAACAATATTTCACTTGTAATGAATTAAATTATATTTTAAAGCAATGTAGACAGAGCAGTATTCAAATAATCCTATAGGAGATTCTTTAGGGGAAATCTCATATGCAAGAGATTCATAGACATAGATGGGGAGAAAAGTAGGGGCATCAGAGTAAGGGCAATGAAATATTGACAAGGGAAGCAGATGTCTACCAATCTGACAAACTTCAATTACTTCTCAGCTGGCCTATGGCTGGCCTTGGATATGCAATTATGATGTGTATACAAGTATGTGTGTAAGGGGAAGTGAAGGACAATGAATACATAAATTCATCTTTACACCTATCAAAACAATATTAACACGTAACCTTCAAAAAGGAGAATATGACTTGTATACTATATTTTATTCTTGTGTCTCTCCTAGTTAAAATTGATACAAATAAAAATATATATCTTCCCTTAACAATGGAGTAAGATTTCAGAATCTGAGGCCAGGAATGGCAAAAATAAACACCTATATACATTTGTAATTTGTAAGCATTTTAATTGTAATAAAATTTTGTAATTTTATTTGAAGTGGATCTTAAAACTATAAACAGTATTTTAAAAGTACTTTCAATAGCAAGATCTGTGTTGTATAAGAATTCCAAACAATTTAACTAGATACCTCTTTCTGAAAGAGTTGAAGCATAAATTCCCACTTCAAAAGTATGTGCTGTGCATTATGACATCCTTCTAAAGGTTACAATATGAAAAGGGGTGGAGGAATTAATATTACAGTAGAGAAATCTGACATACTCTATCTCAGCCAGGTAATCAAGGTCAACTTCAACAGTGACAAGTCATGTGGTTAGTATGTATCCTTGATATGATGTGATGAGAATGGCACTTTTCTTATGTGGTCTTCCTCCTCAAAATCCATAACCAGTTTAATGATGAGAAAACCATCAGATAAGCCCCAATAAAGGAATATTCTACAAAACACTTAACCAGTATTCAAAACTGTCAAAGTCATCAAAAACAAAAGTTTGAGAAACTGTCATAGTCAAGAGAGTCTTCTTTGAGACATGTTTACTAGAATGCAATGTGGTATCCTGGATGAGATCTTGGTACAGAAAGAAAAATAAAATAAAATAAATGATATTATGTTAAAAGCTAGGGAAGTCTGAATAAATCATGGACTTTAGTTAATACTATAATAATATTGGTTCTTTAATTGTGACAATGTACTAGAGTAATGTAAGATGTTAATAATAGGGGAAATGGATGTGGCTCCCTCAATGTTTTATCTTCACACTGGGAATAAAAACAACAATCTTGATATAATTTACAAAATCTTTAGTTCACCTTTTCCTTGGTAATATATATATCAGGATTCATCTAATATGTTCTCCATCACTCATGGTGACCCATCAGTACTGGTTTTCTTCCTGTTCTGTGAATATGCCCAGACATCTATATGTACATTAGCTCTTTCTTCTTCTTGGAATAGTCTCTATTTCCTGATCTTTGGATGGCTGACTTCACCTGGCAATTGTCATTTCATCTTAGATGTCATCTTCTCAGAGAGACCATTCCTCAGTGATTCCTCATCCACCCTCCATTTGCATGTTTATGAGCTCTTTAGTTCACTAGGATATAAATTTCATGATGACAGGGATGCTTTATGTATCATAGGGTATAGGAGGTGCTCAATAAATATTTGCTGATGGATGTATGAATCAGTATAAAAGATTTAGCCAACAAAGAGGGGGCAAGAATGACTCAAGACTTCTTGGCTTTAGAAACTGAATAGTTAAACATTTCAGTAAAATAATAAAGGATGATGAGTATATTCGTAGGAGAGGAAGATGAATTCAATTTGGGATGTTTTCAGTTTGAGGTGCTTATAGAACATCAGAATTAAGATGCTCATTTGGCATTTTTGGTTTGTCTGGTTCACAAAAAAAAAAGGTTTAGGCTGGGAATATACATTAATAAGAACAAAAAATCATAATTCTTCATTAAAACTCAAGTTTCATTGTATTAATCAGGGAAGTAAAATATTCTTTCTATTGGACAAGAATGGGATTTGAAATTTGCATCCCAGAAACTAATAGTCAAAATAGGAAAAACAACGGTGAGCAAAGAGCTTCAGTAAAATTTACTTGATTTTATCAAAACAAGTTGTTTTTTAATGTAATTCCTAATTTCTTTGTCTTCTTTTATTACCGTGAAAACTGAGTGAATTAATAGGTCCATAGTCCCTCAAGGTCTTTTGTATGATATGATATTATGTAAAAGATACTCTATCCTGCTTAGAGAGTGAAATCTATTAAGTGTGCCTTGTAATATTTACTTTTTGGCAATGGGGCTTCTGTGATAATGTTTTCTCTAATGTGTGGAAGACCCACAACTTGAAGAGGAGAGTGAAGATTAGCAGAATGAGATAAAGTAGAGTGATACAGCCTTTTTAGCTATACTACTTATATTGTAAGCATATGCCCCAACTCTTTAGATGAACATAATATAGATAGAATGTAACACCACTATATAAGGTGTTATATTTATATCACAAGAGTGATATTTATAGATACAGAACATCAGGTATTCTGTCACCTCAAAACAGATCTGCAAAGTGTTATTAGCCTTGTATTACAGATAAGGCAATTGAATTACAGCAGGATTAAATTAACTTCGCAGAGCTAACAAATAGCTGAGCTATGGTTTGAAAGAAAATATATCTTGATTTCAAAGACTATGTTCTTAGCACTATACCATGTTGCCTCCTTTGTCAGACTTACTTCCAATGCATTAACTTTTTAAATACATTTAACAAACATATATTAATTGCTCACTTCATGCCAGACATTCTGCTATACTTGGGGTACATAAATTAACTAAATAGAGAGATATTCCTTCTCATGTTTTTTTTTTTTTTATGCTAACAATAAGCAAAGCCGAGAAGAAGAATAAATATATCAATTAGATAGATTATTGCAAGGTGATGATTGCTATAAGGCAACAGATTTAGGTAAGGGTAATCAGGATGCTGGGGTAGGTGTAGGGGTTGTAATTTTAAATAAAAATGTCAGGATAGAACTCACAGAGAAAGTACCATTTGAGCAACTACTTAAAGGAATGAAAAATTAGCCATGTGGCTATGTTGAAAAAAGTTGTTCCTGGCAAAGACAGTAGTAAATTCATATACCCTGTATCCATTAAAGTCTTAGCAGAGAATACATAGTTCATTCAAAATGGGTGAAAGAAGAGTTTAATGAAACAACTATTTACACATGTGGTCAGAATATAAGGAAGCCACAAGAAAGAGTACAGGATCCCAGGTCCATTAATACAATGAGGGGGCATGAAGAGAACAGTTAAGTACCTCACTGAAACTCTGGAAGCCTTTAGTTAAGGAACTCAGTCTGCTTGCAGTGATTCCACAGAGAAGGAGCCAGGGTAAAAATATGTGGGGACCTTTCCCCACTCTCCTCCTGATTCTCTCTTGATGACCCCATTGGCTGAACCCACCAGAAGCAAGAGTACATGGGAACTGTTGAGAGAGCACAGAGAGAGATGGAGCAACATAAAGAGAGGATCTAGATAGGAAACCAAGGTCTTCAGATCCTAAGGTAATAAAAAAGCCTAGTCTTTTCCAGGAAGCATAAGTAGACTAGTTTGACTGGAACAGACTGAGTGAGAGGAAGAGTGGTAGGAGAAGAGTAAGAAATGTAACATAAAAGAGGTACATCATATTTAGGAAACAGTTTGAATTTCAGTTGAAATTGATTTTGAAATACATGTGCATATGTAGCTATCAATTTGTTTTTTGAAATTTCCAAACATCCTTACTAACTTTATATTCTATATAAAAAAGCTTACTTCTCATTTGAATAATTTCCACAATTTAGTAGTTCTTTGAATCGAAAAAAAAGAAACTCTTTGAAAAGAAATGTACAGGGGGGTGGTAGATGAGGGTAAAGGGGATCAAATATATGGTGATGGAAGGAGAACTGACTCTGGGTGGTGAACACACAATGTGATTTATAGAGGATGTAATACAGAATTATATATCTGAAATTTATGTAACTTTACTTACATTTGTCACTTCAATAAACTTTAATTTAAAATTAATTAATTACTTAAAAAAACAAAAAGAAAGGCACATTATTTAGCATTACAATTTTACACCATTTTTTAAGACTCTGGGTCCTTGTCACAAACCAATTTATATTGAAGTCTGTAGTTGTTATTTTTATATAGTGTGATTTACAACAATTAAAGTAACCTTTCTAAGCAACACATTTATCATCTACAAATTAATAATAACAAGTCCTTCCTTACAATGTTGCTTTGAGTATTGATTGAGTTAATATACATATAAAATAGTTCTTGTAATGCGTAGCACATTCTAGTGTTAGCTTTGTAAGTCTAACAATGTTATTACTTTGTAGGCTAAAATATTTTTCTTAATCTTTCTCCAGAGCTCTACCTAGAAACTTTCAGAAATCCAAATGATAATTTAAGAAAAGGGTATCTCCACCCGTGCTGTGCTTAGTAATTTATGGTAAAATATCCAAATAGAGCACTTAGCCACTTTTATCTACCATTTTTGATCTAAACATTTTACAACACTACTGAAGTACAAGAACAACTAGAATGAAACAAAAAAACAAACAAACAAACAAACATTGAGTAAACTGTAGTTTCATTCAAGCTACACCATAATTAAAATAATTCAAATGTAAGCAAGTTTGAATTAGCATGTGCCATTAAGAACTTAATGAGGTTTGACTCAAATCTGGCCCTATAATTTAAGATTTCCACTATTCAAGTATCAAGTTACCGAATGTATATAGTGAAGTGTTGGAAACTCCATAAAAACGGGACTATTCATTGAACTGTGAATTGTCTCTCTGATTTATTGTTTTGTCAATTAAGAACTTAGGAGCCTTTGAAGTATTCCCTTCTGACAACTGGTTTTGACATAGAGCTGCCAGGCATCATCCATCCCAATAAGAACTGACAGTCCTAAGATTAAACTATCATTTCCTCATGAAGATTGTGAAGGTGCATTTACGTATAATTAGTATGCATGCTTTGACAGACCAGGCATTTGCAGCATTTTTTTCAAATAAAAAGATGAATTAAATGTAAATTATTATTTATAAGGTAATCTAGTGCCTGAATTTGACTACATGTAAAGAAAAATGATTCCACAAAGGAAAACAAACTAGGGTTATCTGTCTTTTAGGATTAAAAAAAAAAAAAAAAAAAAAAAAAAGACACTTTAAACTAAGAGCTGAGCTGTTATTCTTTCCTGGTTTGAAGTATTTTATTTTATTTTAGCCTTTTTAATCTTTATTTAGGGAAGATTCTTATTTAGGAAATGTTCCAACACAGATTTTTCTGTGTAGACAGATGGTTGCATTGGCTTGCCATTTATGTCATAGTTAAAAAGTATTGTCCTGAGTGGAGTGCCGAATAGTTTCCATTTGCAAAGGGAATCTCTACTTAAAGTTTAGCTAGTTTTCAGATAGTTACATAGATGGGTAGATAGATGGGTGGGTAGATAGATGATGATAGATAGATAGATAGATAGATAGATAGATAGATAGATAGATAGATAGATAGATAGATAGATAGATAGGCAGGCAGGCAGGCAGGCAGGCAGGCAGGCAGGCAGGCAGGCAGGCAGGCAGGCAGACAAAAAACATTGTTTGGAAGGCTCTTCAAAACCAGGTGAAACCTTAAACATGGTATAGTACATGGTATAGTAAAACCTAAGGAAATGCATAAAAGCACCATTATTGTTGAATTAGAGAACAACTTTACATAGTCTACATTTTCTTTGTTATTTTATAAATTTATACAATATCACAATTATAAACTAAAATATCTTTTCAGTCTCAATATGTCCTACCAAATCACCTTATTCAGTACAGTAATTAGCTTGCTACTATAAGCATTCCCTATGACAAGCCTTCCTTACTCCAGATGCTACTTTTTATATTTTTACAAAACATTGTTAGAGATCTAAAATAATATATTTTACCATTCTAGTTCATTGTTTATTGACAATCTCCTCCACTAAACCAAAATAACCTGAAGGGTAATTTTTTGACAGGTGTTTTTCTAGTATGTGATAATTGCTCAACAGATATTCTTAAATAAATTAAAGAATGAATTTGAAGACATTCTTAAGGTTTTCTAATATTTTCCTTTGTTCTAAACCCTGGTATGTCCAGCAGAAAAGAGTATACATAGAAAAGAAAGACAAAAGGATTTTAGATACTATCTATACTTTTCTTGTCTTCTAGCTTCTATGGCACATACTATTTTTCTTGTGTTGTAGAAAAAAGGTATAGTGAAAGATTATGCTTTAAAATCACATATAGCTGGGGAGCTACTGGTCAAGATGGCAGAGTAGTTAAACACTGTGCAGGCCTCCTCCCACACCACAGCAAAATTTAAACTATAGAATAACTATCATTGAAAATAGCCTAATGTCTAGCTGAACAGAATTCCTATAATTAAGGACATACAGAAGAAGCCATAAGACTGTTAGGGACAAATACACAGAACTGGCTGCTCCCACCCCCATATGAGGTGGTTAAAAATCAGACAGGACATCGAGGCTGTGGAGGTTCTCCCTGAAGAGCAAGCCCCATGCCAGTCTCCCCAGCTCAGGATTCCAGTGCCTGGGAGAGAAGTCCCCATAACTTCTGGCAATGAAACCCAGCAGAAACTATGGCTGAGTGAGATGGAGGGCTGCTGGAATCTCAGGTATTCCTCTTAAAGGGCCTGCACACAGATTTATTTGCTGACAGATTCACTCACTACCATGTTTCCCTGAAAATAAGACCAAGCTGTACCATCAGCTCTAATGCATCTTTTGGAGCAAAAATTAATGTAAGACCTGGTATTATATTATATTATATTATATTATATTATATTATATTATATTGTATTGTATTATATTATATATTATATTAAATAATGTTATGTTATATTATATTATATTATATTATATTATATTATATTATATTATATTATATTATATTAAGACCGGGTCTTATATTATAGTAAAATAAGACTGGGTCTTATATAAATTTTTTGCTCCAAAAGACACATTAGAGCTGATGATCTGGTTAAGTCTTATTTTCAGGGAGACACAGTATGAGGTCCAGCACTGGGGAAGCAGCTTGAAAGGCACCAGGGACATCCAGGGAGGAACTGAATTGTCTGGCTTCAGGGAAAGAAATGGAGGGGCAGCTTTCCCCCATACAGAAGTGCTGGCAGAAGACATTGATGCTTGGTGAACCCTTTCACCACCTATCCTATATGCCTAGGTGGGCACAATATCTGAATCTCCATCAACCTAGCTAACACTGTTCACCCCACCCAATTTGTGGACCCACCAAAGCTGCTTCTGGTGTCTTTTTCATGCAAGCAGCCTGCCCTGGTTCATGCTGTGGAATTTCCTAAAACCTTTCAAAGGTTCACAAACCCCAAACAAGCAGCATCTGGCCTCAGTATGCCCAGAGCAACTGCTAAACAGCCCCAAGCCAGACACTGGTGACAACCAGTCTCTATCCACAGCTTATCCTCTACCAAGCACATCCATGACCAGCAGAAGTGCCAACCATTTGCAGATCACTTTGTAGCTCATACCTAATGGCCCTGGGCAGGGCATAGGCAGTAGATGATATTGGCCTGTACCAGAGCCCATCCCAAGAGGCTGAAGAAGCAATACACCTGGTGGCCATCTTCAGACCACACCAGAGCACTACTCAACGACCTTCACAAACACATACCCAAAAAGCAGATTCAGCAGGCACCAGCGTCCTGCTAAAGTGAATCCTTCTCTATAGGGTCAGACCCTATACAACAGTTCCTCCACTATAATCACAGGCAGTCCTCACAACCAATTAGTCTGAGGGTCATTCCGTTTCACTGATATACAAATAGCAATCAAGGCTCAACTACAACAGGACACACACACAACCCATACAAGAGACACACCTGAAGCATCCGACTCTGGGAGACTATGCCAAAGGTCCCCACAAGACACCTACTGCATAAGGCCACTCTACTAAGACTAGGAGACATAGCAGCCCTACCTAATACATAGAAACAAACAAAGGGAGGCAGCCAAAATGGAGAGACAAAGAAGCATGTCCCAAATGAAAGAATAGGACAAGCTCCAGAAAAAGAACTAAACAGAATGGAGACAGTCGATCTACCAGATTCACAGTTCAAACCACTGATTATAAGAATTCTAAATGATCTCTTTGAGAACTCAACAAAGAGATAAGAAACAGAAAAATGGACATAGAAAACATAAAAGAACCAGTATGAAATGAAGAACACAATAACTGAAATAAAGAATATATTTATGGAATCAACAGTAGATTAGAACAAACAGAGGATCACATCAGCTATTTGGAAGACAAGGTAACAGAAAACACCCAATCAGAACAGTGAAAAAGAAAAAAGTATTTTAAAAATGATAATTTAAGGATCCCCTGGGACAACATCAAGCATACCGACTTTCACATGATAGAGTACCAACAGGATAAGAGAGAGAGCATAGAGTTGAAAACAAAACTTATTTGAAGAAACGATGATGCAAAACGTCCCTAACCTGGTGAAGGAAATAGACATTCTAGCCCAGGAGGTGCACAGAATCCTAAACGCGATGAACCAAAAAAGGCCCACACCAATACACATCATAATTAAAATGCCAAATGTTAAAGACAAAGAGAGAATCTTAAAAATAGCAAGAGAAAAGCAGTTAGTAACCTACATGGGATGTCCCATAGACTGTCAGCTGATTTCTCAACAAAAACTTTACAGGTCAGAAGGAATTGGCGAGAAATAGTCAAAGTGATGAAAAGCAAGGATCTACAACCAAGACTACTGTATCCAGCAAAGCTATCACTGAGAATCGAAGGACAGATAAAGAGCTTCCCAGACAAGAAAAAGCTAAATGAGTTCATCACCACCAAACCAGTATTATAAGAAATGTTACAGGGATTTCTTTAATAATAAGAAGGAAATGAAAGGGAAAAAAAAGATTTAAAAAATGAATAATAAAATTGCAATTTTATTATACATATCAACCAATAATTACTTTCAATGTAAAAGGATTAAATATTCCACTCAAAAGACATAGGGTGGCTGAATGAATAAGAAAACAAGACCCATACATATGCTGTGTACAAGTCTCACTTCAGATCAAGACACAAACAGACTGAAAGTAAAGGGATGGTAAAAGATATTTCAAGAAAATAGAAACCAGAAACAAAAAAATCTGGAGTAGCAATACTTATACCAGACAAAATAGACATTAAAATAAAAGCTATAACAAGGGAGAAAAAAAGGACCCAATGTTTCCACTTATGAGTATTTATCTGAAGAAACCCAAAACACTAATTCAGAAAGGCATACACATCCATATGTTCATTGCAGCATTATTTACAATAGCCAAGATATGGAAGCAGCCTAAGTGTCCATCAATAGATGAACATATGAAGAAGAGGTGGTTCATATATACAATGGAATATTACTCAGTCATATAAAAGAATCACATGTTGCTTTCTGCTACAATTTGGATGGACTTAGAGGGTATCATGCAAAGTGAAATAAGTCAGATGGAGAAAAACAAATACCATATGATTTCACATATATGTGTAATCTAAAAAACAAAGTAAATGAATAAACAAAACAGAAACAAACTGGTAGATACAAAGAAACTTTCGATGGTTACCAGATGGAAGGGTGGTGGTGGGACAGGTGAAAACAGGGAAGGGATTAAGAAGTACAAATTGGTAGCTACAAAATAGTCATGGAGATGTAAAATATAGCAAAGGTAATATAATCCATAATATTGTAATAACTATGTATGGTGTTAGATGGGTACTAGATTTATCAGGGTGAATATTCTGTAAATCATATAAATGCCTAATCACTATGTTGTACATGTGAAACTAATATAATATTGTATGTCAACTGTAATTGCAAAATTTAAAAAAAAAGTATTTTTAAAAAATCACGTTTGTAACCATTCTTAATTTCCTCTTGGCAAATATTTCTAAATAAAAAAATTAAATATCAAAAAATAACCTGATTTGAGGAAAGCCATATAATATACTCTAATGAAAAAAGATGCAACATCTTCTACATTCTATTAGTCCTAATTATTGTTCTTTGTGGGTAATATATGCAGACATAGAATCTATGAATTAGAGGAAAATAAAGAATTTGTCTGGTATAAGAAAATGGTGTAATTCAGAATAGAACGTCAGAACCAGCAAATAACATAAAAGGCAAAAATATGTTCATGGTAATGCTGCCAATGTGCCATGCAGGGCGGCATGCAGGGCGGCCTGCAGGGCCTCCTGTCCCACTCCCCACATAAGAACGCAGGACATGGTGAGGCCAAAAAGGAACACCCATGGAGCCATAAGTAGGGGAATCAAATCACTATATTCTCACTGGCGGCATCTGCCTCTCTGCAATCCGCTCTTGCTAGGTCAGCCACCATCTTCTTGCTAGCCCCATTTTTTTCTGCTAGTGTAGCCATGGCAGTTATATTCATGGCCAATGGCTCTCTGGTTACAGCTGACGGCCAACTAGCCACAGCTGATGGCCATCCAATCACAGTTGATGGCCATTTACTACCTGAGCCAGCACCTTTCTATGTGAGGCGGAGAGTCTGGAAACTGCTTTCTGGGACTCGGTCCCCACACAATGGTTACATGTGAAGATCACAAGGACCCACGGGTCAGAACAAAAGTGAGTAGATTATAATAAACATGAAAAATCATCATACAGAAGTTCTGGAAAATTTGGAAAAGGTGGGTTCTGTCATCTCAGTACAGAATGTTTTAAGCCAATGATTTTCCATTTGTGTTTAGCAGAGGCCATGGGATACCTTGGGAAGCCACCATAGAAATATGCACATCCTCTGGGATTCTTCCAGACCACAGATTATTTTTAGTATTTTTCTCAACCTTTTCCACCCTCTGTCCACCAACAAATGACCTCCTTCCTTCAACCCTACCGTCGGGTTCAAAGTATGGTATTTGTAAAATACCCCCAATAAATTGATAGTTAAATGTAACAATAGTTATACAGCAGACCACTAATAGTTACTAAGAATACATTCCAAGAACTTTAAATATATCATCATTTTCTTGGAAATTTCTTCAATTCCCTCACAACCTCTAACAAGAAGCTTTCTTTTGAAAGCATATTGTATATAATGGTAATGTATGCAAGATGATGGCAGAAATACAATGAGGATGGTTTTCTCTAGGCAATGAAGTCTTGAAAGCAGAGAAGACATCAACTTCTACTCATCAATTCACTTCCTGCATATCACATGCGGCTTGCATACAATGTGCAGAGTAAATGAATCCTTGGGTGATTGATTTAGCTCTGTAGGTTAGCTCAATAACTGGTATGAGTAGTCATCTCTGCATTATTATGAATGTAAAATCATGCCATCGTCCTTCAGGACTGTCCATTTCAGAGATATCAAATTCATAGATATCAAATCTGAAAAAGCCATAGACCCACTTTAAAATGACTTATGTGACATATTCATATGTGTTAAAATGTATATTTTAATTTTTGGCTTTATCTAGACACATCTTAGTCCTATAATGGACTGAAATAAGCTGTCGACAAAAAAGAAAAAAATAAATGAAACAGCAACAAACTCCCATACTTACATTTTCTTTTTAAACTCAGCTATTGAAAACAGGGATTGAACTCCTCTAAGCATGAACATGAATTCAAGTAACTGTCTTCAACAGCATATTCGATCCTTTTACAGGCACACCTTGGGGGGAATCCAACCCGTCTTTAATTAATTTAATTAGAAACAATTTTGTCAATTAACCTGATAAAATAGAGCTGCCTATGGGCTGGCTGCTTGTGTGTCATGAGCCCTGCTGCCTTTTGAAAAGCCAGCTGATAATTATTTGCCACATTTTCAGGCAGTGTTTCTGTTAAGGGTAGTATTTGCTGAAGCTTTATTTAACATGTTTTCAGCTGACATTCAGAATTCTAACGTTTCCTGTCAAACTGTATTTGTTGTATGTTCTAACCTCTGCATGGCTCTATTTTCACATGTTCATGAGAAGTGTTAGATTTGGTATGTTGTGTTGGTAACATTTTCTACAGATAATTTAAACAAATATCACTTCTACCATGTAAAGAAGAACTTGATTTTCTGCTAACATAAACATACACACACACACACATACACACACACATACACGCTTCTGGCAACACCAGCCACATCATTTTATATATCACTGTGTCTGAAAACTTTGCTGTACGTTTACTATTCTGTTCTATATAGTTGATTATTTGTTTGAAATCCAAGTATTTAATCACTGATAAAAGCAACAGGACCCAGTTTTTGTACAAATTACTGACCTGACAGAATGAAGGTGATCAGTAAAAATAAATATCTTTGATACTAAAAGCACAAAATTAGCCATCGTATTTTTGCCATTGGCAACTACTTGAAGTTCATTTAGTGGCTGTAGCCAAGAGTGGGCAAAGACTGATAAAAATAACCCAACTGATAAATAACAAAATATAGAAGTTTCACAACAAAGCATTTTTCAAACAGTCACTATATTAGTTGAATTTAGATGAATGCTAGAAAATTATAAGATGACGACCATAACACTCCAACTGAAGCTCTATGTGTACAAAAATCAAGGTATGATTATATATAAACAGAGAAATTTTATGTATATACACATAATTTTAATATTTTAATACATACAAATATTACTGATCATCCTCAAATAGTACTCAGAGTCTTAAAATAGGAGTGCATATTATATCCAATTCACAATAACACTCATAATATTTTTAATATTAAATTGCAAAATGGGGAATTGAGTATGATAAAGAAAGTATATGGTATTCAAAATTTCTATGAAGACAGTAAAAATTTCATGACAGCTTTCTAAAATATTAGATGATATATGAATAGATTAACATGCCCTTGATTTTGTATTCTTATTATATATATTTATACAAAGTATATTACTTATATAAATGTTTATATATCATTACATACACACAGATACATATGAATATATAATCATTTTAAGTGGTAGACCATAACTCTCTTCTTAACACTGGTGAATGAATCATGATCATTTCTTGAAGAAAGAAAAACACCAATCTGATTAAAGTAGGAATAGTACTCAAGAGTATTTTAGAAGAGTCATTTTAGGATAAAAGATAAAGATATAGAGGCATGATGAGCAGGGGATATGATACAAACAGAGGGGGCGAGGAGGAAAGCGAAGGAGGCACAAAAAACAGATTTTGACAGCTGTTACACCAGATGCTTTAAACAAAAGTCATTGAGATTGGCAGAACTGGAGAACAGCTTTTCAATAAAATTATGCAAAATGGGTAAATTGGACAAAAAGCTTTTATGTTGGCAAAAATAAATTCCTTCAATTACTTTTAAGACTAAAAGCCCAAATTACTTGAGATCCCAGAGCTAGATAACACATGAGAACTAACAAAAAATGGTGTGGAAAAAACATGAGTCCAAAATGTGATTATATGAAAAAAAAACAATGGATTCATCACTTTTATCTATTATTATTGATTCCTTGGCATGATTTATAAACTGATCGGCGCATAACAAACTCACAGATAATCATTTAGGGAAATAAAAGAAACAATGAATGATGAAAATTACTGAGCCTAATGTAAAAGAACATTTAATTGCATACTTAAAAGATTTTGCCAACCTACAATGATGGAATCATGACATCCATATTAAATATGTGTAGACATAGTACTCTCTGTCATAAAATCAAAGAATTCTATGAGTTAACAATAAATCTAAAACCTCAATTATACTGCAACCAGGAAAATTATAAGTAGTGAATTTTTAATGAAATCCCACTCAAGTTAGTGTATTTTACAAAGACTTTTGCTGCTTTTTTTTTGTAATTAATTCATTTGAGATAAAAGTATTTAAGGCAAGTCATTGATTTTAAGTAGGAGAAGCTCCTAGCCTTACTTCTTAATTTTAATTAACAAATGATTAGAATCATTAAAGAAATAGTACTTTACATTTTTCCCAATTGTTTTTTTTTTTTAGAACTGTAAAATAATTATGAAGAACTTCTTGAGTCTCCTTGTTCCCTCCTTTAACTTAGTCCCTCTATGTCTACAAAATTTAGAACATATTTATTCTGTACCATGGAACTATTAAAAATATGATTTTCTTAATCCTATCTATTAATTCAGCAGGTCTCAGGAACCTGAAATGATATGCATGTTTTCCACCAACTTTTTTTGTTTGTTAAAACAATGGTGTAGACCACCCTGCCCCCATCCAAAGGCTCAGTTTTCCTTATGATCTAGGCCTTTAACTAAAGATAGCACCTATCTTCCATACTATTATATAAACCAAAAGTATATTGCTTCAGTGTCAAGATAATTTCAACAATAGCCATGTTACATTGCCAAAGGTGTGTTTCTAAGATTGTGATACCTATAGAAGTACCTGATACATGAGAAAGCTTTTCATCTAGATGTGGCTTTCAAGTATATTGAATATTAAATAAGTACCTAATACTATATTTATCAATATTAATGATATCATTTACTTTTCAAAATTTTATTATACAAGTAATAAATTTTATGATAATTATTTCAAAATTAAGAAAAATGTGTATCAAAAATATCTGTACCCACGCTCCTCCCACCAGCAATTTTCTTATGATAACCAGTATATAAATATGATCAAGACATCTGTACTGAAAATTCTTTTATCACTGAAAAATCATATTTTGTATATATACCTATATCAATATAATTAATTATACCTCATTATCTTTAATACTTAATACCAATGAGTTTTATGGATGTAATATTAATTCTTTCATCTGTCCCCTTTTGAGGTAACTTATGTTATCTCCTATTACTTTTCTCTCTGTATAGACAATGTTGCAGACCACATCACTTACATATATTTTTATTTAATAATAAATATATTTATAGGATGTATTCTAAAAATTGAAATTGCACCGAACATATTCTTTAGATAGAAATGGCCAAATTGTTCTATCAATAAAAACAACAACAACAAAAAAAACTACCAAAACTATCAAAAAAAAACCCTCTATTTTCAATATGTGAGCATTTTTTTCTTTTTACCTATGTGTTCTGAGCTGAATATTGTAGCCCTTTTAATGTTTGCTTTTGTCAATTTGATAGGTGGAAAACTGTGACATCTTTGATTATTTAAATCTGTATTTCTCCAATTATGAAAGATCATAAGCTATAGTATGATAGATGTAGTTATTTTAATGTGTTCTATTTGTTCATATAATTTTCAAAATTTTATGATTTTTTCTTAATTTTATACCAAGACATTAACTCTTTAATATATTTTGTGAGGAATCATCAAAAAGTAAGAACTACAGTGTCATGAGCATGAAGTTCTTAGTTTCCATAAACATGGAGGAGAAAGGGGCTAAATTTTAGGAGGGATTTTTATAAAAAAGAAAATGAAGACTAAATGACCATGTCATAAATTTGCCTTGAACTACCTAATGTGAAAGTCTTGAAAGGAGTTGTTTCCAGAAGGGAAAATTTCCCCAGATTCTTCTTTAACAAGAAATAGGAGCTACACTGTCTTCAGTGTTCTTTCCAATGAAAGACAGGAGAGCAGACCTAATGTCTATGGGAGTTAAGGAGGGCTCTGTGTGCACCTAAATATCCAGTTAGAAGGGTGTGAGAAAATTCAATACCAGATAGCTCAGACTTCTTCCTAGATGGGAAAGTATTTCACTTTTTTTTTTCGTGTGTGTGTGTGTGTGTGTGTGTGCGCTAGTGATTTTTTATTTTAATAAGTATGCCACTATTATTTTGTGATTTTCTACTAGCATTATAAGTTGATGTTTCATATCATTTTATTTGAAATATGTTACTTTATTGCTAATTAGAATTCATAATAGTGGCAGTAAATCTCACAAGTATGTGTTAAACAGTGTTCTAGGCACTTTATATTTTAGTTGCATTCAATTTCACAATAAATCTCTGTGGTGGTACAGGAGCTAGTGATTTATGCATAATCCCCTGTAACATACCTGTGGTAAGTAGTCTGATGCATTTCCAGGCCAAAAATTTAGAATTATTCTCAGACTTCCACAATTAAATATGAGCTTTGATTAACTTGCAACTAACTTTAAATATTATAGATCTTACTGTAAAATACTTAGTCTGGAGATACTTGATGTTTATGAACTCAATGAGATGTTCATTTAGCCAAATCTGATTTAAGACATCTTTGGATAAGAAAGATAGTCTATGTATAAGTAAACCATGATTACCTCTACAGCAAATGCACCTTAGCAGAGACTAACATACATAATAGTGGAAGTGTGATCCACTGTTTTTTTCTGGCTATATTCCATCTAGTCAATCTTAGTCAGGTGTAGGAGCCTTTCTAAACCACGAAAATCTCTCTGAGTTTAGAGGTCCCTATCTTTAATTCTCAGATGATTTTGAGTGTCCTGGATTGTCTTTTCAGTGTTTGACACGTAAAAAGCAAATGACCAGGCAACACAATGACTACTGTTGAATGTTGATTCTTAATGGAGAAAGACAGTAAGAAGGACTCTTGGTTTCATGGAATTCTTGAGTGCTGGTAAAAGACTGTGTTTGCTCAGGAGTAGTCATGTTCTTTTGAGCATATTGCTCCTGTTCTGTGGTCCTTCCTTTACTTTCCTTCTATAGTCAATGAAGTTTGAATGGAGTGGAAAAAATGCTGGTCAAGTATGCATACAAATCTTTAGCCCAATACTTAGCTGTATATTTAATTTGTTTTAATTATCAATAACTTCTTTCCATTTTTTTCTGCTTCGTAAATGTTTTTCCACACAGAACAGTGAATAATCTATGTCTGGCTATTTAGACTGGGAAATTGGGTTGAAGACTCTTTAGTACCCTAGTGAAGGCATTTGATGAATAGAAGACCAGAGGATAATATTGTGGTTAGCATTTTGTCATCACAGAAACAGGTTTTTAGTGAACTTACAGCCAAATGTAAATAAGGAGTAAGAATTTAAGAAAGATTCCCATATATGGAGACAGTTGAACATAAAGAGTGCAGGGCAAAATGTTCACCTATATTTGTAGTAGAAATAAAAACTGATAGAATTTTTGTAGCATGATACTTAGTAAGATCAGAGGTAAAGTATTTCTCGTTCCAAGTCCATTTTATTTAGCTGAGATTCTTCCCAGAATTTTATTTATTTTTAGTTTTTGACTTATTGTAGACTTCAGAGCTATTGCAAAATTATTTTTCTCTCCTAGTCTTCATGGTACTGATACTATAATAAACTGTAGTTTTTTGTAATTTTTTAAAAAACTACTTAGTAATGAGTTTCTAAATCTATTAAACTGTGATCAGAAACTAAATCCTGTATCATGTTTGTCTATTATAGGATGTTTTACAGGCATTTAAAAAAGGTTCAGGAATATTAGAATGCAAAATCTAACTTAAGCATCTATAACCAAATCTTGGTTTATATGCATATATAAACAATTTCATATTTTTTACATCATTCAAATATTCTGTATCTGATAAATGTTAATCTCCTTTTTTTCATTGACTTCTAGTGATATCACAATAACTCAATGTAAAATTAAGTACTGAAATGGTCTAAATAGATTGACTTAAACATATTGACCTGTAATTTTACATATAAGCGTTTATTAACATTTTATGTTAAATCCCTTTGTTATATAATCAACAATTTTTAGTTTGAAATTTATTATGCCTGAGATTAGCATTGCCTCCTCCATTTTGTTTGTATTTGCATAATATGTTTTGCTCATCCTCTGTGAAATATAGATGTGCTATTGTGAGGCTTATACCATTAGATTTTATTTCATATTTTGATGGAAAGTATTTTATTTTTACTAAGAGAAGTTCAACTCATTTATACTTGTTGGCAAAATTAGTATTTTTTATGTTTTCATTTACTTATTTTTAAAAATATTTTCATATCTTAATGTTTCATTGCTAATTTTGTTCCTTTCCAGAATAGGTAAAGAAATAAAATCATAAAAGTTTGAAGCTAACCTTGGTTTTGCAGTCAATGCTTTCAGGAAGTTTCACTGTGGCACTTTAAACTATATCGTAGAAAGTATGTTCTGTCTAGTTCAAAATGTGTATGTTCTCAGTGTTATGTTCATATGATTCTGTTCTTGAAAATAGAAAAAATATAAAATCTAATAAATCAATTTATTTTTAGAAAAATATAGTGGCAGATGCTAAAAGTTCATGTCTTATTCTTTCCTGTTAACTTAAATGTCAGTTTAAGAAATGACTTTCTCCTGCTTAGAATTTATCTCTTAACTCAGTAATTCTCAACTGGGGGAAATTTTTACTTCCCTGAGAACATTTGTCAATATTTGGAGACATTTTATTTGTCACGACTGGTGAAAGGGTGCTACTGGAATCTAATAAGTAGAGACCAGGGATACTGGTAAACATTCTACTTTGCACAGGACAACAAAGAATTATTTGGTCAAAATGCCAATCATGCTGAAATTGAGAATACTTTCCTTAACTTAAAATTTTGTCTTTAACATTGGAAACATTCTGTTATTAAAGAGAACAGGTCTGAAACTAGATCAAATAGTGAGGGATAAAAGGCAAACTAAAAAATAAAATAAAATAAAAAAATAAAGTGCCACAAGTTCTTCCCTCTCTTATGGGCTGAATTGTATAACCCCAAAATTCAAATGTTGAAGTCCTAAATCCTACTACCTCAGAAAATGAGTGTATTTGCAGAAAAGACCTTTAAATTGGTAATTAAGGTAAATGAGGTCATATAGGTGGGCCCTGATATAATATGACTGGAATGTAAGAGGAGATTAGGAGTCAGCAACATACAGAAGGGATACCATGTGAAGGCACTAGAAGAGATCACCATCTATTAGCTAAGCAAAGAGGGCATCAAAATAAACCAAACCTTGATTGGTTTTAGATCAAAATCTAAAGATCAAAATCTAGATCAAAATATAAAAAATTTAGACCGACTTTAGATTTTAGATTTTAGAAAATCTAAATGATTTTAGATTTCTAGACTACAGAATTGTTAAGAAATACATTTGTGTTATTTCAGCCACCCAATCTGTGGCACTTTGTTAGGACAGATCTAGCAAATTCATACACCCTTCCCTTGCCATGCAATTTTCAGTGTCCTCCCATGACTTGCTTTGGCTAATGCCATATTAATAAGCATGATATAAGCAGAGACTTGAAAAGTCCTGGTGCATGAGACTTGTCCTTACTTGCTCCTTTTGGAAACCCTGTGATTTTCTTCATATAAACAACCCTGAGCTAGCTTGCTGATGAGAGACATGGCTCAGATACACTACGCACCCCCATTCAACCAGCCACATTTCTCTCAGCCAAGAATTATCCAACATCCAGAAATCGAGGCACTTTGATGAGCAGAGTATTGCTAAGCTGAGCACATCTCAAATTACTCACCCACAATCTTGAGTTAAATAAGCCACAATGATTTGGATTGTTTTATGGTGGCAAAAGCTAATTGTCAGGTAATCAATAAAAATGTACAAATTATAGGTCAGTTTTGTAGATATTAGCATTCCAAAACAAAAGTTAGATCCCATTTTTTAGTATTCTAACTAGGAAAAGTCTACCAGTTGCTATTGCTATCAGTGGGCATTTTTCTTAGGACTTTATTGTCAATCAGGTAATTTTCTTGAGACTACAGGATTCAGCAAATGTAGGCCAATAGCTAAAAGCCATTAGACAGTAGATATTATCAAGGGAAAAATGGAATGCCTTCAGTACTCAGATAAGTGCTAAGCTAAATTCAAAAGACTGATTGTAACAAAAGTTCTGGAAGTATATCTTTTATACCATTTACTATATTGCTCTGTTTGACACAGTGTAGTATATTGCACCTATAAATCAGTTGTAGCAAATCATTTAATGATTCATTAACTATAGAATTTCACACATATTACTGTTCTTTAGCTAATGTTGAGTGCTTTTTCAATAGTTTAATCCATCTCTGAAGTACTAGAGCACACACAGTCATCCATCACTGTAGGACACAGTTTAAACTGAAGTTTTCTTATACTCTTTTATTTTATATAAAAGTAGCCTTATCAATAGTAGGTCAGATACTAAATGAGAACTGCCACTAAATACACAGTTATATGAATACATAAAAGGTGTGTTCTTAATCCATAATCCTTCTTTAAAGTCTCATCTTGTTTATTTTCTTATTGACTGGTTCTTTCTTCTTCCTTTGCTCTCCCACAAATGTACCTTAGAGTTAAAATTTTAAGCAAAATAAAACTGGGAAATACATTTTTAAAAGATGAATTGAAAGACTGTTTTTAAACATTACCATAAGCCATATTAGGGACAATTAAAATAACTTGAATAAAACCCAATATTAATTTGTTTCTTCAAAAATTTTGCATTATTACTATTATTGTTTGCATTACTTTAATAAACCAAATAAATTCCACACACACCCCAGGTAGACAATAAGTAGGAAAGAATTATTGGAGCTTGCATTAAACAAGGAGGATTCATCATGCTTATTTATCCCTCTCCCTCTTGAAATTCAACTAAAATAATAATTAATTAAATTACTTAATTAATTATTAATTAAATTATTATCATGAAAGTTGCTAATCCAGAAGGAACCTTCAAAATTAAAATTGTGGTCAGAGTTTTAATTTTGAAAGACTCAGGTTATGGATATTGCTTTCTTTTGAACGCTTACTCCAAAACCTTGGGGTCATCCTTAACTACTCTTTCTCTCAAACTCCCTGTAAAATGCATCAGCAAATTGTTTTACTGAAGCTTCAAATTATATTTGATCTCTTACCATAACTACAGTGGTTCAAAGCACTATCATCTTTTATCTAGATTTTTACAACAGCTTTCTAGCTCCTTTCTCTTTTCATACCCTCCCCTTAAAAGCAACAGTGAATCTAAAATGAAAGTCAGATTATTTCAGCCATCTTCTCAAAACTCTCCAATGTGAAGAAATTCTACTGCGTAAAAAGAACTAGTCTTAAATGGCTGACAAGGCCTCTTATCATCTAACCCTCTGCTCTCTGAACTTCTCTCTCACCTCTATTCCTCTAACTTATTCTACTGTAGTTTTTAGAATACACCAAGTTCCTTCCTTAGGCCTTGGAATGTACTCTTCTCTCTCTGAAATATTTTGCTCTTAAAACCCTCCACTCTCCCCTTTTTTCAGAGTTCTCCTAATAATCCTTATATAAGCAAAGCCTTCCCTGTTCACCCGGTATGAAATAGCTATCCCCTACTCCACTCTGACTCCTTAACTCCTAGTCTTCAGTATTTTCTCCGTAGCACTTATCATCATCTGATCTGTATGCCTAATTGTTTATTTTTAAATTGTCTATCTTTCTACACTTGAATGAAACCTCCATGAGTACAGAAAATTTTTTTGTTTTTCTACACTGCACTATATCCAGCGTATAGAAAAATGCCTGGTATTTAATAGTTTGGGTGAATATAAGTTTGTTCAATGATAAAATGAATAATTACATTGGAATATATCATATCTGAGAGGTTCTCTACCATCAAGATCTTTCATTCTAGACATCTTAACTTTGACCTATTTTTTATTTCTGTCTTTTCTATTTTCTGAATTACTTCCTTCAGGCTTAAAATTGCTGCCTTTTCTTAAATCTCAATATCCAATTCATCAGTTGACAAACTCTATTATTCCATCATTTTGTTTCATCTCTTTGACATAGATACCAAGAAAAGCCCCCATGGTTAGCCTTCTCAGAGGTGTTATCATCAATAAATCTACACTAAATTTTCATGTTATCTTCTGTCATGCTCCCTTGATAATGATCAGACATGAGAAATAACTATTATCTGTTTTCTCTGCTTCTATTTTCAAGCTGTTGGTTATTGCTACAAAATTTCACAAAAGTAAACTCTTTGGATGTACTATGTATTTTCCTTTATATATGTCCATATTCAAAATGATATTAGCTCTTTCAGGCTTCTAGTATAATAATGTTTGGTAAATAAAGAATATGTTAATTTTAAAAACACTGAAGAATTCAGTACAAAAATGATAATAAAGTATGTTTCTCTTTGACCTGCTTATTTTAAAATAGATTCTACTTAACAGATATTGCTGTCTACTTTTTGCCCAATTATAGATCAAAATCCTTTTTTAAAGGAATGGGAATTTAATATAGTGTGCTTCAATTAATATATTAATTTTATAAGACATTCCTATTTTACTAAAGACATTTAATTTATAGAGAAGTATCCAGTGTTGCTATCTAAGTATTACCTAAGTGAATGACGATACCTAAATTTTATCATCTTGAACTAAATAATAAAAAAAAGACAAATAATACAGATCACTGAAAGTAAAGTAGCAGGTATTTTCAACATTTCAATGAAGAACCTAAGAGGGGATAAAACAAAAACAAAAATAAAACTATACTTTGAATTTGGAACCAATCAAATCTGCACTGTTGCTTGGCATAATAAACTCATTGTTTTTCTTTTGAGTCTCACTTGTTTCTTCATACGGAACTATCTTACTGCAGATTGTAGCTATAGAGTCTATTATTAACTTCAAGAAAAATCCTATTATCACACTACAGAAAGGAGAATCATCTCAAACTATGAGAAGTCTTAAAAACATATAAGGAGGATTTCTGGTCAAGACAGCAAAGTAAGTAAATGCTATGCTTACCTTCTCTCACAACCATATCTAAATTAGACTAGAAAACAACTATCATTGAGAATCCCCTGAAGTCTTGCTAAACTGAATTCCTACAACTAAGGACATACAGAAAAAGCCACCTTAAGACTGGTAGGAGAGGCACAGATGCAGAAGAAGCTGGTCACACACCTGTGTGTGACCATTAAAAATTTGGAGGGTTATCTTGATATCAGAGGTCCTTCTTGGAGGAGTGAGGGGTCCTAGTGCCACACCAGGCTCCCCAGCCAAAGGTGTCAGTGCTAGGGTTTTACTGGTCCCCATAAAAACCAGTAAAGATTGTCGATGACTGAGACAGAGGGTGTCTTCAGTCCCAGGCATTTCATGCTTCGACTTACTTGCTGATGGACTCATTCACTCTGAGCTCCAGTGCTGAGCAGGAGCTCAAAAGGCTATGGGGACACACAGGGAAGAACTGAGTTTTCTGGCTTAAGGGTGAGGGCTGAAGGGGCAGTTTTCTTCTGGATGGAGTACCTAGTGGAACCCGTTGTTTCTTTGTTGAGCCCTCCCCGACCCCGGCATATGGATGCAGGCAGATGCCATATCCGTTTCTCTATCAAACTGGCTAATTCTGTTTATTCCCACTGCCCTGGTGATTTCCTAATGCCCTGCCCCACCCAACTTTCAGGAACAACCAAGCCACATCCAGTGGCTTTTTCATACAAACTGCCTGCCTTGACTCATGCTACAGACTCCCGTAAAGTTTCTCAAAGGTTCACAAAAACCAAATAAGCAGCATCTGGCTTTAGTGTGTCCTGTACCTCTGGCTGAGCAGCCCTAAGCCAGGCACTAGTGGCGGCCGGTTTCGTTTTGGGGCTTGGCCTTTCAAGGCATGTCCAAGCACAGTGCAAGAGGTGGCCATCGGTGGATTGCTTTGTGGCTCATGCCAGGTGGCCTCAGACAGGGCACAGGCTGTGGTTGAACTTGGCTTTCAGTGGGTCCCTTCCCAGGTTGCCCTGAAACTGGTACACCCAGTGACCAGCTTCAAACCAAGCTGGAGCTTCACTTAGCCACCTCCAAGGACAACATACCCAAAGGGCAGACTGGGAAGGCACCAGAGCCCTGCTGAAGTGAATACTGGTACATAGGGTCAGCCCTGCATAACAGCTCTTTCACTACAGTGAAAACATGACTAATCTGGCAAAGGAAATGGATATTAATGCCCAGGAAGTGTAAAGAATTCAAAACAAGATGAATTCAAAGACACCCATACCAAGACACCATTAAAATGCCAAAGGTTAGAAGGAAAGACACAATCTTACAAGAGGCTGATGTTCCAGTCCACACAGCCAATAGACCAAGGGTCAGTTTCTCCTAATGATGTTCAAACAACAACCAAGGCTCAGCTATAACAGGAAGATACACACAATGTACACAATGCACACAAGGGACATACTTGGAGCACCTGGTTCTGGTAACCAGGGACACTATGCCACTGAGCCCCACAGAACACCTACTACATAAGGCCACTGTACTATGACTGAGATACATAGTGGCCCTACTTAATATATAGAGACAAACACAGGAAGGAATCCAAAATGGGGATACAGAGAAACATGTCCCAAATAAAAAAACAGAACAAAACTCCAATAAAAGAACTAAACAAAATGGAGTCAAACAATCTATCGAAAGCACAGTTCAAACCACATAAGGATACTAAGTGATCTCGTTGAGACCTTCAACAAAGAGATAAGAAACACAAAAGTGGAGAGTGAAAATATAAAAAGAACCAGTTGGGGGAAAAATACAATAACTGAAATGAAGGATACATTATAGGGCGTTGGAAGTAGATTAGATGAAGCAGATGATCGAATTAGTGATTTAGAAGATAAGATCACAGAAAACACACAATCATAATAGCCAAAAGAAAAAAGAATCCCCCACCCAAAAAAAAAAAAAAATTAAGACAGTTTAAGGGCCCTCTTGGACAACATCAAGCATACCAACATTTGCATCATAAGGGTAGCAGAAGGAGGAGAGAGAGAGCAAGGAATTGAAAACCTATTCAAAGATATAATGACAGAAACTTTCCTTAACCTGGTGAAGAAGATGGATATTCAAGCCCAGGGAGTGCAGAGAGTCCCAAACGACATGAACAAAAATAGGCTCACACCAAGATACATCATAATTAAAATGCCAAAGGTTAATGACAAAGAAAATAAAAATTAAAGCAGCAAGAGAAAAGCAGTTAGTTACTTAAAAGGGAGCTTCCATAAGGCTCAGCTGATTTCTCAACAGTAATTTTGTAGGCCACAAGGGATAGGCAAAAAATATTCAGAATGATGAAAAGGACCTACAGCCAAGATTACTCTATTCAACAAAGCTATCATTTAGAATTGAAGGAGAGACAAAGAGCTTCCCAGACAAGTAAAAGCTAAAGGAATTCACCACCACCAAACAAGTATTACAAGGAATCTTAGAGAGACATCTTTAAGACAAAAAACAAAATAAAAAAATATGAATAGTAAAATGGCAATAACCACATACCTATCAACAATTACTTTCAATGTAAATGGACTAAACGGTCCAATCAAAAGACATAGTGTGACTGAGTGGATAAGAATACAAGACCCATTCTTATGCTACCTACAAGAGACTCACTTCAGATTGAAAGACACACACAGACTGAAAATAAAATTATAGCAAGAGTTAGTTCATGAAAATGGAAATGGGAAGAAAAAAAATCTGGGATAGCAATACTTATACCAGACAAAATAGATATTAAAATAAAAGCTACGACAAGAGACAAAGAAGGTACTAATAATCCTACTTCTGGGTATTTCTCCAAAGAAACCTAAAACACTACTTCCTCAAGGGAACATGTTCATCCATATGTTCGTTGCAGCATTATGTATAATAGCAAAGATAAGAAGGCAACTTGGGTGTCCCTGCATGAATGAATGGATAAAGAAGATGAGATACATATACACAGTGGAATATTACTTAGCCATTAGAAAGAATGATATCTTGCCATCTGCAACAACATGCATAGATCTAGAAGTTTCTATGTTGACTATATGTAGTAAATCAGACAGCAAAAGACAAATGTCATATGATTTCTCTTATATGTGGAATTTAAAGAACAAACTAAACAAACAAATGAAACAGAAACAAATTCATAGATACAAAGAATATTTTGCTGGTTACCAGACGGGAGGAAGATAGGGGGAAGGTGAAGAAGTGGAAGGGATTAAGAAGTACAAATTGGTTGTTACACAGTAGTCATGGGGATGTAAAGTATAGCATAAGGAATATAATTAATAATATTGTAATAACTATGTATGGTGTCAGATGAGTACTAAATCTATCGAGGTGATAGAAGTGTTGGGGGCAAGGTGAAAAAGGTGAAGGGATTAAGAATTACAAATTGGAAGTTACAAAATAGTTAATGGGATGTAAAGTAAAGCATAGGGAATATAATCAATAATATGGCAATGACCATGTATAGTGCCAGGTGGGTAGTAGACAAGTCAGGAGAATCACTTCTTAAATTATATAAATATCTATCCATTATACTGTACATCTGAAATGTAA
This sequence comes from Rhinolophus hipposideros, assembly GCF_964194185.1. Classification (NCBI taxonomy): domain Eukaryota; kingdom Metazoa; phylum Chordata; class Mammalia; order Chiroptera; family Rhinolophidae; genus Rhinolophus; species Rhinolophus hipposideros. The sequence continues at coordinate 47,140,469 of NC_138047.1, read as the reverse complement.
ATAATACTGAATGTCAACTGTAATTGAAAAATTTTAAAAGCAGGGGGAGATAAAGGGGAATAAGAGGTTCAAAATTCCAGATATAAAGCAAGTCACGGGGATGTAATGTACAGCATAAGGAATATAGTCAATAATATTGTGATAGTGTGATATTGTGTCAGAAGGTTGCTGGAGTTATCGTGGTGATCTCTTCCACAGGTATATAAATGTTGAATAACTATCGTGTATAACTGAAACTAATATAATATTGTATGTGAGCTATATTTTAATGAAAATATTTTTAAAATACATAAAGTTTAAAAATAAAAAAATAAACAAACAAATGAGAATTGATGTTTCTTGTATTCTAACTTACCAGTTAATAAATTTTAGCCTAGTTATGGTCATTTTTTACTTATTTTAGAAAATACACCCCATCTGTTCATTAATGTTTGAATGGTCTATCTGGAACTACCAGTTTCTCTGGGATCAAGGTCCTATCTATTTTCTTCCAGCATTCCATTTATCAGATAATGCCGTGAATACTTATTAAAACTTTGTTACTTCTTCCCAAATTTACTCAGTACCAAATATATGCTTACATTGTTCAGTGATCATTGCTCGATTCAGTACCTTCCTGACCCTGATTATCTTCCTGGCTTCTTGGTGTTATCTGATCTCAGGGCTCTTCTATTCCTGGACAAACTATTCTGTAGCCAATTATGTCTTATGCCTTCTTGACTTTTTATTGTCATACTTTATCTGTTTCATCTTTAAACTTCTCTTCCATTCTCTCTCTCTCTCTCTCTCTCTCTCTCTCTCTCTCTCTCTCTCTCTCTCTCTCTCTCCTTCTTTTTTCTCAGAAGTGACCTCCTCCCAACTTTTAAAGGTAATTCTTTTACTTAATATCTGGTTTCCATTATTTCTTTTCTTCTCTGGAAAATTATTTTCATCTCTTTTTTTTCCCTTTCTATGTCCTTTATTTCTCCTCTTACCATCAATATAACCATACTCATTTCTTCCCTGGAATAAATTAAAAATAATTTCTTTGAATTCAACTAGTATGTACTATGAACTACTTAATTATCTCTTGTGTTTATGTAATTTACAAACTTCTTGAAAGGACAATCAGCAGTCCTCACTTCTACTTCTCAAATATCAACCCAGTCAGTCCATAATACATTATAAAAGACTATTCTTACCATTTCATTCCATATTTTAACAACTGCTCCTCTCAAAGTAATCAATATCCTTATATTCTCCAGATTATCAATGACTATTCTTTAGTTCTTATATTTTACTATAGTACTTAAATTATCTCTTATTTTTAATATTATTTCAGTTCTTGGCTTTAATATTTACTTTCTACTAGTTTTCTTCTTTTTGGGACCCCTTTTTCTTGTTTATTTCATCAACATGTCTTCCTGAATTTTATATCATTATTTTCCTAACCTACTACTATGCATTCTTTAGGGTTTGTTTTAAGTCCTGTTTTTCTCTTTACATTTTCTCTTTGAGATATTTCATCAGGCCCTTAATTGCATAGAGATAATAAGTTCAAGGTGATAGCTAGATGATACATAGATAGATAGATAGATAGATAGATAGATAGATAGATAGATAGATGATATATATAGAGATACTGATATATATATATATATATATATATCACAATTATTTTCTCAAGTTCTATAAGGTCATTACATAAGATGTTGAAGATAATGACCTAAATATACAATGGCATGTCATGTTTATAACAATCATCAAAATTCATCATTTTCTCACAAATAAGCTCTTTATTATAACTCCACTTTTAATAATTGAAATATTCCGTATTACAATCACATGGAATTAATATTTAGAAGTCATATCTACTTTTCTAAGTTTGTCACATCACATATCCAAATTGTAGCCAAAACCTATAAATTCTGCTTTCTGTTAAATTACCATTATCTTGCTTTGAATTATTACATTTTTGTTGGGTTATTTAAATGGTATCTTAAATGGCATTAGGACCGTCAATATTTATTGATGCATCATACAAATAAACACCCCCAAATAATTACTAGGTATTCTCACTGCTTATAGTCTTAAACTTCATCTTTTTGTAACCTTTATTCTCTGAATAAGCAAATACTAGGTCAGACAATTAAGTTTGAGAACTCATCCTAGAAAAAGTGCTACGTACCTCATTGCTGAATATCACTACAGTCACCTTCAGAGTACTCCCCTTTGGAAGCTATGCACCATGTCAGTGCCTACTCCACCCTTCAAAGACATTTTAGAACTCTGTTTCTGGAATGGCCATAAGAACTGTTGTCATATTACCCTTGATGTCCTGAATGTCATCAAAATGTCTTCCTTTCAATATTTCCTTTATCTTTGGATAAAGATAGAAGTCATTGGCAGCCAGATCAGGTGAGTGGGGAGGGTGTTCCAATCCAGTTATTTGTTTACTGGCTAAAAACTCCCTCGCAGACAGTGCTGTGTGAGCTGGTACATTGTTGTGATGCAAGAGCCATGAATCATTGGTGAAAAGTTCAGGTCATCTAAATTTTCCACACATCCTTTTCAGCACTTCCAAATAGAAATTTATTAAACTGCTTGTCCAGTTGGTACAAATTCATAATGAATAAGCCCTCTGATATCAAAAAAAAGTTAGCAATATCATTGCAACAAGTTCGCTAACTTAATTGTCAGACCTCATATTAATGGACCTTTTCAATAAATATAATGAATATTTTACAGTACTCATTCATGTACCAATACAACTTTCTAGTACTTGAGTATTTCTGTACTTTCTTATATTTTTTGAACATTTGTTTTTACTGAAATATTTGCCAAAAAATTCATGTTTAATATCAATCTCTCAGTCCTATACATTCTTCAAAACCTAGGTCTAATGTTACTTCCTGTACGTAAAACTATTCCTAGTTTGTCCCTTATTATATATTTATTTTTCCACAAATTTTCATGACATTATTATGCGTTCCTTTGGGGTATTGTTAAACTGTCCTTTCTTAAGTTTCATGCATTCTTTTGAAAAATAATATTGAGCATGTGATTTCCTTCTCAATGAAGTCTAACATACCCACTCATTTGACATTTCAACACTTCTATACACACCATCCCCATTACTCTCTATTTTCATAGCACTCATCAACTTCTAAAAGACCATACATTAGTATATTTTTGTTTATTGTAAAATATATTTCTTTTATATACTATGATAAAGCTTTATGAACATCAGAATGTTTTGTGTATTTTGTTTACTAATATAATCCCAGTATCTAAAATGATGCCCGACACTGAGTAGAAATTCAACAAAAATCTGTTGAATTAATGAGCACTGGCTCTATACCAAGTACAATGATTACTACAGTTGATTAAATGAACACAATCCATGGGTTTATTATTGAGGAGATTACTATTTAGAGAAGGAAATAAATATTAAACACAAAATTAACCTTGCATTAGAAGTATTGAAAAGGAAAATAATAGCCTAGTCTGTACATCTGACATTTAAGCTGAGTCCTGTAAGATATATGGCTATTATACTGCAGTGAACTGTTCAGGTGGAAAAAAAGCATGTGTGAAAGCAGTAAGCTCTAAAAAAAATCATGCAGCTTAAGTGGTGTGAATAAGACGTACACCAAGAAGTTAGAGAGGGATACCTGGGTCATATCATATAGAATGTCATTCGAAGAGCATTGAGCAGTCATTACAGTATATTAAAACAAGGATCATATTTATATATATATATATATATATATATATATATATATATATATATATATATATTTTAATATCACATGGCTATTCTATAAGAAGTGGATTGGAGAGGAACAAGGGTGGATCAGAAAAAGAAAAACAGTAGCCTGTTATAGCACTTTATGTGGAGAAGATGGTGCATTTGATTAGGATGGTATCATTATAACATGGAGAAAAGTGAAAGATAGTAACATTTTTAACATATATAATTTTAACAAAGGCCACTACAAAAGGCTTGAGGGCAAAACCAATAGTTCATACATTCTGGCTGTGTCTGGGTGCCACATTTATATGGAGGAAACATTAGGTTTGAATACAGATACATCAGAACTGTAGTTCACTTTTATCCTTTTTAAATTATGTAATTTTATTAATTACTCAATTCTTTAAGCCTCAGTTCTCTTCCTACATATTGAGAATAATCACATACCACTTATGGAGCTTTGATAAAGGCTAAATAATATTGTGCATACAAATCGCCTAATAGAGATTGTGATATATAGTAGGTCTTCAATAAATATGCTTCCTTAGTGGGATATATAGTTCTTTGAGTGCTCTTTGTACATCCAAATTTCCTCAAAACATGTAAATATTGGTACCAAGTAAGTATAGTGGCAACTCTGTTTTCCTTTAAAAAATACAAGTAAACTTTTAAATTATCTTAAAAATAGGCTTAGACATTCTCAAATGATTACAGATATTTAAAATCACTGACTAGAATAATAAGATACCTAAAATAAATGTGTTATTCTCCAATATTTATATATGCTTTAAACATGACCTGTTTTAGTTTGGGGATCACCACTCTTCCATAGTTCACTGAGTTTTATCTTCCATGTTTCATTTTGCTATATCTCCATGGGTCAAAAACAGAGCAACTAATTACTTAAAGACATGTATAGAGAATTTATTAAATGGGCTTAATGACATTACATTACTAGCAATTTTAGAATAAACATTATTTTTCTGCTTGCATCTATGAGATACATCTATGAGATGAATATATATGAGAAGGTATATTCCCATATACCTTTTGAGAATATACATGCTTTATATATCCAATAATTGAATAATCCATTTTTTATTTTATAAATGAGAAAACCAAGGTCTAAGGTAATTAACTGGTATGCTCAATATTACATAGATACTTAATGTCAAAATTTACTTAGTGTTTTATTTCTAAATTAGCTCATCTTTGGCTATACCAACTATTTCTTATAAGTTGTTTCAGTTTTCATAGATAACTTATTTTACTAACATTACACCTGACAACCCAGGAAGATTCAGTGAAAACAGAGAAAGAAAGCAAGAAGGGGAGCGATATGGGAAAAAAAAAATGTGGGGTGGACGAGAGTTATGCTGCTGGAGGACTGGAGTTATGTTCCTACAAGCTGTGGAATGCCAAGGGTCACTGGTCACCTCCAGAAACTAGGACTTTTCTAGAGTCATAGGAGATAGCATGGCCTAGTTGACACTTTTATTTCAAACTTCTAGTTTCCAGAAATGTGAAACAATACATTTCTACTGTTATCCAGTTTATGGTACTTGTTACATCAGCCCTGGGAAACCAATATGATCATTAGCATCATAATCTTTTGGACAGTTCTGCTGCTGAGTATGACTACTATGGGTCTCTGTTGTGAATTGAAGTTTTCTGAACTCCTCCCACAACCTCTCAGAGGGGGAAATTCCTAGCGTGTCAGATTCGAGGAACTTCAGTTGTTCCAAAATAGTTTGATGTTTTTCATCAGAGTATAAAGAAAAGATAATTTGTTCATGGACATGTAGATTTTTGGAGTTTTCAAAACTCACTTTTAAAGATGAGGAGGGCTATGGATCTTTGCCGGGTTTTTAGATTTCCAATGAAACATACGACTTTGGAAAAGAGGAAATAATTATTTAACTAACTAGTACCAGGATCAAGAAATACTGCTTCAATGATCAAATAGACCATATTAAATTATTAGGTCATTGACTATGTTGCTTTTTTAATATGGACACAATTACTAACCATTTACCATCATTGCCTTTATTACATAATTTAGACTTACATATATTGAGGGATCTCAGAAACTTTAAGAAGCACACGAATAAGTAATACAAAACCAAAGTATTGAAAAGTGTATTATTTGGTTATCCACATGGAGACATGCAAATTTTGATTTAACCTCATTTGATTGTAATGTGGTCCGTAAAAATATGGGGCAAGCTTTTAAATGGCACCTATTTAAAATGACATACCAATGAAACACAGCAAAATGAATCTCAGGGGAAGACAACTTAATAAGACTATAAATTTCTCAATATAAATTTAAATGAAATGCCTTATGAGATCTTGAAGGATTGCTGGTTAGCCCCTGGCTATCAGGGAAATCATGGAAAAGTCCCATGAGAACAAGAGCTTCTGAGATAGGAAGGTTTTCTGAAAAAGGGGGGTGTTACGTTGGGAAATTAATCTCAGCTGGAAAACCTAAAAAGGTCAAATTTAATGGGTTTTTGATAACCCTTATGTATATATGTGGTATTACCTAGCTTGAAGTACATTCTCTTTGTGTAATGGGCTTTGATATAATTTTCAACAGCCACTCATTTTTTGAGTTATAAGTGGTAAATTTTTTTAACCACCCCAGAACTGACATGCTATGTGTCAAATCAGAAAATGTTTCATTTCATATAAAAAGAAAATGCTTTCATCAAAAACTATTTATTTCCAGAGAAATACTTGCAAACACATTTTGACATACATTTTGGGGGAAAAAATTCTTTTTTATTATCACAAAAAGTCACTTCAGGCTGTGCTGAGGTACTGATTAATGCTTGCCTGGATAACACTGAAGGTACTCATGTTTCACTGTGCTCTCTAGATAGGCATTAATCGCTTCCAACACACCATGTTGTCATTTCTGCTCCCAGGCTGGAAGCACTTAAAAAAAAAAAAAAAGTGCTTCAAACATGGGGAAAAAAATACAGTATTAAAAAAAAAATACAAGTGAAAGTTGAAAGGATTATCATCCTTATTACCCAGTTTCTATTACCTAATTTATTTAAATTATTGCTGAATTGGGAGATTGTGCTAAGCCAACAGACAGGAAAACAAACCTATTTCAAATTTATGTCTTCTATTATTAATAGAGGTAAAATTGAAACTGAAGTGAGGATTAATATAAACTTGCTAGAACTTTGTCAGAAAATAAGGGTTATTATTACAGTTATACTTGGTTATAATTTGTGGACAGGATTTTATGAGTCTTTGGTCTCCATTTGTTTGACCTGAATAAATTGTTTGGTGATGGCATTAGACATTGATTAGGGTATGGCAGCCTTTGGTTATGCCCCGTATATCGTACTGGCTGAAAAACCAGAGACCTTCAGAGAAAATTTCTAGGCATTTCTAATTTGCAGTTCCTGGAATATACAATTACAAGCTCCTTTTAAAGATATTATTTAATTCTCAGAAGAGTCCTGAAGTATTATCTTTATTTTGCAGATGTTTTACAAATTGAGGTCCACAGAAATTAGACAAATTTTGCAAAAATACTAGTTAATGCATGGAAAAGCAAAAATTTTAACCTAGTTATATCTGATTACTTTCATTACACTCTTAGCCACTACTTTAAATTCCTTTACTGATAGCACCTTGAGTCTTTGAGTTTCTTCACAGAAAAAAAAGAGAACCCCAGCTATGAGCTTTAGAAATTTATAAATAACAAAATTGAATATTGATTAAAGGTAATGGGATGACACTCAGGAAAGTTTTTCACATGCATAGTACTTCAGCTCTTAGAATTATGTTATTTTTTTAAAAATATATTCTTAAGAGAAAAATCATTCTTAATAGAAAACAAGGTGCATTGTCAAAGGAAAGGTGATTTCAACTGCAAATGTGTCCCTTCATCAAATCTACACTTCAAATTTTATCCCTTAAATGTCCTACAATAAAATATAGTAAATATTTCATATTATTAACACATATATAAACAAACCAGCAACAGGATGAGCATAGAACATTAAAGGGTGAGCTTGTTGATAATAATTATCATCAATTTTGTTTGCTTTCATAACCCAGTATTGCAAAGGACATTTTTTTAAGTCTTAGAGCATTGTTTTGGCCATGTCCAGGCTTATACTAAAGAACATTTGTAAACTACAATGAAAGAGAAAGTGAGAGAGATAAATGTTTACCTTTATCTGAAAGACTAGCCAAAATACTGTAATAACACAATCACTACTTTATAACTTTCTGATCTTTCTCTATGTTAACTATATTTTTTTCCCAATTTACCTTGAGGCTTATTTATCAGAAGAAAGCTTTAATTTATAGTGATAATATTGCAGCACTGAAAGTATAATATGGAAGTATATATCATGTGGAATGTACCACCAATTAGATATGCATTTACCTACTGAAGGACTACTTGGTTGTTTCCAGCTTTTGGTAATTATGAATAAAATTGCTATAAACATACATGTATAGGATTTTGTGTAGACATAAGTTTTCACTCCTTTTGGGTGCATACCAAGGAGTACAATTGCTGATTTTATGATAAGATATGTGGTTTTGTTAATGAGAAATATAAGGTATTTTTTAACTTGAAAGTCAGTTTTCTTTTTTTAAAAAATTAAATTTATTGCGGTGAAAATGGTTAGTAAAATTACATAGGTTTTAAGTGTGCAAATGTATAATGCATTATATATATCACATTGTGTGCTCACCACCCAGAGTCAGTTCTCCTTCCATCACCACATGTTATATACAGGGGGTGCCAAAAAAAAAATGTATACACAGTCTAAGAAAGGAAAAAACTATTAAAGTTGCAATACTCAATCTACTTGTATATCAATAACAAAAGATGAATACAAGTCACATTTGATTTCTGCAATTACAAGAGTTGCTCAAAGTGGTTACCATCAGTGTCCAGACACTTCTGATTATAGTAAACTACTGCTTGAGCAACATTGACCGATGTGTCCACTTGTATACATTTTTTGGCACCCTCGGTATTTGATCCCCTTTACCCTCTTCTACCATCCCCTCCTCCCCTCTTATCCACTGGTAACCACTAAATCATTGCTGTCTGTGTATATGAGTTTTTGTTTCTTAGTTGTCTTCTTCCTTTGTTGCTTTCAGTTTTATATCCCACATGAGTGAAGTCATATGGTTCTCGACATTTTCCTGTTTGGCTTGTTTTGCTTAGCATAATATTCTCAAGATCCAACAATGTTGTTGCAAATGGCAATATTTCATCTTATGGCAGAGTAGTATTCCATTGTCTGTATATACCACATCTTCTTTATCCGATCCAATTATCGAAGGACACTTTGGCTATTTCCATATCTTGGCCACCTTAAATAATGCTGTAATGACCATCGGAGTACATATATCTTTATGATAAGTGTTTTCAGATATTTGGGGTAGATAGCAAGAGAGGGATTGCTGGATCATATAGTAATTCTATTCTTAGTGTTTTGAGGAAACTTCATACTGTTTTCCATAGTGGCTATACCAATTTATATTCCCACTAACAGTGTATGAGGGTTTCTTTTTCTCCGTAGCCTCTCCAACACTTGTTATTATTTGTCTTGATGATAGCCATTCTAACAGGTGTGAGGTGATATATCATTGTGATTTCGATTTGTGTTTCACTAATAGCTAGTGAAGTTGAGCATTTCTTCACATATCTGCTATCTTTCACCATATACCACAATGAACTCAAAATGGATGAAAGACCTAAACATAAGACCTAAAACAAACTTCTAGTACTTATAGAAGAAAACATAAGTACTAAACTTGTGGACCTTCAGTTCAAAGAGGATTTCATGAATTTGACCTCAAAAGCAAGGGAAGTAAAAGCTAAAATAAATTAATGGGACTATATAAAACTTAAAATCTTCTGCACAGTAATATGACTGGTATCATCTTGAGAAGGGAAAATTAAGACAAAGACACACACAGAGTGAAGACCACGTGAAGACACAGGAAGAAGGTGGCCATATACAAGCTAAGGAGGGAGGCCTCAGAAGAAACCAACTCTGTGCACATCTTAATCTCAAATTTCCAGCCTCCAGAATTGTGGGAAAATAAATTTCTGTTGTTTGAAAAAGAAAAAAGAAGAAACCATCAACAAAACAAAGAGGCAACCAATGAAACGGGAGAAGATATTTGCAAACAACGCATCTGAAAAGGGGCTAATATCCTAACTATATAAGGAACTCATACAACTCACCAACAAAAAGACAAGCAATCCAATTAAACAATGGGCAGAGGACAAGAAGATAAAGTTAGTTTTCTTGATTTACAAGAATTCCTAGAACACATGTTAATTTTCATAAAAACAAGCAATTGCCTTTCAATAAGTTACTTTTGCACAAATAATTTTAAAAGCAAAATGAGAAAAAAATATTTCAAAATATTATAAAAGTAACATGTAAAGTAAAATATGGATACATTTTCATCTAGTTGATATTAAGTAGATCGAGGCCTTCAAAATAATGGTACCAGTTTGCCCATTGTATTATTTATAAAACATCTGTAGTTGGAGCACACATTCATATGACCATTATGAAAAGTCTACTTGAGAGATGAAAGGAAAATTTTGCTTTTCAATGTGTAGTATTCATGCCTGCAAAGTTTGAAGCTACTTTTAGAGTACTAAATTTTATTTTGTCTCCTTCTCTAGATAGTAAAAGAAAATAGTCATGTTCCAGAAAATTGGGGCCTGGTTAATTACTCAATTCTTAATATCTAACATGAGATATAGATAGATAGATAGATAGATAGATAGATAGATAGATAGATAGATAGATAGAGATGGTTGATAGATGATAGATAAGACAGATAGATATAGATAGAAATATCAGAAATGTTTTTTTGATCATGCATTGTGCATTAAGTTTCAGTAAGCCATTTCAAAAAATATCTACTTCTTAAATGAAGTAAAGCCTTGAGTTCGTTGTGTAGAAAAACATTATATACTCTTAAGAAAAAAAAAAGATACTGAATTTGGTAAAATTTTAATAGGGACCAAGAACTTTAAACCATAATTAATATGTAACTAATTATAAGCACAATATTGGTATACAGTAGAATTTCAGACAACTGATATGCATGTTCTTTATAAGGGGATATTTATACTGGAAAAGAGGAAAGCTGAATCTGTGCTAAAAACTAAATTGTTTTGATCAATTTGTTATTCAACACTTTTCTGCTTTTTAATTTCATTTTGAATTGATTCCACACACCTAGTTGGTTGAAAAAACTGCAACTAACCTAAAACTTCTTAAGAGTTTTAAGCAAAGTACCAAGTAAATTATTTATATATATATATATATATATATATATATATATATATATATACATACATATATATATACACATATACATACATATACATACACACATATATATATATATGAGTTGTATATATACTCATATATATATACTCATGTATATATATATGAGTTCTTGTTTAGGGCTTATTCACATTAGAAAGGAAGGAAGGAAGGAAGGAAGGAAGGAAGGAAGGAAGGAAGGAAGGAAGGAAGGAAGGAAGGAAGGAAGGAAGGAAAAAGACTTTGGAAAAATTAGCATTTGACAGTGGTACCTGGGGCTCGTGGGCCCACCCCTAGAGATGACTATGTAGCAATTGTTGGTATAGGCCATGGATTTGATTTTTCTAACAACCTCTTAAGTACAACTGGTTTGCTCCTATGGAAATCCTGACCCAACTTACTACTCACAGTGTACTGTAGGATAGTAACTAGCATCCCCGGGGAGACTGTTAGAAATGCAGAAGCTCAGCCTCAGTCCACAATTACTGAATTCTAATTTAACAAGATTCCCACATAATGTGTATGTACATTATAGTTTAAAAGCACTATTCTAGAGCATAAGCATATGGAGATTTTCTTCTTCGTGAAGTTAGTAAATACGTAATGTGACAGAATTAACTCTATCATACCCTATACCCTCTAATATTTTGTGTGCATTAACATGAAATAGAAGGAAAAAACAAGTTGGAATAAAAGGAAAAAACAAGTTGGAATAGTTTATATGACACTCCCTAAAATACAAACATGTGAATAAAATGATCATAGGAATTATTAAAAGGTAAGATTATTTATTTTATAGCTGAAGAATATTGATTATTGGATTATATGAACTACTGAGATGATAATTTGTTTATATGCTCTCTGTCTTCATTTCTAATTTGAAAAATTATAGTCTTAGTTTGAATGCTATTAGGAATCAACATTAAGTATACTGGATATATATGTATGTATGCATGTATGTATGTATGTATGCATATATATACATTAGAGAGTCTCTAAGAGACTCTTAGGGAAATAAACCTATAGGGCCCAAATTCTGTTAAAGAATCAGTCCTGTGTTTACTAAATCTGTCAGGAAAATCCAGGATGACTTCTCACACTGTTATTCAATATAAAGCATGGGCTTTTTTTGTTTCTTTTCCCATGATTCTTACTCTTCTAATGCGGTCATTTCTAACTTCACAATGCAGGTGCCTCATCTCTGCGAGCATATTTTCTAATGTGTCACAGAAGTGGTAATTTATCTCTTCTTGTCTTTTATAACTGGGTATGAAACATTTAATAATTGACACTTTATATGGTCTGTATTAAATCATTTTGTCAGCACTCTTTCATTTATTGGACTCCACACGATCATAGCTCTTGGTCTCCATGGTTTGAAAAGAAGCAAATCTGTATTGTCATGAGAAACATCACCTTCTTCAATGGTGGAAATGTCAAATAGTCATGGTGTTTGTTCTCTAGTTTCAAATAACTTGAGAAAAGGACAAGAGTTGCAAAAGTTCAGATCCTGTACTTCTGGAAATTACAATCGATATAGGAAAGTAAAGTACTGTGATTAGCGTGAAACAGCTCTTTACTAAGAGTTAGAAGAGTCAAACCGCTCTCTAATTTTTGACCTTGAGCAAGGCTTCTCTCTGACGAGTTTCTCATCTATGAAAAAAACAATGGATTGTACCAGATGATCATTAACTCACATTCTAGCTTTAACATTACCTAATTTTATGTGAATGACTCCTTTATCTCTTGGAGAATTAAAACACTGTGAAAACTGTTTTGCAAACAACTTATAGGCATTTAAAACTAAACATGAATATTGAAGGCCTCTTATTTTATTTATTTACCCTGAAGGCAAGAGTTCAATAGTGGTATTTGAAACACCACATGCCCTAATGACATAAGAATATCTGAGCAGGTAAAATTTTCCATGTTCTTTTAATCCCAACACAGTAGCAATAATACACACACACACACACACACACACATACACACACAGAAACAGGATTTCTGCCATAGTTTTTTCATGGGCATAGTCATATTAAGACAAAGAACAATTGGCAATTAGCTAAAATCTGGAAACAAGACAAATGAATCATACGGAAGATGAAGAGAGATAAAGATACTTCAGGAAACAAAAAGGAAATTGGATAGAGGTTTATATTTGATATGTCTAAACTATCAATATTTTTCTTATAAGTAAAGGATAGGTATGTAGTGTTAAAAAAAAAAGCAAAAACAAACAAAACCTTTGTTTCCTCTAGTGAATGGTATAGCCTGACACAGTTGCCACTGAACAAACTTAGAAAAAATAACAACTGAGTTTGCATCTGATACTTCCCAGGGGTGCAAATTTTTTTGCTGTTCATTCCTTCTGATAGATCTGCCATTTAAAAAGCCAATTAAAATTTTGTTTGTAATCTTGAATTAGTGTGAAAAATGTCATCTAGAATAGGCCTAACACATGATTTTCTCCTTAGCCTAATATGAGTTCACCAGTTCGATATACTTCTGTCTCAGAACAGAGAAACAAAGAGAGTTTATTCAAAACAATAGATTATTATGGTTATTATTAATGTAAAAAGAGTTTTATATTATTTTTTACTGAGAAGTTTACTATTCAACTCTACAACTCTGCTGTTGTAGTGGAACTTGATACACAATATGGTGAATATTTTCTAAAGTCTTATTTCTGATTATATAACATTTGTGATTAATTGGCTGAAAGCAACATAAAATCAGGTTTCAGTGGTTTACTGACAATTTTCCCTGTAAAGAATATTATTATGTTATGTTCTTCATACTCTGCCCCCTAAAAAAATAATTAAAAAACAAACAAATCATTTTTGTGTTGTTGTTTCAGTAATATCTATGTTTTGACTGATACTTTACAGGAAATGGTCAGAGATCATTTTAAACTGGTCAGCCATGATTCAACAGAGAATTGTATTAATTTCTAGAACTAGAAAAACTACCTTTGTATTTATTTTATGGAACGGTAAATAAATGAGACAATGACAAAGAAAAAAATAGGTATTCTTTTCTATATAAATTAGACCAGCTTTATTTTTCATTATAAAATAATGCATATTCATTGTAGAAACATGAAAAATGAGGGAAAGTGTGAAAAAGAACTTAAAATGAGTTCATAATTCTGATACCCCAAATAATACGTGGGTTTTTAAGATTTCTTTTTACTAATCATTTTTATCTTGTTTTTTAATTAAACAAGTCATATATAAATGTTTCATAAAAAAAAAAAATATTACAGAAATCATTGAAATTCCCCCAAAAAAACACACTCTGAAAACCAGTTTTATCTGTGAAGTTTATTTATCCTTCTAAATATTTTCCTGTGTATTAACACATGTACTATATAAATAGATGTATGACTAATTAAATAGGTATCTTTTATTGTGATATAATCAAAATCATCAAATTTCTTCTTTGAAATTTTTTGTTTGTTTGTTTGTGTTTTCTGTAAGAGATTCTCTGCTATTTCAATGTCAAAAATAATTCTTAGTCATCGTTTCCAGTTTGTAGTCTTTCATGATTAGTTCTTTAATACTTCTAGAGTGTATATTTTTGCATGAAATAAGTTAGGATTTTAATTTTAGTTTCATTCGTGTACTATGACAGATTTTATAAGACTGTTTAAAAATCCATAAATTTTAACTGGTTTGTTAACATTTCTATCAAATAACAATTATGGCATTTGTTAAAATCTCAATATTTGTATTCTGATTTATTAAATCAGTAAATCTGTTTTAATTTATTCCACTTTCACTACTAGTTCACTATTTTAATTGTCAGAAATTTGCAATATTAATATCTGTACAAGAGTATTCTCTGAAGTGTGAATACTTTTTTATGAATTTTCCTAGAGATTTGTGAATCTTTTTTCTTTTTTTACATAAATTTTAGAATCAGTGTCCACAACTGAAAAAATAAAATCTAGCTTGGGATTTGATTTGAATTGTAGAAGTGGCATAGATTAACTTAAGGGAAATTTACATCTTTATAATATGTAATTATTTCATCCACAAACATCGTATCTCTAATTAATTGGGACTTCTAATATATATATCAGCTTTAAAAAAAAAAAACAACTCTCTGTATAAGGCTGAACAACAACCTCCAAAATGTCCATGTTCAAATCCTTGGAATCTGTGAATGTTACTTTATATAAATGGGATGTATAGTTGGGTCCGAAACAGAATCACAAATGTCCTTAGGAGAGAAACACAGAGGAAGATTTGACACAGAAGAGAAAGCAGTGTGACCACGGATACAGAGACTGGAATGATGCGTGAAGTCCCGCATACAAATTGGTTTCTGCTCAGTGAAACTGATTTTGGACTTCTGACCCTCCAAATGTAAGAGAATAAATGTGCATTCTTTTAAGACACCAAGTTTATAGTAATTTAATACAGTAGCCAATGCTATATGGATTTTGGTTAGGTTTACATCTATGTTCTTTATAATTATTTTCAGTTGCACATAATACAAATGTTTCTATTGTATTTTCAATTGGCCATTGTAGTGATAAAAAGTTTCTTGATTTATATATCTTGATCTAATATTCAACAAAAGTATTAATGATGTTCTTGATCTCTATAGCTTTCTATGTAAATGATCATTTTATAAGGTTTTCTTGTCTCATCCATTTGTATGTATCTTTTTTCTTTGTGTGCATTGATCAGGATTTTTATGTTTCATAGTAGTAGTGATTATGATCTTCCTTGGTTTTTCCCTATCAAAGGGAATACCTGTAATGTATCTCTGTTAAATATGTTGTTTGACCTGGATTTATTTTATAAGGATTTTTTTGAGGTTTAAGGAAGTTGCCTTCTGTGGTGGTTTGTACTATGTCAGCTTGATTAAGCTCGAACTGTGTTCCCCAGAATGCATTTTTTTATAGTTCCAAGATAGAATAAACTGAAGGACGAATTTGCTTAGAAGTTGGAATTCATAAGTGAAGTAGTAGCTACTACTCACTGAAGGGCACTATGGTAAGTTGTGGAGACAGAAATGTGGAAGTACTGGCTGTTTCCAGCTTGTCCTCTGCTCCACATCCAACTCTCCTTCCTGAGTGCTACCATGTAGACTATCTGCAGTCCAGACTTACCACATAATGCTTGGTGGTGAGTCCACTCACCAACTTTCCATAGACCTAGCCATGAAACTTTCATTTCCTTATATGGGTGCATTTGGCAGAGATTCTTGATTCAAAGTATTAGATTAATTGCCTGGAAAAGACTCCAATAGGTTGGTTGTTTGATAGCTAAAACCAAGGTATTAAGGCGACTGACGTTAAATTCTATTGACATGCCAGAAATTCTTGGTATACTGTAGAGGATGATACATAAAAGCAAAAAGAGATTGAAAGCTGGAGTGAATTTATTATGCAAGATGTTCTTATCCTCATCCTAATTATATCCTGTAGGAAATTGCATAGAACACTCTCTGAACAAAGGCTTTGAGAAATATATACATATGTGTGTGTGTGCCATATATAGATAGATAGATAGATAGATAGATAGATAGATAGATAGATAGATAGATGATAGATAGATAGATGATAGATAGATAGATAGATAGATAGATAGATGATAGATAGATAGATAGATAAATAGATAGATGATAGATAGATAGATGATAGATACATAGATAGATAGATACATAGATAGATAGATAGATAGATAGATAGATAGATAGATAGATAGATAGATAGATAGATAGATATTGAAAATGGAGAAATGTCATCCTTTAGCAGTCCTATAATGACTACTCTCAGCAGATCAGGAATAACAGTGAAAAACGCTCCCAAAAATTGGGACAGAGACAACTGGTAGCATTTACTCACTAGAGTCAAGGTGCATGTGATTACCATGAGTACACAGAGATCATTTGCATTGGCTACTTTTTCAGGATGTCCCTGGACTGCCATAGGTGGGCAGCCTACTAAATATCATTGATTTGTACAAAGTAGAAAAGCTCAAGGGAGTTGAACAGAAGTCTGATTTGAATCACAGTAACTGGTCTCTACTTAATTCTCAGAATTGAGCCAGTTCAAAGATCTATTGTAACTTAAATTAGGAGAGGATGTGTGCTTCTGAGGAAGGATCTTGATACACTGACAAATTTTAAATCTTCCTTTTTAGCCTTCCCTAAAATGACCCGTGGTGACCCGTGGTCTCTTAGGATAACTGCACTGCAGAAGTAAAACTAACCAGGCTTTGGAGAAGTTTCTTGGACACTGGCTCCGATGTGATCCAAAACACCATTGTGTTCTACCAGTCAGACTAGATATTTATGGAGGTCAGAAGAATTAAGGGAGTTTTAACTCAGATTTATCTTACAGTGGTCTGAATACTCCTCAGTATAACAACTTATGTGATAAAAGGTAATTTATCACTCAAAATCTTAAAACAGTCAAGACAACAAATGGCACAGACAGGTCAGGAATGATGATGATTTATTACACTAGGCAAGCAACTGTGGCCAACTAAAATAATTACTGAGAGGCAAGGGAATATGGAGTAGATATTGGAAAAAAAATATCACTTCACCTAAGACCAAGTGAACATCTAGAGGAACGACAAGTATGGGATATATAAACATTTTTTCCTCCCTTTGATGTTAACCGGTTATGTTTTCTTTTTCCCCCTGCCTTCTCCTTCATTTCTTTTACCACTACTATCTAACATAAGATAGTTCACTATTTAAGTTACAGGATATCAAAGAGGGAATGCCACTCAACTAAAAGAAAAATGAATCATCATCACTCAAAAATGGATAAAGTTGCATATGAGTTCTGACAATTAAGTTTGCGAACTTGTTGCACCAATGTTGCTAAACTTTTTTGGTATCAGAGGGATTATTTATTATGAATTTGTGCCAAATGGACAAACAGTTACCAAGTTTACTATTTGGAAGTGCTGAAAAGACTGCATGGAAAAGTTAGAAGACCTGAATTTTTTGCCAATGATTTATGTCTCTTGAATCACATTTTTAAGAGTATCTGATTGGTGACTTCTGCTGTCCTTCAACTTCCTTCCTGGAACTTCAATCTCTCTAACTCCTCT
Source organism: Rhinolophus hipposideros (assembly GCF_964194185.1). Taxonomy (NCBI): domain Eukaryota; kingdom Metazoa; phylum Chordata; class Mammalia; order Chiroptera; family Rhinolophidae; genus Rhinolophus; species Rhinolophus hipposideros. Next base: position 47,122,305 of record NC_138047.1, on the reverse strand, counting down.
GACAATTGCATAAGGTTCTAATTCTATAGTAAATCCTTAATCCCTTAATTCATTTTGTTTTTTTCTTATCTAATTGAACACTGACTCATATACTTTCGATTCTATGTCTTTTAGTTATTGCTGTGTGACAGATACCCCAAAACTGAGTGGTTTTGAACAATAAAGTTTATTACTTCTGAGGTATCAGAAATCGGTTAGCTGAGGAGTTCTCCTGATCTAGTTATGATCAACTGACCAGTGTTAACTGAGAATTGTGTGGTTTGAAGCTGGATGGTCTAGAAGGCCACAATCAGGACAATTCAGGTCCGCTCACTTGTTCTTTTATCCTACAGTATGATAGACAGAGATTTTCTTATGGTAATGTTAGGGTTTCAAGAGAAAACTGACCTAGGCATGTTCTCTTAGTAAAGGCAGATAATCAAGACAGAAAGTAGAAAAGTTCAAGCACTCTTCTGAGCCTTTTTGTGCATCAAATCTGCTGACATCCTACTTACTGAAGGTAGTTAAGATAGCCATAACCAAAGTCAAATGGGAAGGAGATCAATATATGCAGGAAAAGAAAGCATGGATTAAAAAAGATCATTAACTGGGGCCATCCATGACATCGATTTATCATATATTTCTAATTTTGTGATGTGTGCTTTTATTCACAAAGAGGTGTTGAAATTTATCAAATGCTTTAGAAGTCAGTTAAAAGGTGTTATAATTGGTTACAATATTTGCAACATACAAAATCAACAAAGGATTGCTATTAAGAGTTTATAAGAAGCATTTGATACATATAGAAAATATCAACTAGAAAAATGAGCAAATACAAAGCTAATAAATTAATAGGGGATAAACCCAAATAGCAAATGAGCATGGAAGGAAAAGTTTGGATTCATTGATAATGAATATAGAAAAGTTAAAATAATAAAGAGATACATATTACTGGCAAAAACAAAAAGTGTAAGTCTGGTAATAATTATTGGCAAGGATGTTGGGCAGAAGGAAGTGTCAAGCAGTACTGGTGAAAGTATATATCGGTACAGCCATTCTGGAGGGATCCTTTTAAATACATAGGGAAATGCATGTGTATAGATACTGACTGAAACACAGAAATTCCACTTCTAAGTATATATACCAAGTAAGATTTCTTACATGTAAATAAAGAGATTTGCTTATGGCTGTTTATCATTGTATTGTTTATTATTACTAATATTTGTAAACAAAACAAATTCCCATGAAGGGGATGATAAATAACATATGGCATATTTAGATTTCAAGAAGAATAAGATATACTCACATATAAAACCTATACATATCAAATACCGTGTTTCCCCGAAAATAAGACCAGGTCTTATGTTAATATTTGCTCCAAAGACGCCTTAGGGCATATTTTTCAGGGGATTTCTTATTTTTTCATGTACAATAATCTACATTTATTCAAATACAGTCACGTCACCTTCTTCTGGAACATCATCATAACATACTAAACACGTTCATCTGGCTGATGTTCTTAACTGAGGTTTATTTTGGGGGTAGGTCTTATTTTCGGGGAAACACAGAGTATAAATGAGCATACCTAAATCCATACCTTTGAGCACTTGAGTGAGGAAAATAAGTTATAACAGAGTAAAACGCATTTGTGTGTGTGTGTGTGTGTGTGTGTGTGTGTGTGTGTGAGAGAGAATAAACTACATAAAAGGGGATGCCTTTGGAGAGAAAATAAATGGGACATAGACAGCATTAATTTAAAAAATGTAAATAAATTACATAAGCATGTTCACACACATGAACACATACACACAAGAGAAAAACCTGACTGGGGAAGATTTACTAGGGTTCAAAGCTTATGCAATTTTGGGAGTCCTATTTTTTATAAAGGTTGCTAAATTATAATGATAAAATTAGGTTCAGGTGCTAGTGCAATTGCAAGTTCTTGAGACATACTTCATTAATTTCAAGCAATTTGAAATATAGTTGTACAAGTAGGCAGACATCATAGCATGCAATATGTTTTAGTTAGATAAACAAATGTATATTTCTATCATAAATTCAATGGGAAGTTATCAGAAGGATCAATTTTGTAGCTGGCTAGAAAATGAGATAAATGGTATGTAAGAATTCAAGTTCAGTCTACGTCATGGGGGTAAAACAAGTGATAGAAGACCACGGCTTAGTCTGCAATGCCAAAGGCAAAGAGCAAAACAGAATGGGCCCATGATATATGGAGAGAGTGGTGACAGGACTTGCTAGAAATGTGAGACGTAGAAGCGAGTGAGGGATCAAAAATGACCTCCAGGAGTAGTGGCCTTTATTGAAATGGAAGACCAAGGGAGGAATAGTTTTGAAAGTTTATTTTAGAGTCTATTGAACATCCAAGTTGGCAGCTCCATCAAAAAGTCAGGATTGTGATGCTTGGGAAGTAAAAGACTTATGTTAACCATGGGACAAGGCTTGTGATGTCCAGAAAGAAAGGCATATTTCAAAAGGCTATCCAAAAGAATTGCAGATATTTGAAAGAAATCAGTATTTGTGCAATATGTTTCAAAAATCAATCACTGTGTTGAATCTATAGAAATTGGTTAATAAAGAGTATGACTTTCTTCTCTTGTTATGTGGTGCAATCTCTTCATCAGAGTCACCAGTGAGAGTTGGTGCCATGCACGCTCAATTAGCAAGATCAACATATGTGATTATGCCATTGATCAATCTATAGTTTATGAGGTCCCAAAGAGAAGAGAAGAAGCTGTTCCCCGCTGACCCATCAGGTGACTCATTGTAGGTCCTCAATAATTATTCAATGTGCTCTTAGAAATCACAATTGTAAGAATCCTTTTGGTGAATGTTCCTTCCTACCTATCATGTTTCCCCCAAAATAAGACCTAGCCAGACAATCAGCTCTAATGTGTCTTTTGGAAAAAACATTAATATAACACCTGGTCTTCTTTTACTATAAGACTGGGTATAATATAATAATATAATATAATATAATATAATATAATATAATATAATATAATATAATATAATATAATATAATATATAACATAACTTAACATAACATAATATAACAGGTCTTACACTAATTTTTACTGTAAAAGATGCATTAGAGCTGATTGTCCGGTTAGGTCTTATTTTGGGGGAAACACGGTACTACTATGGTAGATGCTATTAATATTTTAAAGAACTGTGGACTAATAAGAAAACCATGAAATTAAACACAATATAACAAGTATTATAAAGAGCATAGATACTATTATGATTAAGCACTTAGGAGAAGGATCCATTCAAAGTGGACCATCAGGCAAGACATTTTTTGGAGAAGATAATGCCTATGTAAAGTCTAGAGAACAATTGTAATTAGGCAAGAAAAAAAAATATTAATCATCAGGTCTACTTAACCACAAACAATGGCAGTACTCACCTACTCAGTCTCTGCATATTTCTATTTGAGGAACGGCTTCCATTACGCTGGAGTTAAAAATACCTGTTTCCATTTTATTTTCATCCAAGATTGCATTTCTGCCTTTTGAAGCTGTATTATGTGTGTCTACTTCCTGTCACGTGACAGAACTTCAAGTATTCTCTTTCAATGGGTTATTGCCTCAATTCTTTTAACTATTTTTCAATAATATAGTTTTAAGACATTCACCATTCTAATCACCATCAGCTGCGTACTCACTTTCAGCAATGTTCTTAAAAGACAATGTATAGAATTAAACATGCCATTCAAGCTATATTTAAAACACCAAGGAGAATTAAGGCAGAACTCTTTTCTTTTTAAGAGTATTGAAAACAACCCTGCTAGTAGCTTTAAACCGGTGGTTTTCACATAATCCATAATTTGTGTAATCAGACACATGTGTGTTTTATCAAAAGTTCCCATAGTTAAGCAGTGTGTAAAACAAACATACTTAGAAGGTGGATTTATTACTTAATAGATATTATCGTTTCTTTGCAACAGTTAGTGAATATTGTATGAATGTGTGTTTTGGCAACCGCATGACTACAGGGAACATGGCAATTAACATTACCAAGGTCTTCATGAAATTACTTAAGAACGCAGGTATGTGTCTCTAATGACGGCAACCACAATGCAACGAAAGAAGTTCAGACATGCATGTCTCCTTTAAATAACTTCATAGTTAGGCCAAAGTGCCTTAATCTCATTGGTCTTCAAAATATATTTTAGATTTAGAGCAATGATTCTTAGAAGAAGAAAAGAAGAGGTGTGAGTCAACTGTGAGCAGAAAGGCAAGAGAAAATTGAATCATGTGTGAGACATTCATAAGCTCCTCACAGACCTAAATCCTAAGATTTGGGCTATAGTTGATAGTTAATCTGTATTTTTTTTTAATCAAAAGACTGAGGAAAAAAAATCAGTTAAACTCATCAATTTTATGTCTCTCCCACCAAACTATCCGGCAAAGGAATTTGTGTCCTTTTAATTATTTTGTTCTTGTTCTGATTTACATGTGTACAAGGCATAGAAGTGGCTAGAGTGATCAGGAAAAGCAGGAGGAAATGTAGAAGGTTACTGATTGAGTCAGAACTCCTTTCACGTGACTATCAAGAATGGCAGTCCAAATGCTTTTCATGTATACTGAACCTTTCTTGTCTACTGAACAGCCAAAAGGGGTGTCGTTGGAAAACGTGTCTTTGAAGAGTGACATGAAGAGTGATGCAAAGCAGAACTTAATGAGTCACAGCCTATTAGCGAGGCTGGAGGAGATAGGGATGCTATAGCATCCCTTTTACTCCTAAACTATCCTTACCTCTTTTGTTTTAAACTAGGACAATGTCTCTCATTTCACAGAAAAAAAAAATATATATATATATATTTTATATATATTATATTTATTATATATAATATAATATAAATTATATATATGCTGTCAAGTGTGAATAAATCCCTAGGCTTTTTGTTAGCAAACTTACAAACATGTATGCACCATCAACCTTGATTTGGTTTCCAATTAAAAAACAATAACTGTTTTCTGTCTAAAGATAATTTCTCCACTTCTACTCTGAATCCCTTCCCTTTTGGGTTTTTTGAAGACAATACTCTCCCCCATGTACTATGCTACTAAATACTTAAATGAATGAAATGAATTAATGAAAATAACCATATAGAAGATACTCATGCTCTAGTGCATATGCCTGAAAAGACCTTCTTCTAGTTCCCAGAGCCCTTATCTTCATTGTTCATTCAAACTAAGTATTTGAGGCTTAGAAAAGGAAACAAATTTACATATGCTACCTATACAGATTATTCTTTTATGCAGGTAGATTGAAGTATTTCACAGTCAAGTCACACTATCTTGAGTTTTCTGAGACAAAGCTCTGTTTCTCTATAAATCTCTTGTTGCCCCCTTTGATAGAGAAGAGGATTTCCCAACTCTCCAGCTTTCTAAGTGGCTCTTCTTTTTTTTCTTTGTTTTTCAGACTAAAAAGGATAATAACTAAGGAGACATTGAATTGGACTTCAGGGTAGTGGGGGAGGATTAACAATGGTTATTGTGCTATGATTTCACCTGTATTATGTGACCTGGTACACAGGAAAATACAAACAAAAATTATGTTTATTGCTACTTGACCGTGCTTCACTCACTCAAAGAGATCAGGTCAGTTAGAAGCTCAATGTAGGTGAGGACATGCATATGCATAGTTTTATAGCAGTCTTATGCCAATGAGGAAGAGAAGAAAGGCATCTCACTTGCTTCTACCCCATGCCTCTCCAAACAACAACCAAAAACAAAAATTAAGGACTTGCACTCTTTACTAACATGCAATGGTTTTTCTATTTGGTGAATAGAAATTACTATTTCAGTTTTGTTTCTCAAATAAGTGGAAAAGGGTTGTAATTACTTAGTAAAAAGCCATATTTAGGACCTCATAAAATAAATAATATCAGCATAATTTGTCTTTTGCAAATGGATAGTTGAAAGTTTCTCTTCCAAAAAATTTATAAGACCTACAAGCATATCACAACTAGATAAATTTGTATTGTTATTAAAATTTCTTATTTATATACAGTTAGCTTCATTGCGGAGTTTAATTCCAGGCTAAAAAAAGAAAGTATGCCCTTTCTTCAGAAGAGCACTCACTCTAGATAGGCAAATTCTCAAGGAATGAAGCACATTTAGATATGAAGTTTTATATTTACAATAGAGAGTCCCATCTAAAGCATTTATTTATTTTGAGGTGTGTTTTTTTCTTTTATTTGATTATATCCCAAATAATATTGAATCTAGAGTTTTATTGAAATTTGATTGTTAGGGAAAAACAATGCATACTTTTTCTTTTTATTTCTTAAAAGTACTTTGCATTTTTAGGAAAAATTTTGGAAGACTTTGAAATAGGCAAAAGAGATTGTTGGGGGGCTGTTTTAACAAAATATCTAGAATTAACTGATTCTGTAGGTATGTGCTCGTGTGATTATCTTCTATTGGTCTATTTTGAATCTCTATAAGTTGCCAATAGTAATGAAAAAATCCTTGTCCATAAAAATATAAATAAAATTTTGTCTGCAATTTATTTTAGCCCTGTAAGAGGATTATTCCAAATATTATATTTTATTGCCTTTTAGGCTAAGACCTGATTTTTCACTATTAGCAGATTCCTATCAATAATACTAATTGCCTCTATACATGTATGTTATACAGATTCTCCTTTGAACCTGTTTTAATCTCTAATGTTTCCCTCATTAATTAATGAGCTAAAGAGACTCCTTATTAGTAGGAGTGTCATGATTTTACTTCTTTGAAATTTATCTTTATCAGCATTCTAATAAGATTGTTCAAAAATGTAAAATCTCTGTTGTACCCTAACAGGGGTATACATTTTCTGATAAAGCTATTAATACATAATGTGTGAGTAAATTTTAGGTTTCTGGCTATGAATGTAAGTGTGCATTTTCTATAGCATGATAGATAGTGTACCACTCATCCCTGCAAAGAGTGTAGGAAATGCTTGATTCATTATAATCACTATCAGTTATATTTCAAAAATAAAATAATAAAAATAGCTATATATACACCAAATATACTTTGGGTTATTTCCATTTACTGGTATGATTTCACTCTTTTTACGCATGTGATGAATTATTTACATAATGATTAGAATTGTCTTTGGCATAAAACTGATGACTAAAGATTTGAATAAGTCTTAAAAGTATGAAAGAGAGCAAAAATGTCATGGGGACTTAAACTGAAGTTATAAATTGAGTTATTGTAAATATTCCTTTTCTGAGTAATGATTCTTTAAATGTTATAAACCCTTTTCCATACCAATTGGGTAGGTATTCATCTGTCTAGGTACTGGTCCAGGTGTGTTTGAAATAACCACACATTTATATCTTTATCCTATAAGGACACAACTACCATGTTTTATCTCAAATAATTTCTCAAAATAATGTAGTACTTAGGTTAACTTTTTACATCAAATTTTTCATAGCTTAAAACTAAAGTATTCCTTCTTCAAAGTTAAGGTCCTCTCTGTTATAGGCCTATACCCTATCCTTTCACAAGCTGTTCCTTGAAGAACCATTCAGATCTGTGGTGGTGTGGGATTTTCTTCTTTTGACCCACCATATCAGGGTGTTGTAAGTTATAAGGAAGATGTTTTCCTGCCCTTACTAGCAAGAAGATCTAAAAGTTAAGATCTGAAAACTTTTCTGTGTAATTTAAAATTCCTTCTCTATTGTTTTTTTCCATATTAGGTAGATAACCACTGCAACGCTAAACATTACTGAAAAGGAAAGGGTAAAGACAGCTCTGTTTCTTTTATTTTTTTGACATTGTGACCAATGAAATGTCATTGCTATAACGTACTATGAATAATGAAGGAAAATTACCAAAATAAGACTTCTATTTATTTTTCATCATAATTTTTCTTAAGGAAGTGTAACACACATTGTGTTCCATAAACCCAGTATGTCAGCATTACATAGAATCTTGTTAGGTACGCAAATTGTTGGGCCAAACCTAGACTTACTGAATCAGAATGTCTGGAGGTGGACCCAGGAATCTGGGTTTTAGCAGGCTGTCCTCTTACGTACAGTATTACCACATTAAATTCTGAGAAGCACTGTTGAAAGCACCTGGAGATCTTGTAAAAATTAAAATTGTAATTCAGTAAATATGAGGCTGGGCCCAATATTTTTCATTTCTAACTAGCTCCTGGATGATTGGTCTGTGCACCACACTTTGAATAGCAAGGTCCTATGGAACCAGAGCGAACATCTGAAATTAATCAGATTTGGACCCTGCCTTGAATTTGCTTATTTATCTACTATGTGTTTATTTGAATGTCAAAGCACACACACGCACATACACACTTTCTCACAGAAAACAGTGTTTATTTTGGCATGAAGACCAAGAAATATATAAGAGAAATATTGGAAAATTATTGAAAACCTATAGTTGTATGAGTGTTTGAAATATAAAACCTTATACATTGATTGAGAAGGTATTTGATAGATCAATAAGAACATGAAGAGTATTATCAAAAGTAACTGAAATGTATATTTTACAAATCACAGTAAATTACAGCCCTATTTCAAAAGCAAAAAAAAACATTTTGATGTATTTGCATTAGACTACTGTTGCCACTTGCCATATCAAATTGCCTATACTGATGCTAGCGTGCAGTTGTTGATTTATCAAGACTGTCAGCAGCACGTAATGCTCAGTCTCCAAAGAGGTAGCGCTCCTCTAACCTTTCCTGTTGGTGATTTAGACTTTCTCCTTTCATTTCAATTTTGTTAATTCGAACCATGCCTAAATGGGTTGTCATAGCGTGTATTTGCCCTCCACAGTCACATAATAGTTCTAGCTCATCCAAACAGCTTACATCTTTTTCAGGATTCTCAGCTCCCAGTTGCATGATATACTGGTGACCTTAGCTTCATTGGTATTCTGTAAATGTCAGAGATATGCTTGCCTCAGCTGCCTGGGCCCCGGTGAGCAGGTGGAAAAATGACCAGTTGAAAATGAGTTGTTAAGACCACTACAGTGAAAAGATTGATGCAATTAATTTTTCATTATGCACAGTGTCTGAGGATTCTAATCAGTTAGGATTGTTCTTCCTTTGAGGCACAAATAAAATGCAAATGGCTTTCAAATGAAAGGGAGCATTCTTTATGGTATAGACTTTCCAAAACTGAAAAATGGCTAAAAACTAATCTGTGGAGTTAGAAATATTGTATGTATTAGACTCTGGCAGGCTAACATAAGTTCTGTCTGGGAAATCCACACTGTAGCAACTGCAGGAAGCCACTTGAAAGGTACATTTCAAGGGAAGAACAAATGGGAACAAGCCTTGAGCTAAAATTTAAGGGATTGAAAAAAGAGTAGAAAGAAGCAGAGAATTTCATTTGCTAAACTAATTGTGTAAATGAATATGGTATACATAATCTGAAATCAAACATTATGTATATGGATTTATTTTCATAATCCATGCAAGTACTTTGCAAAAATAGAAATGTAGATTTAGAATTTTCTTCAGTCTCACAATGAATTGTTTCCCCTTTGTTAGACCATCTACTAAAATTTAGTGTTGTGGATATGGCAACTATGCCTCATGATTTATCGTAGGACGTCCAAATTTGAAACTAAATATGCTTATTTTATTATGTATCTAATTTTCTCTTAAAATAAGTCCATTCTAATTATAAAAGAAACAAAGAAACGACTATCTTTTATTGTTAAAATGACTCCCCAACCATGTTTTCATTTATTTCCATGAATGATGCTGTCTTTACAATGTATATTTGCTATCTAGATAAGATAATTCCTTTTATTTGGATTAAAATTTCTAAGAAAAATGTAGAGATATAAAAATTACTTGAAAATATTACTTTATTCTCGCTGCAAGTGATAAGTAGCAGAGGGTTATAAAATCATGTAATAGTTCTCTTTATTTCAAAATTAAAATGCTTATCATATATGTGGACCCAGATCCCCTGGCAGACTAGAGAGATAGCTAGATAGATAGATAGATGACAGATAGATAGATGATAGATAGATAGATATATATATAGATAGATAGATAGATAGATAGATAGATAGATGATAGAGATATAATATCGTGTTTAAATGTGGTCTTGTGTCTGTTACTAATAGTGTAGCTGGTCTGTGGACAGTAGCACGTCAGAACCACCTGGGTGTTTCTTAGAATTACAGAATCTCAGGTCCCACCACAGAAATATGTAATGAGTCTGATTTTTAATAAGACATTCAAGTGATTTAAATGTCTTGTTGAATGTATTCATTGAAATTGAATACTAAAATTATTTTTTTTTTATAATTGGGATGTTTTCCCCAGTAAATGACATATTGCATAAGTATGTTATAGTTATACTCATGCATATATATATATATATATATATATATATATATATATATATATATATATATATATAAAGACCAAAGCCAAATGAATAATCTGGATTCAAAGACTAAGGAGACAGATGACTTAAGAGTTCAGAAATTTATTGTCTTCATCTTATCTAAATAAACAGTATAAAGGAAATAAGATGTAAGTGTTCAAAATGTGTGAGGTGAGAAGAAACTTCCAGGAGGAGCATGGAAACAGTTTCTATCTCAGATCTGCAATTTTGATGTGTAAGCTTGCCTATAATCGTTCTGCTTGAGAATATACAGTTGACACATGAACAACATGGGTTTCAATCTAATCTCTGCAGGTCCACTTATATGTGGATGTATTTCAATATATACCTGTACTGCTTTTGATCTGTGTTTAGGAGTCCAAAGCTGTGGGGGCCAACTGGATGCATTGAATATGCCGTTTTATATAGGAGACTTGAGCTTCAGTGGATTTTGGTATCTATGGCAGGGCCTGGAACCAATCCCCAGTGGATAACGAGGGACAACTTAAGTTTTGGGGGAGTAAAATTTATATGTGGACTTTTGATTGCACTGTGTCATCACTCCTAATGCCCACGTTGTTCAACTCGCAATTTGAATACATACCAGTTCTCCTTTCCCACCTAACTTTTTACAATTGATTTTTTGTTGTTGTTGTTTTGTTATCTTAATACAGACGCACCACTTCTCAACCATCTCAAACCTTATACCTTGGGGTGTGAAAAGGTCAAGAGCATGACATACTGTATAGTATAAAATTTGATGTCTAAGAAACTCTTTTTAGTGAAGGTACACTAAACAGGCAAAGATTAATGTCTTTCTTATTCTTATATGCATTTCTGCAAAAGGAAAAATCTGGCATTTGAAATGAGATAATTTTGGAAGATAGAATTCAGACAAATTACAGAGTGAGGTGGAGAAGGTAATGATAGTTTTGCTTTAATGATCCAGACTTTTGTTTTAATCCCTAAATTATTGTGAAAATATATATCCTAATATACCTAAAATATGTAATTTCCAGTTTTATGGTAGTTATGCTGATAATTTTAGTTATTTAGGAAACTTGCCTTAAAAACAAACAAACAAACAAAACCTTGACCTTAATAGAGTAAATAATAGTAATTCTTGGAAAGTTTTGAGAAAAGTTTCTTGTTGTTTGTTTACTTAGCAGAAACCAGAAAGCGAGATACTACATGACTTGAATGGATAAAAAACAAATTCTTTTTCAAATTAGGATGCTTTTTGTAAAATTTAAGAGAATCTAATTGATGAAATATATAAAATAATTACATAATAGGTCATTGTGTGATATGTATCATATAGTTCAGAAGAAGTTCAACAATTGGCATTGCTGCAACCAAATTCCTTCTATTCCCATCTCACTTTCATTATGAAGATTTCACAGTGCTGAGGAAGTTCTGAGGTAACAAACTAGATAAACACTATGCCTACTGCCTCTCAGGATCACACCAAAATTACAAATAAATTATATAACAATCAACTTCAAGAATCATCTGAAGCCTAGCTGAATAGAACACCTATAACTAAGCATATAAAAGAGCCACATTGATTAGAGCCACATGATTAGAGGGGCAAATCCAAAAGAAGCTGACCCTAAATCCAGAGATAGTTGTTGAACATCAAGAGGGACACCTTGGTGGAAGAGGACCCTCCAAAAAAGGGAGGGCTCCAATCCTCTCACGAGCAACCCCAGCCCACGGGTCCTACGCTGGGAAGAGGAATTCCCAAAATATCTGGCATTGAAAATTAGAGACGACTCTGTCTGTCTGTCCCAGAGAAATAGAAGGTGGCTGGAAACCCAGAGGCCCTCTTAAAGGGCTTGCAGACAGACTCATTCACTTCAAATACTCACCTGGTTTTCAGGGCAGGGGTGGTGACTGAAGAGGCACCAGAGACATACCTGGAAAGACTGAGTAGTGTGGCTCAGGGTGAGGTCTGTGGGGACCAGCCATTGCCCCTGTGTGAAGCCTGCCTTATGTGTGACCTAAAGAACGGCACCATCTTTTCTGCTTTTCTGTGTTGAACTCCCCCCCCCAAAAAAAAAAAAATGCTCAATCTGAAACCACATTTGTCTGGTGGGATATGCGTAAGTGCACCACCTTGGTGACATGCCTGGAACACATGCACAGGACATCAGGAAGACTGGTCCATTGGACCCCACGGGACACATACCACATACGACAGAAGTCCACCCAGCAAAGACTGAGAGACATAGGAGTTCTCATTATTGCATAGACACCGACACAGAAAGGCAGCCAGATTAAGGAAACATAGAAACATGTGCCAAATAAAAGAATAAGAGGAGAAACCTCCAGAAATAGAAATAAATGAAATGGAGGCAAGCAGCATACCAGTGACTGAGTTTAAAACACTAGTTGTAAGAATGTTTAAGAACCTTAGTGAGAACTTCAACAAAGAAATAGTAAGCATAAAAGAGGACACAGAAACCATAAAAGATAACCAGTCAGAAAGAAATAATACAATAACTGAAATGAAGAATTCTCTAGGAGGATTCAACAGCAGATTAGATGAAGCAGAGGACTGAATCAGTGATTTAGAAGACAAAGTAGCAATAAAAATACTCACTTGGAACAGCAAGATGAAAAAAAATAAATAAATAACAACTTTTAAAAAGATAGTTTAAGGGACCTTTGCAATAAGATCAAGTAGAATAATATTCACATCATAGGAGTACCAGAAAGAGAAGAATGGGAGCAAGAGATTGAGAACCTATTTGAAAAAATAACGACTGAACGCTTCAGTAATATAGTGAAGGAAATAGACATACAAGTCCAGAAAGCACAGAGAGTTCCAAACAAGATGAACCCAAAGAGATCCAAGCAAAACAAATCATGACTAAAATGCCAAAGGTTAAAGATAGAAAGAATCGTAAACACCAGCAAGAGAAGGACTAGTTGCTTACAAGGGAGCTCCCATAAGACTATCAGTTCATTTCTCAACAGAAACTTTGGAGGCCAGAAGGGAGTGACAGGAATATCCAAAGTGATGAAAAACAAGGCCCTGTAACCAAGCCTACTCTACCTAGCAAGGCTGTCATTTAAAATTGAAGGAGATATAAAGAGCTTACCAGACAAGAAAAAGCCAAAGGGATTCATTACCACAAAGCCAGTATGACCAAAAATGTTAAGAGGACTTCTTTAAACAGAAGAAGGGAGAAAACAAGCAGTTCACAGTGCTTATATCTATAAAAAATGAAAAGTAGGAAATTATTAGAAGCTGAAGAATGCCTACTAAAAATGCCTACTAGAATGCCTACTAAAAATAAGTACTTTTCATTCTCTAATTCAGGAAATAATCTGTCTCAATAAAAGATGTATTTATAAATTAAATATTTACAAAATTTGTAGTATATTTATGTTTTGATCAATCATGTACAAATAATAATTGTAATAATTATTCATTCTAGAAAAAAATATAATATTGTCAATAAAGGAATGTATAAAAAGAGAAAATAAAAAATAAAAAATACATTAAATGCATACACATTCTTGTATGCAACATTTTTGTTTTTGAGAAGTATTATAGAACACTCAATAAAGCAATATCCAACATTAAATATGTTTCATTAGGATAAAATTATCTTAGGAAGAGAAAATATATGAGTTCAAGGAGAAAAAAATGTAGTTTCTTAAAGAAAAGCACGTTCATATGTTATAAAATAAATAGTGGTAATGTTGAATCATCATGATATTAGGTTTCTTTGTATACATTTAAAAGAAATGTTAAATTTGTATTTAAAAGTGTCATTATACGCAATATGCTAAAAACTGTAATCTTTGCAATTAGTAGCAAAGTTTACTGTGGAGCTAATGAAGCTTAAATTCAGGCCTTTCATGTGCATAGACTTTTTCCAAACCTGGAAGAGGCTCTAATAACATATTGATGAGGCCCGATGTACTTACTACATTTTCAAAAACAAGTTACTTTAACCACAATCGATTAAGATCAGTCACATTTCAATTAGACTTACTGTGTTTCCCTGAAAATTAGACCTAGCTGGACCAACAGCTCTAATACGTCTTTTGGAGCAAAAATTAATATAAGACAGAGTCTTATTTTACTATAATATAAGACCAGGTCTATATAATATATAATATAATAATATAATATAATATAACATAACATAACATAACATATGTATATGTATATGTGTATATATATAATATAATATGATATAATATAATATAATATAATATAATATAATATAATATAATATAATATAATATAACAAATGTAATACCGGGTCTTACATTAATTTTTGCTCCAAAAGACGCATTAGAGCTGAAGGTTCAGTTAGGTCTTATTTTCAGGGAAACACATTACCTTTTATCCTTTCTATATATGATTTCTAAAGTAGGCTTGAGGATTTTGTGATCCAAAGTAAAAATTGAATTGGTGAGATACATTTAGTTTGGGTTTAGTTTAATTAATTTATATAATTCAAACTCACTTAGTGTAGCTCTGTTATTGCTAGTTGTACTCGTGTAAAAATGGCTTCCATGCATATTGTTAGCAATCACGGTGACAACTCATCACTAGGCCAGAAGTCATATTGTGATATGGGCATGTCCAGTGGCATTTAGTACTTGAAATATGTGGATAATGGAGGAGAAACAAGTTTGAAAAACCTAGATCCAGAGACTGGTCTGAGGAAAGTTCTTATAGTCATTAGATGTATGCAACTGAAATAAAAATTCTCTCTTCTTGACAATGCAGACTTGACAATGTCATTTTGACAATTAGAAATATACCATAAGTTCTTCAATACTTTTTTGGGGGGAATCACACAAAATATAAATTTTAGAATGTTGGGGTGAATAGGATAAAACTTGTACAGTACTACAATTAGTAAGTATTTTAAAGCCACATGTTTTATATATCTCAACCAAAATAATAGAAAATAAGTTTGGACCGACTATGTTGAAAGAGACTACTGATTGTCTTTCTTTTTGGTGTTGAAAATATCACAAAATCATTGTTATATAATGGCACAATCAAAAAGTATGCCGCCAACAATACTGGGATCAAAAGGAGTATTATAGATGAGTATCAGGCAGCAAATTAATAAAAAATGTTCTTTTGTGTGTTTTTTTGAGATTGGTAGTATTTGTTAGTTTTTAAAAAATTGTAATTCATTGTGAATTCTTCTTTTATTCTATATGAATATTCTTTTATATCTAATTTCATATTTATAATTTTGTATTGTTTTCTTTAAAAGAGTTCACAGCAATGTGTAAATTTTGTGCCCCACAAAATGGAATCCACTTATATTTGCACTTATTTACATTTAAAGAAAATATCTATCTATCTGCCATCTATCATCTATCTATCTATCTATCTATCTATCTATCTATCTATCTATCTATCTAGTGAAACTTGTTGGTCAGTAGTTTTGGAAAAATCTTTTAGAGCTTATCTAAATAAAACTATTTTTAGTCTCTTGCTATCCATGTGAGTGGTAGCAGCTTCCCAATGCCACTGAGGGGAAACAGAGTTCGCCACATCAAAATATGCTTTTGGGGGGAGGGCTTATGAATTATTTTAAGATGGTTATTTTGAAGAAACGAAAGACTGCAAAAACCTCTGATCTTCCTGCTAACTGCCTAAAAGTATTTAGATACAGAATTTCCTAAAGGAGGGGATATCTCATCACAGATAACTATAGTTTAATGTAATTAGTGTGTGGTAGACTGGGAGGAACCTAGCAACGCCCTTTTGATCAAAGTCCTCTCCACAATCCACTGTTAAAGATGGCCCAGTAAACATTTGTTTACCAAGCTTTCACTGCTCTATCTTTGCTTTTTTCCCCTTTGAAGTACCAAAGCATAATCCCCCTTAACTCAACATGGCATGTAAACCTTAACTGTCGTATCCATCCTCTGGCCTCATATTCTTATGGAACATCCGTATGTACACACATAATTAAATTTGGTTAATTTCTCCTGTGAATCTGTCTTATGTCATTTTAATTATTTGACCAGCCAGAGAACTAAGAGGGGAAAGAGGGACATTTTTCTCCTCCCCACATCACCTTCTTTCCTATAGCAAGCAAGCCTACAATTTTGCTGTTGATATAGCCCAGACAGAAGGAAGATGCTCCACTCCAGAAAGCTTATATGGCATTAGGTAACCTGTCTGACATGTCATTGACCTGGGCAGAAGCCACATAGGCACACAATGATCTGTACCTTACCAAGCCTACCATACCATCTGTATAAAGAGTAACTGTAATACAGGTACATAGCTTTCTGTCCTGCTTCATCTGCAACATTATGCCCACATCAAGGCTAAGGTTCTACAAAAAACCTGAAACTGAATATTGATTATTTTAAACTGATTTTTCAATATTATTTTATAGATTATCAACTGCTATCATCCATGACTATTTAATTCTGTGACTATATAACTTTATGATATGATAAACTACCATCATTTTATTCAGATATTTCTTTGAAAGAACATTTACACTAATTAAAGTATATATCCATTAAAAAATTCAGATGAATATGGAAACTGTAGTTTAAAAAATCTGCAAAATTACAGTAGTTATATTAAAATGAAACAGATACTTGAAATTAACATGAAATTATCTTATCTTAAACTTCAAGTAAAATATAACAGAGTAGAAGGAGAATTTTTAAAAGAAGCAGAGCTGAGAAGTTCACAAGTGAATCATAGTATTACTCAAGAACCACATTACACATAATGGTGTGAAAATGGGAAAATGTAATAGTTACACATCCTGGGGATCATAGAGTCATACAACAGAAGAGTCTCCTGTCTGAGCCAAAAAAAAAAAAAAAAGGCTTCTGTCCAGCATCATTACTTCACGGATATTCTCATTTGAGGCCAATTCAGAAAACCGTATTTGAGAGCATTAGGCCTTTTTCTTTTTCTCCCCCTTTCTTTGGTATGACCTAGCTTGTCCTGTAGAGACTTCTCGTTTTACCCACAGATTTTCAATTTATATTTCTCATTTTTTGTGTTTTTAAAATTGACATTTATTGCTAAGGCTTTTTTCCCCCCAAAGTTATAGTAGAATGAGGCCTTCAGTATCTGAAATGTGTCCTTAAATAAATGAATAAACAAAAGATGTACAAGGTCTGACACTTAACTTCATGAACTCACCCTAGAAAAAGTGCTACGTACCTCACTGCTGCATATCACTGCATTCACCTATGAACTACTCCCCTTGGGAAGCTATGCACTGATGCCAGCATCCAGTCCACCCCTCAAAGCAATTTTGGAACTCTTTTTCTGGAATGGCCATCAGAGCTATAGTCGTATTACCCTTGATGTTCTGAATGTCATCAAACTATCTTTCTTTCAGTATTTTCTTTATCTTCAGGTAAAGAATGAAATCATCGGGGGCCAGATCTGGTGAGCAGGGAGAGTGTTCCAATACAGTTATTTGTTTAGTGGATAGAAACTCCCTCACAGACAGTGCTGTGTGAGCTGGTGCATTGTCGTGATGCAAGAGCCATGAATTGTTGGCAAAAAGTTCAGGTCATCTAAATTTTTCACCCAGCTCTTTCAGCACTTCCAAATAATAAACTTGGTTAACTGTTTGTCCTGTTGGTAAAACTTCATAATGAATAATTCCTCTGATATCAAAAAAGGTTAATAACATTATTGCAACAGATATACATATATATATATATATATATATATATATATACACACATACACAATTTTATATGCACGTACATACTTACATATGTATATATTACACATAAATCAAAACAAAATTACATATATATGTGTATGTAGAAGCTGACACACCAACACACACACATACAGATGCACACACACATACACATTCATCACACACACACACACACACACACACACTCATATAACCACCCACTGCTTAATAATATATACATTTTATTTTTAAATTATTTCCATATATTATAGTTGGGATATTAAGAAAAATATCTCTATTGTGGAAATGCTTGTCATTTAAAATGCCCTGAAAAATATCTGCAAGAGCATTAGACTCTAACTGCCAGAGTTTGATTCATTGGGAGGGTCTATTGAAAATCCTGAACATGTTCTACTGGTTTGGGGAGATACTAAAGTATATCCCCTTGATCTTAGTGTTTGACCTACAAGGTTGACTCTTCTTCCTTATGAATTTTACTAAAGCAAAAATAATAGCCTCAATCATCTGGTACTTAAGTCAGAGTACATTAGAAGGACACATATTAAACCTAAAACTTGGTCTGGCAAGGTAGGGTAAACTCCCACATCTAGGAGTCATAGATTTCACCACAGTCTACTCTTGCAACTCCTGTCCATCACTTTTGCACATTCCTGTTATAAAAATGACCTGTTGGAAGGAACTCAGAAGCCCCTGCTCTTCTGGGAAGGGCACCTATCTACCTATTTATTGTCTTTTAGTTTACAACTGTTTCATGTAACCATTTTTTTATTTATGCAAATACTATTATTTATGCAAACAAAATATTCTTATTGGAGAACTTGGCAAAGTACACAGGCTCTGTACTTGGCATTGTGCTAAAGTGCAAGGAACTGAAAGAGAAAAGTTCTTACTCTTATAGATTACATTGTATCATGAGAGAGAACACTCAGTCAAATGAATAAAACAACTGAAATTTGTGGTGAATTCTATGACAGAAACCAATTAAAGTCTGAGACAGAAAATTAAAGCAAAGAGAAATGCTGAGACAGATGTGGGTGGTGGCAATCAAACATTTTGGATCCTTCATTGTTTCTGTAGGACTGAAACCTCCAACTCAAAGAGGCTTGGTCACTCACTCATTGGTCACTCACTCATTAGTCTAAACATGAGACAGAATTGTTTTACCTTATGGTAATTGATGGGGTGGGGATGTGTCTCCCAGCTTTGACTGGAATTTAGGGAAAGTCTGAGATGGCTTCTATCAGTGACCTCTTGTATCAATGAGCGTAAGTGTCATGGGAGGTTAACAGGGAGTCTTGAATGCTACACAATACAAGGCGTAGGTAGTGGTCCTCAGAGTCTACACATTAGAATCACCCCAGATTTTTTAAATTTCAGAACATGGTACAGGGAAATTATACATGGATTTCTTGGGGTGGAATCCATGACTCAGTAATTTAAAAGCTCTTCCGGTGTCGAATGAAGGCTTACACCCATTGAATAAGAAAACAATTCAACAATTCTCTTAACTGCCTTTTTTAGTTTTGCTAAGGCATCTGCCTAATATATATATATATATATATATATATATATATATATATATATATTCTTTTTTTTTTTTACAGAAAATTGGTAAGTCCCACTATCTCATTACAAAAATTCCCTCTTACTCAAATAGAAAGTATGCTGAACCTTAGTATGTTATAATGTTAAATGGCAAACTTATGTATGTATGTGTGTGTATGTGTGTACACACAGTTCTGAAAACCTTAGTGAGACCTTGTAATTTAATGAACATACCTGAAATAATTAGAGCAAAGCTGTTTTTTGAACTACATTTTTCAAGAGGCAGAGGTAGTATGGTGATGGTTGTTTATTGGTAAATATAAAGGAGCCTTATTACTTCCAAATTTTAGGGCAAAACTTACCTTTTTGACCAAGCACTGAAGATTCTGTAATGTTTACCTCCTTCTGAACTAGGTTCAGATTTGAACACAAGATTTCCTAAGTCCATTCTATCTACAACATATGTGGTTTTCATTAAAAGTACTAAAGTATTTTTAAGAAAATATATCTACTCCATTTTCTTAGAATGTAAATGGCATATGTTGCATGTCTCGAAGCAAAATGCAACTGTCATTGAAAAAGACTATCCCTCTGATGACCTAGGCAAAGGGAAGAGGTCAGGGCTGACTGCTGGTTTATCTCATTCCCTCTGGCACTTGTTTGTTTAGTCATTGTATTGTATTTCGTGAATGGATTCACTTTTATTTGTCTGTTACAATTACTCTATTGCTTTGGGAAGAGGACAATAGCAAATGATTTTTGGCAAATGTCAGACTTTTTCCTATTATGACTAAAACTTCCTTTAAAGTTTATGTTATTCAAATATATTTTTTTAATTTTTTGATTCTGTACAGTGATGAAGGTATATTTTCTAAATCAAATAATTTTAATCAGTGATGATTTGAAGTAATGATATTATACATTTATAAGATTTAAGCTAAGGTCCTACAGGCATTTAGAGTACCAATCAATGTATCAGGTGTCTTTTGAATTGCATGTCCACAGTTTGTTATTTTTAGAATTCTGTAAGTCCTTGTTTTTATACAATATTGCCTTATAGGTGAATGATAGTAGCAAACAGAACATCTCTCTTTCTGAATATTCATGAAGCATTTATTGCTTTCCCCGGCAAGAAAAAAAAAAAAAAACAAAGCAAAATATATTATTGAGGAAGAAACTTCATTGAAACTGAGGTAGCCTAATTCAGGAATGGTCTTTACTGACAGAGAATGAGTTATTCTCTTTAGTAACACAAGAAAAAAAATATTACTAAAGACTTCTACACAAAGAAAAATGGCATGCAAAAGATGAGAATAGGTCAGTGAGGGTTGGTTGGTTCAAGCAACTTAGATTTCTTGAAAAAACTCTTTTAGATACTTGATCTTTGAATGACACATACTGTGTTTAATTTATGCTCTGGAACTCATGAGAACAAATTACTCAAGTTCTCTAACTCTTTGTTTCCGCTTTTGAACAATGGAAATAACGGCATCCACGACCCATTTCAGGGCTGTGTTGAGTCTATGACAGAGCATCTGGCATATAGTTAAGACTAGGTAAGTACTAGTTCCCTTCCTCGTGTGTGTTATATAGTCTTTTGCATGTTGGTGAGGAAAATGGCTGAAAGGTATTGCAAAAGTTTCTTTACCCCACATTGTTACTGTCAGTGAGGCAAAGCTATGTAAATCTCTAGTTATTAGCACCTATTTCTGGTTCTGTGAATCCATAGAGTATCTTAGACCTGCTTTAGCCTCCTGCCTGATGTACCACAGTCCTATATCGCTTCTGGTCACTTTCTTTTCTCTGCTTTTGTAGCCTCAGGCAGTAAGAGAGATGGGTATAACAGAGAAGGCAAATTTCTCTCATAAAGACAGGTCCCTCTTGACCATTTTTATGCTCAAATTCACCCTCCTCTATCCTCACAGGGAGTAAAGGATTGACATTCTGTACAGTTTGCTATTGGGAAAATTTAGAGGACAAAAATCATCTAATGTGTGAAGAAAAGCCATATAATAAAAAGATAGCAAACCATTCTTCTGCATAAGGTGGTTAACATTTTTAAAACATTTTATTTGGCAGCACCACTGCATATAATCATAAACCTACTCAAATAAGATGAACATATGCACATTGTTGAGCTGGTAGAGTGGTAGAATGGTTTTTCCAGCAGCAACACACCTGTGTAACAACATAATTTTCAGGTAAATAGCTGTTTTATTGCCAATTACAATTGAGTTTGACATACTGTTTAGAAGCTCCAGTCAAGAAGCCCAACTATTTGCACATTCCTGACTGAAGAATCATGTCCCTAAAGCTGGAAAATTCATTCTCTCCTCTTTTTTGTTGTTATCACACTTGCTGAAAAAGAGGCAGCCTCTGAAACCGTTGCCTAGATTCTCAGTAAATATGTAGTATTGGATGTCACAACCAGGTAGTCTTCACATTCAGTCCCTTACTCAACTTTTTCATAAAGAGATATTAATTGCTTAATGTGCTAACTGTAGAATTTGAGTAACTCTGGAGGCTGGCATTATAGATTATAACATGATTTGTTCTACTCTTCTTACTACATACAATTCTTGGGATGTTTTTTGAGCCAAGAAGAAAGCAATTATTAAGCTCTCATTTTATCTTTTATCTAAAGTCCTAATTCCTAAATCCTTTCGTGATTTGAGTGAGAAGTTTAAGGAGCAGTGAAAAAATAAACAAGGGGCTTTTAAATATTATTGGTTTGAAATCAGCTGGCATCTAAATCTGTTTTACAGAGCAAAGATATCCTTATCAAAGCAATGCTAGAATAAAGCTGAACCAGGTACAGCATGAATTAACTCTTGCTCTTTAGGATTTTCTTCACAGTGTAAAAGGGACATTTCAACATTAGAAGAAAGAATGGAAACAAACAAACAAACAAAAGTCAAAGAAACGTCTCCAAGTATGAACAGTTAAGCTCTCCATTTTACAGATGAAATAACTAAGAGAATCAGTGGGAATACACTGTTTTCAGTAAATTATATTGCTTTATTAATTAGTAATATGTCTGGGATGAGAATTTACTTACCTAGTTTATTTTGAAATAGAGCTTTCATACACTGGACAGCCCAAATTTAAAAACAACAGAGAAATAAAATGTTTTTGTTGGTACATATCTTGCCAAATATTTTCAACCAAACATTTGAGTAGAATAAAAAGCAACTGCATATTTAAATTAGTGAAAAAATTTTTAAATGTGTAGGTTTGTTCTAAAGAGAGAAGATAATTTAACCAAAATAATTGAATCCATGTATGATCTGAGATTCTCTGCTTTTTTCTCACAAATTCCACAAATATACTGTTATTTGAAAAATGGTTTACTTGGAAAAATATTACTTATTTAGAAAAGAGAACCTAAGGACTACTAAAACAGTATGTTACGATTACTAAATATACCATGGTTGATCTCCACTTACTTGATTTTACCTATCTTATTTCATAAGAGAATAGATTTAAATACTTGCAGTTATAAAAGTTATAGGTCATAAATTCTAACTTCAATTGACATAGTTTCTAAAATTTAAGTTTTAGTATTGTAACGCCTACACAGGAAAACAAAAGCGTTAAATTTTTTCTGTGGAAAGACTATCCTCTTGTGGCATAAATTGGAACTACAACAATCTACCTTTTTCAGGCCTGGATCCCTACAATGGAACTTGGAATAGGTAGACTTTGAGAGCTAAAAATCATCTTAGCAGTATTCTTATAAATTTTGCTAATCTAGTAATGTAGCCTCATTTTGGAGATATTGAGCAGAGGTTCTGAGTGTTAAGTAACAATGGATTACAAACATCTTCTTTGAAATTTGTAGCCTTAACAAAACAAAACACTAACCAATTAGTATTTGAAGTTGTACTTCATCTTGACTAACATTTTACATCATTAATGGACTCAGTTTTAAAGCCATAAACTTATTTTGTGTGAAACTGTACAATTCATGCCTCATATAAGCAGCTTTAAAACTACCAAAACCTCCTTGATATTAGCGGTTATTTATTCCAGCTATTAACTGTTCACAAATTAAATTACAGATTTTATAAAAGATGAAAATACCACATAAAGCCAGGCATTTCTCTCTTCAAGTCCAGTGATAGTTAAGAACATTTGTCAAATAAGTGTTAGTTTCTTATCACTAGATGGACAATGGATAATAACTAAGCCAGAGTAAGCGATCAGGGAAATACTCAATATTGACTTCACCCTGTTACAAATTTGAAATTTTGAGGTAATTAGGAATAATTTTGCTGATGCCAATCTTTGCATTGATGGAGGAAAAACACGGTGGTTTTGCAATCTGTTCATGACTATGAACAAGTAATAGCCCTATGTACCCAAACTCCAGCCACAGTGGTGCCTATGGCTTCATGTGGTGTCCCCTGCTTCTTGTGAGGACAATATCTACATGCATGTACACTGCGTAGTAAAATAACAGTAACAATTGTAAATGCAGGATGAAAATTCCATATGGACTGCCTTTGAGTGAGAAAGGATGCTGTACAATATATGTTAGGTTAGATTGTCATTCAGATATATTCATCCCATCCACTCACTTCCATAGGAGGAGTGTACTTTCTGGATCCTGGACATTGACCTCAATACTGTGACTTTGGACAACTGGATGTCATTCCCCATAATTGGGCATAAGCTAGAAATGTGCTTGTGAGTGTTTGCTTATTCATTTGCTCCTCTGCCATGATCATCATAAGAATATGCTTACCCTAGACTGCTGGTCCGAGCAGGATAACAGATGTGTGAAACAGAGCCTACCTCTTCTAACCAAGCCCATCCTAGACCTATTGACTCATGATTGTCACAGATTTCTGAGTTAAATAAAGGGTATTTAAGGGGATATATGCTGCGGATAGGTTGTGGCTTTTTTGTTACACTGCATACTGTGGTCATGTTTCATATAGAAAACTTCCTTTCTCTTTGTGGAACATATCTAATTGATTTACAGTCATAAAAGGTGGAATCTACATAATTTTTCAATCAATTCTCTTCTTCAATATCTTTATGAAGCTCACTCTTTTGATCCTTGAAATCAAATAAATGTCACCTTCTTAGAGGGCAGTTTCTGACTACTTTGTTTAGAGTATCTTTCGTGAAATAATCCATTATGTAGTCAACATGCTTATTTCCTTCATAAAAACATTCCTTTTAATTTCAGTGTTCTTATTCATTAATTTATCCACAAGCCTCAATCAATATAAATCCTACAAAGGTAAAATCCTATCATTTTGGTCCCTGCTATAGCTCCAGTTTTCTAGCTCATATACTTCTTCCATTAAGTATTTTTGAATGAACAAATGAATGATTCATTCAGTCCATTAATACATCAACTAGTTTCATTACCTGATCTGGTTAACTTCCACTTCAAACATCACTTAAAAAAATAAGTTCTCATTAGTTTAATTACTTCCATAATTGTCCTTTCATTTCACCTGTGTGTCACTTGTCAAAGATCCAGTAGTCGTGTTGAGAACAAATTGTTCTCAGTTGACCTGAAGTCCCATGCTCTGAATCAGGCAGATAGATGATGGATATATATATATATATATATATATATATATATATATATATATATATATATATCTCAATCGCTCTCTCTCTCTCTGTCTCTCTCTATATACACGTATCTATATCTATAGATATAGATATATAGAGATATATATGTGTATATATAGATATATATATGTGTGTGTGTGTGTGTGTGTGTGTGTGTCAAAAAATATATACACAATTTAAGAAAGAAAGAAAAGCTATTCAAATTGTAATACTCAATATATACCAATTAAAAAAGATGAATACAAGTCACACTTGACTTCTGCAATTACAAGAGGTGCTCAAAGTGGTAACCATCAGAGTCCAAACACTTCTGATTACACTGAATTACTGCTTGAGAAATCTTGACCAAAGTGTCCATTTGTATACATTTTCTTTGGCATGCCAAGTAGTGTGTGTGTGTGTGGTATGCGTGGGTTTGGTGGGTCATTAGGTGTTATCGTGTAGGTAGAGACTAACCAGCAGTGTAAATACATACGCTTGGATTACAGCGACGGCGAATTCTAAGATTGTCAGTAGAATAAGAATGATGAACATAATGAAGGCGGTAGCTGTGCTGATGCTTAGCAGGGCTACCGTGGCACCACCAGTTAGGTGGATTAGGAGATGTCCGGCAGTAATGTTGGCTGTTAGCCGTACGGCAAGGGCTATGGGTTGAATAAATAGGCTAATGGTTTCGATAATTACTAGTATGGGAATTAGGGGCAAAGGGCTTCCATGTGGCAGGAAGTGGGCTAGGGAGGCTTTTGTCTTATGGCGAAAACCCAGAATAACAGTTCTGGCTCATAGAGGGATAGCCATGCCTAGGTTTATAGATAATTGTGTGGTTGGTGTAAAAGAGTGGGGTATAAATCCTAGCAGGTTTGTTGAGCCAATGAATAGGATAAGGGATATTAGCATTAGGGTTCAGGTTTGGCCTTTGGGGTTGTGAATGTCTATCATTTGTTTCAATGTTATGTGAATTAATCATTGTTGGATGGCAATGAGGCAATTATTAATTAGTTGGTTTGTTGAGGGAAACAGGATATCTACACACACACACTATATACATACATATATATATACACACACACACACACACACACATACACAAACACACTACACACACACACTATATATCCTGTTCCTTCTCATATTAAGCAAACAAGGTGAGATCTCTCCTTAACACTTATTTTAAGCCTATATCCCTAAAATCAGAAATCCAAAACTATTCTCTTACCAGTTGCTTGATATAAGTTGATTTGCATATAGTAATTATTTTAAGTTTTTAGGCAAACTATAATTGATATGTCTGTGAAATCTGAAACAGAAAATATTAGGGAAGCAGAATATGAAAGTGGAAATGAAAGTGGAGGAAAGGGAGAAAGAAAGTGCAACAGAAGAGATTGAAACAGAGAAGAGAAAAAGGAGAGGGAGAAAAGGGAAGAGAAGTGAGGGAGGAAGCAATATGCTAGGGATTTTGATAAAATCTTTCTGTTACAACTTAGGTCTCAACCCAAATCATGCTAAGAAGAGGACATATAATGTTAAGTTAGTCCTTGAAAGATGGGTAGAATTTTGATAAGTTGACAGGAATGAGAACATGTATATGTGAGTTAATAGAAAGTATATTTGGGAAATGATTAATGAGTCAACTTGATTGGAAAGGCAGGACACATCTCTTCTTATCAGAATATTCATATTAGCCAAATTGTGATCCACAGAATACCTTCAAAATAGTTATTAATGCTTGTTATAGGCTGAATTGTATCTCCCCCCAAATTTATATGTTGAAATCCTAACCTCCCAGTACCTAAGAATTTGACTTTATTTTGAAATTGTGTGTTTAAAGAAGTAATCAAATGAAATGATATCATCTTTAACTATATATATCTATATCTATAGATATATAGATATAGATATAGATATAGATATAGATATAGTTACAAGAAGTGGAGCTCAACATTAGGAATAGCAACAGTGGAAATGTAATGGCTGTATGTGATGTCAGAGGGGTAGTAGATGGGGAGAGAGGGGTTATCATTGTGTGAGGATATAAATGATAAATGTCTATTACATTGTTTTGTACGCCTGAAACTAATAAAAATAAAATAAATTAAAATAAAATGAAATAAATATTTTTTTAAATAAATAAATAACAAGAAAAAAAAAAGATGTCATCTGAGTGGTCTCTAATCCAGTACAACTGGCATCCTTATAAGAGGATATTGGGACACAGACATAGGGGGACGACCATAGGAAGACACCAAAAAAAGTTGGCCATCTACAAGACAAGGAAAGAGATCTTCAGAGAAAACAAACTTACAACACCTTGATGTTAGACTTCTAGCCTCCAGAATTGTGAGAAGATACATTTCTGTTAAGCCACCTATTTCTGCTTTCCCACTCTGCATCCTATATTCAACAGTCAGCGTTTTTTGTTTTGTTTTGTTTTTTTCTTTTCCTAAATCACAGAGCAAGTCATGCCATTCTCCTGTTTATGTCTCTCTGGTGACTCTCACGGTAAGCACAATAAAATCCAAACATCTTAACTTGAGGAATAAGGCCCCATTTAACTGGCCATTTTTATTTTTTCTCACTTCTTCCACTTGTCATTTCACACAGCACATTTCAGCAAAACTGAACTTTTCTTTCCTTTGGTTTTTAAAGTACTAAGTATCTTTTTTCCTCTCAGGGGTATTACACTAAATTTGTATTTGGTTGGGTCTTTTCCTCACAGATGTTTTTTTTTGTTTTTGTTTTTTTTTTTTTTTTTTATAGGTGCTTTTCCCTTATTTAATTCTCAGTGTAAGCACTACTGCATTATCTGAGATTCCTTGTCTAGGCTAAAGAAATATATTTAGTAAGGTAACTATCCATTACACTATTCTATTTCAGTTTCTTTACATTTATTTGTTTATTTTCTGTGTCATCCTTTCAAGACAGGGACAGTCGTATGTTCAAGTGTTTAATCTATTCTGAGTTGATTTTTGTGTATGGTATAAGATAGGGGTCTAACTTCATTCTCTGCAATGTATATACCCAGTTTTCTCAACACCATTTTCTGAAGGGAATGTCCTTTCTCCGTTCTGTATTCTTGGCACGCTTGTCAAACTGACTCTGGGTGGTGAACACACAATGGGATTTATAGATGATGTAATATAGAATTGTACACCTGAAATCTATGTAATTTCACTAACAATTGTCACCCCAATAAATTTTTTAAAAAGTCACAAAAAAAAAAAATCAGTTGACCATATATGCGTGAGCTTATTTCTGGACTCTCTATATTATTTCATTGATTTATACATCTGCTTTCATTCCAGCACCATACTTCTTTAATTGCTGCACTACTGTAATATACTGGTGGTGCCAAAAAATGTATACATGTGACTTGTATTCATCCTGTATTATTGGTGTATATTGAATATTACAATTTTAATACAGTTTTTTTTTCTGTTCTTAAAATATGTATACATTTTTTGGCACCCTCTGTATTATGAAATCAGGAAACATGATGTCTCCCAGCATTGTTCTTTTTTCTCAAGATTGCTTTGACTATTTGGGGTTCCATATGAATTTTAGGATTGTATTTTCTATTTCAGTAAAACAAATGCCAGTAAAATTTTGATAGGAATTGTATTGAATCTGTAGTTCAATTTGGGTAGTACGGACATTTTAACAATATTAATTTTTCCAATCCGTAAACAATGTCTTTCCCTTTATTTGTGCCTGCTTTAATTTACTTTACTAGTTTTTTCGCTTTTAGTGTACATGTCTTTCACCTTCCTGGTTATTGTTATCTCTAAGTATTTTTTTATGTAATTGTAAATGGGATTGTTTTAATATCTCTTTCATATAGTTCATTGTTGGTATATAGAAATGCAACTGATAATTGTATGTTGATTTTGTATCCAACAACTTCACTGAATTTGTATTTTTAGTCCTAAGAGTTTGTGTGTGTGTGTGTGTGTGTGTGTGTGTGTGTGTGTGTGTGTGATCTTCAGGGTTTCCTGCATATAAAATCATGTCATCTGTAAACAGATAATTTTACTTCTTTTCCATTTGGATACTTTTTCCCCCTAATTGCTCTAGCTATGACTTTCAGTATATATTGAACAGATGTGGCAAGAGTGGACATCTTTCACTTGTTCCAGATCTTACATAAAAATCTTTCAGGTTTGTTTATTTTTTCCTTTGAATATCATGTTAGGTGTGCACTTTTCATGTATGGCCTTTCCTCTGCTGAGATAATTTTCTTCTATACCTAATTTGTTGTGAGTTTGTATGATGAAAAGGTGTTAAATATTGTCAAACATTTTTCTACATATTTTAAATGATCATGTGATTTTTATCCTTTCATTATGTTATGGTGTTGTACAACATTGATTGATTTGCATATGTTTACCATCTTTCCTTCCCAGAGATAAATCCCACTTAATCACGGTGTATGATCCTTTTAATGTACTACTGAATTTGGTCTGCTAATAATTTGTTGAGGGTTTTATATCTATATTCATCAAGGATATTGGTCTATAGTTATCTATTTTAGAGGTGTCTTTGTCTGGCTTTGGTATTAGCATGATGCTGGCTTCATCAAGTGAGTTTGGAAGTATTTTCTCTTCTATTTTGGGAAGAGTTAAGAAGTATTAGTATTAATTCTTTACATGTTTGATAGAATTCACTTGTAAAGCCTTCTAGTCCTGGACTTTACTGGGAAGTTTTTAATTATTATTCAATTGCCTAATTTGTTACTGTTCTGTTCAGAGTTTCTATTTCTTCATGATTCAGTCTTGGTAAGTTATGTGTTTCTAAGAATGTATCCTTTTTTTTTTATGTTGGTCAATTTATTGGCATATAATTGTTTATAATAGTTCCTAATAGTTTTTTTTTTTTGGAAGAATTTTATGTTTTTATTAAAACACAGTTTGCACACAAGCTGTCTATTCATTTTCTTCACTGCACAGCCGGGCATTGGGATTGGTGATTCGGATGGCCAGCTGGGCTGCTCTTTCCACAACGGCTTTGTGGTTCTTTGAGGAGACATTGTGAGCAATTTCAGCACAGTAAGATTTGTTGCTCATCAGCAGCACTTCAAGCTCCTTGACGTTGTGGACCAGGAACTTCTGAAAGCCACTGGGCAGCATGTGCTTTGTTTTCTTGTTAACTCCCATAACCAATGTTGGGCATCAAGATTTGGCCCTTGAATCTTCTGCGTACCCTGTTGTCAATGCCTCTGGGTTTCCGCCAGTTACGCTTAATTTTGACATATCGGTCTGACTGGTGCAGGATAAACTTCTTGGTCCTCTTTTTGACGATTTTTGGCTTCACGAGTGGTCTGAGGGCAGCCATGATACCGAGTAGAAGATGAACGCCACCCTAATAGTTTTTTTTTTTTTTTTTTTTTTTTTTTTTTTAATTTCTTTGGTTTCATTTGTAATGGTTCCTCTGATTTTGAGTCTTCTCCTTTTCCTCCCTCACCCCCTTTGGTTGGTCTACCTATGGGTTTGATATTTTTGTTTATCCTTTCAAAAGCCAGTTCTTAATTTTTTTTTTTCTATTCTCCCTTTCATTTATTTCTTCTCTAATTCTTGTTATTCCCTACCATCTTGTAACTTTGGGCTTAGTTCATTCTTGTCTTTCTAGTTCCTTGAGAGGTATATAGGTTGCTTATTTGAGATCTTTCTTCCTTTTTAATGGGGCTGTATTTATACTCTATTTCTATTAGATAGCTCTGACCTAGAAAAATAGCTGAGACATAATTGCTTTAAAAGTATATTCATTGTTTCATCAGAGCATGCTAAATAAGTCCAGTAGCTGCTCTAAATGGTTTATATTTTATCTTTATAAGCTTGTGATAAAGGTTATTTTTCCTAACTTTACAGATGAGGAAGCAGAGGAAAACAGATTACTCAATTTGTGGACTTGGAATCACTGTTTAATTGAGGAAAAAATGAAAATAATAGTGGGAGTGATATACAACATATTTTGACAATGATACTCTCTAGGTGGTTAGAGTAGTTAGTAATTTTATTTTAAAAATCTGCACTTTGTGGCATGTTTCCATTTTCTGCAAAGAAAGCATAAGTACTATTTTATATTTTAAAAAATATTTTTTTTAAGAAATAAAGCAAAGCAATTATTAAATAATATTAGGAGCATGAAGACAATAGATAAAAAAGGAAAAAAACAATCTTATGATTATTCAATTTAGGAATAGCTTCCAAAGTAATCTCTTTTATTCTAGTCCCCATATCATTAATCAATGCTAGAAATAATAATTGGTACTTATCCTACCCTCACATAAACCCATTAAAATTTTAGCTTTTCTGAGGCCAGTTTTCTTGCTCTGTATTCTATAATCCTATCCTATTTCTCATATCTAATCTTGTACTACTTCCTTAGAGTCCACACTGACCATGCTTTTGTTCTCGCATTTTAAAAGAAAAGAACCAAACAACTAAAACAACAGCACTGGAATCTCCAATTACATTAAGCTGCTTCAATTTCTTTTACACCCACCCACCTTTTTAACTAACAACATGTTTAGTTTGTTCCCTAAGACATCCCATAACTTGATAGAACTATTACTACTTTGAGAGAAAAAGAATCCTTTGAGAAATAAATTCTGTGATGACCGTTAAATAAGGGACATAGAGTATCATAACAGAAAATGCACTTAAAAACTCTTTAGCCACACAATGAAATTATCCTTCCTTTAATGGTTTCTTCTTATATTAGACTTTTATCAAAACTGAGAGTAGGTCAATCTCTATTTTAATAAAGCACTCATTGTTTGAATTGCTTGGTGTTTTATGTTTCCAGAATCAGCTTAAACTGAGCTCCCCTTGCTGCTTCTCATACATTTCCACAGGTTTGTGGATGTGTAAATTAGTCCTTCTTTTGCATTTACACTCTTCTGTAAAGTAAAATAAATATTAAATAAAAATAACATTGATGAGATTATTCGGGTCATATATAAATGACCAGCTTTGTCTGAGTTTCCTTCCTGCTTTCCTTCCTTCCTTCCTTTCTTCTTTCCTTCCTTCCTTCCTTTTTTCCTTTCTTCCTTCCTTCCTTCTTCTTTACTATAAATAAATGCACACACACACTCATATTTATATACATATATGTGTATACATATGTGTCATGTACATACATACATATAGTGTCTTATACATACATACATACATATAGTGTCGTATACATACATACATACATATAGTCTAAGAAAAACTTTTCTTGGACTAAAAAAATTTATAAATGGTGTTATTTAAAAAGTAAATAGAATCTTAGCAAAAGCAATTCATTTCTACATCTATCCTCCCCGTATCAATCACCTCGTTTTTCTTTGCTGAGTAAAAGAATGACCTGCTGAAGCTTGCCACACATCAGTTTCCTGAGATGAAGCTTACTAGAATAAGAACATGATGAATTTTCTCATTTCCGTGTGTCCAATCAGTCTGTTCATTATCTGAGAGCACATCCCATGACTAAATATGTCAGTTGTTTCTCTCCAGGATTTTCCAGTAGCCTTGTGCTTTAATCCAGCTGCTGTTTTGCATTTGAAAACTAAATCAGTCTCAATATTTCATAGTCTTTTTGATCCTGGGTTTTATGATAATGAGATTTTGGCTCCAAAAATCTCCATTCAAAGAATTCAAACAGATTTGAGCACCTGTTAGCAGGTGTTGAAAAATAAGTGCATCATTTACATTTTTCCATTCTTCTGAATTTTCTCACCTGCATTTAAAACTATTTTGTCCATGAAAAGTGCGCTAGCAAATAAAAGCACTCCTCATGCATTTTTTATTTCTATTTTATTTTTGTATATTGCTTGCACTGTTAGCTTCTTTTCTGTAAATCTTAATTTATCCATTACTGAAATGGGGAGGGAGGATGGGAGAATAAGGGTTTTGCTGAATCATCAAATGAACATTTCACAGTGACAAAACAAATCACAGATTTCTTTATACTATTAATGTAACTGTTGCAGTGAAAATAGCAAAATTTTGCAATACAAGGGACAATGTCCAAACCCAGATTAGAATTTAGTTATCAGTGTCACAAGACACTGTATTTTCCATGTTCTTGCTTTGTTTTTGCTCTTAATTCTGGAAAATGAAGACTTAATGATCTCATGATTGCTTTTGAAGCTAAGGTTCTCCATGCCAATGTAAATAACTTGTTTATAAAAGCTGTTAGGCTAGACAAATTCATGATATGTTATTATTAATCATGAAAGAACCCCAAAACAACATTTTATGAAGTTATTAACTATGGGAAAATCAAGAATACTATTTTTATTTTCTTGGTTAATATTTAGTGAAGAGTTCTTCACTAGAATTACAATTGCAAAAGTGTATGTATATATATATATATATATATATATATATATATATATATGTGTGTGTGTGTGTGTGTGTGTGTGTGTGTGTGTGTGTTAAAATCATAAACATTTAAATACACTCCATACATATTTCATAAATGAAGTAATAAAACATTTCTTGTTCAAGAACAATTAATAATATTTCTTATTTCTTTGTTTTCTAAGATATCATTGACATGCTCATGGTACATGAATCATTACTAGAGAAATCTGAACATCATTTTTCTATTTCAAAAGGAAAAGAGAAAGATCTCCATCTGCTAGAATACTTACTGGAAGTGGAAGTAGAAACACAAGATTTGGTTGGGGAGCAAAAAGCTGACAGTAAACTGTAAATAGATATGGTCTGGGGCTGGCTTGAATTGGGGAATAGGTGTACCCGAAGAAAGAGATGGATACAAATTATCTTTCTTATCCTTCCTTCCTTCCTTCCTTCCTTCCTTCCTTCCTTCCTTCCTTCCTTCCTTCCTTCCTTCCTTCCTTCCTTCCTTCTTGATGATTAATTTATTGGCAGCGTGACAATAAATGTCAACCTTACAAGTACAATTAAGGATATATAGCTATGTTTTTTTAAAATGTTCTGATTTAAGAAGTAATCTTAAAATTGAAAATCTATTTAGGTCTATATCACAATATGTAAATTGCCTAAACATATCCTCCTGTTTGACATGTAACCTCTTCATTTGTTAAACAATATGCTTTCACTTGATTCTGTCTTTCCTTCAGAGATTTTCTCAGGCTTCAACAATTCATTAGGGTATACTTCTCAGCTTTCTTTTTTTTCTTCTATGCATCTCTGAAAGATATTGCATTCATTCACATGGCATTAATTATTACTTATAGAAAAGCCAGAATCTTACATAGAATCAAGCTTTAAATTTTTATATTTGCCTTAAGTCTTTGTGGTTGATTTCAGAGTAAATTTGAACACAAACTGTATCTTAGTTTCCTTTTTCACAAAATAAGAAAAATAATGTATTTGCAGTGTACTTTTAAATCTTATGACACGAATGATATAACATGTATGAATGGTTGAAATAACAGTGCATATTATCCTAGAGAATAAAAGATTTCCAGATATGTGACAGCAACCTTAAAACATTTTAAGGCAGTGATTCTAACAGATAAGAATAAAGCATAGATTTCTCTTAAAGTGTTTTTAATATCTGGAAATGGGTGGGAGAAGTATTCCCAAACTACTAAATTTTTAGTCATATCACTCATTGTGAAATTTAAGATGTTAATAAAATGATTCAGAAGATTTTTCTGTTGTTCTTGTTAATTGAAAGTCTGCATAGATTTAAATAGTTTGAGATATCTGTCATACATTATTGGAAGAATTTGAATTTCCCCATGTCATGAAAATTTCTACTTAAAATATTTACTTTTAAGTTATAGTGAGTCAAAAATTTTATAAGTAAAGTAATAAATTATTATACAATTATATGTATATAAATATATATATATACACACATATATACAGATATATACATTTATATATACATTTATATATATACATTTATATATATGTATATATATACACACACACACACACACACACATACTTTTTTTGACACCCTATGTATATGTGTGTGTGTGTGTGTGTATACACACACACAGAGGGTGTCAAAATGAAAGTATAGACATGTTAAGAAAGGAAAAACTGTATTAATATATACTGATAACAAAAGATGAATGTAAGTTACTTTTGACTTCTGCAATTACCAGAGGTGTTCAAAGTGGTTACCATCAGCATCCAGACACTTCCGATTCCGGGCTGGGAACTACTGCTTGAGCAACATTGACTGAAGTGTTAACATCTTTCAAAATGTATATACACACATATATCTCTACCCAAGTGGATAAGAAATGCAAGATTGACCTGCACTTGATGCCATACAGGAAGAAGACTACTGAACAGCCACTAAATGGCTAATTTTGTTCTCTCTGTTCATAATGCAATGTTTGGGCAAGACAAATAATAGGAAGATTTGTTATAGTAGAGATACTAGTGTTGTGATATATAAAGCCTTTTCTAACACAGAGAAAATATGATTACATGTCTAAGAATTTGATACATCATCATTAATAGCCCAATGGAAGACACTCCTTACAATTTTTTCATTAAATATTATTGAGTGCCTCTGAATAGCTAGGTTTTGTATTTTGCACGTAAATAATT
The DNA here is from genome assembly GCF_964194185.1 of Rhinolophus hipposideros. Taxonomy (NCBI): domain Eukaryota; kingdom Metazoa; phylum Chordata; class Mammalia; order Chiroptera; family Rhinolophidae; genus Rhinolophus; species Rhinolophus hipposideros. The sequence goes on along the minus strand of NC_138047.1, from coordinate 47,086,540 downwards.
AAAAAAGAAATAAAATATAGATACTGCCCTCCAAGAGTTTACCAAGAAATTGGGTAGGAGGCAAGATGAATTAAAAAATTACAATACAAAGAGACATCTTTATTTGTTTAAATAGATTTAAATGCAGTATAATTGACGAAAGGTGTCACTCATGTATTCTCCCATGTAAGTTTGCACACACAGATACACACACACACACACACACCCTTATACACATACATACATATGCAACTATAGTTAGAATCTGTGAGTGTGTGTGTGTGTGTGTGTGTGTGTGTGTGAACATGTGTGGATAGGAAGGATCATAAAGTACATACAAGGTCTGACAATTAAGTGTGGGAACTTGTTGCAATGATGTTACTAACCTTTTTGGATATCAGAGGGATTATTCATTATGAATTTGTACCAACTGGATAAATAGTTAAACAAGTTTACTATTTGGAAATGCTGAAAATGCTGCATGAAAAGTTACATGACCTGAACTTTTTGCCAACAATTTATGCATGGCTCTTGCAACACAACTATTCACCAGCTCACACAGCACTGTCTGTGAGGGAGTATTTAGCCAGTAAACAAATAACTGTATTGGAACACCCTCCCTATGCACCAGATCTGGCCCCCAATGACTTCTTTCTTTACCTAAAGATAGAGGAAATATTGAAAGAAGACATTTTGATGACATTCAGGACATCAAGGGTAATATGATGAAAGATCTGATGGCCATTCCAGACAAAGAGTTCCAAAACTGCTTTCAAGGGTGGACTGCACTGGCATCAATGCATAGCTTTCGTAGGGGAGTACTTCAAAGGTGACCATAGTGATATTCAGTAATGATGTAGGTAGCACTTTTTCTAGGATGAGCTCATGATTTTAATTGTCCAACCTCATATAGTTAGAGTCTTAATGTAAAGGTGTGTTGGACTAGAATTTTACTAGCTATAGTTTTACTTCTCCTTGGGTTCCCTGTCCCGAATGAAAAATCAATTAGATGACAATTGAACTCTAGTAACCCAGGTTAGCCTGGAAGTTATCTTTTATTTTCTGGTAATCCTATAAAAGTATCAAAATAATATTATGAACCTTTAAGAGCATATCAAAATATTTATGTCTATAAATTTAAGAATATTTATGTCTATAAATTTAAGAATATTTTACCAGATTAAAATAATAGACATAATTAATTAATTCCATGATGTCGATTTTCAGAATAGGTTTAAGTTAAAGAGTAGAGATGCACTTGTAATACAAGTTATTGCAGTTTTGCATATAGTTTACTATTTAAATAATTTAAAATAATCAGACATATTAAATATATGAGATTTATATTTTAAGGTAATTAAGTTTACTTTTTAACAATTTTGAAATTGGCTTTCAAAATTTAATGTGGTAACTTGAGAAATTTGGTACAAATAGTTACAAGTGTGTTTTATATAGAACTTCTATTATAAATTGCATTATGTTCATCTGAGAGTGACATATAACCAACATAACTGAATTAATAAATGTGTTCAATTTTTCTTTCACTTAAAAGTCCAAGAGGCTTTATTAAGGGCCAATTATAAAATCAAAATGAGGGGAGCACTTTTACAAATTTATCTAGGCAAAAACTGGGATAAATTTGTTGGATACATTCCAGTGATGCTGTACTAGAAAATGATGAATGCAATTTTATAGTAATTCAGTCTAAATTTATAGGTCCGTATGACAGTACAGATATTCTGGATGCAATGTGCTAGCTGAAGCAGCTGATTTAAACTTAAATCTTACCATGAATGACAGAAAATTAAGTTGTGATGCCAGAAAACCTGTGATATAATGTAGAGTAAGGAATGTAAAACCATATAAGAAGACAATATTGAGTGGATTTATCATATTATCGTCTTAATCATTCTCTAAATCTTTTTTTCAGCGGTACTTGATGACACCCACTTCATCAAGTTATCAAGAAATACACTGAAGAAAGGAGAGCAAGGATTCTTCAAAATAGCTGCAGTGGCTGCTCTCTGTACAGCAGTGATAAAGGTGAAAGATGCTGAATTAAGTGGCGGTAGGGCAGACTGTAGCAGCTTTAACTATTCAGAGGGGAAATGACAAGGTTTAATATAATAAGTAGCAGATTCAAGAAGTAATTGAGACTGATAAAATTAAATGTTTTTTTTGTTTGTTTGTTTGCTTGTTTTGTTTTTTTTTATGATCTAATAGATTACAGGGTTTCTAGGACCAATATGGAAAGGAGTTCAATTATATTGTATTTGATATGAATAAACAACTACAATAATACTTTAAAATCTAAGTCTGGGAAGAGTGATATCAGCAAGATGGCAGAATAGAAAGCTCCAAGCCTTCCTCCCCCCATGGAAATATTAAATAAACAACAGAAGACTAGCTACAATAACTTCATAAGAGTTTTCTGAAAGTCAGAGATCTAAAACCAAGCACATGCCTGGTAGAAAAAAAAAAAAAAAGTCTCCTTCAAAATGGTAAGACATTTCTGGTGTTCTTTGCTCACCCTATTCCATTCACTTCTTAGTATGGCTAGTTTAGGTTTGAGGAAAACAGCAGTAGAACTAGAGAGAACTTCCAGGAACTAGAGGGAACAGAGCAAACCAAATTTGTGAGGTAACCTCTGTAGTTATTGCCTGTGTGATTGAAACTGATTGGTGATTGAAACTCACCAACCTCTTAATCCAAAGAGTAGAAAATGGCACAACTCAGGTTTCAGACTAGGGGAAGCTGTGGGAAGCAACAGGTGCTACAAGGAGAACACAGACCTGCAGATGTCTAAGGCAAGAGATGACTTATTGAGAATTCAACACCTAAAGCCCTGATAAAAAGCAGGGGTGAGACTCTTAGGAAAATCAGGACGTGTAAAAGCAGCTGTGCATATGGGGCAATCAGGAAAAACAAAACAAAAAATAAACAAACAAAAAAAATAGGTACAGGCCCAGAGAAGAGTCATGATCAGGAAATGCCCAAGAAGACCTTAAGCCTTCAGTTATATGAGGTACTTCCAATAGTCAAATTCATAGGGACAAAAAGTAGAATGATGGATGATAGGGGTTATGGGGAGGGAAGAATGAAGTGTTATTGTTAATGGGTATAGAATTTCAGTTTGGAAATATTTAAAAAGTTATGGAAATGTGTGGTAGTGATGGTGGCACAACAATGTGACTATATGTAATGCCTTTGAATGGTACACTTAAAAGTGGATACAATGGTAAAATTTATTTTATGTATATTTTACCACAATTAAAAAAAAGGAAGAAAAAAAAAAACTAATTCTGTTGAAAATAGATCTCACTTGAGCCACTGCAATAATGTTACTGTGCTCATCCATTCTAAGATCTGGAACTATTTGCAGACTCAGAGTTCCTGAAATGAAGAGTAATTCATGAAGTTTGAAGAACAACTACATGATAAAATAAAAAATTGGTGCTGCAAATCTTCCTGCTAGTAATTTCTAAAGGGTCATCTGTCAGGTAGCCTATAGATTATTACATACCATCTCTAATCTAAAACTAATACTGATACTTTGAATCCTGATTGGCACTGTAATCCATTTACTGCTCAAAATGGATACTCATTGACTTTATGTGAAAAGTGGGTTTTTATCAAAGCTATAGTTCAATGGAACTAGTGGATCCATTGACCTGTATTGTTTTTGTTTTACCAGTTTATTCCTATGCACTTAGAATAATTATATTCAGCAAATGGTAGAATCTCCTTTGCTCTCTGATATTTGGAATGAAGATTATTGTATGAGGAATAAATACTGAAAGGTTTTGAAATTTGCTCTTTTATAAAAATTGTAAGCTAAATGCAAAATTACATCCCTGATAGTGTTGCAGAGATTATTGTCACCCTCAAAAATTTTAAATGCTGGGATGGGGATTCACATTACACCCTCATTTAACTTAACTTTTCAGTGTCTGCAAAAGGGTCTTGGAAGAATTAAGTGGATTAGTGTACATTATACCAGCTGGTGTCTTCCATTGCAGCTGTTGTTACAGATGTGATTCCTTTACTGGAGTAAATCAGTACAACACCTGGTACTTGTTATTCAGCTATTGTAATTTCTGTTTTTGTTTGTTTTGTTTGTGTGTTTTGTTTTGTTTTGTTTTGTTTTGTTTTTTTTTGTGTGTGTGTGTGTGACTGATTATTACAGTAATGGCCATTAACAAATCACCCCTCATTCCTTGGTTTAATCCCTTCATTTTTTAACTCTGGGCTTTACCACATGACTTCCATAGGCCAATGGGATAGTAGCAAAAATGATCCACAAAGCTTAAAGAATGCTTGTGCATTAGTGTTTACCCTCTCTTTCTTGTTGCTTTGCAATGTAGTCACACTGCAGAGAAGCTTTGGTTAGCCTGCTGAAGACATGTGGCTGAGACAAAAGGCAGTATCAATTTTCACACATATCTATATTTCATTCATTTCTTAGCATGGCCAGTTTGGGTTTGGGGAAAACAGCAATAGAGTCCCCACTTCCCTTTCAGAAACTAGAGAGAACAGAGCAAACAGAATTTGTGACATAACCTCTCTAGTTGTTGCCTAAACAAAATTACATACAATAAATATTTTCACAATTTCAAAATAAAGGTAAAACAGGGCTGTGATCCCTGAGAGAAAAGAATTAAACTGGTTAATCCCTATAATCTCACAGCTTTCCAACTTCAAGCATAATGCAAAGACACCTCCTCAGGGTGCCAAGCAGGGAGAGGATTTCCAAAGCAAGGTTGGTCTTGTGTCACAGGTGGAAAGGCAGAGAATGAAGTTCATGTGGAAAAAAGTAGTTAGAATTTTGGGAGCAGAACACCAGAGAGAACAGGACTATGAGGGAAGAGTTCAAGATAATTTCTTTGATTCTTTTAATGAATGTCAATCTATGCAATAATAGGGTACAATTCCCCACTGAAGAGTGAAGGATCCCAGCCCTGCACTGGGTTCTGTGCTGGGAAGATGAGCCCCCACAACATCTGGCTGTGAAAATCAGCAAGGGTTCCCTCCATCCTTACTGGTGAGACAGAAGACAGCTGGAAATTCAGACATCAGATACAGAATAATATTTAGGGAAACAACCAGAAGCCATAATCATAAACATTCCCAGAACTCACTCAGGGCCAAGGGAAGTAGTAGGAAGAAAAAGCTGAAGAGATTCATCATCACCAAATCAGTAATAAAATAAATGGTAAAGGAACTTTTAAGAAAAAAATTGGAAAAACAAACAAAAGAAGATACAAATTATGAATAATAAAATGGTAAAAACTATGTACCTATCAATAATTACTTTAAAAGTAAATGGATTAAATGTTCCAATCAAAAGATATAAGGTAGCTGAATGGTTAAGAAAACAAGATTCATACATATGTTGTTTACAGGAGACCCACCTCAGATCAAAAGACACAAAAAGAGGTGGAAAAAGATATTTCATGCAAATGGAAATGAGAAAAAATCTGGGATAGCAATACTTATATCAGACGAAATAGACTGTGAAACAAAGACTATAATAAGAGAAGAAAAGGACATTACATAATGATAATGGGATCAGTTAAACAAGACAACATACTACTAGTAAACATCTAGGCATCAAACACAGAAGCACAAAAATATATAAAATTAATATTGACTGACATAAAGGGAGACATCAACAGTAACACAATCATAGTAGGGGAATTTACCACCTCATTGACATCAATGGACAGATCTTCCAGACAAAAACAACAACAAGGAAACAGCAGCCTTAAATGCCACACTAGACCAGATGGATTTAATTGATAATTTTAGAGCATTTCACCCCAAAGCAGCTGAATACACATTCTTTTCAAGTACACATGGAACATTTTTCAAGATAGACTTCATGTTTGGCCACAAATCAAGTCAGTGAATTTAAGAAGACTGAAATATCAAACGTCTTCTCTGGCCACAATGGCATGAACTGAGAAATCAATTACAAAATAATAATAATAATAATAATAATAATAATAATAATAAACCCTGAAAAACACAGAAAAATATGGAGGTTAAAAAACATGTGACTAAAAACTGAATGGGTTAAAAATATGGAGGTCAAATAACATGTGACTAAAAACTGAACAGTGAGAATAAGGAGAAAAATCAAAAGATACCTTGTGAAGAACGAAAATGAAAACATAACAAAACCTGGAGGACACAGTGAAAGCAGTCGTAAGAGGGAAATTCATAGCACTGCAAGCCTACCTCAAGAAACAAGAGAAATCTCAAATAAACAATCTAGGTTTGTACCTAAGGGAACTGGAGAAAGAACAACAAACAAACCCAAAAGTAGAAAGAAGAAAAGAATAAATATCAGAGCAGAAACGAATGAAATAGAGTATTAAAAAAATAAATGCAAATGATCAATGAAACCAAGAGCTGGTTGTTTGAAAAGATTAGCAAAACTGATAAACATTTAACCAGACTCATTAAGAAAAAAAGAGAAAGTACCCAAATAAATAAAATCTGAAATGAAAGAGAAGTAACAATAAATACCACAGAAATACAAAACATTTCGAGAAAATTCTATGAGCAACTATACACCAGTAAATTGAACAATATGGAATAAATGGATAAATTCCTAGAAAAATACAATCTTTCAAGGCTGAATCAAGAAGAAACAGAAAATCTGAGCTAACTGATTTCTACTACTGAAATTGAATAAGTAATCAACAAGCTCCCAACAAACAAAAGTCCAGGACCAGATGTCTTCATAGGTGAAATTTATCAATCTTTCAAAAAAGAATGAACATGTACTCTTCTACTATTCCCTAAAATTCAAGAAGGAGGAAGACTCTCAAGCTCATTCTTAAAGTGCGCCATTAACCTGATTCCAAAAAAAGACAAAGACACTATAAAAAAAAAAAAAAACACAAAAAACTATAGGCCAATATCCCTGATGAGAATAGATGCAAAAATCCTCAATAATATATCAGCAAAACAAATTCAGCAATACATTAAATAGATCATACACCAAAATCAAGTAGGATTCATTCCTGGTATGCAAGGTTGGCTTGATATCCACAAATCGATTAACGTGATACACCACATAAACAAAATTAAAAAATAAAAATTACATGATCATATCAATATATGCAAAACAAGCATTTGACAAAATCTGGCATTTATTTATGATAAAAACTCTCAGCAACATGAAAATGGAGTGAAGATATCTCAACATAATAAAGACCACATATGACAAACACTCAGCTAATATCATATACAAGAAGGAAAAGTTAAAAGGATTCTCCTTAAGATCAGTAACAAGAAAAGGATGCCCACTTTTACCACTTTTATGCAACATAGTATTGGAAGTCCTAACCACAGTAACCAAACAAGAAAAATAAATAAAAGTCATCCAAACTGAAAAGAAAGAAGTAAAACTATCATTATGTATAGATGACATAATATTACACAGAGAGAACCCCAAAGAGTCCACGTACGAACTATTAGAATTGATAAATACATTTAGTAAAGTAGTAAAACACAAAATTAATATTCAGAGATCTGTTTCATTTTTATACACCAATAACGAATGATCAGAAAAATGAAGAACACAATCCTATTTACTATTGAACTAAAAAACAAAACAAAACAAAACGAAAAATCTAAGAATAAATTTAACCAAGGAATTAATAGACATGCACTCAGAAAACTATAAGATACTGAATAGAGAAACTAAAGAAGATACAAATAAATGGAAGTACATACCATACTCATGGGTAGCAAGAATTAATATAATTAAAATGTGCTTACTACCCAAAGCAATCCATAGATTCAATCCAATCCCTATCAAAATAATAATGGCAATTTGCACAGAATTAGAATAATCCTAAAATTTATATGGAACCATAAAAGACCCCAAATAGCCATGGCAATCTTGAGAAAGAAGAACACAGCTGGAGGTATCATACTAGCACATATCAACTATACTACAAAGCTAATCAAAACAGCATGGAATTGGCATAAAAACAGACCCATTGATCAATAAAACAGAATAGAGAGCCTTGAAATAAATCCATGACTATACAGTCATGTAATCTATGAGAAAGGAGGCAAGATTTTACATTGGGGTAAAGACAGTCTTTTCAACAAATGGTGCTGGGTAAACTGGACAGATACATGCAAAAAATGAAACTGGACCATCTTCTTACACCATATACAAGGATAAATTCAAAATGGATTAATGACTTAAATGTAAAAATTGAAACAATAAAACTTCTAGAAGAAAATATAAGAAGTAAACTCTCATACATAACCCTTAGTAACATTTTCAGTGATATATCTCACAGGAAGAAAGTAAAATGTAAACAAATTGTACCGTGTTTCCCCAGAAATAACACCTAGCCAGACAATCAGCGTGTTTCGGAGCAAAAATTAATATAAGACACAGTATTACATTATATTATATTATATTATATTATATGATATTACCCAGTCTTATTTAAGATCCAGTATTACATTACGTTATATTATATTATATTATATTGTATTGTATTGTATTGTATTACATTACATTACATGACATTACATTATATTATATACAGTATTATATACAGTATTGTTATATTATATTATATAATTATATTATATTATATTATATTATATTATATTATATTATATTATATTATATTATATTATACTCGGTCTTATAGTAAAATAAGACCGGGTCTTATATTAATTTTTGCTCCAAAAGACACATTAGAGCTGATTGTCTGGCTAGATCTTATTTTGGGGGAAACACAGTACTACATCTAATTAAAAAGTTTTTCATAGCAAAGGAAACGCATCAGCAAAATGGAAAGACAACCTATTGAATGGGAGTAGATATTCACCAAAAGATATTCACCAAAAGATACTCACCAAAGATACATCCGATAAGGGGTTAGTATCCAAAATTTATAATAACCTCAATGCCAAAAAAAACACAAAAACAAACAAACAAACAAAAAGCAATTCCATTGATAAATGGCAGTGGACATAACAGACAATTCTCCAAAGAGGACATAGAGAAGGTCAATAGACATGAAAAGAAACTCAACCTCACTAATCATCAGAGAAATATAAATAAAGACCACAATGAGATATCACCTCACAACTGTCAGAATGGCTATAATCAATAAATCAACAAACAACAAGTGTTGGTGAGGATATGGAGAAAAGAGAACCCTTGTACACTGTTGGTAGCACTGCCAACTGGTGCAGCCACTTTGGAAAACTGTACAGAGGTTCCTCAAAAAATTGAAAATACAACTACCTTATGACCCAGCAATTTCACTCCAGGGTATTTATCTAAAGAATTCCAAAACACTAATTTGAAAAGATGTATGCTCCCCTATATTTTCTGTAGCACTATTTACAATAGCATATATATGGAAACCAACAAAATGCCCATCAATAGACAATTGGCTTAAGAAATTATGGTACATTTATACAGTGGAGTTTTACTCTGCAATAAAAATGAATGAAATATTACCATTTGCAACAATATGGATAGACCTAAAGAATATTATGCTAAGTTAAATAAGTCAGACTGAGAAAGACAAATATCATATGATCTTACTTATATGTGGAATCCAAAAAGCAGAATAAAAGAGCAAACAAAACAAGAAATATACTGTGTTTCCCTGAAAATAAGACTGTGTGCTATATTAATTTTTGCTCCAAAGGATGCATTAGGGCCTATGTTCAGGAGATGTCATCCTGAAAAATCAAGCTAGGGCTTATTTTCTGGTTAGGTCTTATTTTGGAGGAAACATTGTACTCAGGGATGGAGAGAAAAAACTCATGGTTGCCAGATAAGAGGGAGCTGGGGATGGGGGAGAAGATATGGGATTAGAAAGCACAAATTGGTAGTCACAAAATAGTCATGGGAATGTGAACTACAGTGTTGCAAATATAATCAGTAATGTTGTAAAGATGATGTAGGCTTTCATATGGGTACTGGACTTATGGGGGGATCACTTCATAGATTGTGTAGATATGTGACCACCGTGCTCTACACCTGAAGCTGATGTAGAATAATATTTAATGTCAACTATAATTATATATATATATATATATATATATATATATATATGGTCACAGGATGTAAAGTACAGCATAGGAAATACAGTCAATGTTATTGTATCAGCTATATATGATGTCAGAGGGGTAGTAGACTTGAAGGTGGTTATCACTTTGTGAGGGGTGTAAATGTCTAATCATTATGTGGTTTTGTATACCTGAAACTAGTATGAAAAAAATAAATTTAATTTAAAAAAGAAGCTTATATTTTATTTGAATGAGGGTGTGAAATATTCAAAATTTAGGGGTGGAATCACAGGCATTCACTGACTACTCCTTCAGGGAGGTGGTATTCCTTTGTCCTTACTTGGACTTTGTAGAAACTGTCATTGCAAAACAGGGTGGAGATTATCCCTGCCAACAACTCTAATAGCATGATGATCCATTACAATTAGGTGCAGTTGCACCTTTTCTTATGGATGATCTCATCTTCTCCTTAGTTTTTGGCACTTTTTTCTTCCCTTCCTCTCCCCTCCATCCCTGCAGCTCTGTTCTTTTTGCCAAAGGTAACAATAGAAAATAAAATGATAATTTTTAGGAAGGCATGTAGCAGACCAGAAAGTCTACAACCTTGATAAATGTAACAGACTGTTATCTTACTGTCTTTAAAGTATATTACAGTTTAAAGCAACATTATATTATCTTGTAAAAATTGTAATACACATTGTAATTACATCATTAAGGGTGGGAGATGTGTTTAAATGGTGTAATGTTTCTACAATTTACTTAACAAAGTACAGTATTAAACATACATATTAGGCTGGTGCAAAAGTAATTGTGGTTTTCACAATTGTTTTTAACCTTTAAAACTGCAATTACTTTTGCACCAACCTACATTGTGAAGATATGTATAAATAATTGCTGTAATAATTTATATTTGTATTAATAAGTTAGATGATTATACATGTATAATATGTATAATATATAACTAAAGAAAATGAGATTGAAAGAAATTAGTTAAATTATGCACCTTCAAATATATGTAGTACAAATGGAATACTATTTCTAAGAAAGGTTTTCAATAGAAATACCCATAAAACAAAATCCCTTCAAACAGCAAACTCCTAAGATGAGAGACCAAGTAGATTAAACAAACAAAGAAAAAAAAATGTAAAAATCCTGGACATCAGTGTACCCACTGTAAAGATATTAGGACATTGCATCAAAGTAAATATATCAATGAGGAAAACATACATGGAGGAGATCAGATTGCTTATGTAGAGATCTAGTTCATGGATATTCTTCTTTCAACACTGAAGATCCATGTAAATGAAATTGCTTGAAACATTTTACAATCTTTCTACTTTCCCTAGATTTAACTGGGTAGGATCATATTGAGATAGGATAGTTAGCATGTTGATAGGTAGACAGAGGTGTGGGGGGGAGGGCTGGTGGAATACACAAAAAAGCAGCCATATCCTGAAACTCCAGGCCCTTCTAGGGCAGAGACATGAGAATGCACCTTAAAGTTAATAGATAATCTCAAATCCCTTCTGGCCAGACAAAGGAACAGATCTGATAGATAGGAATGGGTTAGTTCTTTAATCCCTTCAGGATGAGCAAACAGGACAAACTTAATAGATGAATTCCATTAGAAAGCTCCAGCCCCCTTCCCCAAACAGGTAAGGGAAAGTATAAAAGTAAAAGCTTTTGCCTCAGTCATGGGGCACCCCCATTCAGGACCCCCTCCCACTCAGGAGCTGAAACCTCTTCTCCTGCCTCTAATAAACTATCTTCCTTTACAACTTTTTGCCTCTCCCTGGTCCTTGTGTCCATTCTTTGGGCTCACAAGACACAATCCCGGCCTACACCCAGAAACTGTCCACAGATCCAATATCATTTACATCATTTGGGGACTCACAGGAAAAATATTCCTCCTTCAATATCAATTATAACTTTGTAATCAATATATAAACTGTACAGTTAGGTATGAAACTTTGTAATAAATAAAGCTGAAGAAAAAAGATATAGGGATGCTTTTAATAATTACAGGACAAATACATATATATATATATATATATATATATATATATATATATATGACATATATACATATATATATACACATACATATATGTGTGTTTGTGTGTGTGTATACACTAGTTGCCAATAAATAGTTACATATACACTATTATATGTGCTATAGTAAATATAAGCTATGGTTAATTTATAACATAAATATACGCATATATATACATATATACATAAGCATATATATACATATATATGCATATATATATGTGTGTATATATATATATGCATATATATATGTGTATATATATATATATATATATATATATACACTTGTACTTATGTTAGGCAGAGGTGGGTAATAATGTAACTGGCACTTTGCACCACCCAGATCCATTCCCCAATGACCACCCAGGTCCAACCTCTGCGACTAATTTTGTGCTTAGAACATCCTGATAAGATGGGAGTAAAATCCATCTAGAATTATCTAGTTTTTGATGTCTGTGCAGAATGTTAAAGCTTACCCTTGGTTTAACATTAGCCTCATTATAATATGATTACAATAAATTAGCATTGCTGTTTTAACTCCCCAACCCCCAATCCTGTCTTGCCCCCCCTGCCCCGTGGGTTTTTATGTGTGCGTTGTGGGTAAGGGCATGAGCAGAAAGGACTGGGTTATATAATCTACAGATGCCAATCAAGTGCCCCAAGTCTGTATGTCACTGGCAGAGCTGACCCAGAGTCAACAGTATAAAGCTCAGGCTCTAAACCCTTGGGGCCATTGTCTGTCTTGACTTGGCCTGTTCTTCCCTTAGAACATATCCTAATAAACTTTCTTTACTCTATACCTTCATATTTGCTGATCTGTAATTCTTTACTGCATGAACAAAAGGACCAGGCAGTTACTTTGGTAACACTTAGTAGATGTGTCTGATGAGGGAAAGAACTTTACAACATCATATTCACATTTAAATAAGTCCAATGTCACAGATGCTAAGGTTAGGAGGGCACACCAATCAACACAGCTGCCATGTTTTACTCTAATTTCCATCCCAGTTGTTCTTTTATAAGGAGTCCACATGCTGTAAGAAAGAATGAAATGATTTTAAATCTACTAATTATTATCATGATGTTATTAATTTAGACCAAGATAATAATAAGATGGTGTCTGTGAAGAAAGACTTTATTATAGAATTAATTGCTTTGATTAGGGTCAACACTAGAGAAAAGATTTGCATAGCACTTAAGAAACAATTATTTTGATGGCTATTCAGGAGCTAAAGACATGCAAATTTAAAGAAATCATTTTATAATTTCCCCTTTACATTCAGATGCTAAGTTCTCTGAGAAACCCCACTTGTTCAACAGAAAATTAAAATTACTGAATTGAAGAAGATCTGGGTAATGATGTATTATTGATGTATTCTGTAAATGTTCAAATTATTCTTGGCTTCAATTTTGAATTCACTTCATAGAAACAAAAAAAAATGGCATTACAAAGTCAATTTTAATCTTAGTGTTGATGTTGTGGTTGTTTCCCCTAATAGACGTCGATAGAAGTAGATTATAGTTATTTTTATGAATTTACTGCTACTCTTTTTTATTCTAATAGTTCTTGACTTGAAGATACATATGGAATGAGGAACTTCTCTGTGTTTAACACCTGCTTCCTATTCATTGAATATAAATGCGACTTAATTCTTTTGTTTGGCTGTTACTTACTATTTTTATTGCATTTTCCCCTTTGATAAATGTTTAAACTCAGTTTGAATGAAATCATATCTCTCCTTTGTTTCTAGGGACTTACTTGTGCATGGTTCCCCATTAGACTGCATGCGCTGAATTGCAATTCTTTGTTCTTCCCAAAATAGACTCATTTTGCTGGAGAAATATCTGGCTGTCTATGTGTTAAAGGTCAACAAGTTAAACGATGCAGTTTTTAGAATGTTAACTACTGCAGTGCAATGTTATTTGGAATATTATGTAGAAGGTTTCTGGGTGTCAGCAAAGACATACTGCAATAGATAAGTAATAGCAAGGGGAGGAGTGATTATTTGAAGTGGGATAAATAGTATAATTGGTACATAGGTCACCAGAGTGTTCTCAGAAGACTTAGAGAATATGCATATGCCAAAATTCCTTGAGGAAAAAATCTTATCCAAATAAATGTGAATCATCTGGACTGGCCACGTTTAGCCAGAAATAGCAAGTCAAAAGTGGGCTGGATAGAGAAATTCATATAAACTATATAATATTGGTTGACAGAAAAATAAAAACACTTATTCTTTTGTTTGGCTGCTGAAGACATAGTTCCACCAGGAAAATTAGCAACGAGCTGCTAGGTAGACATAAACACTAGCTTTAGAGGGTTTCAACATGTAAGTATTAATATGGTCTCTGTCCTTCTTTGTATTGTCTAATTGTATTTTATTATCTAGTTGTCTATTATTTGTGCTGTACTGTCTTCAGTGTATTATGTAATTGTATTGACCAGAACCCCAAATCAATCATTCTAAAGATCTTAATAGAATGAACTTTGAATATAACAAGCATTTATCAATAAATTAAAAACCTATAAACATGAGCATTTAAACTAAAAACTTCATAAAAAGGAATTAAATGGTTAATGCACTCATCATAGATCAGTCATTATTCCAATAAAAGAAATACAAATTCAATATTTATGAGATGTTTGTTTTAATCTATTATATAACAAGTGACATTTTTACTACTTAGGAAGGGTAGAAATGGTGAGATTCTGAGGCAGACTAGCAGGCTAATCATTTTGAATTCAACTATATCCAAAAGAAATGGAGTACCCATTAAACTAATTGTGAGTGAAAAATCAATACTCTGTTTCCCATTGAAACTCTAGCTTTAAACACATACTAAAAAAAAAAAAAAAAAAAAAAAAAAAAAGATAAATTCATTTAAAACACCAAAAAAACAAAATTATGGGCTTTACAAAGCAGTTTTCAAAATCCTAACCAGCTTCATGAGAGATTCATGAGAACTCAGATGCTTTTAACTCCCCTCCACCCCTCCAACTTTTTAACATTCAGAATTTAATATAATGTCCGTCATACACTAGGCACCAAATAAATATTTATTGAGTAAATAAATTAGTACTTTAAGTCAGTTGTCTACCTTTTGATTAGAGATTGAAAAATTTTAATGCAAATCTTTTACCTTAAAAGGTTCCCTCAGGAATAAGATACAAATGTTTATTTGAATTTCATATTTAAGATTTAAAAAAAACTAATGTTTTATACATAGGGATAAAATTAAAAATTAATATTTTATACATGGAATAAAATTGAATGTTAAATTAAATATATTTCATATTTTAAATTTTACATTATTAAATAAAATAACATTTTAATATTTTATATACAGAAATTAAAAGAGAAATGCATCTTCTTAAAAACAACAAACTAGAAGCCCCAAATATAATCTAGATGATGACGTAAAGTGTGAAATTATTTATAACTTGTTTAATTCCAGGATTACAAAAGATAATCTTCATTATTGAACACGTTATCTGTGCCGAACATTCTACTAGGCATTGAGATATATTTATGAACTATACAATCTTCCCACTCATCCAGTGCTAAGTTTTTAGTATATAGGGACGATGATAAACAAATATTTATGTTTTTGATGGTGATAAGATTTTTAAAATACCTGCCAGGTAAGCGGTTAAGAGAGTGCTGGTGGATACATGTTGATACTTCTCCTGGGCATATATCTAGAAGCGGGTATATCTATGTTTGATGCTAATTCTACATTTGTTTGTGGACCTGCTAGACTGTATCTCAAAGCAGCTATATCATTTCACAATTCCAACAGCAGTGTATGAGGATTCTAATTTCTCCATAGCCTCTCCAATATTTATCAGACTTTTTGATTCTAGCCATCCTGGTGGGTGTGAAGTGTTATCTCATTGTAGTTTTGAGCTGCATTTTCTTGCTAGCTAAAGATATTGAGCATCTTTTTATGTGCTTATTGGCCATTCAAGCATTCACTTGGATAAGGAAGTATATCAGTTTCCTTTTCTCATTTTAAAAATTACATTTCCTTTTATGATTGAGTTGTACGAGTTATTATATATTCAAGACACAAGTCCCTTATCAGACATGTGATTTGCAAATATTTTCTCCCATTCTGGCTATGTCTTTGCACTTTCCCGATGGTATCTTTTGAAGTTGTTATTATTTTTTTTTAATTTTCAGGAAGTTTAAATATCTGTTGTTGTTATATTTTTGTGCATGCTTTGGTGTCATATCTAAGAATCATTTCACAGAGCTGAGGTCATGAAGACTTACACCTATGCCTTACTCTGAGAGTTTTATAATTTTGGTTCTTACAGTTAGAACTTTAATTAATTTTGATTTAATTTTTGTATATAACTGGAAGTGAAGGTCCAAATTCATTCTTTGCATGTGGCTATTTAGTAACCCTAGCACCATTTGTTGAAAAGAATATTCTTTCCCCATTGAATAGTCTCCATTGAATGGAATCCTTGTTAAAATTAAGTTGACCATAGTTGTATGGGTTTCTTTCTGAACTCTCAACTTTATTCCATTGATTTATATGTATATCCTTGTGCCTGTGCCACAAAGTCTTGATTGCTATTGTTTTGTAGTTAAGTTTTGAAATTGGGAAGTATATGTCTTCCTACTTTATTCTTGTTTTCTCAGGATAATTTTGGATTGCAGGGTCCCTTGTAATTCCATAAGAATTTTAGAATCAGTTTGTCAATTTCTACAGAGACGGCACCTAGGATTCTGATAGGTATTACACTGAATCTGTAGTTCAGTTTGGGGATCATTGCCATTTTAATAACATTAAATCTTTTAATCCATAAAGTGTTTTTCCATTTATTTAGATTTTATTTAATTTCTTTGACAAAGTGTTGTAGTTTTTATGTTGTCAATTTTGCACTTATTTTGTTAAATGTATTCCAAAATACTTTATTCTTTTTGATGCTATTGTGAATGTAATTGTATTCTTAATTTTATGTTTGGATTGCTCATTTCAAGTGCATAAAAATACAACTGATTTTTGCATAGAGATTTTTCATGCTGCTGTTTTGCTGAAATTGGTTATTTGTCCTCAATTTTTTAGTTGATACATTATGATTTTTTTAAAATATAAGATCATGTTATCTATTAATATTCCTAGTTTTACTTTTTTTCTTTCTAATTTGGATACTTTAATCCCTTCCTCCTCTCTCTCTCTCTCTCTCAATATCTCTTTCTCTCTCCCTCTACTGCCCCTCATTCTTTCTTTCTTCTAACTGCGCTGGCTAAAACCTCTAGTATAGTGTTGCATAGAAGTGATGGGAGTAGCTTAGATTTTTTTTTTTATAGATTTATTTATCAGGTTGAGTATAGTCACTTGTATTTGTTGAGCGTTTTTATTATGAAAGTGTGTTCAAATCTTTTACGTTAGAGTAGTCTTCAATAATCTTAGGACTATCTGCTCGTTCTATGGCTGTGGTTGTTGTACTGGCCTCTTTCTAGCCAACTTTCAAGTTTAGCTAATCTACTCCAAGGTATTTCTGTCTCAGTATCCATTTTGTTTGGCAAAGTGGCCTGCAGGGACCGTAAACTGGCATTGCCCACTCATGCAAACACATGCCCTAGATAGTGACCAGCAGAATCACAAATAAATGTATATTCCTGATATGACTTCCCCAAGAGCTCTTGTGATCAACAGTCTCTCCTGCTTCCGAGTCCCTTTTCCTTGTGCATCCCTTAGATAAGAAACCCCTGATGTTTACCAAAACCCCATCCTTTTGGTTTCAAGTGATCAGTCTGGCTTTAGCAGGGGATTCATTTCATGGACCATAATAAAGGCACAAGCTCCAGGTTCTTTCTCTCTCTCTGAACTCCTCTGTGACCTCCCACCTTAGCCCCTCGAAGTGTGCAGTGTACTTCTCCAGGACCTGTGAATAATAAAGTTTTCTATTTCATTTTTTCTTGTGGTCTGTTGTTGAACTGCAGCTTACCACACAGCACTCTGTGTTCCACATAACAGGTGTCAATCTAACAGTCATCACACCAAAGCTCTGCCGATCTCTCAGGAGCTCAGATATGCAATGAAGCTGCTTTCAGTTCCTCTGCTGAGTTGAGGATATGGCATCGGTTTGCAGATTCATGTGTTCCACTCTAATTACATAAGTCTCAATCTTCATACTGCTAAAACAGCTTGAATTCTGTTATGAAATGATACAGGGGATGTCTACTCTCTTTTGGGTTATATTGTTATAGAGTCCTGCAGAACTTTGTGAGACAGCGACTTTTAGTTAGACCTTTTTTCTTCCTCCGAGATATATCATGCTACTGGGTCAAGTATCAGATACTTAGCTTTCTGTGAAGTAATTCTTTCCCTTGATTTTCAAGCCTTTTATCCATCTACACTGCACTTTTACCACATCGTATCATATTTCAGATGAACTCTCTTTAAATCAGCTGTGTCCCAAAATTTCCGTTCATTTAGACTTGACAACCTAATGCCACCCTGTTTGTTCTCAGCCTTAAATTAACATCACACCACACATTACTGTTTTGTCTTGATATAAATGATATCTCTGATTCTAGCATTTTGGTTTTCTCTTTTTTTGTGCCCCTCAAGTAAATCATTGAATTTAATTAGATAATTGCAATAGTATAAGTGGAGGGGCCAGCTTTTTGAGACAGATTTTTCAGACTTCCATCTTTAATATAGTCAGGTAGATTATCTTAATTGCCCATCTTTTTCCTTCTAAAGAAATGGAGTAAATTGAGTGTCATTTCACATTTTTTATTTGTCATTGGTCTATGTTGTATCATTAGTGGTTTAGACACGTTCATATTCTGGCCAATTTCTAAAGGTGGTATCTTCCAAAATGATTCTGATGATCTATTTATCTATCATATATCTATCTATCTATCTATCTATCTATCTATCTATCATCTATCTATCATCTATCACCTATCTATCAAGTTGCAATAGTTTATTACTTTCTTCTGCTATTGCAATATGCTGCTTACCATCACTCTGCTTCTAGCACAGTTAACAGATTGCATTCAATATTGCGATGATCCCATGATTTCCCTGTTCAAAACTATTTGTAAGCTACCAATACCTATTGACTATCGTCTGAACTAAATATATGTGAGTTACTAGGATCAGATACAGTACTTCAAAGAGGGGGGTTGACCAAGACAGGATATGCCATGGATCTGGAGTGGAAAGCAAAAGTCCAAGCCTATGAGTTAATAAACAAAGTAAAATGGAAAGACTGTAACCTCATGCAATCTTGTCAGCTCTCATCATTAGTGTCTATGTCCCCACCAAAATGCTGTATGCAGTTCTTCAGCAGGAGGACCAATTCCATTATTAGTCCTCTGTCCATTAGATTGGAAGCTGGGTGCCTAGGGGTTTCTATTGTGTGTGTTGAGTGAGGGGGTAATCAGGGGTGGGTGAAGGTGGTTTGGGCAGGAGAGGATAAGGAAGAAGAGAAAAGATAATGTTCAAAATAGACTTTCTTCCAAAGTGATTAGCCAATTGAAGAAAATGGAATGCTGAATTTGTAGTTGAGAGAACTTTAGATGAGCTAGTCTAGGGGAGACAACTGACATAACAGACTTATAAGATCTGCCTACAAAAATGATGAACTTTAATTAATCTCTCTCAGAGGGAGAGACAGTGTTTGGGTATCGGGAGAAAAATGCACATAATATATTTCTCCACTTTTATACATTGGTAACAAAGTTTCTGAAGACACAGATTTTGCTAGAACTAATATTTTTAGTTAATGGATATTATCAGTTTAAGTCCTCTAATAGAGAACAATTATTATCTAGGACTTAGGTCTTCAGTTTATTCTACCAATGCAACTGTTACAAAAAATTTAAAACTATTAATTAATGAATAAATGAACATCTTATTTTTTATTAGGTTATTCAAGGAGTAGTATATATTAAACTATATTTTGATTAGGACACTATTGAATTTTATAGTTCCTAATCAACGTTCCTGATATTTAAATACTTTAAAAGGAACTTCCAACACAAGTGTCTATTTCTGCTTCCTGTCTTTTAATTCTACCTGGAAGAATCATCATAAAAGACAGTAAAATTCTGTAGACCAGAAGCATGTTTACTTGTTTGATGGGGTTCTGGTTGATATAGTTCACTAGTTTTCTTTTAAAATGAAAAAGAGAGGTAAATACAGCAAGACAGTTCTCATCTTGCATGATAGTACTACAGAGCATCAGAGATTTTTTTCTTTTCTTTCTTTCTTCTTTTTATTTTTTTTAATCATTCAATTTAAACTTGTCTTCTCTAGCTTATAAAAGAAAAACCAGCAGCAATTCCCATAAAAAATAACCATATCAGGTGACCGTCAGGTCCAATTACACCTTCACAGTGAGGATTGTCTCAACTTGCTAAGGAACTGAAAAATAACGCTAAGAACATATCGCAGGATATTTTGCTTAAATAAGAGAATTAGTTAGAATGGAAAATTATTGCTAAGTAAAATATTTTTTATAGAGAGGTTAAAGACTGAACATACTTATCCACTTAAGATTCAACCAAGAAACTGCATTTTAAAACCAACTGGATAAATAAAAAACATGCAAGGAAAATTCCATATGGTGTTCAATGAAAATAATACGTTCAAAAGTAAAGTTTTTAGTTTAAAATAATTATTTTTATACCCTGATAACAAAAACAGTGGGCATTGAACTAAAGTTTATTTGCAATACATAATGAGAGGCAGATTAATATTTCCAAGTCACTCTAGCAGTTTTTCACTATAATGAGTTTGTAGTGTTCCTTGCCAGGTAGGCAGAAAAAAAAAAAAAAAAGGAGTTGACTTACATGAGTCATTTGCCCTGTTATATGAGGCATTCCTATATTTTAAGTTTTTTCATAACTACATTCAAACGTGCAAACGAGCTCTAAAAAAAAACTGTTTATCTTTCTGTTAAAATCAAAATAAGGACAAAATCATAAAAAATGAAAAATATAAAAGACAATAATTATTAAGAACTAAGAAAAGAAAAACTATGTTTATCTTTAATACTTCTTATTAGGTTCAATGCATTTTGCTTGTATTTGATACTAATATTAGAGAAACTGGTTTTCAAGTACATTTTATTTCCTTGGGAAAATGTATGAAATTGTACTTTGTGGCCTCTGCATTCAGATCAATATGTAGTTAGCCCTCCATATCCATGAGCTTCACATTGAAAATATTTTGGGTAAAAATTCCCATAAAGTTCCAAAAAGTAAAACTTGAATTTGCCACCCACCAACAGCTATGCTGAATCCACATGAATGAAGTGATATGTAGGCATAATCTGCTGTAGCCTATATGCCAATACAGTTTATATGCAAATACCACTTCATTTTATATAAGGGGCTTGAGCTTCGACAATGCACAGATTTGGTATCCTGAGGTTGGATCTATCCTGCAACTAATCACCTGTAGATACCCAGGGATGACAGTATACCATAAAATCCTACATGAAGTTATCAAGTAGTTTTGTTTGACATACACTAACACTATGCTTTGTGGAATCATTCTTTTAAGGAAAAGATTAACAACAGGAATTTCCTTCAATTCTTGATTGTGTAATTCTTACTGCTATACATGCCTGTAGATTGAGTCTAAAAAACTCAGAGATATATGGACACTATACTTACGTAGTTCATCTTGTATGCCAGATTACTTGACATATAAATGTTGAGGTATCATGAAAGTGTAAACTCTTGAGAAAAAATTTAAGACTATGGAAAAAGATGCATAAAGATGATGAAAATAGTTTTCAAATTGTACGGAAGAAACTGATGGCTTATTGATGACTGAAGAGAGGTGATAGTGAGGAATTGAGTAAAATAACCATATTTATTTTTATTAAAACGGTTCTCACAATTTCTCCTTTAATAATATACAATGGGGAAATATGAATAGAGATATAATCAAAGATTCCTGTACATGTAGGTTTAGTGTAACTTTATGTTATTTTGAAAACTTTGAACCAACCCAAAATTTAACAATAGAGCAATTTTAAACAATAAATGCAAATTGACATGATATATTAGTAGTCATTATATCACTTATTAAATCAATTTTTACAGGCTAGAATGGTCCTGATAATTATGTAAAATTGATAAAAATTAAGATTAAGCATGGACATAGAATATAACAAGAAATTTATGAGTTATATACATATATGAAAACAAAATACTACCCCAAAAAAAGACTATCATGGTAACATTCTCTCTAAATAATGTTTTGTTTTTGTACATTTTGTTGTTCTTTCCAAATTCTCTAGAGTGGGATGAAATATTTCATCTATAATCAGGTAAGAAAAATTATCAAAATGTTTCCAAAAATTTAATACGATGATAACCATGAGAAATAACTAATCTTAACATGATAAAATTAGAAAGTAAAGCAAAATATAGATTTTGCAAAAAGTTTTCTTATCCCACCTTTACCATAGAAACATGTTATATGTAGGTAAAATTAAGTTTAACAGAAACATATTTATATTTTACTCTAAATAAAAACCATAAAAATGCCTAAACTTAAAATTATTCATGAAATAATTTTTATTCTATAACTGCATAAAATTAATTTTCATATTATATTTATTTTAATAATTTATTTATTTTTAATAATTGAGAATTCCCTGAATTCCTAAGATCTTCTTTGTTTATTGTTTAATTTTTATTTCATATTTTATATAATTATTTTATATTTTTATGTATATTTTTACACTTTATTTATTTTGACATTCAATATCATTTTATATTAATTTCCGCATAGTGGTTAGATATTTATATAATTTAAGAGGTGATCCCTCTAGCAAACACCTGGCACTATACACGGTTTTTATCAAATTATTGACTATATTCTCTATTCTTTACTTTGCAATCCCATGACTATTTTAAGAAGTACCAATTTGTAATTCTTAATCCCTTCTCCTTTTCACCCTCCCACCCATCCCCTCTCATCTATCATCTTGATAAATCTAGTACCCATCTGTCACCATACATAGTTATTACAATATTATTGACTATATTCCTTACGCTATACCTTACATCCATGACTACTGTGTAACAACCAATTTGTACTTATTATTCCCTTCTCCTTTTTCACTCACTCCCAATCCCCTTCTCATCTGGCAACCCTCAAAATGTTCTCTGATCTATGAGTTTGTTTGTTTTGCTTGCCTGTTTATTTTGTTCTTTAGATTCTACATATAAGTGAAATCACATTGCATTTTTCTTTCTCTGACATACTCCACTCAGCACAATTCCATCCGTGATGCCAGAGATGGCAAGAACCCATTCTCATCCTCAGCTGAGGAATATTCCATTCTTCACATTCCATAAAGTGTGATCAAAAACTACAGTGAATGTTTAAATTAAAAATAAAAGCATTACAGTAAAAGACACATTGCCATCAATCCCCTTCAAAATACTCACCCTCACTTCGAATACACTTATCCCATCTTCTTGACACTTTCTGAAGCAGTTCTGAAGTCCTCTTTCATAAGTGTCTTTAGTTTCCCTGTCATGGCTACCTGGATGTCCTGAATTGATTCAAAATATTTACCTTCATGGTCATTTTGACTTTAAGGAAAGCCAGAAATCTCATGATGCCAGATCTGGGGAATGAGGTGGATGAGGACACATTGTAATGTTTTTATTTGACAGAAATTGACATACCAGAAGCAATATGTGACACAAAGCATTGTCATGATGGAGGATGAAGAAAAGACACTCAACAAAGAGCACTTACAGAACTGCTTCAGAAAGGAACAAGAGCAATGGGATACATGTATTCGAAGTGAGGGGGGGTATTTTGAGAAGGATTAATGGCAATGTGTCTTTTACATACATTTTTTTAAATTTAAACATTCACTGTGTCTTTTGATCCTACCTCGTGTATATATGTACTACCTTCTCTTTATGCATTCATCCATTGATGGACACCCAGGCTGCCTCCACATCTTGGACATTGTAAACAATGTTGCAATCAACATATAGATGCACTCATCCCCTCAAAATATCATTTTGAGTTTCTTAAGATAAATATCCAGAAGTGGAATTACTGGGTCCTTCTTTGTCTCTTGTTACAGCCTTTGTTTTAAAGTATATTTCATCTGGTATAAGTACTGCTAACTCTGTTTTGTTTGCTTGCTTGTTTCCATTTTCATGAAATAACTCTTCCCATCCCTTTACTTGCAGTCTATGTGTGTCTTTCTCCTAAAGTCTCTTGTAGGCAGTGTATGTAATGGTCTTGTTTTCTTATTTATTCAGCCACAATATCTTTTGATTGGAGCATTTAATCCATTTACATTGAAAGTAATTGTTGATACATATGTAGTTATTGCCATTTTATTATTTATATTTTTTTGTCTCTCTCTGTCGTTCTCTCTCTCTCTCTCTCTGTCTCTCTCTCTTTTGGCTTATAGAAGTCCCTCTAACATTCTGGGTAATACTAGTTTGGTCATCAGAAACTCCTGTAGCTTTTTCTTGTTAGGGAAGCTCTTTATATGTCTTTTGATTCTAAATGGTAGCTTTGCTGGGTACCATAATCTTGGTTGTGGATCCTTGCTTTTCACCACTTTGAATATTTTGTGTCAACCTCTTCTGGCCTGAAAAGTTTGTTGAGAAATCAGCTGACAGTCTTATTGGAGCTCCCTTGTAGGTAACTGCTTTCCTCTTGCTGCTTTTAAGAGTCTCTCATTTGGCATTTTAATTATGATGTGTCAGAGTGGACCTGTTTGTGTTCATTTTGTTTGGGACTCTGCACTTCCTGGGCTTGCATCTATTCCTTCACCAGATTAGGGAATTTTTTCATGATTATTTCTTCAAATAGTTTTTCATTTCTTTGCTCTCTCTCTTCTCCTTCTAATACCCCAATGATGCAAATGTTGGTACACTTGATGTTGTCCCAAAGGCCCCTTAAACTGTCCTTATTTTTTAAATTCTTTTTTTTTTCTTTTTGCTGTTCTGATTGGGTGTTTTCTCCTATGTTATCTTCCAAATTGTTGATTTGATCCACTGTGTCATCTAATCTACTGCTACCCTATGATGTATTCTTCATTTCAGTTATTGTATGCTTCATTTCTGACTGGTTCTTTTTTATGTTTTCTAGCTTCATTTTTATGTTTCCTAGATCTTTGTTGAAGTTCTCCCTGAGATCATTGAGTATCCTTATAACCAGTGTTTGGAACTCTGCATCTGGTAGATTTCTTGTCTCCATTTTATTTAGTTCTTTTTCTAGACCTTTCTTATGTTATTTTATTCAGGACGTGTTTCTTTGTCTCTCCATTTTGGCTGCCTCCTTGTCTTTGTTTCTATGTATTAGGTGGGGCTGCTATGTCTCCTGGTCTTAGTACAGTGGCCTTATGAAGTAGGTGTCCTGTGGGAAACAGTGATACCTTCTCCCTGGTTACCAGAACTGCATGGTCAATGTGTGTTCCTTGTGTGGGTTGCGTGTGTCCTCCTGTTATATGTCTGTCGTTGTATGTCTTCTGTTCAGCTAGACTTCAGGCAATTCTCTGATGGTTGTTCTATAGATTAGTTGTAATTGATGTGATCCTGAGATGAGGTGAGCACAGTGTTTATCTACTCCATCATCTTAATTACCATTTTGTCTTTTTAAATTTTGCAAATGTAGTCTCTGGGTTGAAGGTTAATTTTCCATTTTTTTTTCTTTATTTGACTTTTAAGAGTTCTGTTGCTAAATTCTTAGGGTTTTTACTCAATTCAGATAAAAATTGATTTTAAGTACACTAGACCAGTGTTATCATAAATAAAAACGTTTAGCAAACATAGAGTTATTTATGCCAGTGTGTGTTCATTTTTTCCTAGGCAAACTAACAGTCTTACATTTATAAAATCTAATTAAATATACGTCTCAGAAGAAAAGAAACTCAGCTAATATTTGCAATTACTGCACTGAGACATCATGCCACAGGTATTTTGTACTAACAATATTTTTGTGTACTATTCAATAGTAGGATTGTCCTGGGCTAATCAATTGCTTTGAGTATAACAATACATATAAACAGCAATCCAATATCAATGTAATAAAAATCAATTAGCTGATCAATAAGCAAATCTTCTATGATGATTTTGAAACACTTCTACCAGGCTTTCTCTATAATTATCTCTTGATAGACTTAAAATGTTTATTGACTGTGAAATTGTATTTCTGCAGAGACAATGCACATCTGGAATAACAGCAATCAATTCAGCAGCCTCCAAAGTACCATACCACTGAGCACAAGACTTCAAATAAAGTTCTCACAGTGAAAGTGAAACTTATTCTTTGACATGCTAATGCTAGTCTTGGCTGGGTCTCATTTTAGAATTTCCAGTACAACAGACAAACTTCAAAGTGTCAGGGGAGTACTTTAAAGTTACTGTAGCATTTGCTTATTTTGAGGAATACACACACTCACTATTAGACAAACAGTTTGGACCTTCTCTGCCTCACTTTCACCTTATCTTCTTTAATTAGTGTAAAACCCATGAGTACCAGTCTGGGAGATCAAATGGAAATGCCTGTTTGATGCTCCAAATGCCTTAAGAAGCAAATGGAGGAACAGCTGTTTTATTTAAAATGAAGGAAAACAGAAGGTAGCAGAGAAGAAAAGTGTGTGAAAACTTAATCATCTCCAAATGCTAAATGGCCTTGTCATAGTTATAAGATACGAAGGATAATAACTGGAAACATTTTCTACTGAGTGTTTTTGCTCTACAAAGATCCCTTTCCCTCTCAGCTCTAGTGTTAAGGCTTGGTTCCAGACTAGTAAATCATCCCTTGAGCTAGTATTTGGCATTGTTGGCTTAAGGAGTATTCTTTGAATGTAATTTTACAGTTTGTGCTTGTGTTATCACCCATGGAGAATAAACTCTGAAGCCTGGAAGAGTCAAACTATGAGAGTTTTTAATTCTATGCCATTAAAGTGAGAGTTGATTCTGATATAATTTGTAATGTTTCACCCATGTAAATTATATTAAAAACATAATAAGGTATGGCATTCATGAGCCTTTTAAAGATACTAGAGCTATATGGATTACAAATTAAATATGGGTTATATTCCTGAACATAAGAAACCAAAATCCAAAATCTTAATATTTGTCTTGTTTAGTAATAGGATTTGTAAAATAGGAAAAAAAAATCAAACCCACCATAATATAAATAAAAATGTATACATATATATGTGTGTATATATATATATATATATATATATATATACACATATATATGTATATATATATATATGTATATACCAAGTGTTATCAATTATCAATTTACAGAGAAAGATAAAAGGTTCGTATTTGTATTATGAAACTTGCCTGAAGAAAATTATCTAATTAAGATAAAACTAATGGAAATGAGAGACTTAATAAAGTTGTTCCAATTCATACATGGTTGGAGCTCTGAACTTAAGACTATTATATATACCATATGATGCTGATTTGACTAATCATACTTTATCATTTTTAGTTTATAGGGTTAGATAACATAATTCTTCACACTATTGATACATTAAATCAAATTGACTCAGCAGCTCAGAGAAATGGCACTACAATCGAAAATTTCTCTTTGGGCAGCAGCTTTACCGCCAATATTGCCCTACATCTTGATAAAACTATTTAAGCCCTCTTTAAGCTCGAGAGAGTGACATTTCTAATATTATGCCATATCCTCTTTGAAACAGAATGCTAGGTAATGCACTATTTCTCAATAGACTCTATGGATTTTCATGTGCTTAAAGTAAGGGCTATTAGTTTTAGTGCTCTTGAATAAAGTGATTAAGCATTACTATTGGCATGTACTTTGTGAGGGAGTACATAATAAGCAGTTCAATAATCTTGATAAGGCACCAGGCACATCAGAAGGAAGGGATGTTTTCCTTTGAGCTCCTTTCAGCCCAATACAAGGGAAATGCAAGAGCTTCTACAGAGAATGCAGTCTATTAAACAGTGATAACCTAATTCACATTCAATTCAGTAATTGGGTCAGGATGCAATAACTCTTTACAGAATTATACAATTTTAGACCTAGAAAAGCTAAGAAGCCATTAAGGGTATACCTTTATATTACCGAAACTTGGGCTAAAATGAATTAAATACGAAAAGGAAACAGTGCATGATGTGGTAATGAGAATCTTAGAAATTTAAAATTGAATGAAATTTTATATCTTGTCAAAGCTCCTCATATTTAAGTTGTGATGAAACATAGTTCAGAAAATACAAATGGTAGGCTTATCACATTTTAGGTTATAGAACTGAAATTACACCTACGTGTTCTTAAAGATGTCTTTAAGTCATAAATGTAACAGAGTCTGGAAATGGAAGGTCACGATTCAACTCCTGGCTCTATCACTAACTATCCCTGTGACTTCCAACATACTAATTAAGTTGTTGTTGTTGTTGCTGTTGTTGCTGGTGTGTGTGTGTGTGTGTGTGTGTGTGTGTGTGTGTGTGTGTGTTGCTAGGGTTAAGGGAATCATTGGGAAATGTTTTGCAGATGTGATATCTCCTTCCTAAATAATGGCAAGCTATAGTCCATAGGCCAAAATTCACTCACCATTTGTATTTGTAAACAGTTTTATTGGAATGAAACTGTCTATATATTTCTGTATTGCCTGTGTCTTCTTTCATGCTGTAACAACAGACTCGAGTAGTTGAACATGAGGTATGCAAGACTGGAAATATTTACTATTTGGCCATTTACAGAAAAGTTTAAAGACTCTGCTCTAGAACAAGGACATTCTCTTACATAACAACACTACCATCATCATGTCAAAAGAATTTAACATTGATATAAATATTCACTAATATCTAGTCCATTTTCAAATTATTCCAATTGCCTGCTATGTGTTCTTCCATCTATTTTCTCATGATCTTTCAAAGCCCTTCCTTTCTGTTTCCAGTAGTCAGCTGTCTATTCAAAAGTTCATACCAGTATTTTCTTACTCACAATGGGCCTCCATCTGACGTGGCACCATTTGTCATGCCTTCAAGGATCCTGCTACTTTTCCTGTTTTCTTTTCCACATAGCTACCACCTGACACTCCACTCCTGCATGGCTTTACTTATAAAAAATGGAAGTTTGTAGTTTCTCCCATTTATGTTATAGGCATGGGTTTTGCTAATCTATAATAGGAGATATGGATTAAAGCAGCTGACATTAACTTATGGAAAATTCAAAGGCTCCCCTTTTCTCTGCCTTCTGCTCTTTCTACTACTACGTATCATTACCATTATTTTCATCACTTTTATCATCTTTGAACAATACTTTTTTTATGAATTCAATAATCAAGAATACAGAGATACTTCTGGAATAGACTGGAATCTATTGGGAGGGAGTATTTGTAGCAGAATTGTTCATATAAAATTGTGATGAACTTACTTATTTTGAATTTACCACTTATTTAGCATGCACTTTCTTTTTGTTTTTTTTCCCTGTAATCTGGTTCCCTTTTCTGTCCCTGGATAGTTGCCCTTTTCCTTCTTAATGTTTCTTGCTTATTTTTCTATAGATTTAGCTTTCTCTATCTCAGTAATATTACATATCTTAGTAATGCTTTTCTTATTTTAGAACATTTTTATATCTCTTACTATAAGTAGAAGGTGTGTGTGTATTTGTGTTTGTGTGTATTATTTTCATTCTTATTAATATTTCCCATTTATTACTAAGGGGGAAAATCATTGATTACTTTAGATCTGGAAGGAACTTTAGAGATCATCTAGTACAGTATTCATAAAATAGAATTCACATATTAAATTAGTGAGAGTAGATGAACAAATTACAGTGTTAGTGAAATATGCTGCAGAATAATTAAGGTGGTCATTACTCATCTCATGTAAGAGCCTTATTTTACATATTTGGACCTTAAAGGATAAATATTTTAAGTAACACTATTAGGATCTTAGAGAAAATTAGTATCGAGTCTTTATTCTTTGGTTTATTTCAATTTGTTTTATAGAAGAATTAATAGAAACACAAAATTACCCCTATTGGACAGTTTACGTCCTAGGTAAAGTTAAATATGTGTCTTTTCCCTCATTTTATTGTTTATTGCAAACCCTAATAATACCATCCCCAAACTATTTTTGCAGAAGCTGGGAGCTCAATGCAATAAAGTGACTTTCTTCTAGGTGACATACTTATAAACACTGACATAAAATTGAAAAGTGTGGGGTTTATATTTAATGGTTCTCTAAATGGGAAAGTGATCTCAGCTTCAATAACTGCCCACTTTAATATAAAATTTGATAATAAATTATTATAATATTCTTATCTAAGTTCCAGAAAGGTATGATTAAGGAATATTACCCACAGAAGGATGGTTGTTCAATGTAACCCCATTTTGAAGTTTCCTTATGCTATGCAAACACAAACAATGGGGATATTAGTAAGTCCAGAGTATCATAAACAAAATATTGCAACCCATCTCATTCTGAGAAATTAACTCCTTTATCCAATGCTGGTTTACTCCAAGCAGCCTGGAATTACTATGTGACTATCTCACAATTACTCTGCAAACATGTCCTTTTGGTTGGCAACAGCATCATACCATTTCCGTATTTCCTTTACAGGTTACCTTGGTGATATCTCTAGTTGTTTTATATTTTTAAAAAATGATATCTATGTTGCTGATGCTAGTCAAAGGTATTGCTGTGAACTAAAATATAAATTTTGTTATCAGTGACTTCTAACATCCAGATTTAGAGCTTTTGCTGACTTTAAAATAAATACTATAATTATTCTTGTCAGTTTGCTGATATCAGTACTATAGCCCTTTCAATAGAAATAGTTATAAAAAAGATCTTTCAATTTTATCTTGCTTTTCTATTACAGTCTCTATGCCCTTGGTCTTATTCATTTAAACTTATTATTTAATTAAGCATAACCTTACTACACTTCATATTTATTGAACACTGCTTGTTTTTACATAAGGTATGCTTCTATACTCTGGAGATGTGACAGAAGAAAAAAGAAAAAAATTGAAAGATCTTGATAACATTGACAACAAAAGAAAAAAAGAAATTTTTCTTTTTTCTTCTGTCACATCTCCAGAATATAGAAGCATACCTTATGTAAAAACAAGCAGTGTTCAATAAATATGAAGTGTAGTAAGGTTATGCTTAATTAAATAATAAGTTTAAATGAATAATTACATATCCATTTCTGCCTCACAAAGGCTTTTGTTATCAAGGAAGTTAGACAATAAATATGCAATTAAATTAAAATATTATCAAAGTTATAATACTGGAACAACAGAATAATATCATAATATATTGAGGGGCAGCTCAACTATTCTAGAGGTCATCAAGGTATCCATAGGAAGTAACATTTAAGAATTTGAGGCCTAGAAGAATGAGCTTTAGGGAGATCAAAAGAGTAGAGTGGAAAAGGATGTTGTAGAAAGAGGAAACAGCTGTATGTGAAAAAGCTCAGAGATGGAGGAGAGCATATTTAAGAAACTGAAAGACATACAGGATTATTTTCAGAAGGGTGGAAGGGTGTAGGGAAATTAGGCAAGAATGATTGCAGGGCTAAAATCTTGAAAGATTCAGTAAGCTGTATTAAGGAATTGATATTTTTTTTCCAAATGACAGTAACTGCTGAATGGTTTTGGGTTTGTCAATAACATGATCTGATTGGTGTTTAAAAGTAAATTGCTCTGGGAGAGAAAGAGATTAGATAGATAGATAGATAGATAGATAGATAGATAGATAGATAGATAGATGGATAGATAAATAGATAGATTGATAGAGAAAGAGAACTGCCATTTGTAACAACATAGATGAACCTTGAGGGCATTATGCATTGAGTCAGACAGAAAGACAAATGATAACATTTATACATGGAATTAAAAAAAAAAAGTCCACTGAATTTGTAAAAACATAGAGTAGAATGGTAGTTGCCAGGGGCTGGGAGTAGAGGAATTGGGGAAATGGTAAGGGTACAAACTTGCAACTACATTTAAGTTCTGGAGATCGACTGTATTATATAGTGATTATAGTCAATAATACTGTATTATAAATTTTCAAAGTTGCTAAGAGTCTAGATTTGAAATGTTCTCAATACAAAACAGAAATGATATCATGTGACCTGATATATGTGTTAGCTACTGCTAATGTACTAATCATATTGCAATATATAAATGTGTCAAACTAACACATTGTACACTTCAAATTTACCAAATAGTATGTCACCTATATCTCAATAAAACATAAAATAAAATACAAAGAAATCAATCAACCAATAAATTGTTCTAGCTTTATGGTAAAGAATGGACTATAGAGGAGAACATATAAAAGCAGAAACACTAATCAGCAGTTTCTGACTCTATGTGAGGGGAAAGATGTATTGTGATGCTTATGAAATTGTATTTAAGAGTATGGGGTTTAAGAAAGTTGATTTAAGAGAGTTGAATCAGTAAAGTTTGATAAACGGTTAAATGTTCTAAAACAAAAAGATAAAGAAATCATGTATGCTTCTTGGTTAGGGAACTAGGTTGGATTTTTTTTTTTTCTTCCACATAATGTGATGATTCTGGAGGGATAAATTACAGGTTTATGACTTGTCTAGAAATATAGCATGAGTAACAGTGATACTACATAAATAGGATATCTAGAATGAGGACAAAAAAATGATTCCCTTAGCTAGAGCTCTTAAATATGATAACATTTAAAGGTTGCACAAAGAGGAACCTTCAAAGGAGAAAGCAAATGAAGACCCAGAGAGACTGAAGGAAAATTAGGGAATTACTTGGTCATGAAAACTATCTCCAAGCAATGAGAGGAAAGATTGAGGACATGGTGCTTTACATGAGTGGAACTATTTAAATTGGAAGAGAATTAAGGAAACAGAAGTGGATTTCCTAGCTGAGTTGAAGGCATAGATGTGTTATTGGGGATTCTGATTGTAATGTGGATTCAATCTATGTTTGTCTCTCTAAAAGCATTTAAAGTAGAATTCCTAATGGAAGGAGATTGAAGAGCTGGCATATAGTAAATGAATGGGCCTGAGTGTCACAGGCCTGAGTTCCAATTCAAGAAGTGCTGCATTAGATTGTTGCCTTGGGCAGTTATATGACTTCTCTAAGCCTCATTTTCCTATGAATGCTATATCACTTTAAATTCCATGAGCATTATATTAAATCATGATTTTAAAGTGGTAGGCATTCAGTAAATGTTTACTATTTTTATATGTTCTGACTATAAGCCTGGGACACATGCTATTTAAACTGTGTATGGTCTCACATTTCAAGAGTACTATTCAGCAACCAAATTAAATTTTAAAAGAATTTTAATTATTTAATTTGCCTTATAAATCATACTATAAAACCCACAGCATGAACTTTTAAAGTATTTTTTAATACTTCATTTTCTCCTCAATATTCTTTCACCCTCAATATCTTTGGGACATCTCATATGCTAAAACACCCAAATTATCTCTTACCATCTTGACTCACACTGCAGTTTCCCCCTGGGCTCTATGCGTTACCTGCCTAATGCACTAAAATAATTATTTCTTTCTTGCCAACTTTATAGCTCTGCTCCATGTGTCTTTTCCTTCTAGGACTCAGACTGAAGTGTAGTCTCCAACTGGAGCACAGTGTTCTTTCGGCAAAATTAAAGAGCAAAAACACTGGTGGAAACCTTTACATAAAGGTGGTTAAGCCTCTGCTTAGAACTTGTATACACATTACATTGGCCAAGATAAAACACATGACTAAATCTGACAGTGGGAAGGGAAGAAAACTCTTCTCATAGGAAAATATTATACATTAAATGGCAATGGGTGGAGTACGTAATATCCTTACAGGGAATGAGAACTAAATAACTGAGAGCAGTCACATATTCTACCATAATAGGAAACTGAAGTTTAAAAATAAAGTTAGGTAAGTGTTCTAAAGAGCAGTCTCACCAAGTCTTCAAATCTTAATCAACCTCAGGAAAGCAAATTAAAATTGTCTTATAGAGGAGAGATGTAGAGGAGAAAGGAAGAACTTGGGGGCACTCAGATGTTAAGAAATCTCACTCCTAATCAATTATTATTACCAATACAAGAGCAATTGAATGAGCACTAGGGATATAAGTTTTTTTGTTTGTTTGTTTGTTTTATCAGAGAGTGGGAAGTCTACATTTATAATTTTAAAAGTTGTAAAATTTCTAAGGAGTAATCATATCTATGATATAAGTATGCAAATATGTAGCAGGGCAAAGACGATCACTAAGGATGGAGGAGATGATGGAATTCCAAGGCTCAACTGTTGAATAAATGTGTGATATGATGGCAGGATGCAGAGTAGAAAGGAAGACTATGACCCAGATATCAAAGTTTAATTAATTGAAGAGACTGATATGTGGCACTGACAAGGAGAAATGGAGGCTTGTCCATAAGGATCAGTGGTTTAAGTGATAATGGAAAGGGAAATATTTGAAAGAATTATTGGCCAACATTATTATCCATAAATATTTAATGTCTTCCAAAAGTTAGATGAGGTGTTTAAAATTAGCAGAAAAGTGGTTTTAAGATTTTGATGAGCAAGCTGCTATAAGGTTCTACTTTATTATATTCTATATGTACTCTAAATAAAAAGATTCAGGATTAATTGTCTACTCTAATACTTTTTTTATTTTATTTTCCATAGATGGACTTAAAATATTGATTTCTAATTCATCTTAGTAACACAGAATAGAGTCATTATTCAAAATGGGAGTTACCTGAAATTGGAAGATATGAATTTAAGCATCACTTCTCCCTATCATGTAATCTAAGGTTTGAATGAGCTCTTTGTTCTTGCCAGTTTTAAAAGTTTTAGGCCCTTAGGGCCAAACCCATACTTTATTTTTACAGTGTTTGTTTCTTTGATTAACTTTCTCTATAAATCCTTGCAATTTCTAAGAACTTTTGGCTGTGGAAATGAGACCTTCCTATGGTTTGTTACCTACTGATGACTGATGAGTAATTGCAGTTCCACTTAAAGTCACTTTTTATCTTCCAAAAGTAAGAAAAAAGTTGCTTTTGCTGCACCATATTTGAAATACATTAAGAATAGTTTGTTGTAATCTTTATGCAGTTATATTCAGCTTTTAGTAGTCAAACTTCATTGTTTCACCAAATGATGAGAGAGTTTGAATCTGAATTACATTAAATTAGAGTTCATGAAAAACATCAATAATTAAAACAAATTTACTTTAAAAATTAACTTAGTAACATTTAATATTTTCTAGGAATCATTGAACTTGTGGGTCATAAAAACTTTATATTATAAATTGGTATTCATAAAATATATTTTCTTAAGAAGAAACAAACATTGCCATATGTCAGTAAAGAAAAAATAAAAGAAGAAAAAGAAAATATCTTCCTTTGAGGAGAAAAAGATAAAATGCATTATGAATTGAAGGTAAAAAAAAAAAAATTGAAAATAATTTTGAATGACACTAAATTTAAGATTTATTTTTTCACAATGCCAGAAGCACACAGCATTGTGATGTAGAATAACACAGAGGTTTGGGGAAACTCATTCAGATTCAAAGTAGAAAGAAATAGACTAATGTAAATGTCTGTATCATTTAACTTTATCAATATTTACCTTTATATTATGTCATATTTATTTTAGGGAAAAAATTGAAGAAGTTCTTGTTTTTATTACATGATAATGGATGTCAATATTAATGGGAAAATAAGTACGCCTCCATGTGGAAGGAATCCTGTAGAGAATTTTTCTCTTGGGACTTTCTATGAATCCATAACCTTGCATTCACAATATAGGAACACAGTGACTCTGGCAAAATACAATATTAAGCAAAATATGTGACTAAAATATCTATGTGACTCAATGTCAGTTCTCTGCTTTACAACCTATCACAATATAATGTAGATTAGAGAACTAGAGAACTAGTCACACCTAAACATTAAACATACTTTTTTTTAAAAATCAAGTTTTCATATTTGTAGTTAACTTTCGAGTCTTATACTTCATTGTTCATACTTGAAAAATATTTTGACAGGAATTCTTTTCAATTTTATCTCATTAAAAAATGAAGTCTCTTGTCACTGGCATTAGAGACATTAAAATGATTTTTGAGTAGATGATCAGGATTACTGCATCATATGTAGCCCAACGTTGGCTGAAAACAATATTCAACCCAGATATTATTTTAAAAGTTTAAACATATTTTTTTGTGTTTTTTTTTTTTTTTTTTTGATAAATGTTTTACAGAAATCCTTTTTTTTTTTTTTCTTTATTCTTTACTTCCAGTTGTTCAGGCTTCCTTTTACACCACTACACAATGGGAAACTGTCCCATTGATTGGAAAAGAATGCTCACTGATGAATACCACTATGCCATACATTATGCAAAAGCCAGGCTGACTGAAATATCCCTCAATGTGTTATTGTTCTCTTTGACAAAAAAGTAAAACTGATGATGAATGCTGGTTGATTTTCACAATATTCAGCAAGGACTTGGAATTCTTTTTTTTTTTTTAAGCTGTTTCTGATTTTAGATTTTCTCTGTAACCACATAAGTTATATTTTATTTTTTACCCTATTTCATAGAATAACCAAGTAAATAATTTAAATTTGTATTTGATTATATTTTGCCTACTACTGTTCATATGGTGGCCAATATTATGTAATCTGTTGGACTTTGTTGTCCTTTAAGAACTGTACATTTGCCCTCTGTGTCCTATTTAGTATACAATTCTTTAAAATATATTTGTGTTTAATTCTAAAGTTCCATGTGTGTGCTTTTTTGATAATTATATGACATTGAAGCAGGTAATTCCTTTTAATGTTAAAATATTTTTTTAAATGTCTGCATTTCTCCCATATTCCAGTGAAGAATCAATTCCATGAAAGACCCTTGCCATTCATTCTCAAATAATTTCGAAAAATCTGGTTTAAATAAAGTTAAACATTTTATTTGTTAAACGACTTCATGTTTTTTGTTTTTTTTTTTATTTTTCACAGAATGCTTTGGGACCTTACAAGATTATTGTTTTATAAAACCCAGTCAGAGAAGTGTAGCTTTTTTCTCTTCTTGTTAGTGATCATGCTTATATTTTTAATTCCTTCTATAAATGAATAATATTACTGTATTTCAGGTTTCAATATTAATCCCTCACTGCTTAGTGACATCACAAGAAAGAAATACACTATAAAATGAATACTAGTCTAAACTTTTTTCCATTTAATTTTCGTCTCTGAAGCATACAGTACTATGACTATTTAGTAGTTAATTCATTCTGTACCCCAGCTACATATAGGTAAACCTATATATTTTTTCTAGATAAAATGCTGATTTTAGCACTAGAATGTTAAAGTTCTAAATATTAACAATATTTGTAAGTCATGCCATTTATAATTCATTCTTTGTTATTTTAAATGTCAGGACCTGACTATAGAATAATACAAGTGTTAGTTGATACAAATTTAAATTTAGAGTTTAGCATGAGTGATTCTAAAAATTAATGGAAACAAAAGGTCAAAATTAAGATGAAAATAAAACCCCCCCAAATGAACATCAATTAAACTTGTCACTGCTTTAGATCCTCATTTGTTTTGGCCTGGAAGAAAATTGAGGATAATCTGGTTGAAATAACACCAGCAACAGATGTGTCAAGGCATATTTTCTAAATAGTTTTGAAGACATAAAGAAAATGGATGAACTTTTCCATTGATTTCACTAAGTTAAAAAAAAATAATAATAAATACCTGGAGGGAAGGGGGTGGGAGGGAATACTGTTTTATAATCAAATTCTTTATGACCCAGAGACAAACTATACTTCTATTTATGATTTATTCTCTTAGCAGGGTATTCTTAAGATAAGGCAACAATAGAAAGCTATTTGTTTTTGAAGAAATTGGAAATGATACAGATATTTATAATTCATCTATAGACCTTTCTCATTTTGATACTTCCCATACAATTGATCGACTGAGTGCTTAGACCTGAATTTGAGGTAGTTGCATTTTTCCATAAACAACCACAAACTATTTAAAGACAAGAGCGACTCTACATAAAATTTAACAAGTAATTATCACTTTTCGTTTAACTTTTGTGAATTTCCTACACATAAAAACAATAATTATATTTCTAGAAATATTTGTCAGATTTGCTTCTGATAAATGACAGGAGGTAAAGTCATGTCAAACTTATCAGTAGATCTATCCAACTTATTGCTAATATTGCTAATTTATCATAAGACGAAACACGAAGTTCTAAGCTATTTGTTTCTAGTAGGGTACAATACTTATAGTATAGGATATATGTGTAATGTGTGTACATGACAAACTTAGAGTAAGCTTGTTTCAAAGAGTTTGGAAACTTGATTATCATTTATCTTTTATGTTGATGCTTTGAATAATTTATTGAATAAATGTGTCTAATTGGAACGTCATATATGCTTTGCCTTGGAAAAGTCAGCAGCTCTCATCATCATTTACTTTCTCTATGAAAACGACAGAGAATCATACCTAGATGCTTAGTGTAAAATATCTCAGAAAACCAAACTAAGGCTGATGAACCAAAGAATGGGATTCTTTAGGAAGCACAAAGTGAAAGAAACTGATATTCCTTGAGCATTGCCAAGGCTGTCAAGTGGCAACTGTATGCTGGATACCTTTACGTATATATTGTATCATACACTACCCACATGAGATCAATTACTGAACGTAACTTTTTAAAGATAAAAAACTTAAATCTCAGAAAAATCAGATAATAATATATATGCCCAAAATATTATGACTTACTATGTGATACTTTGTATGACAATAACACATAATTCATACTGAAACATGCTATAAAAAATGATGGAGGCATTAAAGAATAATGGTTAAGATAAAATACTCCGGAGTCACACAGTTTAGATTTAAAACATGGCTCTGCCATGCACTAGATGAGTAACCTTAGGAAGTTTACTTAGATTAATCTCTCTTGTCCTCATCATTCTCTTCTGTAAAATGGGAAATAATAGAATTATATATACTTACTTACAGATTTATTGTAAGAATATATATATATATATATATATATATATCCTGGAAATATTATTAAGTTATATATATTTTTGAATAAAATCTATTCATATATTTACAGCAAAGTTAATAACATAATTTTACAATTTCTGTTCTATTTGTAAGTGAGGTTTAATTGTCAGGTTTTGAAGATTTTAATGACTTTTGGGGGTACTAAACTTATTGTCCCCTTATCCCTGGTCATGGCAATTATTCTTTGGGAAAACAAAGTGAGAAAATCTGCTGACCACATGCCAGTTCTAATTGCTGGGGTTTGTATCTTTTATGTAATTTTTCTAATTAATCATGAAGATGTAAATGGATTTCAGAATTGATTTTATTTTTGACTAAACACTTTATGCAAATTATTATGCAAATTGCTGCCCTTCAGTTAAGGCAATTTGCCAATATAGTGCCACTGAAAAAGGCAAAAGAAACAGAACTTGGAAGCCAATCTATAGCAGCATTATGAATATGGTCACTGGCAATTATTTGTTAGATTTGTCTTTCACATAGAACCAGTCAGAATTTTATAGATCAAAAACAAGTAATCACAAGATGGCCTCAGGGTTTTTGAAAATTAATTTGGGGAACTTATTCAATAATGTTGTAAAGATTTTGTTGGGTATCCGATGGACATGCGTCCTATTTGGGAGACCACCTCAGGGATACTGTAGATGCCTGATCATGGCTCTGTACACCAGAAGCTAAACATTAATGAATGCCAACTATAATTTTATATATATAATGTGATGGCTCGGTGCGAGGTTGGAGGGATAGTGGATGGGGGGAGAGGGGTTCACAGTGTGAGGGATATAAATGATGAACGTCTAAGTATTACCTTGTCTTGTACACCTGAAACTAATAAATTTAAAAAAAATAAATTAATTAAAAAAGAAAAAAGAAAAGTTAGCAGCATTGTTGCAACAAGTTTGCAAGCTTAAAAAAATAGTAAATTAGAAAGTGAGTTTTTTACTTAGGTAACCTTAGTTGAGTAAAAATAGAACAATTTTTGGAAGTATATTTTTATTTTATTTTACTAATTTTAACTTGGTCAGTAATTTGATTAAGCCTATTAGATAAATGGTTCGTCTATATTAATTCAAAGATTATATGTAAGTTATGTATATGAAGAATATGTATATGTCAGAATAATTTTATAGAAATTAAATTATTTTAATTTTAGCAGATGAAAATAATTTGAAATTATGAGCAGACAAGTTCATAGTGATTTCTCTAAATCTTAATTCTTTAAGTGAGATTATTTGGTGAGAAAGTGGTACAATCACCATAAAGAAAATAGAGAGCTGTGACAATCACTTGAAATAATTTAGGTTAAATTGCTTTGTAAACTTAAAGCAATAAAACTCATAGTTTTGACAGACCATCTTATTTTCAGGCTTCACTAAGCTGCATTGTTCTACTGTATCGATAAAAGAGAAAGCCACTTGGAAATAAAAATTTACTTTTTACAAATTTCTTTCATTTGTGTACTTGTTAATTTGAATTGATATTTTCTATCATGTCTTCTGAATTGATGGATTATCCCATGTCATGTTAGTTATTAGATATTTTGGCAACACCACCTGTAATACGTACAATTTATTTGAATTCACTTTAATAGTAATTATGCAAGAAATTTTAGTGTCACAATTTCAATTAAAATAGAAAGGCTTTGCAATTTCAAAATATTTGAGACTCAATGGTCTTTATTGTGATTTTACATCGATACTACTTAATTTTTTTTCATATGTATAATGTTCTCCAAACTAAGGCTGTTAGTAAACTCTTAGGAGACTGCTGTTTTTAAAAATATAATGAGTGTATAACGTGATTTTAAATCAGAGTTATCTTCCTCAAGATTTTGTCTATTAAAATATAGACTTTACTTGGAAATAAATGATCTCAAAACATGTATTTAGCAAAGTTCCATATAAAACATTCCATATAAACACTTAAAATATCCTTCTCTCTTTTATGCCATCCAAATTATTTCCAAACAGCTTTTATTCCTAGTTCATGTAAGTAGTATTTTGATGCCTAATAAACAAAACCTATAAATATAGTTGGTGAACAAAATCTGATATGATTTATTTTGCCCCAATGTAGTAGATGGAATTACAGGTATGAAAGGTTAAAAAAAATCTATCTAAATGAAATATATATATACACACACACACACACACACACACACACACACACACACACACACACACAGGCTGTTGTAATCCTACATTTCTCTCCAGCTATACTTAAAATACAAATTCAGTGGTAAAAAGATGGTGGAAAAGCAGGTTGAAATTTCTTTTTAGGTAGTCACAATTCTCTCTATTGAATTTTTAAGACTCAGAATTCTATCTACCTTTTATGAAAACTAGGTTCTGACCAAACTTGGAACATAAGCAATATCTCCTCATTAGAATATAGTAATTAAAAATTAATCATGTTGAAAAATCTATTTGTTATGTACCTTATATAGAAACCATGACTTCATCACCTTGTCAAACCTGGAAATGTATATTTAAGTTATCCTGCTTACTATGAGCTTGCTTTCTGTTATTTTTTGGATTTTATTTCTTGGTTACTTAAGCATTTCTGGTTGTAGTGAAATAGTTGGATTGGAAATCAGTGCTGTCTGATAACAAAAAATACAAATTGAAGAAGTGGAGTCTATATTTAAGGGCTATCTTTCATCCTTAGTTTGTCATCAAAATTTTGCAACTTCACTGTATCATCATTTTCTCCTAACTCTCACACCTCTTATGTTTTCCCTGTGTTATAGTCACCTGAACCAGAAAACTGCAGTTCACTCAATTCTCCCCATCTCCTCTTCCATTTTCAATTATTTTTTTTTTAATTTTGACTTTTAAATTTATCTAACTTCAACATTGTCCTTTATTTCCACTGAAAAATACTCCTCTTTTCTGAGATAAGCCTTGAATGGTGTTCCTCCAAGACTTCTTTATATTCCCACAAATCTCCCCCAACTCTAAGCATCCTTAGATGTTAGTGACGCCCTCAGTTTCTGTCCAATCCATTGTCATACACATTAACATACAATGATGCAATAATTTGCACACACACAAAAGGACACATTACACAGTTATACTATTTGATTCTTTCAATGTTCTTCATTCTCTCATGGTTCTGTTCCTAAATGGTCTTTCCTAATTCCTTTGGCTAAGTCTATAAGATTTGAACTTAAACCAAGTTTCACATTCCTATGGAAACTTTTATGATCGCTTCAGGCTAAATTGTGACTGTATCTCTTTTTTGAGGACAGCAGAGAATGAAAATATATGTGATGCGGGTTAAGAGGAGAAGAGGGATATTTAGGGGAATTCTCCCTGGTAATATTTTTGTTGTTTGTTTCCTTGTTTTTAACAATACAACAAGATAAGTCTGGGTTTGTGAGAAGGTGGGAATGAAACAGGCTTTAGATGAGAGGAATATTTTAAAATAGTAACTATGGAAATTATATGAGAGTTGAACGGGGTTAAGTAAAAAGGGAGTGAGAAACACTGTTTAATAGTGGTTGGAAATTATATACTTGTTTGTTTTCAGAAATCAGAGTTAAGCACTTTTATCTCATGCCACCTATAAGTCTAAGAGTCGTAAAAGGGGAAACATTAAGAATATAGTGTATGAATTAGAAAATCCAAAATCAGTGAGAATTTTTTCTCTCTGACTTATTTCACTTAGCATAATAATCTCATTGTGTATATATACTAAAAGTTGAGAACCAGATGATTTCACTAATGTGTGGGATATAAAACTGAAAGCAACAAAGGAACATGATAAACAAACAAAGAAACAAAAACTCATAGACATAGACAAAGTTTAGTGGTTACCAGAGGGTAAAGGCGGAGGGAGGTTGTAGATGAGGGTAAACTGGATCAAATATATGGTGATGGAAGGAGAACTAACTCTGGGTGCTGAACACACAATGTG
Organism: Rhinolophus hipposideros; assembly: GCF_964194185.1. Classification (NCBI taxonomy): domain Eukaryota; kingdom Metazoa; phylum Chordata; class Mammalia; order Chiroptera; family Rhinolophidae; genus Rhinolophus; species Rhinolophus hipposideros. Next base: position 47,043,463 of record NC_138047.1, on the reverse strand, counting down.
ATATATAGATGATGAATTACGGAGTTGTACACTTGGAACCCATGTAACTTTACTATTATCACTCCAATAAACTTTAATTATAAAAAAAAGATCAGTGAGAATTTGAAGATTATTAAAATAGTGTCACAGAAATGAATTTACAAGGTATTCAGGCTGGATTAATTAGGTGGCCAAACCACCACATTGAAAATAGACCCAATAGGCTTGGCAATTGCAAGAAGTAACAGAAGCAGTTCAATGTAAGTTCCAAAAGCAAAATAACTTATTTTCTGAACTAATTCCTAATAAGTGTGTCACATATATTGTTAGTAGTATAAAAATTAAATGAACTTTTGGGAGAAACATAGTAATGTATTTATAAATACATCTGTATTTTTTCCCTCTGAAACCAGCAAAATACCATCAATTTACATTGTTTTTCCAAAGTAAAAGAGTTTGACGTAATAAATAATTGAAATTATTAAGCCTTTGCCTGGTACTATAAATACTGCAGAATTTCCAGTTCCTATTAAATAAAATATTTGTTTTTAAATACAGAATTCTATGCATTCTTAAAATATGGATTTCATATCTAAATTAGCATTACACAGTGATTCCATACTCATGCAGTTAAAATTAAATGTTATATAGTAAATTAATATTTCATTAAAAATAATAGATACTTTCAAAACAAGGTAAATAGAATTATTTAACGTAAAGTAGTATAATTGATGCCTTTTTTTTAGTATTATGCAACAAATTAGGAACTTGGAAAAATGCCTTCTGCATTTTTAATTCATGATATAAAAAAACTTAAGAAGAGATTTTTAGAATTCTAGGGTTAGCTTTTTAGTCAAAAAACAAAAATAAAAACACAAAAGCCATTTTTAAAAGTTATCAAATACAAAATCAAATGATCTGAATTCAATGGATGGATTTATTTCTGAACTAGATTTTAAAATATAAATTTACTTAAACTAGCAAATGGACTTTCAGAAATATATTAAAAACCCTATAAGCTTAAGACATTTTTTTCTGTTAAAGATGTGTTTTGTTTTCTTTTTTCCTTTAGACTGCACTGCCTTTGTACTTAAAAGAGTTATATACAACATGAGCAAAAAGTTCAAGGCAGCAAACATACAAATAATGATGAAAATATTTTAACAACATGAAGATGTCTTTCACTTCATTGATAAATTTATAGTAGCATTATAAACTAAATTCATAAAATAAATGGATTTTTGTTTAAAAAAGGGAATTCAGATGTTTAAAGTTTATAACTGTTTCTACTTCAGTGAAATAAATTATTTGAAAATTAATTTAAAAGACAGAGGATTACTTACGTCAGAAGTAATTATTTACTTACTTAAGAAGCTTCAACTCTTTTAGTAGATTGTTGTCCAGATAGCCAGGAAGTAACTGACTATTTTCATTTATTTCTTGTCTTAATTTTAGTGAAATTAGGTTTTATTCTTTTTAAGGAACTACCTTTCCACTTTTTGTTGCTCGTGACTATATTATTTTACCCCAAATTAATCCTCAATGTGGACTATGGCAAAGGTTAAAGTTATATTTTGTTTATTAGTATATTTTTTAATACTTTTTTATTAGGAGCAGTTTCAGGTTCACAGAAAAATTAAGAGGTGGTATAGAAATTTCCCATATAGTCTCTATCCCTATACATCTGTGACTTCCCCTATAATCAACATCACTCACTAGAATGGCACTTAAAAACAAAACACAAAACAAGGATGAACCCACACTGACACATAATAATCACCCGAATTCCACAGTGTACCTTAGGGTTCACTCTTGGTGTTGTAAATTCTACGGGTTTGGACAAATGTATAATAACATGTAGTCATCATTATAATGTTACACAGAGTAGTTTCACAGCCCTAAAAGTCCTCTGTGGTCTACCTATTCATCCCTCTCCCTTGCTACAATCCACAGATCTTTTCACTGTCTCCATAGTTTTGCCTTTTCCAGAATGTTATAGAGGTAGAATCATATAGTAGGCATCCCTTTCAGGTTGACTTTGTTTACTTATTAATAGCATTTAAGTTTCCTCCATGTCTTTTCATAGATTGGTAGTTTTTTTTGTTGTTGTTTGTTTGTTTGTTCTTTTTTTTAGTTTTGAAAAATATTCCATTGTCTAGGTGTACCACAGTTTATTTATTCACCTACTGAGAAACATCATGGTTTGGGCAATTATACATAAAGCTACTGTAAACATCCATGTGCAAGTTTTTGAGTATACATTAGTTTTCATCTCCTTTGTATAAATACCGAGGGGCATGATTGCTGGACCATACAATAAGAATATGTTTAGCTTTGTAAGAAACTGCCAAACTGTCTTTCAAAGTGGCTGTATCATTTTGTATTCCCACCAGCAATGAATCAGAGATCCTGTTGCTCCACATCCTCCCAATCATTTGAAGTTCAGAGTGGTTTAGATACATACCATTCTCATAGGTGTGGAATGGTATCTCACCACTGTTTTAATTTGTATTTCCCTAATGACATAAGATGTGAAACATCTTTATACACACAGACACACACACACACACAGACACACACACACACACACACACACACACACACACACACACATACATTTAATGAGGTGGCTGTTAGGTTATTTAGCCTATTTTTAAAATTGGGATGTTTTCTTTCTTATTGTTGAGTTTTAAAGAGTTCATTGTATATTTTGGATAAGAGTCCTTTATCAAATGTGTCTTTTGCAAATATTTTTGCCAGTCTGAGGCTTGTCTTTTAATTCAATTGACATTGTCTTTCACAGAGTGCAGTTTTCAATTTTAATGAAGTCCAACTTATCGATTAATTGATTCATAGACTAGTTTTTCGTTTTGTATCTCAAAAGGGATGACCAAGGTCATCTAGGTTTTCTCCTATGTTATCTTCCAGGTATTTCATAGTTCTGTATTTAAATTTAGGTCTGTGATCCATTTTGATTTAATTTTTGTGATGGGTACAAGGGCTGTGTCTAGGTTGATTTTTTTTGTTTGTTTGTTTTGCATGTGGATATCCATTTGCTCCAGCACCACTTGCTGAAAAGATTATTTTGCTTCAGTGTGTTGCCTTTGACGCTTTGTCAAAGATCAGTTGGCTGTCTTACAGGGGTCTATTTCTAGGCTGTTTATTTTGCTCCATTGATCTATTTGTCTGTTCTTTCTTCAGGACTAGTGTCCAGATTACTGTAGCTTTTATAGTAAGTCTTGAATTCAGGCAGCATCGGTACTCTTGCTTTGTTCTGCTCCTTCATTATTGTTTTGGCCACTCTGGATCTTTTGCCGCTCCATGTATGAGATTGTCTATATCCATAAAATAATTTGCTATTATTTGACTGACATTGTGTTGAATATATTGATCAAGTATGGCAGAACTGACATCCTGACAAAACTTCATCTTCCTATCCACAAAAAGGAAATAGCACTCTATTTATCTAGTTCTTCTTTGATTTCGTTTATCAGAGTTTTCTCATTTTTCTCATATAGATCTTATATATAAGTATTTCATTTTGGCGGTGATAATGTAAATGAAATTGTGCTTTTAATTTCAAACTCTACTCATTCATCGTTTGCATATAAGAAATAGATTGATTTTTGTGTATTAAACTTGTATCCCGCAACCTTGCTACAGTTGCTTATTAGGTTTAGGAGTTTTGGGTTGATTTTTTGGGGGTTTTCTATATATATATAATTGTGTGATCTGTGAACAATGACAATTTTATGTCTTCCTTCACAATCTGTATACATTTTATTTATTTTTTTTGACTTATTACATTAACAGGCCTTCCTGTTTGATGTTGGAAAGAAGTGGTAACAGGACATACTTGCGTTGTTTCTCATCTTACTGGGAAAGCATTGAATTTCTCTCCATTGAGTACAATGTTAACTGTGGGTTTATTGTAGTTAGTCTTTATCAAGTAGAGAATGTTGCCCTCTATTACTAGTTTACGGAGTTTTTAATTATGAATAGGTGGTGGATTTTGTCAAATGCTTTACTGTAACTATGATCATTATCATGTGATTTTTATTTTTTAGTCTGTTGATATGATGGGTTACATTAATTGAATTGCAAATGTTGAACCAGCTTTGCATAACTGGGATAAATCCCTCTTGGTTGTGGTGCAGTATGAGCACTTTATAATAACAAAATAATGAATGATACAGGGATGGAAGGGAGACATTAGGAATTAGTAACAACCAATGACTAGACTATAAAACTATTCAAGAAAATGAACATAAAATATATATATATATATATATATACATATATATATATATATATATATATTTAGTTGGAAATTAAGAGATAGATTTAAATTTAATTCACATGTAAATGAAGAAATAATGCATATACGAAATACTAGGAATTGAATTATAGTACACATAGTACATATAAAAATTTGGATGGTGTTAAATCAGTTTATAAAGAGAAATTTAGATATTAAAATGTAAATATTAGGCAAAAAGAAGTACTGAAAACATATGAAATAAGCAAATATTTCAAAAAGTTTAAAAAGTAAAATATTACAATGAAAGCCACAATGAGATATCACCTCACCCCAGTCAGAATGGCTTTCATCAACAAAACAAATAGTAACAAGTGTTGGAGAGGCTGTGGAGAAAAAGGAACTCTCATACACTGTTGGTGGGAATGCAGACTGGTGCAGCCGCTATGGAAGGCAGTGTGGAGGTTCCTCAAGAAATTACGAATAGAATTACCATATGACCCAGCAATCGCTCTCCTGGGTATCTACCCCAAAAATATAAAAGCATTTCTCTATAGAGACACGTGTACTCCAATGTTCATTGCAGCTTTGTTTACGGTGGCCAAGACATGGAAACAACCAAAATGTCCTTCGATAGATGAATGGATAAAGAAGTTGTGGTACATATACACAATGGAATACTATTCGGCGTTAAGGAAAGATGATATAGGAGCATTTGTGACAACATGGATGGATCTCGAGAGAATAATGCTAAGTGAAATAAGTCAGACAGAAAAAGCAGAGAACCCTATGATTTCACTGATATGTGGTATATAAACCAAAAAGAACAAGACAAACAAATGAGAAACAAAAACTCATAGACACAGACAATAATTTAGTGGTTACCAGAGGGTAAGGGGGTGGGGGGTGGTGAGGGTAAAGGGGATCAAATATGTGGTGATGGAAGGAGAACTGACTCTGGGTGGTGAACACGCAATGGGATTTATAGACGATGTAATACAGAATTGTATACCTGAAATCTATGTAAATTTACTAACAATTGTCACCCCAATAAAATTAATTAAAAAAAAAAAGTAAAATATTACAAAAGAATCCAGAAAGAAATTGTAAAGATCATAGAAGAAAGTAGATAAGTAGATAAATAGAAACTACTTTTTAAAGGATAAATAGAGTTTAGAGATGGTATTTTAAAAAACAAAAACTAGCAGAATTGATGAACCTCTGGAAACTTGATAAAGAACAACAAAATGGAAAACTCAAATGATCAAATATAAAAAATGATAAATCTGACATTAGTGCATTTCTTGTAGATAATTAAAAAATACAATTTATAAACAAATTTATGCAAATATATTTATACGCGTAGTTTTAAAAAAAATCCTAGTACATATTAAAACTGACAGAAGAAAAATAGAAAACTTGACTATCTCTATATGGCTAAAGAAATTAAGTCCATAATTGCAATATTTTCTACACACATAAAAATTCAGAATGTACATAACTGTGTGTTTGTTAATTATTTTTAATATCTAAGAATAACTTCCATATTATACAAACTCTCCCAGGGACTAGGAAGAAGTGTAATATGTTTTACCTTACTTTATAACATTAACATTATAACAAAATCTAACAAGAAAATTAAAGAAAAAAACCTCTCATGAACACAAATGTAAAACTTATGAAGAGTTGTTAACAAAACCTCTAGTATATAAAAAGATAATAGATCATGACAAGCAAATTTCATTTAGTGATTCCAGTTTCATGTAACTGAATGAAGGAGAAATATCATTTATTCATCACAATAGATGCGGGAAATAAATTGTAGACAATATTTACTATTTAGTCATGACTTTTTAAAAAAATGAATTTAAAGTAACTTCCTTAAACTTTTATTATGTAGTTTTTAAAAACCTACAAGAAACAATATGAAGAAAAACATTTATATCTTTCAATTTTGGAGTTAAGCAAGTTGTATGTTTATATTTTCCTAATTCAACATTATACTAGAGGTTCTGGTGTTGCAATAAAGCAAGAAAAATGTTTTTTATTCCTAGGTTTTATAACGAAATTATGTGTATTCTCTCTCGATGAGACTTAATACATAGTGAATCTAACTACACATAAAAACTAGATAGACTCATAAGGAATTCAATTAGAATTACTAGGTATAAAAATCAACATACAAACATCCATTATATTTCTACACTATCACTATCAAGAAATAATTAGAAAAAAACCTTTCAATATTTCATTTACAAAATTATAAAGAATAGTGAACACAAAGAATAGTGAAATATCTACATATATTTAACAAAAGACAAAATACACTTTGTATGATAAATAATTATAAACACTTATTGAGAGAAATTTAATAAAACCAGTGCAATAACAGATAACATATTCATGGATTAGAAGACTGAAGGTTGTAAAACTTTTAATTATTCCTAAATAAGTTAAGAGATTCAAAGCTATTCCAAACAAATTACCATATTTTTTGTAATTGATAAACTGATGCTAATATTTATATGGAAATACAAAATGGGAGAAGATTTTCTTTCGAGTATCAAGAAAAATAGAATGGCAAAATGGAACAGAATGCGTCTAATCAGACCGAAATATAAGTGAGCACAAAATTTATGAAAAAGGTAGAACTGTGCAACAATAAAACATGGACAATCTGTTCAATAAATAATACTGGGACAATTGAATATCTATATGAGGGAAATAAAATAATTTTAACACATTCCTCAGAATATATTTTTCAAAAGTATGGATTAATTATATATTTTTAAGTATGGATATATAATTTATTATAATTTATATACAATTTATATATTTAAAAGTGAACATTTTAGACAAAACACAAAATATCAAGAACAGATTAATATAAAATAAAAAGTTCTTTGGATTAAAATATAGAGAAAGTAATAAACACAAACCAAAGGGCAACAGAATATATTTCAATACATATAATAGTGAAAGAACCTATGTATAGAATCAATAAAGTATGCACACATCATTATGTATATATAGACTGTCTACTTAGTTTAAAAAAAAAAATACCAAACACCTGAGTACGTGTTGAGGAAAAGAAGCCAGACACACAGATACTACATACTGAATGGTTCCATTTCATAAAGTTTCAAATAGGCAAAACCAAAGCTACTCTATAAGGATGCCTATTTAGCTGGTTACAGGAAGTGATTACCAAAGAGGCATGCAATGATTACCTCTATCAGGTAGTAGAGTGTTGAGATCTGCCAGGGATTATGAGTAAAATCTGGAATTCTGACAATATTTTATATTTTAACCCAGGAGGTTATTACATGGGTGTTTCCTTTAATATAATTTCTTACCTGCTTATTTATGGGTTTTTTAAATGACCTTTTCTGTATGCTTGTTCACTGACACAACAGAAGTGTTACAAAACAGAAACAGAATGCGTGAGAAATTTGGAACATACAATTGCCATAAAAATAATGTAGGCATGTAGTGGAATCAAAATAATTTTCACTGATCATAACCAGTGAGGTAATTCTGTTTTGGGGTCAACTCTGGATATAAAAATATTAGGTAAAATAATTTTGGGGTTTGTTCTCTTAGAACCTATTTTTGTTTAATATAGGACTTTTGAATGTCAAAGAAGTTATGGATGGTGATTTACTTAGATATTAATCATTAAAGTACAGTCAGCATTTAAATGGTATATTATATTAACATTTATTAAATAAACTTAAAAATCATTACAGTCACCATTTAAATGGTATATTATATTAAAATTTATTTAATAAACTTAAAAATCAAAATTCTATATATGCAAATATAATAGTTCATGTTACTTTAATTTTTAACCATCTGCTTTTCTGTTTGCCAAAAAAATAAACAAATAAAATAGAAATAATAAATTGTGACAGATTTCTAAGAGAAAATAATTGTATTTTAAAATATTCATTAACTTTAATTTTTCTTTGGGTTAAAGAATAAGCCACAATACTTAATTTAACCTAGAAACTAAACATTATAATAGTCCCAACAGCCCTAATTAGTTGGAGAAACTGAACTTTTACCATATAACCTTCAAATCATCTCTTTGAATTTACTCTGCTTCTAAATCTCACTGGTTTCCCAAGTGTTTCATGTGTCTCATTTCATATTGTTAATGAAACAACTCAATCAACAACAACTCAGTTTTGTACGTGAGCAGATTTTGACTGAGGTGAAATTAAAAGCTAAGTATGGCCTTTGAAATTTTTTATTTTTATTAAGCAAACAAACAAAACAAACAAAAAAAAACATTTCACTGCCTTCTAATAACACATTCCCTTTTAGCTTGATCCTGTTTTCTCTCTATATAGTTCTCCTCAGAAAGGACAGAAAATAATGTCAATAAGATATATTCACCTTTCTTGTGTTATAGTATCAGTATGGTAACTCTTGACATATTGTTCATTATTAAATGAGGATAGATGCCTATAACAAGTTTAATGACATTTAGAACTATTCCATGAAAGAAATGCTCTGGAGCCTGCAGTGGGAGCCAAAAATACTATCTAAACATACTTGCTGGCTCCTGTCCATCTGAAAGTCATGCAACAAAACTGTACCTTTGTTCATAGAGAGGGAACCTTCCCATACCAATTTGGAATAGAAAGAGACAAGTATGTCCCAGCACACCTTGAGGCTAACCTTTGCCAGCAGCTCTGAATGGAAGTCAGATTCTAATTGTTAAGGGATTCACAGTTCTTGCAAACTGAATTCTCTTTAGTGAGAGTTATGGGTACTTAAACTCACTTTGCATTGTTTGTTTGTTTTAAAGAGGTTAAGACTGTTAATGATATATGCAACAGGTAATTAGATTCTTTGAGGAAATTTTAAGGGATTCAGAAAAGCGAGAACAATTTTCCTTTACCATAATACTTAAGTTACGTAAAAGAATGTGATCTCTAGTGAAATTTTGGAAATATGAAAACAAAAAGCCAAGAACCAAACATTGAGAAATCTGGGTAGTTCTCTAAGACATTGTATTCTGGGGGCAAAAAAAAAAAAAAAAAGACAATAAAAAGCAGTAATAGTTGATGAACTACACATTCTGTTGTCAATGCCTTTCATTGGATGAATCTAGTTGGAAGCCAGCTTACAAAAGAATTTGTGAAACCCTAATTTTCAGGTGTCAGCCTTGCCCTCTCTGTTCTCAGTACAGAACAGACTAGGGAGAAATGGATCAGAAAACAAATAGTCAAATTGTCTGGACCTGGTCCTTGACAGAGAATTTATCATGAAGGAATGCTGAGTATACACAGTGAGTCATGGAAGTTGAGGTGCCTTTTTGAACCACAGAGCAGCTGTTCTACCAACATGAGCCCGAATGGTCATGCTAACAAAGACAAGAGGAGTGTATGTGTGTGTATGTGTGTGGGGGGGGCGTGAATTGAAGTAACTATCTCAATAATCTCAACATTGTAGTATCCAAACAGCCTTCCTATTAAAATAGTACCTCAATCACCCTCACAACCACAAGTGAACTTAACCCTGAAAGAAGTTCCCACGTCTTGATCTGTGGGAAGCCTCAAACATCACGAATAGTAATGGTGTGACTGGAGTAAATCAGTAGAAATTTACCCCTCAAAGTATTCATAGGCTCCATCAGGGCTCAACTGACCAGCTGCCATATCCATTGGGAGTGGTAGTTCTACCAGACAACTCAGCGGACTAGGGTCTCGTCCAAACGCGAGTATAGCAATGGTAGAGTAGTTTGAAAGGAAACAATTAATTTGGCAGAGAGGTTGGATTTATGGGTGCATGTAAGACCCCTCTGAGGTTTGCAACAAATACTCTTATTTATGGTGAAATATATACAGATTAATACACATTTTTGGAGGACAATATTTAATCCAGCATGAAAAAAGTGGAAAGCAAAAATAAGGTATAGATATTAATGAAACATTGCTTATCACAAATGCTGTTAAGATCTTCTGATACCCCGGTTATACTGAGATGCTTAAAAAAAGTAAATCAAGATAACATAAATCTAATATTGAATTGTTCCTTAAATAACAGTAATTTTAACACTATTTAGGTCTTAGAAATATTATCTATATGTATTTAAAATTTTATATGCGAATAATTATTACTGTACACAAACACACACACACAAACACATAAGGCAAGATAGTTCTCTTTAGCCAGTCTCTGAAGTGGTTGAATACATTTTACAACATGAGCTAATCTAATGTAGGACTATAAATATAAGTAATAATTTTAAGTAAGTGTTTAGATTATGCCTTATTATTTCAATTTATACTATTGTGACATGTGCTACATGATATATTAATTGCTATATATATACAAAATTTTAAAAAACAGTTCTAATCTTAAAAGAGAATCAAAGGGAAAGTGCGATTTGTTATTTGTTAGTAAGAGCCAGATGGTTGGGACTAAACATTTACTCCTTGGTGTTCAATGTGACATCAAGGAATAGGAGAGCAAAAGGCCCTGTCTCACAAAGAAAAAGCAAAGTTGAGTATATCCACAAACGGGTAGAACCAGTATACTTAAGGGATCTCTTATGATACATTTTTGCTGAATACTACATTAAAACATTCAGAATTAATGTAACCTCCTAACTGGGAAGAAAAAAAATGCAACAAAATTTCAAGCAGAAATGGACAGAAACAGTACAGGTAATGCAAATTATATTTCTCTCAAGAAGTGATATAACTCACCACTTTGAAAAGACAAATTAGAATCTGCTCTAATTCACCACTAAAGACAGTTTTTAGGTAAAGTAATGATATTAGTAGGACACTTATATATGAAGGCCACTGTCTAAATTTGTGCCTTGGTATTTCTGGACCCATATTTGGACCCATATGGTATTTCATACCCATATTATCTCATATTTTGTGAAAAGTAATCATCTATGGTATTTTTAATTACTGTTTTTATGTAGAAATGCTTAATATGTATACTATCTGAACTATCTTGATACTAGGAATATTATCTAGTTCAATAAATAAGTTTCCACCATAATTTCATTTTGCTAAAAACTACTTTGGAATTTCTCTTTTCATCATAATTTTAATGATATAAATGTAAATAAATATTCAGGTGTTCAGAAATGTAATTTTCACACAAATAAGCTTATGCTATTTTGGTATTTTGGCTTAGTCACTCATACAAAAGTCATTGACTCCTACATTCCTGAGTCTCGTTGCTATCCCCAGGACCCTCTTTTAAATATCCAGACTCCTTTCCCACAGTGAGATGACAAAATAGAGTACAGGTATATGATTCTTTTTTTATCCTTCTAAGGTAGTTTGCTATGAATAGTCACAACACTATATCACATTCAGTAGAAATTTTAAATAAATGAAATTCTAGGTTGTGAAGAATCTTCTATTTGTAAAAATATAAATTATTTTTTTTAGTTATAATCTGCACTACCCACCAATGTTGTTGTTAGACAAAAGGATTTTTACAGTGTTATCATCTTCATAAAGCTCATTCCCGACTTAAGGGAGTGGTGAGAGCTGCTGTGTGAAAGTCACAGTTTGTTCTTCCTGTGGAATAATGGAGATGCAGAGAAACCCAGGTTTCAATTATCTGGAAGGGGTGAAGGCTGGAGATAGGAACAGATTCGTGTGGGTGCCATGGTGATTGACCAGACCACTGCTTCAGAGTCTAAGCACATCAGCTGCCAAAAGATTTGGCTTCTGAGTCCTTCCTGAGTTACTAACTGCTTCCTTCTGAAAAGAGTTCCTTCACTTAAGGCTGTACTTGTCTTTGGGGTGACTCAACTGGGGGTACAAAATTTTTTCCCTTTCCTTCAAAGTAAAATAACTCTGAAGAGATGTCCTGGTTCAAGAAATATTGCAGATCCAGTGAGATATTTATTGGAACTGAATTGCAGTTTAGTTATTCTCTTTGCTTTGTCTTTCCTCTTCTTCAGAAAGCACTACCCAGTATATTTCCTTCAAAATAGTCTCCATCTTAGAGTTTACCAGGATCCTAAGTTAGCCAAGGAGGAAGAAAGAGAACAATGCATGCCAGAGTAGCCAAGGAAAAGGTTTGGTTTAGAAAGACTTCTCAGTTTGATTTTGGACCTAAATCATTTGCTTTTGACTCTAATCCTATTCCTACTTACCGAACAAAACCGTTATTAAATAATACTCTTTGGGTGAATATTTTTATCTTGTAAAGTGTTAATAGTTGCTGATTCTAGTAATATCTAGGAAAAAAACCTCGGTTTCCAAAAATTGATAGTCATATAGAGTTGTATACATTTCACAATCCAGCCTATTATTGCCAGATATAAGCCTTAGAATATAGCCCACAGTTTGGCTGAAGTATGTAGAAAAATAATCCCTTAACTACATTGAGAAAGATGTTCAATCATTCCTTCATTAATATGATTGACTGACTACCAGGAGAAACAAAATCAGGAAGCACTTAGCCTGTGAGAGTTTATAATCTAGAAAGAGATACAAGATGTATGCACAGATAATACAAGACAAAGATTGGCAAATGTTATGAAACACTCAAATAAATAACAATGGAGTCAAAAAACAATGATCACTTTTGCTCAGACTATCAGAGGAGGTTGTCTGGTTTCATAACAGTGGTAGCAGAGAAGGTTGAAGAGAGAGAGATGTCTACTTGTCTGACTGCAGGGGTGAAAGTTCTCATATTAGTTGGCAAGAATATGAGAGGAGACAGAGCTGCTGTGGACAGACAGATGATTGGTCACTACATTTGTCATGGGAGCTGATATCAAAGTTGGCATTTAGAGTTGAAACAGCAGAAAGTGCACTGTCACCCTGCCATTGGGAGACCCAATAGGACAACTACTAGACACCCAAACAAAATCAATTTCTGAATTTGATGTCTCTTTCTTTTCACAGTTTTCGTAGAAGACTGTGTCCCAGGGACCAACAAAATTGTGCCTAGTCAGTAGTGGTAAGAGGAACAATGGCTGATGCAATTCTATAGCATGGCAGGGAACTTTGGAAAAGGAGGCGGTTTCTGGTGAAGACTTCTAAAATTTAGGCACTCATGTTCCTACGTCCCTACACTCGATCTGCTAACGGGTGTAGAAGGCCATTTGTTTATATCAGCATGGGTTAATGGGTTTTACAAGTGATCTTAGAACTGAGGTTTTTTGTTTTTTTTTTTTTTATCTCATAGTTCAATTTTTGTCCTCTACACATGACTCTCAAAATACATTGTTTTAAATTTTTATTTAAAAGTGAAATTATCATCAGTTACATGAAGTGTGTCCTATTAATGCTTGTCGTTGACAAGTGATAAATATACCTGTGTCAGATTACCATTGCCACATATATTCTGCATAATTAGAACATTATGGTCCATTAACAAACTCATTTTTTATATAATTGTTTACTAATTTATAACAGTTATTTAGCCATACATATACATGCCATACACTTATGCTCAAATTAAGATAAAATAACAGAACTGGAATTTATATTACTTTAATGGAAAAAACAATGTGATAATTAATAAAATATTTCAATAATTAGTATAAATCATTATGGACACATTAAAAATATCAGAACTGAATTAGAATATACCTATTCTATTCTCTTAAATGACTTCTAAGACAGTGACCCAGGAATCCATCCGAAACAAGAATGAAAGCAACCATTCCAAAACTACGAACAGTAGTAGTTTAATAGCTCACAGTAATGCCTCTTTGGAGCAAGGCAATTAAATATTGCATCCAATGAAAACTGCCATGAGAATTTAGATAGGTAAAGTGTAATTAACTAATTTAGATGTAATGAAAATGTTGCACTTAAATAGTAGAAGATTGTATAGAGACTTGATATACTATAGTGGTTTGTGGTCCATTTGAACTCCTAGATACAATTAAAAGACATTTCCTCTAAAAAGATCAAGGGATTTTTATCAGGGAAAATTGCTGCTGCTTGCCAGCTTTTTCCTAATGAACTTTAAAAATGCCCATATTGTACATGTGCCAATTGGCCCCATTTTGTCCTCAGGCAGGTGGTCGATGACATACTCATGTCACTGTTCTCTGAATGGTTACAGTGATTCAGTGGGAAGGAAGCACAATGTCCTTCTAATCAGGTTTCACATTAAAACCCTTGCAGTTAGTAAATATCCAACATTTCCAAATAAAAAATATTCAGGGTCTAGTTAGACAGTGATAGGTATGATATTAAATTAATACCATCCGTTATAATTTCAACTAACAGTCAATAAAATAAGCATATATATTTTTAGCTGTCCTTCAGGGTAAAAATTGTAAAACTATTACCTGTAAATGATTGCCTTTAAATTGATATTTAATGAAACCCATAATAAAAATGCATCTATTTATGCAGCTGCTATATTATAAAAAATACAAAAACTTGTATTATATTTATGGGGTTTTTATTGAGAATAATTTCACTTAAACTTTTACCTATTACCTGGTCAAAAATGTAGATATTTCAACTATCTCCTCATACTCCCCCCCTTCTACAGGGTTACTAAAACACGTCATACAGACTAAGTTTGGATGCATAATGTTGCCTGAATTTTAAGCTAATTTTTCCAAATCTTGACTATATATTGCAATCATACTAAAACATCCGGCCAGACTGTATTCTTCAGGAGACTGTTTGTCTGTTGGTAAAGTGAAGAAAAAGCCATGAGATCATATTTTTTAAAAAAATATATAGTTCTGCCTGTTTCTTAACTAACATAATTAATGGAATATGTATTGCTCAAAACATATGAAACATAAAAGAAAAAAAATAAAAATCAACATATTATTGTTTCATCCACAAACACACAATTTTTTGTTTTTATTTTAAACGGTATTTTATTTATTGCCCATCTAGTAACTCTCCATTATACTACATTTGTGGAAGAAACCATATAACCTCAGACTATCACCTATGCCTATACATGATAAAACTCTTCAAGAAAAACACTAACTATTCCTAACTACTTTTGTTTTAAATCTGAAATATTCCTTTTGTTGGTGTTGCTGTTAATGTGCTTATTGTCTATCTTTTACCTTTGGATGTTAAACATTGAAATAAGAGACAGTGGGTTATATACTGCTGTTTGTTTCAGTGTTTAACAGTGCCTGGAATGTAATATCTGGCATTCAGTAAACATTAATTAAATAAAAAAGTGTTTACCTTATCATCCAAAATTATATTTTAGTTAGAGATTAAATGATCAATTCATTTTTATTGTTAATGATATTTTTAGTTTCATTTTCTCTTGAAATTTTTAATACAGTAATTATGATGAATAAAATCAGTTTTAATACATTAATAGGAACATATCAATTTGAACAACCATACAATTAAAGTTGTATTATTTTGCTAAAAGATTACTAACAGAAATAATAAAATATTAATCAACATTTTAAATTTGGAATAAATTCAGATTCAAAAATAGTTTTCACAGGATTTTTAAAAAACTTATTTTTTCATGAAAAATATTTAAAACTGTACAAGATCTGACAATTCATTTTGCAAACTTGTTGCAATAATGTTGCTAAACTTTTCTGATATCAGAGGGATTATTCAATATGAATCTGTACCCACTGGACAAACAGTTAACTAAGTTTACTATTTGAAAGTGCTGTAAAGGCTGTATGAAACAGTTAGACGACCCGAACTTTTCGCCAACAATTCATGGCTCTTGCATCATGACAATGAACCAGCTCACACAGCACTGTCTGTGAGGGAGTTTTTAACATGTAAACAAATAACTGTATTGGAATACCCTCCCTACTCACTTATTTTTTTTTAATCCAAAAGTAAAGGAAATATTAAGAGGAAGACATTTTGAGGATATTCCGGACATCAAGGGTAATATGACAGCTCTGATGACCATCCCAGAAAAAGAGTTCCAAAATTGCTTTGAAGGGTGGATTAGGCACTGGCATCAGTGCATAGCTTCCCAAGGGGAGTACTTCAAAGGTTACCATAGTGATATTCAATAATGAGGTATGTAGTACTTTTTCCTAGGATGAATTCGTAAACTTAATCAATCGTCAAACCTCACATATCTATTAGTCAGAATTTTTGTGAGTTTTTGTGAATTTTTGTGAAATACAAATCTTTCAGAGAAAGAGAATGTGCTTTTATCTGAAAGAACTGAGTATTAATAGATGACTGAGTTAACAGACTTCTTATCTACAATATTGAAAGGTAAGAGAGCATATACAAATATTTCCAAAAGCCTGAGGAATATAAACTACGACCTTAGATTTTTTTACCTGACTATATTTATGAGAGAAAAGACAATTTTTGGACTGGTAAAGTTTTCATAAAATGTTACCTATAATGTTTCATAAAAATATAAAAGTATTTACCCATTGAGGTACTTAACTGAAATGAAAAAAAATTGATTTTGTGCTAAACAAATGTTAATTTAATTGTACACCCAAACCACTGCATTTGTGTATTTTCTAAACACAAAACACTGTATCAATGTAATAGTAAAGTGACTAAGAAGTAAAAGTTAAATCACACTCTTTGGGATTACTGAATGCTCAGAAATTCATAAGCAACAGAACCTGAAGGACTGTAGGACCAACATTTACCTCTCTTTTCCAAAAATAATTATGTAGCATATAAATTCTAAGTGCTATGATCTGGCAATGCCAAAAATATTGACAAGCACATTGGTGCTTCCAAAAGAACACTTCTCGTCATTGTACTTTTTAAACCTTGAAACTTACAGCTGGAAAATTAAAGAGAAAGAATCCTTCAAATTTACTATTTCTGGGATAAGCATATCCCCACTAACTTATATATGTGTCACATATTCTGCAGTTAAATATAAAGCCATCATTTTGCTCTGGCTAATTCTACTTCCAACCCTTTGTTACTACATAAATTTCAGTGAGATTTGTTACATAAAATGTGCTGCATGTGATGGAATTTTATTTATTCAGTAATCTATATCCACTAGGCAATTTCGCCTTCTTTCTATGTAGTCAAAAAGCAAAGGGGAGGGGGAGTTTCTTTCAAAATAAATTAATGCAGCAATTATAACTACCTACTCACGAGACTCAAAATATGTGCTATGACCATGTTTTGTTTTTGAGATGGTTGAGTAAAGAACTATCATATCCAGGAGGCTTTTATGAGCCAAACATTACTAGAAGCTTTGAACATTTAATATAAATAAACAAGTATATAACATATATTCCTTTTTTGGTTTCAAATATGACCAAGTAAGCTTAACCTAAATCCTAAAATAAGCATTTAATCATTTACATTAAACATAGCCAAACTATGTATTCTATAAACATAAAGTACACATAAGGCTTCTATAAAATTGCAAAAACAAAAAGTAGCTAGTTTAAAGAAATATTTTGGAAAATTCATGTGTTTGTGAAAATCACTAGGAATAATTAATTCTGTTTTCAAAGTATATAGAAGAATTTAGAAGTGCTGTGATGAGCCTAACAGTTTCAATTTAAATAACTTTTGTAAGGGTACGATACATCTGTGTCAGATCTTAACACATTGTCAGCTTCCAATTTTTTCTACCATATTGTCCTGCATATAGTAAGTTTTCAATAAATATGTGTGTATACTTAATTAAAAAATATAAAGCTATTCATTTATAATGGACAACAGGTATAGAATGCTAGGTTTCTCTGTACCATTACTTTGTTTGGGTAACGTATCAAGTAGTTACTCTGATCTCTTCTTACAAGTATAAAGGATTGACATAAAAAAAATGTAACTCTTTGTAACGTGTATCATTCAGGCATATATTTATCTCTTAAGTACCCATCACTTGCAAATGCTACATTTAAATTATTCATATCTATAAACATTCAGAACCTGGAGCTCTAGTACATCGTTAAGAAAATAAATGTCTCCTCTTTGAATTTTTAATATAACTTTAAGATTAAATTATTTTACATGTGTTGAAAGAAATAGTTCTCATTTAGCAGACATAATTAACATGAGTTTTGAAGTTCAAAAAAGCACTCAAGGTTTTTTTGGAATAAAATAATCATTTATATTTGTTGTATTTTTTCTAAAAGCAATAGACTTTCTGTGGAAAGTGGATTTCATAAAGTTTGTAGATTATTAAAAACCTGCTGAGTTGATCACTTTGAAAGTGATCATGAAGCAATCATCTTAAATGTAAATGCAGCAAGGGTTGGTAATATCCAAGGATGACACTTTAATAAAAATGATGTAATTTGCATCATAAACTAATGTAAAATGTACATTTGTATGTTCAATATTTTACTGTTACATATTCTAAACATCTATATTCCTACATATTAAAAATTAAAAAAAAGAACTTTTTAATCCAAGATTACATTTTAAGAAGAACAGCCAAGGAAGGAATAATGAAAATGTCAGATTTTGGATTTTATGAAAATAATTAAAATTACAAAAGTGATATTTAATTGAGCCGATTTTACAGAGTAGCTTGGAAGATGGACAGAGATAGAATTCATGCAACATAATACAGTATTTTGAAACACGAACAGATGTGGGAATTGACAAAAAGAACTGGTATGGAAAAGATACCTATTAGTATGGATGAAGAATTGACAGGACTTGGTATTTCAAAAGTGAGAAATAAATTTAAAATTACTTTTCAGATTTTATATGCTAGAGACTGTGATAATGGTGATGCAAATTATTGACAGTGGGATATCAGTTAAATGGGAAGATCATGTTTTTGTTTTAGACATTAATTGGCAATGCGGTTTGAGTTAAAATTTCACAAAAAACAATGTTTGGTTTCTCTTGTTTTAGTATGGGGTATAAGGAAATTCATTTTTGAACTCTAAAAACCAGATATGGATAAATAACCATGTAGAAATGTAGAATACCAAATAAGAACTTAGATTTTTGAGTGACTGTAGAACGTATTTATGTGAGGTCTTTCATTTAACAGGAAGCTGGAAGGTCACAGAGTTTAAGTGATGCTTCTCACATCCACACAGAGAGATGTTTAGAGAACTAGGAATGTAATACAAAAATCTCATGTTCTTGAAATTCAGAACTGTTTCCCCACTACCATGCTGCCTTCCAATCAATATCAGTTAGTGTCTCTGTTTGTATTCGACTCAGTCTTATGTAAATTAGATTTTAGAAAGCATACAGCAATAGCTATGGATAATATTTTATATCTTATAGGTGCTTTGTGATTTATCATAAAGCACTAAATTAGGCATGTGGTATAGCTTGAAAAATAGACATCCAAACTCAGTTATCAAGTCCGAGAGTAAAGGATAAATGAAGCCTTAGCTATATAAATATATCTATTTTAATAATGTAAGAACAAAAACAATTCAATTTGATGAATATATTATTTTAATTAGAAACTGTTATATTAAATAGCCTGTTATCACTATTCAAGCAGTTATTTTTGTAACTTAAAGGCTATCAGTTTTTAGTATAATTATGAACTAGAGTATTTAGATTTAGAATATCATATTCTTCAAAAATTGGTATGACATAATTGCATAGCATGATGGGGCAAAAATATGTGCTTTGAATAGCTATTTTCTTCTTTACCAGGATGATCAGTGTACACCTATTAAAATCAATTCCAATTAAGATATTCTCTCTGGAAACTGTAGGCACACAGTAAAAATACACAACAGAAATATATTTCCCCCCAAGGAAGTTAAGACATCCGCAACATGTTCCATATTTCAGTATGGCACAAAAAGTAACAGTAGCAAAGTCACTGCCAATTTCCAGTATGCCCTGTTATCATTCACATTTCAATATAACAACAGGATTTTGTGTCTCCATTAATATACTTTAAAACTTTAGAAAGCTAGTTAAAAACAGAATCTGCTATCTCTGGAGCCAAACCATCTGGATTTGAGTCATGCCTCTGTCATTCTCAAATTCTGTGACCTTGGGGAAATTACGTTAGCTCTGTCTGTCTCCATTTCCTCATCTATTAGTAGAATTGATAATTTGATAATACTATTGCTATCCCAATGGGATTTCTGTGAGATTTAAGCAAATTAATACATGCTAAGTGCTTGGAATGGTACCAGGCACATAGCAAGTATTTTCTTAATATTAGCTATTATTATAATTTAAAATGTTGATTACATATTGATGCCAAGTTTTCATCTTGTTAGTGGTACAGAGAAAATGTGGAAGGAGAGTGTGATAGGTTTTAATGTAAGCAATTGAAAATATGTATAAGACCATTTCCAGAGTCACTCATGATTTTCCAAAAATGATCCAAGTTGGCCTTGACCAAAATAATAGTTTAAACTTTCTGAATATAAACAAAAAAAGGAAAAGAAGTAAGAATCACATCCTTTAACAATCAGTCCATCATTAACAAACCCATTAACAAGCAAGTATTAAGGCTTTGCTAATGTGCATAATGATCTGAATTTGTATTTTAACATGTGAAAATACTTAAGAAGTGATGGCCAGTTTTTTTCAGTCTCATAGAATATTATCTAGATTAATTGTATTATTTGAGTCTACTTTATATAGAATTATTTCTGCAACATAAGAGCATTATATAGAATAGGAAAATAAAAATTGAATTGAATGTCAAATGTCAAAACAAAATTTGCCATTTCCCTCAACCCCCCAAAAATTCTTTGTTATTGCCCAGAATTGAAATATAAATTGCAGGGTGGCAGGAACAATTATGGCATTTGATTTAAAGAAAACATATCACATAAACTAAATAAAGATAAAAATCTCACAGATTACAAAGAAACACGAGTATATGTAGACAGATATACTATTTTTTATTTGCCTCAGAATGACTTTGAGCATATGTGTGTGGTATTTACATAAGAAAGGCAGAATCATAAATAAAATGTGCAATGTGTATATCACTGAAAAATCAGTAAGTCAAAGCACACTGTTGAAATTCTAAATTGTGTTTAACAAATATCGTAGAAAAAATTATCAACAGCAAAAATAATATAGGTGATGACAAACTTTATGATTGAAAAGTAAACCACCTTGTATATTTGTGTCAATCCATAAATTAGATTCATGAAATTAATTATATTTCTATTCTTAATGTTAGCTTGTTATTTATTTACTTTTCATTCCTTTGATTCAGTACTAATATCAATTTAAAGCATATTTGTGAGTGATATATCATGTTGCAGATTAAAACAGGAATTTTCAATGTTCTAAATATATCAACTATATCAAATATATCTAAAGATTTCATGAAAGCTTAATTTAAATCCCAAGGAATTTTTATGGTGAAATTTTATATCTCTAATTTAAAGTTTACATTGAAATGCAGATCACTAAAAATAGCTATTAATAGCAATATCTTGAAAAAATATGAACAAAAGTAAGGGACTTACCCTATCACATACCAAGACTTATTTTAAAGCTGGTTTTATTTTAAAGTGCAATATTATTAGGCAATTTTTTTTCTTAATCACTTGATTACACATATGGTACCAAGGAATCAGATTTATAAAAGTAACAAGCAATTAAGGTAACACTGCAATCAACATGATATAATTGGATGAGATCAAATTTTAAGTTGTGAAAGTGATAGAAAAGGAAAACCTTAGAGAATGCTATTATATTGTCAGCCTAAATTAGAATAAATTTCAAAAAGATATGTCATGACCTCTAAAGGTTTTTTAGAATAAACACTCATTTTCCTCCAACATTTTATTCTGGACATTTTCAAGCATACAAAAAAGATGAAGAATTGTTCAGTAAAAGCTCATTATCTATCAAATAGAATCTATAATTAACAAATTAACATTTTCTATATCTGCTTTATCTCAGATGTATCCATCTATCTCTCTATCCAGTCAGGTATTTACCTATCAATTTATCTTATTTTTGATGCATTTCAAAATAAGTGCAGACATCAGCACATTTCACTCCTAAACACTTTAGCACACACATCGTTACCTAGGGTTCAATATTTTGTAATGGTTCTTTTACATATCTGTCTACTTTGAACCACTATCAAGATTATTCGTAGCATTCCACTAATTTTCCTCATGACCCCCTGCCCCCTCCTATCGATACTCACATCTACTCACAAAGGCAACTACTGTTGTGGATGTTTGTTATTTTGCATAGTTTTGTCTGTTCTAAAACTTCATAAAAATAGAACTATACAATATGTAAATAAAAAATACATAAAATTAAGTGCAATGATAGGCAGTAGGGCTGTGAGAAAGAATATAGGGCACAGAAGTAAATGTATATGTACAATGACACCTGATTTATGATGGAGAATAGGGGAAAAAAAAATTTTCTCAATAAATGACATCGCATAGTACGCAGAACACATTAAGGTGGAAGGAAGATCTAAATGTAAGAAAATAAATAATAAAATTTTGAGAAGAAAAATACTTTCAAGGAATCAATGCAGTAAAAAAAAGGTCTTATAAGACACAAAAGCGGTAGAATACAGGGAGAAAAAGATAAATTGAACTTATTAAAATGTGAAACATTTATTAATTAAAGACAGATTGAGAGTAGAAAAGAAAACCACAGAGTGGAAGATGCTATTTCTAACGTATATAACCAACACGATGCCTGTATTCAGCAAATATAAAGATCTTCACTAAATAAATATGAAAACAGAGACAACCCAACAAAAAGTAGGCACGATACTTTCACAACAGAGTACCCAAACGGCTAACAAACATAGTAATAAAAGGTAGTCCACACATTAGTTTCCTTTTGAGATTCCATTTACACATTTATTTAGGCCTATTAGATATAGTACCTCAGGTCTCTAAGGATCTGTATTTTTTGTTCAAACATTTTTTTCTCTCTGTCCTTCAGATTGTTTAATGTCTATTGATCTATAATCAACCTCACCAATTCTTTCTTTAGTCATCTCAATTTGCTATTAAGCACACCAGTTAATTTTTAAAATTTTATATATTGAATTTCTCAGGTTTACATTTTTCATTTGGTTGTTTTATAGAGTTTTCATTTCTCAGCTTAGGGTCCCTGTCTGTTCTTTTATAATAGTCATTTATCAATTTGAATCCTTGAATATATTTATAATAGCTGCTTTAAATCATTGTCTAGATAGACAGCTACCTCAGGATGAGATAAAATAATAGGTACTAAATATATACTGCAGCCTGAAACAAATACAAAATAGACACAATATATAAAACAACCATGTTCCAAACACTAGACAAGAGGGAATGAAGAACAGTTATGACTGACAGGCAGTAGATAAATAAAGTGATCCCGTCCAAAAAGAAGTCAGAGAAAAGGGAACAACAAATTGTTGGAAATTAGAAAACAAATGGAAACTTAAATTTAAACTCAACTACATTATCAACAATCACATTTAATGTACATGACATAAACATAATTAAGAGTCAGAGATTTTCAGATAAGGTTTTAAAAGAAAAACATCCAAATGTATGTTGCTACAGGAAAACTGTTTTAAAAAATAAAGCCGTAAATGTGATAAAAGTCAAAAAATGAAAAAGGTGTACTATGGTAATATCTAATGGAAAGAAGCTACAGAGGCTGTATTAATATCAGATGAGATAGATTTCAGGAAAAAACTAAAATTATCATGGATAAAGTGGTTACTTGCACATTGGATTTGATGGAATTTTACTGTTTCCGTTGGGGAGGAGATGTGGTAAGTTTGTACTGTGGCAGTGCAGCAAACCACAAAATTGTGAGAATTCCCATCCCGGCAAAGTATCCGGTTAGGTTAGCTTTTGTTACAAGAGGCATTTTATATGAAATTTGAAAGGAAACATGAATTAATAGGCATCCCACGCTCAGAATGTTCATTCAGGGCATTGGGTACTGCTGTGGCTCACACGTCACTAAACTATGGGTGTGAGCAGCAGCCATCCAGAGGCTTCTCCAGCTCCTGCCAAGTCTTCTTCAGCTTCTTCGATTGTTAGGCCTGCTGTGTGTACAGCTCCATGACAATGGATTCCAGCTGTGCCTACAGACCACAATGTCAAAGTTCATAGCTTGGAAGTAGTGAGAGGATGACACAGGATCCAGCTTGTCCTCAGAATCTCCAGTTCGGTCTTTGGATCCTAATTTTAGGTCCATCTTTCTTTCCCTGCTATTTGCCCTCCTGACTTTTGAAGCCCAGCATTCCATCCCAGAGTAATGGTTGTATAAAATAAGCTGTTTTATATACATGGTTAATTGCCTACAAAAGGAGGCAATAATTGTCCATGAAAAAAGGTGTTTCATCAGGAGAACCTAAGAATCCTAAAGGACTTTGCTTCTATAACAGAGTTTTGAAGTACATGAAGCATAAACTGGAAGAACTGTAGGAAGATGTAGAGAAATCTGTAGTGACAGTCAGAGATTTCAACAGCTCTGTCTCAAAAATTGATACAATAGGTAGATAGAGATTTGGTAAATACATAAGACTAAGCAACACTACCAACCAACTTGATTGAATGAAATTTGTAGAATACTCCACATACATCATGCACATAAATATATACATTGTTCTACTCCACACTGAATGATTGCTAAGATAGACCACGTACTGGTCAATGAAGCTGGTGTCAATAATTTTAAAGACTAAAGTCATGCAAAGTATGTTCTCTGACCACAATGAGCTTAAATGAGAAATCAGTAACAGAAAGATGCAAGATTCCGAAATATTTGGAAATTAAACAACACACTTCTAAATAACCTATGTGTATTAGCTTGCTAGGTTTGCCATAATATAATACCAAAAACTGTATAACCTAAAAAACAATATATATATATATATATATACATATATATATATATATATGTATATATATACATATATATGTGTATATATACATATATATATATATATATATATATATATATATATATATATATATATATATATATATATTAGTTTTGTATGCTAGAAATCCAAGATCAAGGTTTTGGCAAATTTGGTGCCTTCTGAGGACTGACTGTCTCCATGGCTTGCAGATGGCCATCTAGTCACTGTGTCCTCACATAGCCTTTACTTTGCACGCACATATCCCTGTTGTATCTTTGTGTGTACACATTTTCTTCTTGTAAGGACACCTTCAAGATTGCAATAGGGCCAACACATCTGAGCTCATTTAATGGTAAAGGCTCTTTAAAATCTCTGTCATAAAATGTAGTCACCACATTCTTAGTTATTGGGGGTTAGGATTTCAACATATAAAGTGAGGGAGGCTGGATACAATTCAACCCATGAATATTATGCATCTAAGAAGAAATCTAAAAAGACAATTAGCAGTACATTGAACTGAATGAAAATGAAAATGAAACATACCAAAATTCAGTGCTTAGTGGGGATTTATAGCGCTGAATGCCTTTATTAGAAAAGAAGAAAGGTTTAAACCAACAACCTCAGTTTCCACTTTAGAAAGTAAAGAAGAGCAAAAGAAACCCAAATTCACCAAAAAAATAATAATTAATATTAAGAAACAGAATGACAATCAATAAGACAGACAACAAATAATGAAGAAAACCAATTTGGAAAATAAAGCCTATAAATGAGATAAAAATCCATAAACATCTAGCTAGACATAAAAAGGAAAAAAAAGAATATACAAATTGCCTATGCCAGAAATAAGAGAGGTGCCATTAGTATAGATTCTACAGATACAAAAAGAGAAGAAAAATTATGTACAATTTTATAAATTTTATAAATTCATCAACTTACATGAAATAGTAATATTACTTGAAAAATATGAACTACCAAATCTCACTCGAGAGATTTGAGTGAGGCAATAGATAATATAAAAAGGCCATTATTTATTAAAGAAATTAAACTTATAATTAAAAACCTTGGTATAGAAGAAAGAAATGCAGGTGCTGATGGCCTCACTTGTTGAAGTATTTAATAATGAAATAATACAAATACTATACACACACTTCATAAATTGAAGTAGAGGGCACATTTCTCTTATTTTCTGTTGCCAGCAATACTATGATATCTAAGACAAAAATTTAAAAAAAAACTACATTCTAAAATATTTCAAGATCACAGATGCAATATTATTTTTTAAAATAGCAAATAAAATCCAAAAAAAGGAGAGAAAATTACAAACAGTGAATTCTCATTTTTCATGGATTTTTGTATCTACTTATTTGTCTATTGCTCAAATTTATTTATAACCCACAAATCAATATTCATGGCATTTTCACAGTAATTTTCAGAAATGCACAGTTAGCAAACAATTGAGTCACCTGACACATTCCATCTAAGATTAAATTAGGAGATGCTTTGCCTTCTTGTTTTAGTTCTCATGCTGTAAACAAATGTCCTCTTGTTTTGTCTATTTAGTGCCACATTTTTAACATTTTTTGTTGATGATTTTACTGTTTAAAATGACCCTAAAGTATAGGACTGAAGTGCTTTCCTGAGTTCTTAACTACAAAAAGTTTGTGATGGAAACTATACATGTGTTAGATGAGTTTCATCAAGGTACAAGTTGGGCATGTGTTCAATGTTACTAGATCAACAATATGTATTAATTAGGGAGTCTTTAAATAGAAACACACATAAAACAATGTTATATACTGCTCAGTTAATGAATATGTTGTGGCCAGAGACTCACAGGAAATTATAATACCTCTGCAATTTCCCCGGAAACAATGATTCAGTATCTGCTTATTCAGTGTTCACGTTGACTTTATAGAAAATAACTACCAAAATCAACTGTACATTTTTGCTAAATAGGTATTATCCCATAAAGGCAAGGTTGGTTTATCACTTAAAAATAACTTCCTATAATTCACCACATTATCAGACTATAAAAGAACTTCTACGTATATGATCATCTTTGTATGTACAGTTGATCCTATGCCCATTCCTGATAAATAAATAAACAAACAAATAAATGAAACAAAAAGCTCTTAGCAAATTTGGAATAGAAGTAAATTTCCTCAGGCTATGAAAATCAATGTTTAACATTATACTTTAAAATGAAAGCTAGATATTTTCTACCTAAAAAAAAACAACAAGGCATAGGTATCTGTTGATAGGTCTTTTCTGTATTATACTGGAGGATCTAACTATTGCAATAAAGAAAAAAAAAATCAACAACAGGAAAAAAAACAACACTGTTTTGATTAGAAAGAAATAAGTAAAACTATATTTACAGATTAAAAATCCAAAGGTACTGACAAAAAAATCCACAAGAACTAAAGAAGTTAGCAAATTTATAAAGTTTATCAATATATAAGCATAAGTTGTATGTTTATGTACTAGCTGTAAACACATTAAAGGATGAGATTTAAAAGCAGCTAATAATTTATATTAGCATTAAAAATATATAATATTTAGGAAATAATCTGAAAAAGTTGTCTAAGATCTGTGAACTGAAAACTACAGAAAAGTCTGAAGAAACATTAAAGACCTAAATAAGTAAAGAGACATACCATGATAAAGGATCAGAAGGATCAATATTCTGTCAATTCTCCAAAATATGATCTGTAAATTTAGTTCAGTCATAAAGTTCTACCTGACTTTTTTCTTTTTTCTTATTTTTTAGAAACTAATACGCTGATCCTAAAATGACACAAATATTCAAATATTTAGAACAGGTGACTCATATTTCCAAATGAAAAACAAATGCTGTTGACTTGTATTACCTTTTTTTTTTCTCTCATTATAAAGCAGTGCAAGTTTATTGTAAAATATTTGAAAACTATAAACAAGAATAAGTACATATCTATGTATTTACTAAATAAAGGTCTTCTTTTTTTTTTTTTTTTTACCTTTTTGTTTTCCTAAAGCTACAGTAATAAATGTAGTGTGGTATTGGTATCAAAATAGACAAACAGATCAAGGATTCACAACTGAGGTAAAATATTTACAAATCATATATATAATAAACAACTTGTATGTAGAATATATGCAGAACATGTCAAAACTTAACAAAAATATAAAAATTTAGTAACAGAAAAACAAACATGGATTTTAAGAAATGGGCAAATGATTTGAATGTAAAGTAAATGGGGTCTATGCATATGGTTAAATACTATTCAGCGTGAAATAACATGGAAATTCTGCCATTTGTGACATGGATGGATCTGGAAGACATTATGCTAGATGAAATAAGACAGACACAGAAAGAAACATACTACATGTCCTTACTTATATGTGGATCCTAAAATAGTCAAATTCATAAAAGTAGAGAGGAGAATGGGGGGTTTACCAGCAGCTGGGGGAAGGAGAAAATGGGGACATGATGACTAAAAGATAAAAACATTCAGTTATGGAAAATAATGTTTTGGAGATACAGAATAGTGCTTATGGCTAATGATACTGTATTGTATATTAAAAATGTTTGTTGAAGTTATATTTTATATTAATAAAATATTTTATACAATAAAATAATAATAGTAACAATAATAATGGGAGGCAACTTTGGAAGGTGATGAATATGTTTACAGCTTTGATGGTGGTGATGTTTTCATAGTGTATACTTATCCCCAAACTCATTGATTTGTATACATAAATACGTGCAGCTTTTTACTTCAATGAACTAGGTAAAAGTCATACTTCAATAAGCTAGTTTAAAAATGCTATAAATATGGCAAATAAACACATGTAAACATGCTCAATATTATTAATCATTAGAACTATGAAATAAAACTGCAATTAGCTATTACTACATGTATACTAGAAGGGCTGAAATTAAAGAGTGAGTATACCAAGGATGGGTGAGGTTGTAGAGCAACCAGAGGCCCATACACTGCTAGTTAGAATTAAAATGCTACACACTTTTTGAAAAACAATTGGGCAGGTTCTTGTAGCGTCTGCATGAGGAGGGTTGTGGGGAGCGAGGACGGCATCGCAGGGTTAAGAAATACTATAGTCGAGAATAGTGTGCAAGAGGGGTCAAGGGACTTCAGCCTCAAGGACTGAGCCATGAATCCGGCCTATGCATAGCTTTTATTAGTTAGGTGAGGAAGTAAGGAGATAAAGCTTGTCAATTTCAAGATCTGTGAATCCCATACATTATAATTAGAAACTGATTCAAGTTAATCACCCTTGCCTGCAGGCAGCAGAACCCAAAGTCTCAGGATGTATGTACTTCCCCAAGGGACAAAACCTTTATGCCTATGAATAGATGGAGAGCACATCATTGAATCTCTTCCCCTGCAGGTTGTGGGAAGGAATGCAGCCACAGAGGTAGAGGCTCTCCTTAGCCGGGGGAAGGTGGGGGGCTGTGCCCACCTCTATCAATCCTGTGGGTTCTCCTGTTGGTCCCCACTCTGCTGTGCCTGGCTTGAGTTGTTCTCCTCCACACCCCTGTGGGGAATCTTACTAATCACTGGCTAACCAGCCATCTTTCTGGGGCCAAACAGGGAGACATAAGATGCAAGCAAAAAGGTGAAGCAAAGTCCCTGAAAGGATCTGTCTCACAAACTCTCTTTAGGGGCAGGTATGAGGAGACCGATGGGTAGGCTGCTGCGTGGCAGCAGGTTCTTATTTAAAATACCACATGACTCAAAAATTCCATGTCCAGATGCTTATCCATGAGAAATAAAAGTATAGGCTTATATAATAATTTGTACATAAATGTTCATAGAAGTTTATTTGCAATTGACTAAAACCTGGAAGCAACCCAAATGTCCATCAGTGGTTAATGGATACATATATTTTGATATATGAATACAATAGAATATTTGTCATTAATAAATACAAATTAATTTGGCACAGATACCAAGATGAATGTATCTCAAAATAATTATGATGAGTGAAAAAGCTAGACCAAAAAAGAGCTCATGCACTATGATCTCATTTTCATTAAATTCTAGACTATGTACCCCTATGTCTAGTAATAAAAAGCATTGGTTGTTGCCTGGAGATGGAAATTTGAGAGAAGCAAGAGGGAGCAAGTGCAAATGTGTATTAGAATATGTCAAAACTTATAAAGTTGTGTGCCTTACTATATGCAATTTCTTAATGTCAATTTTACTCCCATGAAGCTATAACAAGTATTTTGTTGAGGCATAGAAATTATATACAAAAATTACTGAGTATGATTTGATTTATTTGAAGGAAGTTCTATAGTACGCAAACCAATAGCTGCCTCGTATGGGAGGGTGTCGAGGTGGAAATTATTGGGAAGGTGCATGAGGGAACTTTCTGGAGTGATTGCACTCTTCTATATCTATATAGTATTTTGACTTACAACTGGATTTGTCAAAACTCATCCACTGATAAATTTAAGATTTGTGGGTTTTATTTATTTTCACTTTTCTTTCCAAAAAGAATGTAAAGAAATAGCAAACTCTAGTTTATGACAGGCATCCTGAAGTGTTTACTGGTTTTATGATGATGTCTGTAACTTACTTTGAGTCACATTAAAATTTCAAGATCAGTTGATGGATGCCTAGATGGACTCATTGATGGATAAAATGGTTTGGAAAAAAACCTGTAAAATATTAATTGTAGACTCTATATGGTGACTATGTAGGAGTTAATTGCACAGTTATTTCCAATTTTCTGAATGTTTGAAAATTTTATTTAAAATGTTCTTAAAAACCTCATACAGAAATGAGACTATATACTTACCAGAACATCTAAAATTAAAATACAATCTGTGGGACACTTTGAATTCTCGTAGACTCCTTGTGAGAACATAAGTTGATATTACAACATTGGAAGACTCTCACACTTTCTAACAAAATTGAACATATGCAATATGCTATAGATATAGAAATTTCACCTTTAGGTGAACAAACAGAAATTCAGAAAATTAGTTATCAGATTGTACATGGCAGCCTTATTCACAGCAGCCCCAAACTTGAAACAACTTAAATTTCTACAGAATGAATATAAATGTTGTAGTCTCTTAACACACTGCTATACACCAGTGTAATGAGATGGATTATAGCTATACAAAACCAAGATGAATCAGATGAACATTATGTTGACTAAAAAGAGCCAGATATAAAAGGTTAAGCAAGTGTATGATTCCATTTATATGAAGTTCCAAAATGACAAAACTAATCTATACCTTAAAAACTCAGTAATGATTACTTTTGGGGAGGAGGGAAGGTATAAAATTTGGACAAACCATGAAGTATGCTAGCGGAGCAATTTTTTATTTCCATATTGGCAGTGATTATATATTTGTGTTCGTTTTATGGTAATTCCTTGAGCTGAATTAATTTTATGTATGTATATGGGTCATATTTCAATAAATGGTATTAAACAATATTTGGGGTTTTATCCAATAAATAAACAGACACATATACCTCTAAGCTCAGCATTACATAAGTATATTTTACATTTTACCTGACTATGTCTGATAGAACAGGAGTACGCAAAATTGTTTCCTTAATATTTGTCAACACTATGGACATATAGGTGAATTAGGACGATTTAATAATAAAACAAACAAAAACAGGTCTACTTTTTCTCAAAAATTGTAAGATTGACTGAATGTAATGGAAAAGGAGAAAGGAAGTCAGCAGTGTTCTCAGAGTAACAAGTGGTCAACAGCAATGAAAAGATAAATGCAGATAAATGGTAAAGACTTGACCAAAACCAATCTGAGAAGGCTCTGTGATAACAACACATTGGAACCTACATGATTAGACCAATAACTCAGATAGAATGGAGGAATGAGTTGGAGGAATGGCAATCACACAAATAGTGGGGTTGTCAGGGGGAACAATGCGATGAATTTTGCCACAAAAATCTTATAGGAATTTAATAATATTTGCTGAAAAGATTTGAGACTGATAGAAATTGCATCAATGTGTGTGTATTCTGTGAACTCACATCAAGTGTTAATGGCAATGACAATAATAATATCTATATGCCATTTGTTTCTCAAGGTTGTCCTGAATGGTAGATCCTATTACTTCCATATTTTAGATGTGGAAACTAAGGCTTAGAAAGTATATGTAACATTCCTACAGTGAAGAAGCCACCATTTTTACATGGGTCTAGCTGATGCCAATGACTGTGCTGTGTGATTTCACTTATTTTTATATTCTATGAAAATCTGAAAACAAAGTATATATATATATTTTTTTTTTTTCTGTTTTTGTTTCATAGAATTTAGTCTAGCTGTTGAAATTGTGAAAATAAACTATAAAAAATAAACTGTGAAAAATAGATTCAAGAATTTACTCTCTTTCAAACAGCTTGCATGAGAGAGGAAGGATAAGAAGCTCTTTTTCGTTTCACCACCTCATAAAAACACACACAAATCAGTAGAAAAGAAATTGGTACAAGAAAAAATCATGGCATTTAAGCTGCCTCCCTGAGGCTTAATATATTATATTTACATCAAGTTTTTCTACTTTTCTGAGCATTTTCTATCTTTAGGCCTGACTCCCATATTTTAAGGTATTATTTGGAAACTCAATGCTTTTATTCTGTTTTATGAATGGCAGGCAGTAGTAACATTAATGGTTCATTACTGCCATCTTGTGAGTGCTCGAATTTCTACTATTTCTTTGAAAGAGCTTTTGCCAAATGGGATAAGCTGATGGATTGTACAAATCTGCAAATTACCTTTGATGATATCATACGATTGCAATTAAATAGTGCTTTGCAACCAGTAGTCATGCTTAATTACAAAGAGCTTTAAATAATTTCAATATGAATTTCACGTGGAATCACTCTTAGCTACTTAACTATATAATTTTAGTTATTTGTATATATACATACATAAAATATAAATTAGTCTAAATTAATACACATTAGATAAGACTTTTAAATGCATCATCTATTTTTTTAAGCTTTAAAAAAAGAGAACAAAATAATCCTGTTTTCTAATTGTCTCTTTATCTTTTCTAGTTGGCTACAATGAACAAATTTTGGTCAATGGTGATATAAAACTATTTATTGTTAGAAATTGTGTTTTAAGTACTGTAAAGAGTGGGATTCCATTGGAACCGGAATTGTTCATTTTATTTGGAGGTGATTTAAGAAAAATTTTCAAGGGATAGCTGTTAAGAAACAATAACACAGCAGTCTTTCTTCTCCCCCCACCCCGAAAGCTGTATTTTCTCTTGGAGTATTTGAACTGAATTGAATTAATAACATGTATCCTTTCAGATCTCTGAAATGTCTAATGATTCTTATTTTAATATATTCTCAATTTGAACAGAAGACATATCTTCTACATTCTTATTAATGCTTCACAGAGAATAGCATGCTTTATTTAAGAAAAATGTGTTAAGATATGTAGAATAATCTTTCCTTAGCATAGATAACACCAAATGAATAAAATGTGTGCAATTATATTATATACTGGCATTTTGACAAGAAAATCCAGAAAATTCAGAAATCTGAATTTTCACTTTATCAATACTTGGTCAAAAATCCTGACTGAATGATTAGAATCTTTGGATGCTTGCCCATCATTGCGATCATGGTGTCAACTTACACTAAGAAATCCTCAGTTATGTATTAATAACTTTACAAATTATTTTCCTGTATTGAAAATCAAATATACATACACATTAGTTCTTACCCATATTCTGTTTGTCTCAAATATTTAAGTGTCATTTTAAAACAGACCTCAATACATACAAAAAGGAAATTGGTGTCTTTAGAACATAAATCAAATTTAGTATGTGGTTTAACCTAAATAAAAATGTTGATCTTTAGAATAGAGAAATGACTAACAAATACTAAAATACTAAATCAAGTACATCTACAAATTTAGGCAAGATGGAGAGAGATTGTTTAGGCTTGCAGGAAGGAAGAAAGAGAAAGAAAAAAAGTAAAGTTGAAAAAAAGAAATGAGGAAAGAAGGAAGAGGGAGGAGAGAGAAAGAAAGAAAAAATAGGAAGCCTTTTAAACCTTTAACAGAGAGAAACGCATTTGCTTTTTGCAATTTACCTTTAGAATCCATTTAATTTTCAAAAACTACATCTAAGTCACATTTTTACTTCATAAAGGCAATGACATTTTTTTCAGCACAACATTTAGAGGAGTCAGAATGAAAAAGTGCTTTTCCAGGGCAGATTACTGTAAATCAGCTTTGAATCAAATGACTTTCGAGTGAAAAGCAAAGCCAATGATGACTATTTTAAATAAACGACTTAGTACAAGAGTGAACATAAGCCTTAAACTGTTACTACCATTGGAAAAGTTAAGAAAATTAAATGCTATATAATTTCCTGTATGAAAGAGTGCAACAACAGCAAAGAATGAAATAAAAGTGGCTATCAATGATATGCCTAAGTGCAAAATTACCAGAATGTATCTTTTTTTTTCCCCTCTATGCAGGTTGTTTTCTTTTTCTGTTAAATCAGCTAAAATTTCCTTCAATTTTTCCTTTTGTTAGGTCATGAAAAATAATGAATGTAGATTTCTGGTTCTCTTATTAAATTGTCTTGTATTGCAGAACTCCTGGAAAGATGTAAATGAATACATCATTTTAAAGATAGTTACAAATCCTTTTTTACATTCACATAGAAATATACAAAATTGTTAACTTATAACCAGTAATATAACACACACAAAAAAAAGAAAAAAAAAACTGGAATACCTCTAAACACCTAGTAAATAAACAACACTGGAAAAAAACATGTCACTACGTATAACTAGGGCTAAATAAAATTTAATTAGGGAGGACAACTTTACTTTGGGATATTTTCAATTCTATATCAACTATTTCCATTATATTTCAAATAAATCCCTTCTTAGTTAACATCAGCTAAAATTGAGTTTTGTCAATTTTAAATTTAGAAATCCTGATTATGACATACTTCTACATATAAAGTGAATATTTCTTTTACATATTTTTCTATAATACTATTATATTTTTCTACAATACTATTATCATTAAAGATTATTTGTGAGACAGCCAATTAACCAAATAGCTTTCTTGGTAGATTTGAGCTCACCTAAGCACTACTCTCCTGCTGGTTTATTTTCACAAATTTAAACAATTTCCAAGGAATCATATTTACCTGTTGAAATGACTCCATGTAAATAGCCACTTTTTCTAGCTATTATATTCACTTCTCAATATATGAAAATCTCCCAATTTGGTGATTTGACCTGTAAAATTACACTGAGGGATTAGGAAAATAATTGGAAGGGATGATTTATGTAAGATGGAGTTTTAGTTTCATTAGAGCTTTTGAAACTATCTGAAAATATTTGAATTAGGCAAAAATCCTTCTTATAGTAAATTACAGAATCTATTACTGTTCCTATGATTGAGCAGGCCAGAGTTTTATCTATGCTCTGCCTGATAAGTTTCTCGAATGAAATTTTATCTTATTTTTGCAAAAGGCCTGAAATTACTTGTAATATGTGAGACTCATCAGTTTCTATTTATAACTCTCTAATATTTAAGCCTGCAATGGGCATCAGTGCACTGAATACCCTACAGAGATTCACAATCTCATTTACATGTTGACCCAGCCTGGGCTGGCATTTGTGATAATGATCCAAAGACCTTTATATTCTTTACAAGACTCCCTAATAAAACACTGGCATTTGTTTGTTTGGAAGGCTGCACTTTATGGTGTTTTAAATATTGCTGTACATTACTGCTTTTTAAATAGCATGAGAGCATATTTGCTAAACATGCTATGGTTCTTCTTTAAAAAACTGAAAGAAAAATACAAAACGGTGATTATCCTTGTTACTCAAACATTGTAGACATGGATCTGTAATATAATTTACTACCTCCATTACTGGAAATTATTTTGCAAATCATTTACAGCCACTGTAATTATTTCAATTTTGTCCAAAACAGGTAATATATTACTTGTGCCATTTTATATTTTGTGTACTGTGGGGAACTATCACAGTGGTCACAAATTGCTTAAAATAGTAATAAATAAAAGTAGTTCTTTATGAATGATGTACCCTGACTTCTGAAAGATTTTCTATAATGTAATTTCTGTACTAATTAGATAGATCAATAAAGATGTTAGGCTTGCTTTTTTTGGATACAATTATTACAGTAGTAATACAAAGATAGGGAAAATAGCAAAATTATGTTTCCAATATAGGCAAATTAAGTGTTTAAATATAAGTCTTAGTGAGGGCATCAATATAGTATTACTGCTGAAATCTCACCAAAGAAATAGAAAACAGACAGAATAGTTGGACCATCTAAATCACATAACTAACATTTTTTTAAAAATTTTTTTATCGATAGCACTTCATTTAGATTTCTATATTTAGGAAGCAAAATCCTCATTAAAAGAAAAGATAGATTACAAGGTAGCAGTGATAGTACTGTAAAGAGTTATGGAATATTGAGACTCTCTATGTCCAACCCAAAATCAATAATTCACAACAAAGGATTCTGGAGACATCAAATGCTACCAGAATTCTCTGCTCAGCTCTTTTGGTCAACAGCTTTACAGAGTTGCCACACGTACTGCAAAGCATGTAGTTCTGGAATCATAGTGGTGTTTTATATACAACTTAGAATAACAAACAACATAACTATAACATGTGTTATTAGAAACTTCAAGTTCCATTTCTATCTAACCACTGAAAGTTCCTAGCTAAATTCTGTAATCCTTGAATGCACCATTTCCTTGTGAAATGGCACTGTTATTAGGAGTTCAGAAATTAAGGTTCTAATGGATTTTTAATGAAGTGAAACATCTACCATTATTATATGATCATTTTTCCTCTGCCGACATTCTTTATCTTGAAGTCTGTTTTTATTTATTGTCAATACCGCCACTGAAGTTTTCTCATGATTAGTGTTTGCATGGTACATTTTTTACCCTTTTACTTTCAACCTATCTAGGTATTTATATTGAAAATGGATCTCTAATATAGGACAAATTACCAGCCTATTAAAACAGACATTGATCTTAGTCCTGGAGCAGGTTCTACTTGTTGAAACATGCCTCAGGCAAGGCTAGCAAGGTTGAGGAAGCAGGAACTTGGACCTGTGGAATTTCCTGTTGCTAGTCTATCAGAAGAGGCCAGAAGGAGAACAAGTCCTTTATTCCTCTTCCTAAAAAAAGATGAGTTTCTAGAATCATGTTGCGGAATTCTGTATGTGCATTATCATAGAAATAATATTAGATTCATAAACTGCTTTTTTCCCCATAAATTACTGATCCATTATTTTATATAACCTATTTCAAGAATCTCTGATATTAATTGGAGTGTTCTTTCATTTACCTTTAATATAGTTTTTGATGTGGTTATGCTTCAGTCTGCCATTTTGCTATGTGTTTTCTGTTATCCCATCTTTTGTTCTTGTATCTTTTTCTCCTAATTCCTTCTGAATCAATGAAGTATTATACCATTATTGCTTCTTTTATGTTACACACATTTAATTTTTAGTTATTTATGTTTGTTTTATTTGTACATATTTATCTAGTTATTAATTATATCATAGATAAGAATATACATCCTTAATTTATCGCTCTACCTTGACTTAGTATCATACCTCTTCATCCATATTGCAAGAATTTAAAACAATATTCTTCCACTCACGCTACTCTTCTCTTTTGTTCCTTATCATCATCTACTTTACCTCTTATATTTTACAACATGAAATTCATTGCTATCATATTTTCTTTAAATTGTCAATTTTCTTTTAAAGAAATTTTTAAACTTAAAAGAAATCACATTTACCCAATTATTCTCCCAACCCCTCTCCCCCCCACCTTTTTTCGGTGTTTTTATTCCTTTGTGCAGCTCCAGGTATTTGTCAATAATCATCACTTCCCTTCATCTTGAATATTTTTCATTAGCATTTCTGGAAGTGTAAATCTGCCATTGATGAATTTCCTTTTCCTTTTTTATTTTTCAGATAAAATATTTTTATCTCATAATAATTTTTGAAGGAGACCTACTGCATTCAACTTGTAGATTGATAGTTATTGTTTTCTTTTTCTTAGTATTTCCAAGATGTGGATATGTCCAATATCCACAACTCTGTCACATCTAAGATTTTGATATAGATTTCAAAAATTCCCTCCTAAGTAATCGCCCTGAAGGTTGTGAATGAAGTTTCCAACTTATGCAAACCCTTCTAAGAAGTTAAATATTTTAAAATGCAGATCCAAACATGTCATTCTCATATATAGGATCATTCAGTAGCATATTATGAACTTCAATATAACATTCAATTACTTTTGTTTATTACTCAAGTTTCTTTCATAATTTACCTCTACCTTTTAAGCTATGTTATTCATCCTCTGACACAAAATATACATTAAAATCATATCAACAAATGTGTCATAAGCCAATGTTACCTGAATTAAAAATAATCATGTCAACCAATAAAATAACATAATTGCTAAATAAGTGTTGTAACAGCATAAAAAAAGGACTGAGGGATATAATTTTTCAGGAGAGAGTAATCAACTAAGGTGTTCCTTATGAGTGGAGTCTTTAACAAAAAAGTAGCTATGTTTCCATTGGGAAAATAGGGAAAGAACATATCAGAATGGTACAAAGAGCCATGGATGGAAAAAGGAATTTAAAGGAAAAATATAATGACATACTAAACTTAAACAATGGAAGAGCAAATTTAGAGGAAGAAATCAATAATAAACTTATCTGGCTTGGTAACTGATTAGAATTTTGAGGTGTGAGGGATATGAAAAATCTCAGATGATTCTCCTAGCATGTCCAATTATGTAAATAGAAAAGACAATCAAAATAAAAAATATAATAGAAGAACATTTCATGAGTTTAATAAGATTAACTTTCATCATGTTTTTCAAGTCTTGAGGGGTCTGTCAAGTACGAATTTAAAAACTTCACCTAGGGTATAGGAATGAGATTTGAAAGGTAGATAGAGTTTAGGGAATGCATGAGTATGTAGAGATACAGATTTCTCAAGATTAGATGTATAAAAAAAGATAAAAGATCCAACAAATATGTAAACCATGAGGAACATTATTATTCATTTGGATGATAGAGTAAAAAGATTCAGGACTTAACCTGGAATGAAATGACAGGAATAAAGGTGAAAAGATTCAGGACTTAACCTGGAATGAAATGACAGGAATAAAGGTGAAAACCTAAGAGAAGCCACTGGCAGATGCGAAAAGATTCTCTAAAGGAAAGCTATAATAATCTCTATCAAATAAAAAGAAATGCTTAAATAAAAAGAAAGAGTGGTGGCTGGATAGCTCAGGTGGTTAGAGTGCAATGCTCTTTAACAACAAGGTTGTCGGTTCGAACCCCACATGGGCCACTGTGACCTGTGCCCTCCACAACAATATTGAAAAAACCTACTTGACTTGGAGCTGATGAGTCCTGGAAAAGCACACTTAAATAAATAAAAGTTAAAGAGAGAGAGAGAGAGAGAGAGAGAGAGAGAGAGAGAGAGAGAGAGAGAGAGAGAGAGAGAGACCTATAAAAAAATGAAAGAGAAGTATTCTTTGTACATGGCACTTAGAAGGTTTTTAGTCATTATATCAAGATTTGTACATTATAGTAAAAAACAGTAGATTAATCTGCCACCAGGGGAAAAAAAAAGAGTATATTACATTATTTCAAGGAGTTTGGCAGGGAGAAAGGGAGAATTATCATGTGCTACTTAGGGAAGGATTCACAATTTAATAATTGCTATAGACTGAATGGCTGTGTTCTCCAAAACTCCTCATGTTAAATCCTAATGCCCAATGTGATGGTAGCAGGAGATGGAGCCTTTGAGGGCAATTATATTATGAGGGTGGAACCCTCAAGAGTTCAATCAGTGCCATTATAAGAGCGACCCCAGAGAGTCCCCTTGCCTGTTCCATCTTATGAGGACACACGAGACAGCTGTAAATGAACCAGGGAGCAGGTTCTCACTGGACATCAAATCTGCTAATGCCTTGCTCTTGGACTTCCCAGCCTCTAGAACTGTGAGAAATAAATATTTGTTGATTATAAGCCATCTAGTCTATGCAATTCTGTCATAACATCCCAAAGGGATTAAAGCAATAACTAATATTTGTAGTTGTAGTGCAGGTTGATACAGAAAATGTGGAAACAAATTGACAATAAAGGCTATAATTAAATAAGTGAAGCTTCCATGAGAAAAGAAGCATGGCTGAAAATATAAATGTTAAATAGGTCAAAAGGGAATGACTAAGAGCTTCCAGGAAGACTCAGATAGCACAGTTTTTAGCTATGCTCTTAAACCTTTCACTCATTGTTCTGGCTCCTTTTTTTTTTTTTTTTTTTTTTTTTTTTTTTTGTCCACATCTGAAAGCTCAGCCTCACTAGACTCAGCCCATTTCCCTAGTCATGTTCCTTGAAACATCCCCTAAGCAATATTAAGAAGCTAACCATGACTGGACTTGAGGAAATGCCAGTTCCTACAATGTCAGGAAGGAAAGGTCAGATGAGGAGGACTTCCTTTTTCCACATCAATAGAAAGATATGAGTTTCTCATATCTCAATGTGGGATTCTGTATGTACTTTACTAAAGAGGTAATATTAGACTCCCAAACTGCTCCCTTATATAGGAAAAATTATCAATACCTACATTGAATGTTGTAAACAAAAACCAACATAATATGTACTGAACCTATCATTTGTACATTCCTAAAGGGTATAAGACATTTCCGCTGTAGTAATATCTTAAGTTTTAGACATTTATACCTATGTGTATGAGGTCAGACAATTAAGATTGTGAACTCATCCTAGAAAAAGTGCTACATAACTGAATATCACTATGGTCACCTTCAAAATACTCTCCTTGGGAGGCTATGCACTGATGCCGGTGCCTAGTCCACCCTTCAAAGCAATTTTGGAACTCTTTTTCTGGAATGGCTATCAGAGCTGTCGTATTACCTTGATGTTCTGAATGTCATCCAAATGTCTTCATTTCAATATTTCCTTTATCTTTGGATAAAGAAAGAAGTCACTGGGGGCCAGATCAGGTGAGTAGGGAGGGTGTTCTAATACAGTTATTTGTTTACTGGCTAAAAACTTCCTCACAGACAGTGCTGTGTGAGCTGGTGCATTGTCATGATGCAAGAGTCATGAATTATTAACAAAAAGTTCAGGTCCTCTTTTTCACATAGCCTTTTCAGCACTTCCAAATAGTAAACTTGGTTCACTGTTTGTCCAATTGGTACAAATTCATAATGAATAATCCCTCTGATATGAAAAAAGGTTAGCGACATGGTTGCAACAAGTTCTTGAACTTAATTGTCAGACCTCGTATAGTTTGTTTATACATATATTACTAGAATATATATTACTGTGTATACACACCTTAATGTATATATATATACATATATATTTATATATACATATATATATTTATTTTTATAAATATATTTATAAAATAATATAAATATTTATATATTATTTATAAATAATTTATAAATTTATAAAATTATTTATTATTTATTTATTTTATTTATAAAATAATATAAATATTTATATATTATTTATATTTATATACATATATATTTATATATCTGTACACATACTCTCTCTTTCTCTTTCCCTCTCTCCACCACCCTCCTACCCCTCTCTCTCTTCCTCCTTCAACATGAATATATTATTTTACAGTTCTGGAGGTCAGTAGTCTAAAATGGCTCAGCAGGGCTATATTCTTTCTAGACCCTCTAGGGAGAATCTGTTTACTTACCTTTTCTAGCTTGCCGAGGCTGCCAGCATCCCTGTGCTTGTGACCGCACATTTCTCTGACCTCTACTGTCCTTGTCACATCCCCTTCTCTGATCCTCCAGCTTTATTCGTATAGGGACACTTGTGAATACATTAGGCCAGGCCAGAAAATCCAGAATAATGTCCCTATCTCAACATCCTTAATGTAATCATATTTTCAAAGTCTCTTTGCCATGTAAGGTATCCTCAGGATTCAGGGATTAGGATGTGGATTTTGGAGCACAGGTACATATTTCTGCCACCACATATTCAAAAAGGTAGAAAGGTAATATCAAAATTTTTATACTTAGATATGTTTGAAACACTTTTTAGTTGTTTTTCTCTAATCCATTAAAGTAATTAGGCATTAAGCCAGACTCTTATAGAGATCTGCAGTTTTTAGGAATTTCCATATAAAAGCCATCTTCAAATATATGATATACATATTAGTATGTTAATAAAGTCTATTTTTCTTTTTTAGATGTGTACCTAATTGAATGTTTATTTTTAAAATTCATTATGTTAATATTGGTAAGACCCATCAAATGTATTATTTCATTACCTTGAAATGACTCATTTTCCTCTAGGTGGTTTGTAAAGCCCCATTGCACAGTAATAGGAATTTAATGGCAGAACTCCTCAATTAAATCTCCGTGATCTCAGGAATATTCTTATCTTACCTTGCAAATGTTATTATCTGCAGATGTGCTTATTGGCTCAAGATTATTTTAAAGGTGGAAAGATCCTCATTATAAAGCCATAGGTTAAGAGGATAGCCATCAACCTGCTCCTAAAGTAATTTGAAGTAAGTGATTATGTATCCACATGCATGACCTTAATGATGCCATATACCAAAGTAGTTTGGTCTTCAAGCTTTTATTAGAAACTTGCTTTCTATCTAAAATGAGTTTTATACTTTCTTTGATTGTATCCTTTATATTTTGCAGAGGTTAAGCCACTCTTAGGATCATTAGTGCTATTTTGCATATTTATCCCACCAGTACCTTCTCCCTTGTATTATTTTCATCTGAATGACTTAGTCTCAGATATGAATATAATTCCCCATTAAACTGCAAGTCAAATTCTGGGCATCTATGTTAACCAGTTCAAGCCAGAAAATATGGACCAAAAAAACCCCACAAAAAACAAACAAACAAAAAATGCACTGAAAGGCAATGATTAAACATCTTTTGAAAGAGAAGGAATAAAATGTCAAAGATGGTATGACTTTTTATCAGAAAGAACATTTGAAGGGTAAAAATTCTTCATAATGCTATGTTTTTCTTTATCTTTACCAGAAATGTGCAACAAGCATAGATATTTGTGTTGAAATACCACGTAGGTGGTCAGACAAAAGACAATGCTATTTTAAGATTATATGACCTTGACTTATTATGATTCATAAAGAAAACGTAGTAAACACTTCCAAATGGCATGCCATTACAGTTTAGAATATCTAAGTAAGACTTACCAGCCTCTATTATGGTACACCACAGACTAACCTATAGTTGAGAAATGGTATTCAACAATCCTTCCACTAGACTGAATTCCTTGAAAGCAGGAAGAATTTCTTTAAACTTTTTATCTCCAGAATATAACAAAGTACCTGGTATCTACTTGATTTTAAAAATATTAAATGGTTAAATAAATAAAATGTATAAAATATTAATTTTATACTAAGAAAAGAGAAATACATATAATATATTTAAAAAATAACACAATAAGAAATTATATTTTCTAGTTCTGATGGTTAAAGAAACTTTGTCTTCTAAAAATATTTCATTTTATCAGTATTTTTTTTTCTCCTCATTTTAGGTATAAACATTTCTTTAGAACACAGGCTTCCAGCTCTGGCTTTGGACCAGGAAACGCTCATTGCAGGGGTTCAATTTCAGCAGGTCTGTAACTGACCCCATACATATTAATTATTTTAATGTTTTACAGGTGATTCTAGTGAGGACATTTTAAACTCTTGCTACAGTAGTTACCAAAAACTCTGGCTTTGAAACTGAAAAATGAATAATTTTTATTAGGTCCAAATTATTTGCAAGGGGTGCAGGCAACCTAGATTAGGGAGTCATATCCATTAGTAGGTAATCCCTTTATGAAAGTCTCTTTATATGAATCATTCGGGTGAACTCTTCCTTGTTGACATCATTTCCAATTGAAGTATCTTTGAAATTCAGAATATTGAAAAGCTGCTGTTGTCTATTAACCATCATACCTATAGAAGATTGTGCTGGTAGAAGGAATGATACGTATAGTCTGCCAGAATCCGTAATTTCTCATCACTGGCATTGTATAAATTTCTCCCTTCTGTTGCATCAGTAAGATAAAATTTTGGATTAAAAATTGAGACAGAAGTATTAAAAACATTTTAAATGTTTCATCGATGCAATTTTCAAACATTAAGTTGAATGTTTCATTTGAACCAAATGTTACATTCCTCCCTCGCATCATACCAAAGAGAAATTATTCATACACAGACTTTCATAAATAGATTCTATAGTGACAATAAATTTTCTTTATTTGATGTCCTCTTAAAATATACTAAATATTAATGAATTCCTATAAAGCACAAGAATGGACTAATTTGTGAGAAAGTAGGAAGCTATGGGAAGGTCCATGTCACTGGGAGAGATCAAAGCAAAACAAGGAGAGAAAGTCATTGGATACCACATAACACAGGAAGCAGTTGGTCTTCAGTAAGTACTAACATAATAGAGGGGACTCCTCTTAGTGGTTGTTTAAAAGCAGAGCCTTTTCTGACTCCCTGGGCATTCTAGTCAGTGTTTATCACTCTCTTAACATAATTGCTCTGAAGTGTCCCTACCACAGTGTGAATCATCTTGTTTGATTAGAAGCATTATGTCCGT
The DNA here is from genome assembly GCF_964194185.1 of Rhinolophus hipposideros. Lineage (NCBI taxonomy): Eukaryota > Metazoa > Chordata > Mammalia > Chiroptera > Rhinolophidae > Rhinolophus > Rhinolophus hipposideros. The sequence goes on along the minus strand of NC_138047.1, from coordinate 46,998,811 downwards.
TTTCTCTTTCTTTTTCCCGTAGCTGTTCAGACATATGTGCCACCCAGTAGTTACCAGAAGAGAATAAAATCTTCAGAGAGTACAAACCTAGATGCTACTCAATTACTGAATGTTTACAATGGTCCTTTTTACTTTGTACTTGTACTTTGGATTTTTCAGGACTGGATTTATCTTCATCCAATTTTTGTTCTGTGCAATAAATATCAATGGGTTTTAGTATGGTAAGGTACAGTACATTACCATAGTCTTACCTTCAGAATTTGTTTTGCATTTTGTTGGAATCATACAATAATAAATGCATTTATTTCTATTTAAAGTATTGTATAACAATTGTACATATTAAATATATACATATTAATGAGTTTGGACATATCTATACACCCTACCATCGCCGCGATCAAGGCATTAAACATATTGATCACCACCACAATTTTCTTCTGTTATTTGTTTGTTTTTGTGATAACATATTCTTTTAACATATTTTATAGTGTACAAAACCGTATTGTGAACTATATGTGCTATGTTATACAGCAGCTTTCTAGAACTTATTCATCTTATGTAACTGGAATGTTATAGACATGAAGCAAAAGCTCCCCGCTTCCTCTCCCCCCCGGCCACGGGGAACCCCATTCTATTCTCTGCCTCTATTAGTTTTACTATTTTAGGTATCTCCTGTAAGTGGAATCATATAGTATTTGTCCTTTTGTGTCTGGCTTATATCACTTAGCATGATATTTGTCTGGGTTCATCCATGTTGTTGCAAATGATAGGATTTCCTTCTTTCTAAAGGCTGAGTAATATTTCATTGTCTGTATATGCTACATTTTATTTAACCATTCATCTACTGATGAATCATTGGGCTGTATATAATAAAAATATTTATTGACTGATCGTTTTCCAACCAAATTTCAGTAGAGTAAGCAACATAATTAATAAATATAAAGCATAGACTAAAGTAACAAGTTAATCTGATAAATAAAAGTAATTATAAACGGAACCAGAAATAGCACAAGAATCCTCAATATGTCCCTAAGTAACATGTCAGTGTAATAATATCTTATGCTAAAAGATATATTAAACTAGTTTATGTTAATTGAGTTTTAAAAGATTTAACTTAGAAAAAGGAGGATGTTCTGCATCTTTCTCTTAAAACACAAACTTTTCTTTCCTAAAAATCAGTTAACTAGTAACTCACCTGTGATTCATTTGAATAACAAACTTCAAAATTAGTTTAAAATATCTGTTGATACACGTCACTTTAGACACTAGAAGATATCATAAATCTACTACAACTAATAAGAAGCATTTTTCTCAGTTCCCTGGTCATTTTATCTTATGAAATTATAGAAAAAAATGTTATAAACACATATTCTCTCTCTGTATGAATACCAATGTTTGTGTTTTTGCATGAAAATCACATTAGAATTGTTAAATATTTTTAAAAGTTGGGAATATTTCCAAGAAATTCTTGCAAAAATATTGTTTCTAACATCAAAAGAATTCAGATATAAAAGAATAGGGAGAAAAGTCATCTATAGATGTTTTAGTTATGTACTTTATTCCTGGATAATTCTAGCAATTTTTCCCTGTCTTTTTTCCACATTTACATTCTTTACCACTTTTGGGTCTTTTAGCATCTATATTGGATTGCCAGGCACTTAGTTCTAATTACATTTTCTTAAGCCTATCATAGTCCTCCTCTCCCACGGTTAGTTATATTCTTGCTGGTCATGCTAGTGCCTATATTATACTACTATAAATATCTCACTTTCAGGGTGTTAATCTCCTACACGCAACTCATAAACAGAGGATACAAAAAAAAAGTATACACATTTTAAGAAAGGAAAACTGTATTAAAATGGTAATACTCAATATATACTAATAACAAAGATGAATACAGATTAAATTTGAACTCTACAATTACAAGGGAGCCTCAAAGTGGTTACCATCAGCATCCAGACATTTCTGATTACTGTGAACTACTGCTTGAGCTATGTTGATCAAAATGTCATCTTGTATACACTTTTTTGTGCCCTCATATACTAGCATTATCATTCTAGTATTTCCTTTACTTTAAGACGGGGTGTCCAAACTGAGGCCCGCGGGCCAACTGCGGCCTGTGATCCATTTTTAATTGGCCCGCAGCAAATTCCAAAAATATATTTAGTTTACTTAAATAAACCAGATGAGGCAATACGTACTTCACCTCAAGTGAGTGGCCTGGCTGTTTGTGTATTTTACCACATATGGCCCTTGGTGGAAAATGTTGAAAAAATTTAGGATACCCCTGCTTTAAGACATTGAACACACTGACTCATCACTTTTTTCTATTATAAAGCATCTACACTTTTCTTCTTGATTAGACTTAGCTACAATTAATTTCATGGCAAATACTTATTTTCAGTCTCTACTTTTCTTGCTATACAGCTTTATTGTATGTTATTTTCTCTGTAAGATATATACTTTTGCTGTTACCCAACACACCTTCAGTACATCATCCAATCACAGCAACAAGCTCAAGCTATAGAATCTCATGAAAATCCCTACATCATGAAAGGTCCAAACACAACTTTCTGTTTCTCACACAGCTATTAGTTAAAAATACATGTTATCAATTTCCTATACACCAATTATATGATGGCAGAAGAGGAATAGGAAAACAAGAAATATTGTAATTTATAAGATAAAGAATAGGGGGCACAGAGCGGTAAGTAATCCACAGCATATGTAAAATTCTGCTCATCCCCTGTTCCTTGGTTCTGCTTCTAAGGTATTACTATTTCATCCATTGTCTCCATAGCTATTTTTCTGCTACTTGAGGGTGGGGAAAATATGTCTTTTCTTTTCCATGTAATCCCTTATAAATAAGGAATAGAACAATAGCACCCTTCCCCCACTTTGGTACAGTCTAGTAGCTTTTTCAGATAGTTTCCTGTCCATAGAAATTTGGATCCAGAAATCATTTTTTATATCTCGAACAATCTTTATATCTCGAACAATGTTTCCTATATTCCAGACTAGAGGTGATTTGTTAATACCATTATCTCAAACAAATTGTGGATATTTTATGAACTTTATTGCAGCTGATTATATGTACAAATAGTCCCATCCACCATTCATATGAAACATATCTCTATCTATCTATCTATCTATCTATCTATCTATCTATCTATCTATCTATCTAATCTATCTATCTATCTGTCTATCTATCTACACTCACTGTAATATGTATTTTTAATGAATTAGCTTTTGTGGGACCATGTTAAGCTTTGTAGGAGCCCTTTCCTTTTAATTGAAAATATTTAATAGACATAATTTTGATCTTTCCAGAATTCTTCTAAAAGTGTAGCTAGGCTCTACACTGAGGCCATGTTTTACAGTGGCAGCTTGCATTTGGCCTGTTTCCTAAGTCTGTGTTGTAATGGCCACACTTTTGATTTAGTGAAAAAGAGCTTCTTTTCAACCTTGCAATTTTTGAACTCTCTATATTCTCTCTAAATTTTGCTGACAATGGTGTCATATTTTTCTTATAGTATTTTATCAAATACAGTCAGTTAGGGACCAATAAAACTTTCAACATTCTGCCACACATTTTTCCTCTAGCACTAAATGTTTTAAGACTGCTTTTCTCTTCTTCCAAGTTAAGGTAGGTGAGTCTTACCAAATGTTTTGCCACTACTTAAAATGAAGCACCATTTTCCAAATTTCTAAAACAGTTGCCATGATGCCTACCACTGGTTCATTATGACAATATCACATATTATCAATATTTGTGACAACTTCTGTATAATTAAGATATATTCACAATAATGATTTTTAATAAACCATTCAGAAACCTGTGAGTTGCAGCTATAAGCACAAATTTATTTCTCCTGTCTTTCTTATTTGGCTGTTTAAAACAGCAAAGATTTTTTATTTCTTATTATTCTGTGGGTTGCCTGAGGTGTTTCTCAGCTGATTTTGCTTGGGCTCAATTAGGTTACTGGATGGACTCAGTGCTGCACTAAGTAGAAACAGCTAGGACGGGCGGGTCTCTTACTTATCCTGGAGCTCGTCAAAATGTGACAAATTTAGGGTAGAATTCCATGAAGGCAAAGATGGAAACTTCAATAGTCTTTAAAGCCTAGATTTATCATTTCTACATTATTTTATTGCTCAAAGGAAGAAAAAAAAAAGAGAGTTCAAATTTAAGAGAAAGGAAAATAGACCTACATATTGAGAGAGAAAAGGCAAAGCCACATATCAAACAAAGATGGAAGAAACTGATCTAACCATATTTGAAAACAATTTACTACAGTTATCCTTGTTTCATTTTATTTCCATAACCTTGTCAATTTCAAAACCATACACCTGGGTGCTGATGTATGTAAAAAAGACACACACACACACACACACTCACTGGTGCTAATATATGTGTTGCTGGTCTATGTATCAGCGTTACACTGAATCTATCAACTGGGGGATAATTGATTTATTTAAGTATTAGTTGTTCAATTCATGAACATGACACACCTTATGTATTTAGGCTGTTTTAAAATTCCATGTAACAATGTTTGAAATTTTAGTATGGGGTTTAGCAGACATTTTCTAAATATATTCTTCAAGATGTCCAATGAATAATTAAATTGATTTCATTGCTAGTGTATTTTCCTAATTTTTACAATATTATTTTATAAGTATTGGTACATTGTTTTATTTGAAGTATTAGTCCATATCATCAATATTCATATACGATAGTAGATCATACACAATATCCTCTTGCTATAATTTATATTTTTGTAAATGCTTTTCCTTCTTTTTATCCCGATACATTCTTGTCTTTCTGTCTCAGTCTCTGTCTCTATTTGTCTCTCCCCCCCTTCCTCCTATCCCTTGTTCTTTGTTTAAATCAAATTTGCTAAGTAATTATCTATTTATTAAACTTTTCAAGGTACCAACTTTGGCTATGTCAATTTTCTCTATTGCATGTTTATTTCTTATATTTTGACTTCTCCCCATGTCTTTTATATTATTTTCCTTCTCATCTTGCTTTGCTCTGCTTCTCTTTTTTAGTATATTGAGATGGAATATTTGTAGCCTTTCATTTTTTTAATAGATGAACTTATTGCTATAAATATCCTTTTATACACTGTTGTATCTTTATTTTAAATGTTTTGCATTAGCACACATTCATTACCTTTCACTAAAATATTTTAAAATGTTTAAGTTTATTTTTGTTTGATCCATAGCTTATTCGTAAATGTATCAGTATTAGCAAGAATTTGAAGATTTTCTAAGCATAAATTTAAAATTGCTTTAAATTTGTAGCTTAATTTCAATCTCTTGACAGTACTCTGAAATATTTCAATATTTTGAAATTTGTTGAGAAATTTTAATATCCCAATACATAGTTTATTATGGTAAATGTCCCATGTGCATTTGAGAACTATAAATCCTGCCATTCTTAAGTGTAATTTGATATATTTCAATTAGGCAGTTTTAAATTCTATTCATCAGATTTATATCATTATTAGTAATGTTGTCCCTGCTTCTTCAGTCAGCTATTGAATGCTGAAGTCTCCCACTATAATTGTGAATTTGTCTATTTTTCTTTGTAGTACTTTAAATTGCTTCTTTTTATTATGTGTTAAAGCTAAGCTATTGGTTCCGTTATAGTACATATACAAGATGAGAGTGATATATCTCTTGGAATGCCATAAAGTGAAAAAGGAGTTTAAAAAAATTTAAAAAAAAGGATAAGGGTGTAGCTAAGAAAAACAGGAGTCCAACCAAAAATATTCACAATGGAAAAGCTGGGGAAACTTGAGAAGTAAATAAAGAGATAATGTAGCATTAGAGTATATCTTCAATTGTAAAGTACGTATCCATGAGTTCATGCTAATATAAATAAAGAAATAAATACATGGAGAAATAGACACAAATCTGTCCAAAAAAGTTCTAAATGATTTATATTAATACTCTCTTTCTGGGGAGGTGGAGCTTAACTTCTTTATTTTTACATGTAGGCCGTCTATAGTGACTTGCTTCCAAATAGTAAAGTATGAGGCTTCAGTTGTGTTTAACAGTCCATATGAATCCAATTTGGCTAAAGGTACATGAGTGATTCTCTATCTTACTTAGATTTTTTTTTTTCCATTTATCCCTCAGTGGTGAAGGCAGGCTGTCTTGACTCTAGAAAAGCTCCTATATAGATCATTGCTTTTCACTGGTATGCAATGCTCTTCTCTTCACCCTAATCCTAAATCTTAGTTTTTAGCTACTGAGATTTAGTATTTAAGTACTTCACTTAAACATCCTCTTCTCTACAACTTTCAAATCTGTTCTCAATTGTTACTCTCCTTTTCTGCTTCCAAGTAGCAAATGTCCTGGTGAACTACTCTGATTTCCCTTTAGAATGGAAGCAACCACCCAGAAAAAGCTGACCTAATAAAATGGAATGGCCTATAAAACAATGGAATGGACTAAAGTTATATTACAAGTTCAAAAGAAACCCCATGAAAATACAGAGTTTTATCTTGAAAAATGTATACTTCAAAGCAGCAACAAATATATAGCACTATTTAACCCATAACTGGAATACATGAAACTGAGAATCAACGGATGAGAGGAAGAATAGATCTTCTCACTGTTAAACCTATCAACAATCCACACAACTGTTTCTTCCAGCCCTCAAAACTTATAGTTCTTCTTATCAGAAAATTGTGGTTTCCAAAGAAGGCATGTCTCCATCAGGGACCACAAGTAGAATTACACTGAACTGGAAGTCGAAATTGGCACCTTGACATTTTGTGCTTTTGTTACATTGAAGCAACAGGCACAAAAGGAGGTTATTCTACTCACTGGAGTATTTGATTATAATTAGCAAGGGAAAGTCTGGTTGCTACTTATTTATAGGGTCAGGAAGGACCATATCTGAATTTCAAGGGATTTTCTGGGTTTCTACTAATTCAATTTCTGAAAACATAAGTTAAGAAAAAAATTACAGCAAATAAGAATAGACAGGAACATGGAGGAGTCAGACTTCACTAACAAAATTTGGGGGTCTCCTTGACAGAGGAGGGGGACCAAATACATTCCTGAATGAGAACAAATAAAACATAGAATGGACTGTGAAAGAAGGAAGTTATAAATGACAACTATAGCCTTATTCACTTACAATAATGAATTCTATAGCAGAAATTTGTAGTTTTGTAGTAGACTGATTTTTCTAATAGATTGTTATATTAGTGGCTTCAAATGGCCCACACCTCTGAGTATTCACACCTTTCACTAGTTTCCTTTTCACTGACTGTGGGTTTCGCTCTGTGATTACCTTTGAACAAATGAGATATATTCAATGGGATGCAGGCAGAGCCTTGATAAATGCTTTTAATAGAGGGCTCCTTCGCTTAAAAAACTTTCTTCTTTTCTTTATCACTACCAACTCCCTGGATGATCTTATTTAATTTCTATGTTTCCATTTCTATCTATGTGTAAAGTAACATCAACTAAGCTACTCTAACCAGGATATCTTTCAGAAATATAGTATTTATTCTTAATTTTACCATTTACCCTAACAAATTACTTTAAAATATTTTCAATTTCTTTTTTCCTGGGAAAAGAATGATCACAAAAAAGTTTGCTTCAACAGTCTCATAGCTGATCTTTCCACCTGGTTTGTTATGTTGGTATCCCATCCAACAAACTCTCTGAAACAATCAAATCAAACCATCTATTGTGTAAATCTGATATCTCAGTAGAGAACAAGAAACAAATAGCACTATCAGAATTTTCAAGAAATTAATCTGGACAGGAGATAAAACAATTAAAGAAAAAAAGAGAAAATATTAGTTGAGGTTTCTAATCACACTAAAAATTATATAACCTGGTGAATTAAAAATTATTTTTGTTTTTTTGTGCATATAACTTAAGCATGTCATGAAAATATCAGTTTCTCATATACAGGAGATATTGAATAATTGTTACATTCTAAATTTAAATAATATTGCTTTAGGATTATATACTTTTTCTAAAATCAATGCATTTCTAATTTTTACTAAAAGTGACTATAAGAGTTATTTTCCACAGGTTATCTTTAAATTATTATATCACCATTATTATTATTGTTATTCACAAATTCAACTGTACTTATATAGCTTATATGTAAAGGTTATTTGTTTTTACATGTTTTTAAAGATCATATTTATACTGTTTCAATGATGTGTACACTATATCTTTTCATGTATTAGACTAAATTGTGCAATTTCAATCCAACAAAAAGATATAATCCTTGTAAATATTTATGCACTCAACATAGGAGCACCTAAATATACAAAGCAAATATTGATCAACTTAAAGAGAGAGATGAACAGTAATACAATCATAGTAGGGGATTTTAATATTCCATTGACACCAATGGACAGATCTTCCAGACAGAAAATCAACAAGGAAACAGTAGCCTTAAATGACACAGTGGACCAGATGGATTTAATTAATAATTTTAGAGAATTTCACCCTGAAACAGCAGAATATACATTCTTTTCAAGTGCACATGGACCATTTTGCAAGATACACCACAGGTTAGGATGCAAAGAAAGTCTCAATACATTTAAGAAGACTGAAATCATATCAAGTGTCTTCTCTGATCACAATGATATGAAAATAGAAATCAATTATTAAAAAAAAAACCTGAAAAATGCACAAACACATGAAGCCTAAATAACATGATCCTAAATAATAAATGGGTCAACAAGATCAGCAAAAATAAATAAATAAATAAAAATCTTCAGACAAATGAAATGACAATTACCCAAAATCTACAGGACACAGAAAAAGTAGTCCTAAGAGGAAAATTCATAGCAATACAGGCATACCTCAAGAAATAAGAAAAATAAAACAAAGAAACAAAACAAAACAAAACAAAAAACATCTAATGATACACCTAAAGGAAGTAGAAAAATTACAGCAAAGAAATCCCAAATTAGTAGAAAGAAGGAAATAATGAAGATCAAATTGGAAATAAACAAAATAGATTCTTAAAAAATACAAAAGATCAATGAAACCAAGAGCTGGTTCTTCAAAAAATAAATAAATAAATAAACAAAATTGATAAACCTTAACCAGACTTATCAAGAACAGAGAGAGAGAGAGAGAGAGAGAGAGAGAGAGAGAGAGAGAGAGAGAGAGAGAGAAATAGGTACAATCAAAAGTGAAAGAGTAGAAGTGACAATGGACACCACAGAAATATAAAGGATTATACAAAAATATTATGAACAATTGCACGTCAACAAATTGGACACTTTGGAAAAAATGGAAGAAGAAAATGAAAATCTGTACCAACAAATTACTACTAACAAAATTGAGTCAATAATCAAAAATCTCCCAACAAACAAATGTCCTGGATGAGATGGCTTCCCAGGTGAATTTTGCCAAATATTCAAAGAAGAATTAACGCCTATCCTTTTTAAACTATTCTAAAAATTTGAAAAGGGTGGAAACACACAAGCTCATTTTATAAGGCAACCATTATCCTGATTGTAAAACTAGACAAAGAATTACAAAAAAAAAAAAAAAAAAGAATTATAGGCTGATATCTCTGGTGAATATAGATGCAAAAATCCTGAACAAAATATTAGCAAACCAAATTTAGAATTACATTAAAAAGATTATAAACCATGACCAAGTGGGATTTATAACTGTGATGCAAGTTTGGTTCAATATCTGAAAATAATTTAATGAGATACACCACATTAGCAAAATTAAAGATAAAAATCATATGATAATGTCAATAGAGGCAAAAAAAGCATTTGACAAAATGCATCATCTATTTTTTGTAAAAGTAGGAATAGAGGGAACATACCTCAATATAACAAAGGCTATATATGACAAACCCACAGCTAATATCATACTCAACAGGGAAAAGCTAAAAGCATTCTCCTTAAGATCTGGAACACAACAAAAATTCCCACTTTCACCACTCCTATTCAAAATAATATCGGAAGTCCTACCCACAGTAATCAGACAAGAAAGAGAAATAAACGGCATCCAAGGCATCCAAATCAGAAAGAAAGAAATAAAGCTGTAATTATTTGCAGATGGCATGATACTGTAAATCCCTAATGATTCCACCGAAAAAGAAAAAAAATATATACATATTAGAACAAATAAATGAAGTCAGTAAAGTAGCAGGATACAAAATTAACATTCAGAAATAGTTGCATTTTTATATAATAATAATGAACTATCAGAAAGAGTACTTAAGAAAGCAATTAAAACTACAATTGCATAAAAAATAATAAAATAACTAGGAATAAATTTAATCATGTTGGTAAAAGACCTGTTCAGAAAACTATAAGACACTGAAGAAAGAAATTGATGATACAAAAAAATGGAAGCATATACCATGCTCATTAATAGGAAGAATTAACACTGTTAAAACGTTTGTACTACTTAAAGCAATCTATGCATTCAATGAAATACTATCCAAATACCAATGGCATTTTTCACAGAAGTAGAACAAATAATCTTAACATTTATATGGAACCACAAAAGACCCCAAATAGACACAACAATTTTGATAAAGAAGAACAAAATTGCAGTCATAATGCTGCCTGATATCAAATATATGACAAGGCCAGAATAAACAAAACAGCATGATACTGGCAAAACAGAGATGCATAAATCAATGAAAGAGAACAGAGAGCCCAGAAATAAATCCATGCCTATGTGGTCATTTAAGTCATTTAAACTATGAAAATGTTTGCAAGAATTTACACTGGGGTAAAGACAATCTATTCAATAAATAGTGCTGGGAAAACTGGAAAGATATATGCCAAAAAAATAAAAATAGACTATCTTCTTACGCCATGTACAAGAATAACCCCCCCCCAAATGTATTACAGACTTAAACGTAAGACTCAAAATCATAACATTCCTAGAAGAATACATAGGCAGTAAACTCTCTAACATTGCTCTTGGGATATTATTTTTCTGATCTGTCTCTTTGGGCAAGGGAAACAAAAGAAAAAAATAAACAAATGGGACAGCATCAAACTAAAAAGTTTTTGCACAGCAAAGGACACCATTATCAAAATGAAAAGAAAGACTATTGAATAGAAGATATTGACAATGATAAATCTGATTAGTGGCTAATATCTAAAATTTATTAAGAACTCATACAATTCAACATACAAAAACACTCAAACAATCCAACTAAAAATGGGTAGAGGACCTGAATAGACACGTCTAGAAAAAAGGACATATACATGGCCAACAGATATACAAAAAGATGCTCAATGTCGCTAATCATCAGAGAAAAACAAATTAATTCCACAATGAGATATCACCTCACACCTGTCAGAAAGGCTGTCATCAATAAATCAACAAACAACAAATGTTGGCAAGGATGTGGAGAAAACGGAACCCACGTGTACTGCTGGTGGGATTGCAAATTGGTGCAGACACTATGGGAAATGGTTTGGAGGTTCTTCAAAAAATTAAAAATAGAAGTACCTGAGACCCAGCACTTCCACTTCTGGATATTTATCAGAAGAAATCCAAAACACTAATTTGAAAAGATATATGCACCCCTATGTTCACTGCAGAACTATTTACAACAGCCAAGATATGAAAGCAACCCAAGTGTCTATCAACAGACGTTTGTATAAAGAAGATGTAGTACATATACTCAGTGGAATATGACTCGATCATAAAAAAGAAATGAAACTTTACCTTTTGTGATAACATGGATGGACCTATAGGGTATTATAGTAAGTGAAATAAGTCAGACTGAGGTAGATAAATACCATATGATCTCAGTTATATATGGAATCTAAAGAACAAGATAAACAAACAGACAAACAAAACAGAAACAAAACATAAACAAAACAGAAACAAACTTATATATACAGAGAACAAAATAATGGTTCCCAGAGGAGAGGGGGCTTGGGGAGATGGGTGAAAAGGTGCAGGATTCAAGAAATACAAATTGGTAGTTAAAAAATAGTCATGGGGGTGTAACATACAGCATAGAAAATATAACCAATAATGTTACAACAACTATGTATAGTGCCAGGTGGGTACTAGACTAATCAGAGGGATCACTACATAAATTTTATACATGTCTAATCACTATGCTATACACCTGAAATTAATATGAAATAATATTGAATCTAAACTGTAATTGAAAAAATAATTTTAAAAAAGGTTGTGGACTCCAAAAGTCTCAGCAAGAGTTAGATTGTCTGTAAAGAAGCATTTTATCCCAATGAGAATGTGGTTACATGTTTACAACATTCATAGATGGATCTAAAATAGAAAAAAAAAAACATCATAGTGATTAAACTAGATGTACTTCCGTATCTTATTAAAAATCAGAATAAGTATTACGTCAAATACAATGAGTAAAGTTATTACTGAAATCTGACTATGCATAAACAAGAAAAATATATCATCGAAGTGTTTTATACTTTTCAAATAATTTTATATCAGTTTCTTTGAGGATATAAACAAGTACAATAGAGTCTTAGCTAAAGAAATAATTTGTTTTTGAATCAAACACATTGTAGATTATGTTTTTTATTATTTGTTTACCTAAGTTAATTGCTGTGATAAAAAGTATCTATATTGTTAAAATACCTCATACATTCATTCTGTTTCATTGTAAAACTCAATGCAAGAGTATTTGATGATAGAGAGCTGATAAACCGGCTTTACAAATGGGCCATAAACCAAATCTGCTGTAGATGCTCTGTATCCAGAACTTCCTAGCTCTATACTTAATATCAATATCTATTTTTTTTTCTTAAACCTTCTAAGCTTTAGTTTCCTCATCTGAAAAATGGGATGAATACCATCTATTTCAAAGACCTATATTGAGGATGAATGTATCCATGTACAACACACTCCTTAGAACACTGCCTTGAAGTAGTAATATTCATTAAGTGTCAACTTTTACTATTGGGTTTGGTCAATGTATGATGAGGTTTTGTTTACAGATATTTCCACAGTAAAAGTAAATCCTGGGTAGTATTTTCATTTTACACTGAGCGTGGTAATATGTTTAATCTGTTTAGATAGGGCCCTAAGAAATATGCCTTATTTTAGCTCCTGCTATCCTGACATGCTGCAATCATCACAGATTAAGGAACACTGGTAGAAAAACTGAGCTATTTGTAATGAAACTGCTTTTTAAATGGTATTTTTGTTATTTTGGGGGAACTTTGTTACTGAAAAGTTTTCAGCATTTGTAAACAACAATGATATTGTCATATCTCTACGAGGAAAATAAGGGAAAAAGCACTACCTTGATTTTGAAAATAACTGTTTTTTTATTTTATTTTATTGGGGTGACAATTGTTAGTGAAATTACATAGATTTCAGGTGTAAAATTCTGTATTACATCATCTATAAATCCCATTGTGTGTTCACCACACAAAGGCCTGGGATTTCAGTTAATTAGTCCATAGTCATTCTATTTAGGAAAATATTTCTCAGATTTGATTAAATATAATAGCAAAATAAACAATAATAACTATAAATAACTAAAATACAGTAAGAATTTCACCATGCATTATTTATTTAGGTAGGCATTTTTTCAAATTCTGGTATGTTAATTATTGTGGTCTGAATGTTTGTGTCCCCCAAAGTGCATATGTTGAAATCCTAACCCTTAAAGATGATTGCATTAGGAGGTGGGGCTTTCAAGAGGTGCTTAAGTCAGGAGGGTAGAACCCTCTTGAAAAGGACCAGTGCCAAGTAAAACAGACCATTCAGAAATCCCCAGCCACCTGCATTATGTGAGGAAACATCAAAAAGATGGCCATCTATGATCTTGAACTTTGTAACCTTCAGAACTGTGAAAAATAAATTTGTGTTGTTTATAAGCTACCCAAGTCTGTAGTATTTTGTTACAGCAACCCAAAGACTAAAACATTATTGAACATCATACTAGGTTTGAATCTATAAGCATGATTATGATAGATACCCTTTTCCTGGGCCTTTACAAATGATTCTCATTTCTCACGTTTATGAATTATGATTTAAGGTTTTTTTGTGTTGACAGTGACTAAGTATCTTTTGGGAATTGGACCAGGGGCTGAACTAGATCATTTGTATGTATTACATCATTTAATCCTCATAACAATCTTGTAAAATTAATATTATCAACATTTCATAAAAACAAACAAACAAAGTTCAGTGGTCAAGTAACTTGTCCAAAGACATTCAGTTAAAAAGTAGCAAAACATGTCCTCATTGCTCTAAGTCTTATATTTCTGTATGTTTCATACATTACATATTTTCTTCAAATATATTCCACTTCATGTCTATGTATTTAATTTGTATATTTAAGTCATATTGCACTCTATTTAAATTGTCAAACTCTGAGGCTTAATTTTTAAAGAAGTGACTTAAGGTATAATTATTAAAATGGAAATGTGTCTCTTATGAAGGAGCATGCATTAAATCCATTAAAAATAGTATAATTATTGCCCTCAGATAAAATAGCAGAGCTCTCAAAATATGAGATGCAGGTTAATCAATGTTGCCTCATGGAGAGAACAACTATAAAATTTCCTGTAGGTAGTACGTTTCTACTAGAGTACGCGTAAGTGATTCATAGAACCAGGATTGGGAAAATATATGGGATAAGAGTAAGGCTGAGGGAATGAGTACAACAGAAAAGTATAGAATAGATTAAAACTGTCATATAATCATTTATTACTTTTATATAAATTAACTTATTCAGTGAAGTAAATATTGATGTGTATGTACATATATATGTATATATACTTATATATTTATATATGTATATATTTATATATGTATATATACATATATATACTACTTTAGATTTAAAATTAAATAAAAGGAAGAAATATTTTGTATTTTACAGAATTCAAATAGATTCAACTGAAATAAAACACTCATATCTTCAATAAAAAATGTTTCAACTATGAGCCGAAAGAAGTAAAAACCTACTTCTATCCACCAGAGGGGAGTATTGTAACACTGTAGTATCTCAAATATCCAGGCATCAGAAAAATTCTCAGCACATACATGTCTCAAATAATTTTATTTTTCTTTCTGAAAATTGGATAATGAAATACACTCAATTTAATTTATTTACTTCCACTTATATTTCATATTTTTGTAAATGTTTCTATGGTATTATTGAACTGAAAAATATTTAAAATCAGTAAATAAGAGATACATACATGCAAATATTTACTATGTTATAGGAACTTGTTTCTAAATGTCTTGGATGATTATTGCAGGAAACAATTGAAATGCCAGATAGAATGTAAAAATCTTATTGCAGGGCTAACATCATAGTAAGTATTTTACTTTGGCTAAAAATTAGAAGCAATAATTTAAAAGGCATGTTAAGTGCGATAGTTTCTTTAACTCTGAAAATTCATTATACACTCTGGAAGCCATGATCTTCACTTTCTTGCTTTGTGGGATTGGGTGACAAGACATATTGCCTACGTTTGCCCAGAGATAAAGAGAACTGTTAAATATCCCTCCCTCAACTATACAAAGCTAAGGGACATTTTTTGTATAAGCATAAGCAAAAAATTAATCTGACCTTCATAAGGGAGAACAATAATATACAATTCTTTCAAATTTGTAGTTGACAGGGAAAAAAGGAATATATCCTAAATGTTTGCATTTACAACACAGCCATGAGATAAGTTTTTAGTATGAATTGATACCCGTTTATCCCAGAAATCCCATGAGGACATTTTAATGTAAAGCGGTCTTTACATGCAGAAGTTAATTCAGATTCTTTTTGTAGGAACACAAACTAATCCAGGTTTAAAGTACTCTCATACTAAAAATATGAAAAATATTAGCTTGCAAATATATACAAAAATATAAAAAAAAACAAAAGAAAATAGAATATTAAAAGTGAAAGTGAAGAAAGGACAGATGACAGAATCAGAACAACTTGCTTTCAAATGGCGAGATTATCAGACATTATCAGAATATAAGGTACTCATATTTATTATGTTTATATCCTAACTCTGCTACTTATGAGATATGTGATCCTGGAGAAAACACACTCAGATTCTCACATTTATCATCCATAAGTCTCAGTCGTGATCCTAGCTCATGAGTGTTTTGTGAGGATTAAAAAGTTTATCAATGTGACACACCTAACACAATATCTGGCACATGGTAAAGGATGTGTAAGAGTTGCTATTATTATGTTCGTTTAAATAAAAAATAAGATTGGCAATATGAAGAAGATATAGAAACTGTAAAGAACAACAAAAGTAAATTTCAAAAACCAAGGAGAACATTTTACAAATAAAAGCTAAAAGAAGCAAAAGATCTCTGAGGATGGATCAAATCACTATTTAGAAAAAAAATGGAGACTAGTAAATTTGAAGATAGCTTTAAACTTGATGATGGAATGAAAGAATTTATACAGAATGAAGTAAAATGAGGCAAAGCAATATAAACATAAACAGACAATAGTTCATATTTTCATGAAGATTTTTAATCTACTTGGGAAATACAATAAACACGATGAATAAATAAATTGTGTGGTCTATTAGAACATAAAAAATCTATAAAAGGGAATAAAGAAAAATAGAGTATAAGGAAAACATGGACATGATGTATATAAGTTTTCAAAATATGGACAGGGAAGACTTCACTGAGAAGGAAACATTTGAAAAAAAAGGAAGTAGAACAAGAATGAGCTGTGTGGATATGGTGGGTGGAAAGCACATAGACTATTCCAGGTAAAGGGAACAGCAGTGAAATAACCTTTCTCAGCTATGAACAAGGGTTAGGAATCTGTGAGGAACCCCAACTAGGTAAGTTGGCCTGGAGTGGAGTGAATAGATCTGGGAGAAGTAAGAGAAGAGGTCAGTGACATAAGGGGACAGTTCAGAAAGGGCCTTGTAAGTCATTGTAAAGACCTAAGTTTTCATTCTGAAGATGGGACTGCGTTGAAGAGAAATGAATAAGTTGCATACTCAAAATTGCATATTCTATTGAGGCTATGTTGGAGGTAACAAGTAAAAGTATGTGACTTGTCTTTTCATTTTTATAACAGTGTCTTTTGAAGCACAAGGGCTTTTAATTTTGATGAAGTCTAACGTATCATTTTTTATTTTATTGTTCATGCATTGTGGCTATATGTAAAAAATGTTGCCTACCCCACGATCAGGAAGGTCTTATGCATAGATTCTTTTAGTTTTATTTTGTTCCATTTAGATCTATGACAGATTTTGAATTATTTATTTATGAGTGGTGTGAGGTATGGGTCTACGTTCATCATTTTGTATGTGGATATAAAACGTCACAGCACAATTTATGGAAAAGACTATCCTTTCCCCATTGTTTGCCTTGGTAGCTTTATAAAAATTAATTGAACTTAAGTGTAAGGGTTTATTTCTGGACTCTCAATTCAGTTCCATTGATCTATATGTCTATCTTATGTCATACTGTCTTGATTACTTTAGCTTTATAATAAGCTTTAAAATCAAGTCATGAAATTCCTTCAATTATGCTCTCCTTTATCAAATTATTTTGGCTATGCAGATGCCTTTAACTGTAGAGGGTAGGCATGAGCCACAGGAGGGGTGGGAAATAATGTAACTGGTGCATTGCACCACCCAAGTCTATTCCCAAGGACCACCCACGTCCAAACCCCTGGGACTAATTTTGTGGTTAGAACATCCTGATAAAAGGGAAGTAAAATCCAATCAGAATTATCTGCTTTTTGAAGCCTCTGAAGAATGTTAAAGCTTACCCTTGACTTAACATTAGCCTCATTGTAAGATAGTTACAATATATGAACATTGCAGTTTTTACCCCACCATTTGTGGCTTCTTCTGTACCTATTATGGGTAAGGGCATGCTCAGAAAGGAATGGGTTTTACTATAATCTACACATATCAGTCAAATGACCCAAGTCTGCAGGTCACTTACACAACTGGCCCAGAGCCAATAATACAAAGCGCAAGCCCAAAACCCTTCGCATCTATTGTCTCTCTTGACTTGGCCTGCACTTTCCTTAGAATATATCCTAATAAACTTTCCTTATCTATATCTTCATGCTTGCTGATCTGTAATTCATTACGGCATTGGCAAAAGGATCTGGCAGTTACCCCAGTAACTCTTGCATATACATTTCAGGACAATCTTGTCAAATTGTGTTGGGGGAAAAAAAAAAAAAGCTCAGTAAGATGGTGATAGATATTGCTTGCATTTGAACTACAGAATAATTTGGAGAGAATTACTATCTTACTAATATTGAATCTTCCAATTGATAAACATAAAACACCTCTCCATTTACTTAGATTATTTTTAATTTCTATTAGTATTATTCAGAACTGAGATTTTCAGAGTTCTTGAACCTATTTTATTAATTTTATTCCTTAATATTTTATACATTTTGGGACTATTGTGAATTAAATTATTTTCTGAATTTAATTTTTTGATTTTTCATTGTTAGTCTATAGAAATACGACTGATTTTTATCTGTTGATCTTATATTCCTTGACCTTGCATAACTTGTTTATTAGTTATTATAGGGGTGTGTGTGTGTGTGTGTGTGTGTGAGTGTGTGTGTTCCTAAGGTTTTCTACATTAGCATCGTATTATTTGAAAATTAAAATATATGTATATTTTTCTTGCTTAATTTAGATTTTTTTTGCCAATATTGCTGTAAGTTCCACATAATTTAGAATAAAACTTTTTTATTAAAGTTTACTGACAATTGTTAGTAAAGCTATATAGATTTCAGGTGTACAATTCTGTATTACATCATCTATAAATTCCATTGTGTGTTCACCATGCAGAGTCAGTTCTCCTTCCATCACCATGTATTTGATCCCCTTTACCCTCATCTACCACCCTCCTTCTTCCTTACTCTCTGGTAACCACTAAACTATTGTCTGTGTCTATGAATTTTTGTTTCTCATTTGCTTGTCTTGTTCTTTTGTTGTTTTTAGTTTATATCCCACATATCAGTGAAATCTGCTGGTGGTTCTCTGCTTTTTCTGTCTGATTTATTTCACTTAGCATTATAATCTCAAGATCCATCCATGTTGTCACAAATGGTCCTATTTCATCTTTTCTTACCCCAAATAGTATTTCATTGTGTGTATATACCACAACTTCGTTATCCATTCCTCTATTGAAGGACGTTTTGGTTGTTTCCATGTCTTGGCCACGGTAAACAAAACTGCAATGAACATTGGAGCACACGTGTCTTTATGGATAAATGTTTTCAGATTTTTTGGGGGTAGATATCTAGGAGAGGGACTGCTGAGTCATATGGTAATTCTATTCTTAATTTTTTGAGGAACCTCCACGCTGCCTTCCATAGTGGCTGCACCAATCTGTATTCCCACCAACAGTGCATGAGGGTTTCTTTTTCTCCACAGCCTCTCCAACAGTTGTTACTATTTGTCCTGTTGATGATAGCTATTCTGACTGGGGTGAGGTGATATCTCATTGTGGTTTTTATTTGCATTTCTCTGATGATTAGTGATGTTGAGCATTCTTTTCATATGTCTATTTGCCATTTGTATGTCCTCTTTGGAGAAATGTCTCTTCAGGTCCTCTACTCATTTTTCAATTGGGTTGTTTGTTTTTTTGTCGTTGAGTTGCATGGGTTCCTTGTATATTTTGGATATTGTCTGCTTATCAGAGGCACTGTTTGCAAAACTCTTCTCCCATTCAGTTGGTTGCCTCTTTATTTTGTTGATGGTTTCTTTTGCTGTGAAGAAGCTTTTAAGTTTGATATAGTGTCATTCATTTATTTTAGCTTTTACTTCCCTTGAGTTTGGAGTCAAATTCATAAAATGCTCTTTGAACCCAAGGTCCACAAGTTTGGTACCTATGTTTTCTTCTATGCAGTTTATTGTTTCAGTTTTTATGCTTAAGTCTTTGATCCATTTTGAATTAATTTTGGTACATGGTGACAGATAGTATTCTACTTTCATTTTTTTGCATGTGGTTTTCCAATTCTCCCAGCACCATTTATTGAAGAGGCTGTCTTTTCTCCATTGTATGTTTTTTGCTTTTTTGTCAAAAATTATCTCTTCATATTTATGTGGTTTTATTTCTGAGTTCTCAATTCTATTCCATTGGTCTACTTATGAAGCAGATATGCTTGTTTTGTTAGCCATCTTAGGGGCAAAGAATTCAGTCATTCACCATTAAATCTGATGTTAGTATACGTTTTTCTCTACATATCTTTTTTTTTTATCAGGTTCAGAGATTTCCTGGCTATTCTGAGCTTGTTGAGAGCTTTCATTATAAATATGTATTTTTATCAAATATTTTATCTGCATCACAGTGTCCATTGGATGATCAAATAGTTTTTGTTCTATTAATGTGGTGTTTTGCATTAATATATTTTCAAAGACATTACTGGACAAAATTTATCTTGGTCGTAGTGTATAATACTTTTTGTACATAACTGAATTCAGTTTGCTTTTATTTTATGAACTTTTTTATGGTCTATATCCATGAGGACTTTTATTTTGCAGTATCGTTCAGTATGATGACCTCTAGTTTTAGTATCAGTGTAATACTGGCTTCATAGAGTAGGTTGGGAAATATTCTCTACTCTATTTTCAGAAGAAGATTGTGAATAATTAGCAATTTTTCTTCTTTAAATGTTTGGTAGAATTCATGTGGGTTTGGGAGATCTTTGTAAAACAATTTTAATTATTAATTTAATTTCTTCATTTGTTAGAAGTCTATTCAGATTTTCTTCATGAATTATCTTTGCTATTTTGTGACTTTTAAGAAATTTTTTCCTTTCATTTAAGCTGTCTAATTTGTTGGAGTAAAGTTGTCATGGAATTCCCTTATAATCATTTTTTAAAGAGTAGTTAGCAACTTTCCCCTTTTCTCTTATAAATTCATTAATTTGTATCTGTCTCTTTTTTAATCAGTTTAATTAAATTATTTTTTATCATCATGTTATCATATGTGTCAATCAGTATTCTTATGGGTCTAAGATTTTACACTAATTGCAAGCTAACAAGTTAGCCTGCCAGAATATCCTAGGTGTGTACCATGGCAGGACAAACGAATACTGGGTGAGTAACAAAATTTATTTCCCAGGGCATAACAGACCTCATGTAGTTTATGTTTGCATCAGTTCACATTGTCCCATAAATCCTATGGAGACAAGGAAGAGTCATGTTCGTATGTATGGATGTCATGTACATAGTTGGCTGTGTCACAGCTGAGGTAACCCATGTTTAGGAAATCCTCCATCTGGTTGCTAGCAAGACTACTAATCTCTTCTAAGAGGCACATGTTGTGTTTATAATCCAGAACAGCACAAATTCTGCCCCCTGTGCCAGAGGCTGAAACTATCTCTATCTCCCAAGGTTGTTTGTCACGCGAACATTCTTGGAACAATAGTGTAGAACAAAGGTGATATAAGACATACAGAAAATCCATAAAGAATTATCTCTACTTTGCAAAAATAAATTACTGGGACTACTACATCAAACCAAAAATGCTTCTGCACTTTGGCTTTCTCATTCCCCATCTTCTTGCTAACCTTCTGGTCTATGGTTTGTCCCAATGGGTATCCAGATGCCAGACAAGCAGTGATGTTGGCCTTCTCTCATTACTTACCACTGAAAATGCTGCTGTTTTTTACAATGTCCCTGCCCATAGAATTTCCAGCATAATGTTCCAAATTAAGATAGCTCCCTCCCACCGTGATTATACTTGGGTGTTTAGACCATTCACATTTAATTGTATTGTTGATACGGTTACTATGGTAGGGAGCATTGTAAGACAGTCCCAAGATTTCTGTATCTATTGTACATGTCTTGTATATATTTTTGAATGTGAGAGTACTTATTAATATGATGATATTTCACTGCTATGATTAGATTATGTTTCATGACACAGTTTACTAAGGGATATTTTCCTGGATGGTTCTGATCAAATCACCAATGCCCTTAAAATGAACTGGCTTATTCTTGAAGAGAAGAATTGAACATAAGGGAGATTGTCTACTTCTAGCTTTGGGGATTGCCATGTGGCAAAAATCTCTAGGAGCTAACACTGATACCTAACCAACAAGTGCTCATGTTCAAGTAATCCTTATTTTACTTAATAATGGCCCCAAAACTCAAGAGTAGTGATGCTGTCAATCGGATGAGCCAAAAGGGGAGCTGTAAAGTGCTTCCTGTAAGTAAAAAGGTACGTGTGTGTATAGGTAAAAACAATGTATATAAAGTTCAGTACTAGCCACAGTTTCAGGCATCTACTGGAGGGCTTAGAATATATTCCCTGCAGATAAGGGGGGGCTACTATGTTAATTATAGCTGATTCCCCAATAGCCTGCATAAAACAATACATTCAAATACCACCATACGAGTATTCAAAAGTATGAATTACTAAACAGAGTCTGTTGACAGCAGCTGGAATCCATATTTTAGCATTAAAATAGTGTACTTTAAAGAGGTAAAGGAAGAGGATTGTTTTGGAGATGGTTTATAAGAGTCTATGTTTTCTTTAATACTTCTCATTCCCATGATGGGGATATAGGTCCTTCAAATCAAACCAAGTGAGAAAATCTTAATCTAAGCTACCTCTGGGAAGTATTAATATCTACCTGTCCTGTTTTTAAGGGGGCTTAGCATCTAGTGTTAAGAAAAGACCTCAAACGATGACAAGTGAAGGCTATGGCTTAGCTGCCAGGCTTTGCACTTTGAGTGCTGTATTTCCTCTAAAAATGGGGTGAAAATGCAGGTTTCTTGAATTCATTTTCTTTTGAGAAAGTCCACAGGTCCAGAAGGGCTTCCCACCAGGAGGTGACTGGTGATCAACTATCACGTGCAAAAGCTGAGAGGGATGTTTAAAGAAGCCAGCTCAAGGGCAGCATTACCCACATAAAACAAAGCTACCACTAGAGGACCCAGAGGGGTTGGCTCAGAAGAGCCCATGGAATCAGTTTAAAGGGAAAAGAATTATCTTTGAGAATTTGCCTCACCCAGAAAGAAACCATGCCAGACTACATACAAATTGCTAGGCAGCATAGCAGTTAATTTCTTTCCTACCTTTTATCTTCTCTTCTTGTTACCCCAGAGAAACCAGAAAGAGCCTCTGGTATTACAATAAGGAGAAGTATGTATCTGCCAGGACAATAAAGAAGCTGCCCACATTCTTATCTACCACTTCTGGTTTTCCAGCCTTAAGCCTGCCACAGTAGGAGGACAAAGGAAGCTTACATTAGATCAGTGCATGAAATTATGTTACTAAGATGCTTCATCGGACATTTCAATTATTAAAATGAGACTGTTCTTTGCTCTCAAAATGATCATAGTACTTTTATTATCTAAGAGGCCGTAAATCCAGTGATGTTTCCATCACTTCCTACAGTTCCCTTATGTTTCTTTATAGTTCACTCTCTCCTTGTTGGCAGCAGGCAACTACTGATCTGCTTTTTTTTTTTTTTATTATATGGTAGTTTGCATTGTTTTGAACCATATAAAAATGGAATTGTATGTTATATAGACTTTTATTTCTGACATCTGTTACTCCACATAATAATTTTGAGATGAATCCATGTTGTAGCATGGGTCAATAGTTGTTTTGTGTCATTGCTTTGGTTTTTTTAAAAAATATGTATTTAAAAAAATAGTATTTTATTGTGTGGATATACTACATATTTTAAAAATCTTTTTTTCCTTATTGGACAATTACATTGTCTTCAGTTTTTGCTATCATAAAAAAGATATGTTAAATATTAATGTATACATATTTTGTGTAAATATATCACTTCATTTATTTTGGCTAAGTACCCAGGAATAGAAAATTGGGTTTTATTTTAGGTGAACTTTTAATTTTATAAGAAAGTGCCAAATCGTTTCCCAAAATAGTTTTATCATTTTACATACTCACCAGTAGCATATGAGAGTTCACTTTTTCTATATCCTGGCCAGTGCCTAACATTACAAAACTTTTTAATTTTAGTAATTTTCATGGCTATTTTCTGGCATTTATCACTTTGATTTTCATTTCCTTGATAGTTAGTGGTGTTGAGCACTTTTTGTACTGGCCATTTACATACATATATTCTCTAATAAAACACCTGTTCAAAATGTCGCCTATTATTAAGATTTATTTGTATTATTATTGAGTTTTAAGAACTGCATACAATTTCTTATCAGATATCTGTTTTGCAAATATTTTGTAGCATATATTCTCAACATGTGTTTTGAAGAAAAAATGTTCTTAAATATCAATCTTAAATATCAATCTTAAATATCAATACAATTTATCAGTTTTTGCTTTCATGTTTTATAATTGTTCCTATAAACAAAGTTTTGCCTGTGGTAATATCAAGAGATTGTATACTATGCTATCTTCTGTGAGCTCTACAGTTTTGGCTTTTACATTTATACTTATAACTTATTTGGGTTACTTCTGTGATAGCTGTAAAGTAAGGGTAAATGTTATTTTTTTAAAATATGGGTATCACATTTTTCCAGCATCATTTCTTGAAAAAGATTTGTTGAAATACCTATAAATTGCAATACACCCAAACTTTGGGCCTCTTATTGTTGCTCATTTCTTTCTTTATTGCAAGTAAAACAACATTTAAATCAGCCTACTGAGAATTTTTTCTTACTTTCTTCCATCAGTTGGTCATAGTGCCATGGTTTTCAGACAGCATGCTGTCTGTCCACCTTGGAATTTTCATCCATAAACCAAAATAATTTTGTTGGTAAATAGAGAGCAGTCCATAGGTCACCACCCATTCCTCAGTAGGTTCCATGAGCTCTTCAGATGGTTCCAAAGTCAGTCCTACATGAAAATAGACTACCTGCTCTTGAATGTAATGAGTGCATCCTTTCATTCTTCCAGTAGCATGTTTGACCATGAACCATTTCCATTTTATTATGGAAATCTTCTGGACACTGCCTTCCTTATTAGAGTATTACTTTATCACCAGTCAAGGCATTATGGATATTTCAGATTTCAAGATTTTTTAAGATCTTCAGCATAGGTACAGTTGCAAATAATACCCAATAACAAACCAATAATTGTTTCTCAAACAGTGTGTACTATATACCACATCTGGAAATTCTCTGGTCCAATATTCCAGAGGTCACTTTGAGCTTTTTACATAAGTTCCAGTCTGCCTAAGTGCTAGTTGCAGATACTTCTAAAATTACATTTGAATAAGGATGATACAGACTGAAAGGCACTGGTTGAGTCACTACTTTTTCTAACTCAGAGATAGGTTGCTGTTGTTCACGCTCCATTCATATATGCTTTTTTGGGGGTGTGTGTGGGAGGGAAGTCTTATAGAAGCTAGCAATATTCTGAGATGTGGAACATAAATCCTCCAAAATCCAAAAAAAATAAAAAAAAATAAAATAAAACATCCTGATCAGCCTCTGTACTCTTGCTTAGTCCCAGGGGCTGGCAACGGTAGCAATTTACTTTTAGTTGCCTGTGAAAATCATGATAGGTTTTTGTCTAAGTCGTTTTAAAAATTCCATTTGGGCAAGCCCTTTATCTTTTTGCTGGATTTATTAACCAGCTTCTGTTAGTCATGTGTCTCTTCACTTTGTTAAAGTCAGTCCTAGCTTGCTTTTCAGTTTCTGATATTATCATAATATCATCTTTGTGGTTTATGATTACACTCATGAGTTGCATCAAGTCCAAATCCCTCCAAACCAAATTTTGACAATAATCTAATAAAATCAGATAACCCTGTGGTAATTCAATAAATGTGAATTGTATCTTTTCATATGAAAGCAAATCAAGCGACTTTTCCCAAATTCGTATGGAGAAAAAAGCATCTACAATACACCCAATTACCAGTCTCTTTTAACTTGTTAGATTTTTGCACTGAAGCCATTGCCAGGACTGATGGTACAATGCGTGGTATATGCTCAAGAGCTTAGCTGGGCTGGGAGAATTGAGCTGTCAGGTGTCTGTCATAGTAGCCAATTAAAGCAACAAGCCAAAAGTGAAAGAGTTAAAACTTTTAATCATTTGCTGTGATTGTAAAAGCAAGAGTCTAAAGCCCAAAAGAGGACACAAACTCTCCCTGGTTTCATTTTCTCCTATGGAACGGTGTGCCATTTGAGGGTCAGATGGATCAGCACAGATGTGGAGGTCATCACCATCGAGGGAGCCCTGAACAAAAAAGCTCTGCCATGTTTATGACACTGAGATGGAAGAAGTGGAGGGAGAGGAGGAGGAGTGGAAAAGCACTGGGTTCTGAGTCAGAGTGGGGAAAAGCGTCTTCGAGGTGTTCCTATCTATCCATCATAAGGGGGTCTCTACAGGGGTACCTAAAGAGGTTCTCTGCCCAAGAGATGAGATAAAAGCCTCAGAAATGAATTTGCTGTCAGGGATGGGAATGTAAATATGGGAAGAGCATGACCGGCCTTGGGACATCAGTCCTTTATTGCAACTCTCCTCAGAGACTCGGATGCCCTGGTTATGCCCCAAGTCTGGTGTGGGAACAGCAGATTCTTCCCTACGAGGTCTACCCTTTGCAAATCCTTTGTAATTGCTTTCCATCAGGCCTGGAAAAAAAATCACATACAGGTTTTTAACCAGGAGCTGAAATCTTTTAGTATGCTTTACTCACAACTCAGTAGTCTACTATTAGGTATTTATGAGACATCCACCTGTTTTATGTTCCACTTGGGGCTACTGTACAGAGAATTTGTTGGTACTATAGCTCCAACTTTGAATATGCCATTAATTAAAATGACAATCTCCTTTTGTCCAGCAGGTATTTTCTACTGTTTCAATTTCATGACCCGTGTGGGTTTAGGTAGTTCTATAGTTCTCTTTTAACATGTCCAATTAACACAGTACTTACCAAAGGGCAAACTTACATGCCTTATGTTTTACCACACTTGTTAGGGGCTCTGCTATCTAAGCAGATATGATACCAATGCCAACATTACCTTCAGTTAAAGAAGATACAACCACTTCATATAAAGTCTATTCAAACTCTCCCCCTGCCATCCATATTTGCTTTCTAATTCCATCAATGTTACATCCCATACCCCCCTTATCTAACTTTAGCCCCTATTAAGTCACACCAACAGTATTTGGAATCCCATGTCAAGGAATCCTAGAATTATTTTGTCTCCATCCACGGGCCATATTATCCACACTCATCCAAATGATCTGTGGTCTAGTCAAGGGACACTTTCCCCTCCCTCTATCTCCACCCTGATGAATTTACTGATCTATTGTCCCCAACAATTTGAAGTCAGTTCTCTCATCATCCTCTTTGCCTTCCAGCTTTTTAAATTATTCCAAAGTAGGGTAAATACAGTGGATTTGATTAGGGCCACTTTGTATTGAGAGAACAGAAGGGGATCACATTCATTCAGCAAACCACTAACTGTGTTGCATTAGATGTTTGTTTCAAACCCATCGATGACCACATTAAGTTTTGCATTTCTTAACAATCATTTAACAATTTCCACCATGATGGAACAAAACCTCATTCTCTCATAAATCACTCTACTTTTCTTAGCCTATAAAATAACCAGAAGTGGAAGCAGAGACAACAAAGATGATATGGCTTCTCAGACAGTGGCTTGATATTGCAGTCCTAACACCCATGGTGTTATAGGTTGCATTGTGTCTCCTCCAAAACTGGTATGTTTCCGTCCTAACCACAGAATGTGATCTTATTTGAACATAGGGTCTTCACAGAGGTAATCAAGTTAAAATTAGGTAATTAGAGTTGGTATTAATCCACCCTACTGACGTAATATGACTGATGACCTTATAAAAAGGGAAAATTTGGATTTAGAGATAAATATAGAGGGAAAACAATGTGAATACACAGAGTTAGAAGACAGCCATCTACAATCCAGGGAGAGAAGCCTGCAACAGATCATTTCCTCATAGCCCTTAGAATAAACCAACCCTGTCAAGTAGCTTGATTTTGCACTTCTAGCCTCCAGAACTGTGAAACAATACATTTCTGTTTGCACCATGCCGTCTGTGGTACTTTGTCACGGCATCCCTTGCGAACTACTACACATTGGATACCCCTACAAAGGGTTAACCATAGCATTTGCCATAAGTGCGTGAACATTTTGATCATCATAAAGCCAGTCCTGCCTGGCTTGCTTACACAGCATGTCGGCTGCTTCACCCAGGAATTTCCAGTTGGCTTTTAAAGGTGGGAAAGTTTAATTTCCCTTCTCAAGGTGGGGAAAAAAAAAAAAAGTTTACATAAACATTTATCCAGGCTACCAGGCCACTGTCCCCGGAGGAATACCTGCCACGTGTCTGGATCCTGTGTAGACATCTATGGTAGGTCAATAGTAATCTGTGTGTTCTGCCTTACCCTAAACATGCACCTCCATTCGGCAGCATTCAACACCAAGGAGAGTGCTTTTACGTTAGTCACTCTCAAAATCCACGTTAGTAAGTTTCTTTAGCAAGCTGATTACATTGATTCACAAAATAAGACAACTCCTTTACACTGTATCCCCTGGAATCAGGTTTTCAGGTTCAGGGTTTCATGGTGTTTCTGAGCCCCACCACTCAGAATACATTCTTGGTGACTAGAGGTACTGTGTTGTTCCAGTTTCATTTCCCCCTTTAGTAGCAGGTCTAAGGCGGAGAGCCCTCGTATGGACTCGAGGAAATATGAGCTCACCACAGTGCTATCCTTTAATTTTATTTTAGCTATTAGAGATAACAATAACTAAGTGATTCCCTGTTTAGCTTGTGTCTTGTTATTTCACATTTCCTTATGTATCCAATGAGCCAACTCCTGAGAGCTGGGTCTGTCATTCTTCAATTCCATTGCTTACTTTTTTCCCCCTTATTTTATTGACTTTGGTCACATTAAAATACCCCCTCCCCCATTGGTTGCTTTTATGTGCAGTGACTAATGTCAGTGCAGTTGCTGTCTCATGCCTGGTGATGGTGACTTGGTAACCATCCAAGTATCAAAAATTCATCATTCCTCACCCACTCAGCCTTCCTTTTCCTAAACAATGCTTTTATCTTGTTTCAGTGAGTCAGTGATGCTCATTTCATTTCAGCCTTTTTCCTTTGTTTTATGTTTGATAATTTATAATGTCTTCAACATCACTAATCTTTTTCTAAAGGATTTAATGTGCAATTAATCTCTTTCAGTGTATTTTGCTTCTCAGACATTAGAGATTTTATCTCTAGAATTTCAATTGGGTCTTTTTATAAATTCTTTTCACTGAACACATTCAAAGTTTCATCTAATCTCTTGAACATTTTGAATAGAGTTGTAATACTGCTTTAGAGTTTTTTCTAATAATTCTAACATATCAGTCAGCCCTGGATCTATTTCATTTGATTATTTTTTTCTACATGGGTCTATAATGGGTCATATTTTTCTGCTTTGTTATGTCTAATGATTTCTTATTGGATTCAAGCATTTGTAGATTTTTCTTTGTCGACTGCTAGATATTTTTTGTATTTATATAAATATTTTTGAAGTTTGTACAGGTATGCTCTTACATTACCTACAAATTGAGATGAGAGAATGACTGTCTTCCCAAATGTCTATGTCCTAATCTCCACAACCTGTAAATATGTTATCTTATATGGCAGCACAAACTTTGCATGTGTAATTAAATTAAGGATTGAGAAGGTAAGATTATTCTGGTGGCCCAATATAATCAACAGAGTCTTTGAGAGAGAGGCAGGAAGATCAAAGTAGAAGCGGTGTTGTTAAGGATGCGGAACCACATATATGTGTACCTTGGCAAAATTTCAAAATCCACTGTATAAAAAGACACTTAAAAAATTGCCCTGAATCTAAGCCTCATTATTCCTCAAGTTAGTAAAACTCCAATGTTCCAGCAATTAAAATCAGGATGCAGCCTCCCTAAGCTACTGTCCCTGGGAAGGTGGTTGTTACTCTGAAATTCAAGGCTTCTCTGTCTTGCAGAGTCCATGGAAGCCCGGGGAAATATTTGTCTGTTTTTTTTTTTTGTTTTTTTTTTGTTTTGGTGTTTTGTTTTGTTTTTTTCCTTCTCAGGTCAGCTGGGTAGTGTCTGCTAACAGTTTCTCTCAGTTCTCAGCTCTACCCTTCACTACTGATTTTGCAGGATACAGATTTCCTAACTACTGACGTAGCGCAGTACCTGATGATTCTAACCAACTCCACTCCAACTCCTGACATTAAATCCCCATCTCACTCCTAACACTGACCATTGTCCTTATATATAGCTGCCAGAAATTGAATTGGAGTTTACTAATGTTTCTGCAACTCAATTATCGTGAACAGTTATGTTAGAATATTCTCCTTTTATTCGTTCTTTGTCATAATTTGATTCTTTATTTTCAGATATTTTGCTGCTGCCTCTACAAGAGCATGGTTCAAAAAAACAGCTGACTCTAAATTTGTGGTAGGAAACCAATAATCATAATTTTGTTTTGAATGGACTTTCTAGTGTCAATTTTACCATTTACCTATTTATTATGTTTTCTTGGGGTGGCTATGAACATGCACTGTTCAGCTCTCCTGCTGTGAAGCATAGATGACTGGAGACTCCAGCTGTTGCCCCTCTAGATCCACAGTGTCATTCATTCCCTCTAAGCCTGCAGATTCCCTAGGCCATTCCCAGCCAGTAACATAGCACAGCTGCAGTGTTAGCATCAGCTCATCCTGAAGGGCTGTGAGACGTGAATAACGGATACCTTAGGCTCTGGTCTCTGCATTAGCCTAGCCAAAATTTTCATAATTGTGCTGAAGTCTTACTCTTTCTACACAATTGCCATTCTTTTATACTGTCCTGTTACACATGTGAGACATGCATTAGAGTCTGAAGACTATCCTGACCTACTCCTTCTCTCTGTTCTTTATTCTTCACAGTAGTTTCCTGCAATAAATCTCTTTCAGTACCATACTACCTTGGTGTTTGTCTCTTAGAGGACCCAAACAAGAAATCTGTCATAGAAGAAAGGTGTTAGTGTTATCTACATGAGTGAGTGTGTTAGTGTTATTGCTATTAAAATTTATACCATATATGAAAATAAACCACACTTCTTTTGACAGGTCAACAATATAAAGGCTGCCAAATAAGAATAAAAATTAAGCTAATATAATTCAACCATTTACAACAATTCAAATCATTTTAAAATTAAAAATAAGGAAACAAAGAACTTAATAAGAGAGATAAAAATAAATACCAAAGAAAAATGAAGGGAAATAGTAATCTAACATTTTGTTTTTTCCCAACATTTTGCCATCTCCTACACATATTAATTATCTGAGGAATGTGTGTAGCTACAAATAGTACCATATTCTAGAGACATATGCACTTTCTGTATGACCTGAAAAAGGCCAATATCACTCCTGCTTCCCTTCTGAAACCATTCATACTTCCTCAAACTTTCAATTATTCCACTTTCTTAACTATTTTGTGTTCTGTTCTATAGTAAATGCCTGCTGGAATCAAATTACCACAGTTCTTTACTAAGTAGAATTTGTTCTTTTTTTTTCTTCTAACTTTACCTTTGGAGTTTTCATCAAAATGATATATTCTTCTTAACAAAAGTTACATTGTAGGGGATTTCCAGTCAAGAAGGGGGAGTGGGTAAATGCTGTGCTCACTTCCTCATAGGACCACATCTATTACTACTAAACTACAGGGAAAACAAAACAAAACAAAACAAAACAAAACAAAACAAAAAACAAACAAACAAAAAAAAACAAACAAAAAAACAAAAAACAATGAGAATCGCCTGAAGTCTAGCTGAACTGAAGCCCTGAAGCCCTACAACTGTGGACAAACAGAAGAAGCCACCTCAAGACTGGTAGGAGGGGAAGAGACACAGAACAGGCAGGTCCCACATCCACCTGTGACCATTAAAAATCACAAGGGATATCTTGGCTGTGGAGGTACTTCCCTGAGGAGCGAAGGGTCCCAGCCACAACCCAGTCCATAGTTTCAGTGCTGGGAAGAGAAGTCCCCATAAATTCTGGCTGTGAAAACCAGCAGAGATTGTGGCTGAATGTGACAAAGGGCAGCTGCACTCCTAGGTGCTTTTCTTAAATGACCCGTGCACAGACTTGATGGTTGATGGAATCACTTGCTCTGAGCTCCAGAGCTATGGCAGCAGCTTGAAAGGCACCAAGGACATACAGGGATAAATGAATTGTCTGACATGGGGTAAGGGCTGGAGGGGCAGCTCCTCCCCTGTGGAGGAACTGGCAGAAGCCATTGTTTCTCTGTTGAGCCCTCCTACTCCCTGGATGTAGAAGCACACAGACACTGTATTTGTGTCTCCATCAAACTGGCTATCACCTTTCATCTGCCCTGTCCTACTAAGTCCCTGAGACCGCACCACAGCCAATGTTTGGGCACACCGAAACCACTTCCACTGGCTTTTCCATATAAACAACTTGCCTTGGCTCATGTGGCAGACTTTCCTAAAATCTCTCAAAGGTTCACAAAACCCAATTAAGCAGCATCTGGCTTTGGTGTGTCTCATACTACCGGCTGAGCAGCTCTAAGTCCAGCACTAGCTACAGACAGGCTTGGTTCAGTTTGGCCTCTCAAAGAACCTCCAAATAAAGTGCAGGTGGTGGCTATCTCTGAATTGCTTTGTGGCTCATGTCAGGTGGCCCTGGATAGGGCACAGACTGTGGCTGATCATGGAGTGCAGTACGTTCCCTTCCAGGATGCCCTGGGGCTGGCAAGCCCAGTGGCCAGCTTTGGACTGGGCCAGAGCATTACCTGGCTACCTTCAAGGATGACACCCAAAGGGCAGACTGGGAAGGCATCAGAGCCCTGTAAGGTCAGCCCTAGCTCAATAGCTCCTCCACTGTAGCCACAGCCTGTCCTCACAACCAATCAGCCTGAGGGTCAGTGCCTCCCACTGATGTGCAAACAAGTCTTAACTCCAATAGAAGTGAGGATCACCCAGCTCTGGAGACCAGGGTGACTGCACCATTGGGTCCTACAGGACACCTAATATGTAAGGCCACTCTACTAAGACCAGCAGGCATAGCAATGCTACATAGAAACAACACAGAGTGGCAGCCAAAATGGGGAGATAAAGGAACATTTCCCAAATAAAAGAACAGAACAAAGCTCTAGAAAAGGAACTAAACAAAATGGAGACGAGCAATCTATCAGAGAAAGAGTTCCATACACTAGTTGTAAGGATGCTCAATGATTACAAGGAGAACTTGAACAAAGAGGTAGGAAATGTGAAAAAGAACCAGTCAGAAATAAAGAATATATTAACTGAAATGAAGAATACGAGGTCAGACAATTAAGTTTGCAAACTCATCTTAGAAACAGTGCTATATACCTCATTGCTGAATATCACGATGGTCACCTTAGAAGTACTTCCCTTGGTAAGCTATGCACCGACACCAGAGCCTAGTCCACTTTTCAAAGCAATTTTGGAACTCTTTCAGGAATGGCCATCAGAGCTGTTGTTGTATTACCATTGATGTCCTGAATGTCATAAAAATTCCTTCCTTTCAATATTTCCTTTATCTTTGGGTAAATAAAGAAGTTATTGGGGGCCAGATCAGGTGAGTAGGGAGGGTGTTCCAATACAGTTATTTGTTTACTGGCTAAAAACTCCCTCACAGACAGTGCCCTGGGAGCTGGTGTATTGTGATGCAAGAGCCATGAATTGTTGGTGAAAAGTTCAGGTCATCTAACTTTTCACACATCCTTTTCAGCACTTCTGAATAGTAAACTTGGTTAACTCTTTGTCCAGTTGGTACAAATTCATAATTAATAATACCTCTGATATCAAAATAGGTTAGCAACATTGTTGCAACAAGCTCGAGAAATTAATTGTCAGACCTCGTGCATTATAGGGAATCACCAGTAGATTAGATGGATCAGAGGATCAAATCAGTGATTTAGAATATAAGGCTGCAGAAAACACCCAATCATAACAGCAAAAAGCAAAAATAATCCCCCCAAATGATGACAGTTTAAGGGGTCTCTGGGACAATATAAAGCATACCAACATTCGCATGATAGGAGTACCAGAAGGAGAAGAGAAAGAGAACCAGGAATTAAAAAAATTATTTGAAGAAGTAATGACTGAAAACTTTCCTAAACTGGTGAAGGAAATCGACATACAAGCTAAGGAAACTCAGAGCGTCCCAAACAAGATGAACACAAGTAGGCCCACACCAAGATACATCATAATTAAATACACAAGGTTAGACAGAAAGATAATCTTAAAAGCAGCAAGAGAAAGGCAGATAGTTACCCGCAAGGGAGCTTCTATTCTGTAAGATTATCACCTGATTTCTCAACAGAAACTTTGCAACCCAGAAGTGATTAGTACAAAATATTCAATGTGACAAAAAGCATGGATCTATAATCAAGATTATTCTACCCAGCAAAGCTAACATTTAGAGTTAAAGACCAGATAGTTAAAGCCCAGACAAGAAAAAGCTGAAGGAGTTCATCACCACCAAACTAATATTATGAGGAATATTAGAGGGACTTCTTTAAAACAACAACAACAACAACAACAACAATAATAATAATTAAATAAAATTATGAATAATATTATAAAATGGCTATAACTACATATCTATCAAAATTACTTTAAATGTAAGTGGATTAAATGTTCCAATCAAAATTTAGGTTCAATGAAAGCATAAGAAAACAAGCCCCTGACACATGCTGCCAACAAGAGACTCACTTCAGATCAGAAGACACAAATAGTCTGAAAGTAAAAGGATCAGAAAAGGATATTTCATGAACATGGAAATGAAAAAAAAAAATCTGTGGTAGCAGTACTTATACCAGACAAGATAGACTTTAAAATAAAGACTATAACAAGAAACAAAGAAGGACCAGTAATCCCACTTCAGAGTATTTGAAGAAATCCAAACTCTGCTTTGAGGGGGTGTGTGCATTCATATGTTCATTGCAGTACTGTTTACAATGGCCAAGATGTGGAGTCAGCCTGGGTGTCTATCGATGGATGAATAGATGAAGAGGAGGTGGTACATATATACAACGGAATATTGCTTGGACATGGAAGGGAATGCATTCTTGCCATATGTGGTTGCTTGGATGGACCTGAAGGATATTGTGCTGAGTACAGTATATCAGACAGAGAAAGACAGATGAAATGTGATTTTGCTTATATGTGGAATCTAAAAAACAAAATAAACAAACAAACAAAATAGAAACAAGCTCAGAGATACAGAGTACATTTTGATGGTTGCCAGATGGAAGTCGGGTGGTGTTCGGTGAAAAAGGGAAAAGGATTAAGAAGTACACATTACTTGTTAGAAAGTAGTCATGGGGATGTAGGGTATAACATAAGGATGATATCAATAATATTGCAATAACTATATAGGAGTCAGATGAGGACTAGATTTATTGAGGTGACAGAGGTTTGAGGGACAGGGTGGAAAAGGTGAAGGGATTAAGAAGTACAAATTGGTAGTTAGAAAATAGTCATGGTGCTATAAATTAAAGTATAGGGAATATAGTCTATGATATGGTAATAACTATGTATTTAGGTGAGTGGGTACTAACTAGTCAAGAGGATCACTTCTTAAATTATATAAATGTCTAACCAATGTATTGTATACCTGAAATTAATATAAAATATTATTGAATGACAACTGTTATTGAAAATTTTAAAAAGGAGGAAAATGTTGAAGGAAGTAAGAGGTTCAAATTTCCAGGTATAAAACAAATAAGTCATAGGGATGTAATGTATAGCATAGGAAATATAGTCAATAATATTGTGATAGCATGGTACTGTGTCAGATGGTTGCTGGACTTATGGTGATCACTTGTTTAGGTATATAAATATTGAATAACTATTCTGTGCACCTGAAACTAATATAACATTCCATATTAGCTATATTTTAATAAAAATATTGAAAAAATAAAAATAAATAAAACAAAATTACATTGTAATTTAAGATAAATTTTGTTAAGTATATATTTGATACTAAAAAAGGTGAGGTCATCACAAAACAAGAATTTATTTTATGCATTTGCTCATTTTCCTTTATGCTTACGTTTGCTACTTGAGGTGTTATTAGAAGCAATACTATACATGGACTATATATGAAGAATGTTGAAATCATTGAAAATAGTTACTGGTAAATCCAGTTTTCCATATATTCCTGTATTCTATGCTGTTGTCCATTCTGCTCTATCTGTTGAAAAATTCTCACCTATCTTCTCTATCTGGAAAACAAAACAAAAAGCAGCTAATCCTCTATGGCAGCTCTTATTCTCCAGGATTCCGACAATCCAACTGTTTCATGGCACAGGCCATTTTTACAATGAGATGATATGCTCCTCCTACAGAGAGCTAAATCTGCTGGATTCCATTTGCGTGTGGGTAGGCTTGTGCCTACAGTTAAGTATATTATGTAACTTCTAAGGTCACATCACAAAATCAACACCATCCACCTGCCTGTCTTTGGATGCTCACTCTTGAATCCTAGCTACCATGCTGAAGGTAGGTAAGAACAGCTTGCAAACAATGTGAGCGAGTCATCTTCAAAGTGGTTCCTCCAGTTCCCAGTCAAGCTACCCCAACTCAGGCCATATGCAGCTGAGATGAGCCTTCCTTGCTGAGTGTTTCCCAAATTACAGGTTTAAGATCTTAATTCTTTGTTATTATTTTTTGTTGATAATTGTTAAACTTTTATTTAAGGCGGTAGCTTTTGAGGTTGCTTTTTATGCAGCGACATTATATGGAACACCACTATTTAAGTCTGTTCAATCTGCTAGAACAAAATACCACAGACTAAATGATGAACAAATAATAGAAATTCATTTTTCACTGTTCTGGGTCTTAAAGTCTAAGATCAGGGTGCCAGCTTCGCTGGTTTCTGGTGAAGGCCCTCTTCCAGGTTGGAGACTACCAGCTTCTTGCTGTGGTCTAATGTGGTGGAGGGCCAGGGATCTCTCTAGGACCTCTTTTATAAGGGCACTAACCCCATTCATGAGAGCTCTATCCTCATGACTTAATCACATCCCAAAGGTCTCCCTTCCTAATCATCACATCAGGCATTAGGTTTTTAACATATGAATTTTGCGGGAGCACACATATTCAAACTATAGAAATTGCCCTTTAATATCCAACTCAAATTCCTCATTTGTGAACACTTTGTCAAATTCTCCATACCCCGGTATGTCATTGTTTTTTGTGTATTAAAACATAATTTCCACATCTGTATCATAATACTCGTTTACGTGTAGCTCTCTTACTATACTAGTATATCTTCCAAAGCATGTACGAGTATGATGCCTCATATATTATAGTTTTGCCACTCGGGTGCAAATCTCAGTGCAGGCAAGATTTACAAATCTGTATTTCCAAATCATACAGGGATTTGTAAAATGCATGTTAAATGAATAAATCTAAGAATATGTTAACAAAGGCATAAATTTTTGAAACAAGGAATAATTGAATAATTGTCAGACTTTGAACATCTTAATGTATCTGAATGTTAAAACAATAAACATATTTCCGTATTTTGCTTAACTATTTTTTTATATTTATCTCTGCTCTACTCTATGGCCTTGGCCCATTTTATGCCTTCATTTCCTGACTTCATATTAGAGTGTTAGGATTTAGAAATACATTCTGAATGACCTTAGACCTCATGAAATTGTTTTTAATTAAAAAAATCATACAGAGATAATAACAACTTATCCAGGACTATATACTTAATAAGCAGGAAAACTGGAGTATACTTCCTTACCCTAAGCCCATATACTTTTTTTGTAAAATTGTATTTCAACTCTCATATTTTATTGATGAGAAAACCATAACCCCACGAAGTTCAATATTTTGCGTTAGATCACAATGGTAGTAAGTGGCAAAAAAGATCTAATGAGTGTTAGAAATCAGAATCTGGTCTCCAAATTACAAATCAGTATCTCTTATACTCCCATGCATCCTATCTGCTTGTGGCTAACAATTTGTTTCAAATCCCAAATTAAGGAAGTTCATCAAAACTTGATAACTCAATATAGTCATAAATCTCATTTATTTAGAAAATTATAGCACTGTTCTATTTCCCCAACCCCTTTTATTTCACTGGTCATTGAAGCACTAGTAAGTCACACAATTTTTCTTGAGAATATGGTGCTTCAGTTGATTTATAACACTAAATATATACATTCCCTCAGCATATAAGTAAAAGGACAAGCCATAAGTTTGCTCCCCAAGTTAAATTTAAAATTTCACCTACATAAACTCACAAGGACTCATTTTATCACTACAGCACACATATTATACACCATATTAAATAATGTGCTGGCATCAGTAATGTGTTTTAAACATCTTTGGCTCTTTATTTACTTAGTTAACAATAGTTGATGAATTTCGTATATCTAAAATTCTACCTTAAATATTTTTGATAAACTTTCCTACGCTTGTAGAAGTTGTATGATCTGAATCATCTATTTCCTGCTATATATTTCACTTTATTGTTCAGCATATGATATATAGAGCAAAACTTCCAATTTTTGCTGTCCTATTTGGCTTTTATGCCACAAATTACTTTTCATAACATAGAAAATGTCTTGTAACCTTTGCGTGTTTTGCTTGTGGTGAGAATTTATCATTATTCTCTCAGAAAGTATTTTATGCTTACCCTATCATATTGTTTTAACTGTTGCTCTGTGCACTCTCTATCCTATTAAACATGAGTTATGGCCTTCTTTACACAGTGATGATGAAATAATTTTAAGCCTATACATAATAAACCATGTTTTGCCCATCATCTTGATCTTAAATAAATTCTGAAAGTTTGAAAAGCTGATTTTGTGGAAGTACTTTCACAAGAAACCTTGAAACAATATGGAAAAAAAATGATAAAACAAGAAAAACTAGCCATATTTCCATCACTCCAACATGAAACACAGTTTTAGTTTAGAGTCTTTCTTTTCTAGCCCTCCTCCATATCCACAGCTAAATTTTATGTAATAATCAATCTATACTTATTTTGAAGAAAGTAGAATATTATATTTGTTTGAAATTATATTTTATGTGACTATTGTATAAGATCTGTTCCATATATTAACTCTGTAAATTTCAATATAAAAGGAAAAAAAAAAAGAATCTCTGACCAGTCCTGATCTGTGGAATACCTATGAGAGGTAAAGTGACATTGAAAATAACATAAAATAACAGAAAAAAGCCAATACACTTTCCTGAGATAATCATTTGTGGAAAGAATATCCTTTCTTTATTAAATTGCCTTTGTCAAGATGAGCTGACTAACATTCATTTTTTTAAATGTTTGATAGACCTAAGTTGTGAAATAAATTGGCTTCGGGATTTTCTTCATGGAAATATTTTTGAGAACAAAAACAAATTCTATTGAAAATACATAAATATTTTCATTGTCTCAAGTTAGTTGCTGCAAATTTGTTCTTGTCAAACGTGTCATTTTTATAACATTACAATATTTAGCATAAAGTTATTTATAATATCCTATTATCATTTTAATATTTGAATAGTTTTTCATTTTCTTATTTCTGATTTACTCTGCCTTAGCTAGTGTGCTCTTGTTGGCATATATTTTACTTCTACATATATTTGGTCATCAGCTGATCTACCAAGTAAGACAGAATGTCACATACCCTGGCATCGAATCCGAGAGATAGGGCCTCATGGGAGCCCTTATTGCCCATTTATTTGCATTTAATTCTTTTCAAAACATATTTATTGATCTACCATTCTGTGACAAAGAAGTATAGTCAATCAACTTTTTCAGGCTTTAGGTAACCACATGTTAAGTATTCTTAACAGTTCTCTAAGTATTCCTATTAGCCAATATTCCTATTAGCCAACTAGGATGCATTTAAAAAATTTTTTTTCTCAGACCACATTGTTTGGGGAATGGTAAAATAATTAGCTATGGATATTTCAGCTCTTTTCCCCAGAATCTCTCAGTTCCAAAGGTTGACAAATTATTTTAAAATGGGATGGTAGGATTTTAAGTGTACAACCAAAGTTTTCATCATCAAGTTTTAATCAGTTGCAAATTTTTTCATGAATTTATTGTTCTTATTGGCATAAAATAACTGGCATTATTATAAATGTGTTAATTAAATTTAAAGGTCACAATGATTTGATACCATAATCATCCATTTAAACAAAGTTTGTACAATTCCCCTATCTAAATGTTCTCATCACTTTTCTCCCGAATTTATTTATATTTGTCCTTCTCCAAATACTAAGGAAAAAATACTTCAGTTAAAGTTTTAATATTTGAATTATTTGTTTTTAATTCTAGTGACCAGGTTGTTTTATGTGTTAAAAATATTTTAGATTATTATCTTATATATTGTTAATATACAGCTAATAAACATATCATATAATACAAATAATGGAAAACTGATTAAACTTAAAGTGGCAACTAAATGATAACTATTTTTCTTTCTTTTAGAGTTAACTTTTCTAGTAAGTCTGAAATTAGCTGAAAATAGATATTTAGAAAAATAAATTTAGATAACAAAATAGCCTTATAAAATTGAAAAAAAAAGTATTTAGCATTTTTATTCCTGTGGACTATGAAAAAAAGCCTATATGTTTATGTCTAATTTAAAATGCTCGGTATATGAGAAAAATTGTTTTATAAAGGCACATTAGATAGATATATGTACATCTAAGGATTGTTATACATAGAAGAGCAACTTTATTTCATGATTCAAAAGTAAGTTCTGAGTTACATATTTGGCAAAATTTGGTAGAATGCCAATATCTGAAAGGGATCAGTTAATGCTAATTAAATGAAGCTCCTTCCCTAAAGTTCAAGGCATTATGCCTTGAATGGAATTTGGTAACACTTGTATTGCCTCATACGTAACAAAGATATCCTACTGTTAAAAGTGCAATTCAAATGGCATTATGAAAGTCACCAACAAAAAAGAAAGAAATATTGGGTCACTGTAAATATGGGAATTAAATATTTTGAATTAACAGTATTTTGAAGTGCATTATTTATAGAGGAATTACTAAACTATTCCTTTTAAGTTAAGCTAAACCTAATAAGCACATGTTAAGAATGAATAAATATTGCAGCCGATAAAAGACAGGGAATAAGATGTTTATCCCAAAGTTAAAAAAATGTAATTGGAATATTCAATAAAGTTAATCAAATGCCCATAAATAATTATTTGTCACTCTAAATAAAAGAAATACGAGCGCTTTCAACCTGAAGATGTAATGTTGCTTTGATTTAATTAAATATGGAATTTCTCTTTCTTCTTCTTTCAGTCAAGCATGCATGCAAATGAGAAAGACGAGGACACAAGTGTATGATGGCAATTGTTAGGTTTTCATGTTATTGAGGATGTTGAAAGTGAAGAGAAATATTCTTAATAGCAAATCATTGTTTTCCAGTGTATTCTTTTACATATCTAGATTATGATTTTAAGATAGATAAATAGATTGGTAGATAGATGATAGCTGGATTGATAAATAGATGTCAAAATTTTTGGTAAGATGAAATAGAGCATGACATCTTTAATATTTCTTATTGCTATTTCATGAGTAATGTATTCAAGACTATAATTGGGATGGAAGAGGTAAGCTTCTTAAATTAAAAAAAACAAAAAAACACTCATTTTTCTTCCAAATGAGTGCAGCAATGTATTAAAACTACCTTTGTTGTATTTTTTTGGGGGGGAATCAAATTATATTTTTGTGGGCTGGCTCTTCAGAGTGGCTGTCATGACATATTTTTGGAAATATAAGCCCAAAGCACAATTTTAATCTAATATAATTCTCTACCATGTAATACATATAGCAAATTTTATCTTCACTTCGAATTTGAGCATAGTCATAGAACTGTAGAAATGTATCGACATTCATACACTAGTGTATAGACTAGCCGCCCATAAAATTTGAATTGTCAGTTTGCAGCTGAGTCCTCACCCAAAAATAGAAAATAAATATCAATATATTATGATCCACACTGATGTCTCAAAAGCCCTAGCAAATCCTAAAAGTTGCCCAGCTGTAGAAATGTAAGTACGCATGGCTGGGAAGATACACAAAACAATAAGACATTTCTCAGTTGTTTTGATAACAAAATATATTGATGTCAAATGGAATTTTGAAAACAACCTCATTATGTTTGAGGACTAATATAAGTCCTCATGTATAAAACCATCAAAGGGGCAACATTTTTTACCCTAGTTGTTACCAAGATATTCTTCTACCGCTAGTCTACCATCTCTTTATTAACAAGCTGAATGTTGAGTAAGCATAGATATTTGAGTGGCCAAAGGCCACCACAGATAGAATATTTTGTTTCCTGCACTTTATTAATAATGTTTACAACAGTGAGTCAATTATCTTTTTTTTTATTATTAGATGCGGGATTTGAATTTGTCTATAGTCTGTCTATAGTTCAAGTACCAGATTTGCCTGGTGCATTGTTTTGAAAGTATTTTTTCAATTCTTGAGTTGGTTTCTTCCATTTTGAATCCAAGATCTAAGATAATTGTCTCCAAACTAATGCTAATCGGAACCATTAGTTACAGAAATTAAACGTGTTTTCATGATTTTAACTGCCTTGAAATTCATACACTCATATTATCTCTAATGTTTTCTGAGAATTACTAAATAACAATACGTAGTGTGATATAATCTTACGAAGTTTAATTCCGCTGCCCAGTGAAATAATATAGATTGTATTATCCATCTTTACTCACTGTTTTAATTGCAGTTACTTTTTGAGAATTGACTAAATTTTAATACATATAATATAGGATAATTATTCTTTTTACTGCTGATAAGAATATTGCTGTGATATGTACAGCTTATATCCATTAGAATAAGAAACTGATAAACCAAAGTGGTGAAAGATAAAACAAAATTTCCATGACCTGTTTTTGCTTGCCAGTGTCAAATAAATAATATTTGTTCTTCCATAGAGCAGAGCTAGATGATTTATTTTCTACCTCAGATACTGACATTGAACCACAGTCCTGGCATATTATTTTTTTTTTCTTTTCTCTCTCTACTTTCTTCCAGCCTTTTTATTTTTCTTTCTTCCTTTTATTTTGATAAATAGGATTTAGTCCTATTAAGTGACATTTCTAGATATTGTGAAACTCAGAACTAAAGAACTTGCTGATCTTATCAGAGATCATTATGTGATAAATTAACAAGGTCAGGGACTAACTGAATAGTTACTTCCTGCACTCAATACTTTAACCACGGCTAGAAATTATTAATACTCATATATCAAGTTGTTTCAAAACTGCAGTTAATTGTTTAATTGTTGTGCATTTTTCATGTGAATTTACTTTTAGTCCTTATATTAGTAAATATATATCTTCTGCTCTCCTTAGGAGTGTTGATAACACATTAGTCTTATATGATTTAGAGAAATCTTTTTCAAAATAAAGTGGATTTATTTCCCACAACTCAGTAAGCTTCACCGATGTGTCTTACGTGAAAGACTATTCCATACTATTTTTCTATTTTTCTTCTTTGATACTGTTAAACATGCTGTCATTCTGAGGACAAACTTTGATGGTTTTTATAATTGCACAGTGCTCTCATTCCTCATTCTAAACCTTCTTCTTCCTGGATTCTTTTCCTTTTCCTGACATATCGCTGTGAAACATGGTTAGATATTACCTTGTTATCTCCACTCTACTTCTAACTCCAGTTCCAGACCAACGCTTTCAAGATAATTCTATTTATTTATCAAAGTGACATATAAAACTCAAAGTATCCCAATCCTGATTTTATTTTTAAATTTCCAAATTCTTCTTAGTCCCAAACTTCCAAAACACCCTGAATGTGAGGTCAGCTTACTTACATCCTCTTCTGTCATGC
This sequence comes from Rhinolophus hipposideros, assembly GCF_964194185.1. Lineage (NCBI taxonomy): Eukaryota > Metazoa > Chordata > Mammalia > Chiroptera > Rhinolophidae > Rhinolophus > Rhinolophus hipposideros. The sequence goes on along the minus strand of NC_138047.1, from coordinate 46,955,005 downwards.
ATGGATCAAGTCTTGACTCATAGAGACTGCAGTGGACTGCAGTCACCTTCCACAGCACTCCCTAATACAGGAGTGTTTCCTTTCACATTCTCAGTGTTTTCATTACTACCACCCTAGCCGTGGCCCCCATCATTCAATGTGGAATATCAGAGTAATTGCCTTCTGGAAGGCCTATATGACTCCAGGTTCTCTATTTTTCCCTCAGATGTCATACTTTATTTTACCCAAGTTTATACTGAACTGATTTCTATATTTGAATCTCACTTACTGACCCTCATTTACTCTTGGAGCTTCTGTTTTAGAAAATAAGCAGATTGTGCATCGTGGCTTTAGGGTTAAGTTCAAAATGTGTGCCTATTATTTTTGTGTATATATTCTTATGGTAAAAGGGAGGCGATTAAAATAGATTGTTTTAAATTTATTTTAGCACATAATATATGTTAAGAAATGTGCCAAATGTTTGGTGATTATACTTTCTTCAAATTGATAGTAGCTCGGTAAAATATTTGCACAGGTAACTTTTTGGATAGTACTTCCAAAGGATAAAGTGAAATCCAGGGTTCACCTGGAGATAAGGCTATTGGGGATGATTTTTATACTGTCCAGTTGTATTTATGGTACCTTGATTAAGTGGTTGGCCCGAGTACAATTTGTGGTAAGACTCTAGTGAAGGAGTAATGTGGGTCTTATTGTTTTTATATGGCTGTATTATAGAAGTATATAATGAATATAATGTATAATTATGTTCATACATTAGAATAAAGTGGAAGTCATGCCACAAGAATAACAATAATAATAATAATAGTAGCAGTATATTCCACATGGCCTTTACTACGCAGCAGGCACTATTCTCAGTTGTTGTTTATGTATAACCTGATTGAATTTGTACAACCATCCTCCAAAATAATATCAACATTTGTAAGATGAGAAAACTGAGTCACATAAAGGTCACGTAACTTGCACAAGGTCATATAGCAAGGAGCTGGTAGAACCATGATTCTAACATAAGCCAAGTAACAGCAAAGCTTTTACTCTCAGCTTCTAGGCATACAGCCACAGAGACTAGTGTGAAGAATTAATGGATAATGGCCTTTTCACTCTTTCACCTGGGATATGGTACTTTATACCCATGATATGTTTTATGGAGGCACCACACAATTGCCTGAGGACACCCTTCAATGGGATTGCAGATTAACCACAAGGAAAAGAATCGTTATTCAGTTTTCCAAATTCAAAAGAAGGAAATTTAGACTAAAGAGCCAAATGTTTCCAGAAGAAAAACTGTCCAATATGGAGGATTCTCAAGTTATACAAAATAATACCCACTGTTAGGTTTCAAGTATTATCTGCTGTGTGCCATGCTATATTCTTGGGATTTCTCCTGAGTAATCAGGGAGATAGCTAGGAGTGATTGATTGACTAGCCTTGTAGTAGGTATAAATGAGGTGAGGATTTTACCTGTAATAATTGAAACATTGTCGCTCATTGAACAATAATTATTTAGTCTACTTGTACATTTGATCTTTGAAAGAAAATTCAAAATAAATATAATTTAAGAACCATAGAGATAACTTAAATATAAAGTGATAGATCATACCTAGGACACTAACATATTCTTTTTATAGTTGTTGCATCTAAGGGGCAAGATGGCAAATGTGATAGTGAGACAATAACAAAATTAATTTTTTCTATATTGTTTTCTGTTCATTTGTTCAAATTTTAAATTCATTTTATAACTAAGTATTCCTTGGATATTTTTAAGTGTAAATTATTTTGTAGTAAATTGTTACTAAATTGCATCCTTCTATGAATCAAATATTTGTGTCCACTCAAAATTCATATGTTGAAACTCAAATCCTCAATATGATGGTTTTTGGAGGTGGGGCCTTTGGGAGGTAATTAGATCAAGACAGCAGAGCCCTCATGAATGGAATTAGTGCCTTTATAAGAAGAGATAATAGAGAGATAACTTCCTCTTGGCCACTTGAAGATAGAGCAAGAAGGGGGCCATCTGCAAATCAGGAAGAAGGCTCTCACCAGACGTCAAATGTACGAATCACTTGATCATGAACCTCCCAGCCTCAAGAACTGTAAGAAATAAATGTTTGTTGTTTAAACCATCAATCTATGATATTTTTGTTATAGCAGCCCAAGCACATATCCCTTATTATTGTAGAAGATGTGATTTTTAGACATTATCATTTATATTTGAATATATGGTTTAATAATATTTCCAAAAAGTACCAAAATGGTATGAATTCTTCTATAAAAAGATAAGGAGCTGTAGGGAAGATGCTGAGGAAAATTTGTCTTCATTAGCTGGTGTTAACTTCTATCTATTAGCTTTTGTCTGTTCCTGCATATGAGGTGATTTCTGTGCTGTGATGAGGGGTTGAATAAATTTCCGCTTTGGTCTCATTCTCCCGGGGCAAGGGAGACATGAGATGAGGTAGCAATTCCCCCTTCTGTCTCATTCCTGGCAGGGGAGATATGAGATGATGTTGCTTTTTGTCTTTTTCACCCGCATCAGCAGATGAAGTGCAGAAGTAGCTAAACTGTATCAGGATGACATAACAGGCACATCAAAAGGCCTTTTTGCTTACCTTGATGAACTGGCCCTTCAGCCAGATGGGCAACATTCATATCATTGACTGCTGGACCCTACCAGAACTGGCTATTCCTTGAGGGGAGGAAGAAACCCAAAACTTGGCTCTGGGGTGCATCTAAATATATATATATATATATATATATATATATATATATATATATATATATATATATACACACATACATATATACGTATATATATACACACACATATATATATGTATAAGACATATGTCTTATACATGTATATATATATATATATATATATATATATATATATATATATATATATATATATACACATGTATAAGACAGACCTCAGGTGGATTGGATATTGGATATTGATTGATTTCTGTTTCAAAAGATTGCTATTCAGAAGATTTGCTATTTCAGGACTGCTTTTCAGGATTCGATTGTTTCAGAATAAGAGATAGGAACTTGCATCAACGGACAGTAAAGACTTCTTTTGTTGGTGAATTGTCATCATTCTAGCATTTTTGGAAACTTATATGCAGCTTGAAGTTTACCAAATCAGAAGATTTCCTAACTTCCAACAACTACAACAATCACAACAACGCCAACAGCAGCAGCATTCTTGGGAACCAGCAAGCAGTGGTGTGGGAGACGCCTGAGTTTCTCTCAGATACAGACCTGGCAAGGTTTTGATTTATGACTTTTCCAGTGCTGTTTACTCTCCCCCTCCCCGCCCCCAGTTTGGTGAGCTTTTAGCATCTAGTGTAATAGTTACTATTATATAGAGCTTATTGCTGCTTTTAGATACTCCTTACTAAAGTTATTTGTCTATTTAGTCAAGTGATTTTCGATCAATAGTAAATGTGTTGGGATCTCTTAAACTTACATGTATGTGTACTCTTTGACATGACATTGTTATCAATATATACAGTTTAGTCTTAACCACCTTTACTTTCTGTCATTAGCATATTCTATTCATTGCCTTTGTTTTTTGTTATTACATATTGCTAAATAAATTGATTAGGTATTGCTAAATAATTCATTAGCTCCACTCTAGCGTGTGTCCCCCCCCCTCCCTTTTTCCTTTTCCCCGCTCATCATTACAGGAGCTTAGTTCATTTTGGAAATCACATGTATTTTAAAATTATTTTTTTCAATGGGTATTGCTTAAAACTTCTACTTTTCCTCCTAGACCTTGCGGATTATGAAAGAGAGAATATCCATGCTATAGAAATGGAACAAATAAGAAATAGCTAAATTACTTTCAGGATAAATATTATATCTACCATTCTTGTCTTGCTTGTTTTAAGTAGAGATTCCTTTACTACTTCGTTTAAATTGATAATTTCTTGGATTCTTGAAATAACTAATAGTTAAGTTTGTACTTGAGCACAGCATTCATTAACTCAAACAAGAAGAGATAAGGCAAATATGCTTCCTGTAGTTCATTCTTTTTTATCACTAAAATAGTTCAATCTGATTCTTAAGTTTTGGATCTAATGTTTAATGCAGTACCTTATTTCTGATAAAAATTTATTGATTTTTATGATGAAATCACAGTCATTAGATATAGTATGAGAATCTGCAAAGACTGGATAAGAGGAAATCAAATTAAGAAAAGGACACAGAAAGAAAGAGGAGCAATTTGATAAAGGGCAGAACAAATTGAAAGCACTATAGAAAATTGCAAAATTAGAACAAAGAAACAAAGGTACATGTGAAAAATAGAAATAAAAATGGAAATTAAATAGAAACAAAGACAAACCAAAGAAGGGATTATTTTTTACTCTCAATTCTCAAGATTTAGTTTTCTAAATGCAAGCTCTAATTACCTGTCTTTGCATGTCTCAGAGCCTTCACTCTTCACTTAGGATTAAGCATACGTGTATCCCAGAGTAGTTTTATAGTTTAGAGGTTATTGTCATGATTCCTTTTTCATTATATGAGAAAGATTCATCATTCAAACAGTAAAAATAATTTAAGATACATCATTCAAACTTAGGATACATCATTCAAACAGTAAAAATAATTTTTAGACAAGTCATGCAAGAAAAATCTGATTATATTTACTTTCAAACTTGAGTTCTCCATTAATGTGAGTTTATATTATCAGACAAAATATTTCCAATCCCTTCTCTTACTGCCAGTTTTAACTATCTAGAGAATTTTCTTTTAAGTATGAAATACTTTAATGGAAAGTTAGATATAATTATTTACTCTTCTTATCAACTTTGAAATACATAAATTTTCTATATCTAAACCAGGAATTGCTTTCACTGTAAGAAAAATGTGAAGAGTGGTATGCACAAGCAAAACTCTAAAACCTGCAAAATACAATGATTATTTAGCATAAATATGTATTCATTTTTACAGCAATATATCTGACATTTCCAAAACAGTACAGAGAACAATATCTACAGCTGAAAAGGCCAAGAATAGTTCCTTTTGCCATCAGCTAGATTGAGAAAAATCATAATTCATAATTCCTGGGACATTAGATAGAGTTCCCAGTTTGCCTCTGTATTGGGGAAATTTTAGCCTAAGCTTAAGCACTGTTCTTTAACTTAATAACAAAACTTAAATAAAAGATCCAAAAGGATCTTAACTGGGTCCAAAAATTATGCTTAATATTTTTAGAATAGAAAATGTCCGGTGCCCATCAGATGTAATTAAAATTATCAGACACCCCATTAAAAATTACCAGTTATACAAAAAAGAAGGAATATTCAATCCACCCTCAACCAACTGAAACCAACCAAGAAATAAAAGGATTATAGAAATAGTAGACAGAGACATTAAACAATTATTATGACTACAATCTATATACTTAAGAAGCTAAGTAGATATTAAGTAGAGACATGGAAGATATAAAAATGACACAAATAGAACTATTACAGATGAAAACTACAATATCTGAGAATACACTGGATGGAGTTAACAGCAGATTAGAAATTGACAAAGAATAGCTTAGTAAATATGTGGATTTATGAATTTGAAGACATACACAACAAGATGATTAGACAAAGATGTGGTACATATACACAATGGAATATTACTTGGCCATAAGAAAAGATTCAATACTGACGTTTGCAACAACATGGATGGATCTTGAGGTTATTATGCTAAGTGAAAAAAGTCAGACAGACAATGTCAAGAACCATATGACTTTACTCACATGTGTGGTATAAAACTGAAAGCAACAAAGGAACAAGACAAACACAAACTCATAGACACAGACAAAAGTTTAGTGGCTACCACAGGGTAAGTAGAATGGTGCGGGTGGTAGAAAAGGGAAAAAGGGGTCAAATATATGGTGATGGAAGGAGGACTGCCTCTGGGTGGTGAACATACAATGCAATACGTAGATAGATGGTGTATTATAGAAGTGTACACTTGAAATCTATGTAATTTTATTAACAAATGTCACACCAATAAATTTAATAAAAAAGAGAAACTTCACAAAAGAAATCAAAGAAAAATATAGAAAAAATTAAACAGAGCATTAGTGAGCTCTGGGAAAGTTTCATTTCAAGTGGCCTAATACGTTTGGAATTAGAGAACTCAAAAGAGAAAGGAGAAAAGAGGCAATAGAAAGACTACTTCAAGAAATAATGACAGAGTATTTTCCAAATTTAAGTAGACAATAAAACAGGGATCCAAGATGAAAAATATATGTCAGCAACAGTTCCAGGGCTAGAAGGGGATAAAGAAAAGTATACAGTTGTAGGATTCTTATTCTATATGTAAAATGCTATAATGTGCCCTGGGAGTAACCAGTGACATATTAAAGATATATACACTAAACTCTAACACAACCACTATTAACAAAAGTAATTATAGCTAAAAAGTCATCACAGTAGTCATTTATGACTCATTAAAAATGAGTCATAAATTATTTAAGCAAAGATAGTAGAAAAATAAGGAAAAGGAAACAAAAGACAGTCAGGACAAGTTGAAATTATATAGCAAGATGATATATACATATCCAAAAATTTCAATAATAACACTGCCTGAAAGGATCACACCAATTCAAACATAATGATTATTCAATGCATGCATTTTGCAAGAACCAATTATATACTGCCACCAAATAAAACAACTTTAAATGTAAAATATACACAGGTTGAAGTTAAAAGAATGGAAAAAAATATCCTATGGTTATATATCCACAATAAAATTAGATTGACAATATTAATGTGGACAGACCATTTTAACAGCAAATAATATTATGGGGGATAAATATGGCCATTAAATAATAACAAAGGAATCAATTTATCAAGAAGATATGGCAATCCAAACTATTGTATACCTAATAAAGCTTCAAATCTATGAAGCAAAAACTTACAAGACTACAAGACAAAATAAACAAATTCACAAGTATATTTGGTGTGTGCAATTTCCAACTCTACGTAATTGTAAAAATAAGTAACAGAAAATAACTATGGCTATTAAATACTTGAGTTATACCATCAATTTTCTTGACTTAATCAACATTTATAAGAACATTCCACTCAATAACAAAACAATAACATTATTTTTAAGAGTGAAGAAAAAATTCACGAAGGAGGAACACTTTCTGAGCCACAAAACAAATTTTAAGTCTACATAAAAGTCTTCAAATCATACAAAGACTGTCCTCTAATAAAACTGAATTGAATTAGAATTTAATAGAAAAGTACTTCAAAATCTCCAAGTATTTGGAAGCTATATAACTCAATACAAAATATTCCATGGGTTAAAGATGTAATTAATATAGAAATTAGAAAACAAAAACATTACTTCAATATTAATGAGATGCTGCTAAAACAGTGACTAGAGATATAATTTATCACTAACTATCCATTTCTGAAGGAGAAACATAAAAAAAAATCAATGACTTTGGATATTAACTGGAAACAGAACAGCAAGTGAAATGTAAAATAAGAAGGAGAAAGGAAATAATGGAGAATGGAAATCAACAAAATAGAAAACAGAAAAAGAACAGGAACCAAAGAAACCAAACTAATTTCTTTAAGAATTTTAATAATATTGATTAACTTCTAGTCTGATTGATCAGGCAAAAAAATAGAAAAGAAACAAATTACAAAATCAGGAATGAGACAGGAGTCATCAAAACAGATATTAAAAGTATAACGAGGAAATGTAGTGAGGGAAACAAATTCATGTCAATAAATTCAACAGATTTAATAGACCAATTCCAAGGAAGATACACATTTTTACTCATTCCATCAGTTATTACTATTGGACAATTATATGTCCATTCTTCCTGTGAATAGAACAAAACATGATCTATTTTCATAAAGATTGTATTCCAATAAATGATACAGAAAATAGATGATGATAGACAATGGACAGATAGATAGAAAGATAGATAGACAGACAGACAGACAGATAGCTAGATAGATAGAAAGCAATAGGGGGGCGTGTGTGTGTGTGTGTGTGTGTGTGTGTGTGTGTGTGTGTGTGTTACAGAGAGCAAGCAAGATAGAATGAGAGCATGGACAATGAAGAGGGTACTGATGCTTTAAATGTAGTAGTCAAGTGATAACCTCTTTGAGAATGTGAATTATTGGAAAGTAATAGAGAAGTTCACCATAAAATTCCTTCCTATTTTGAATATCCATACTATAGTACAGATCTTTACCTAAAACCTTGGGACTAGATGTCTTCTTGAATTCAAAAAAAGTTTGTTGTTCTTTTGGAAATTACAGATTCAGTGTTGTTGCTGTTACAAGTAGCACTCTAATCAAATGTACATAGTTACATAGTAAAACAAAAGAAACATTTCATACTAAATGTGATAAGTAAATTCTGGAGATAGTTTTGTTTCAGTGTTGTTACAAGTAACACTCTAATCAAATATACATAGTTACATAGCAAAACAAAATAAACATTTCACACCAAATGAGATAAGTAAAATCTCTAGAAAGTTTTGTTTCAGCTCAGGTAAAATTTTGATTCCATGTGATTTAAGCCAGGCTTCTTTCTCTCTCCTCTCTCTCTCTCTCTCTCTCTCTCTCTCTCTCTCTCTCTCTCTCTCTCTCTCTCTCTCTCTCTCTCTCTCTCTCACACACACACACACACACACTCACACACACACACACACACACAGAGAAAAAAAAGTCATCATGAAAACTTGTATCTGTACCATCTTTCTACACACAGGTTGGAAACAGTAGACTTTCTGCCTTTCTCAACTAGTTTCTGATAAGAGCACAACACAGCATAGCCACATTGGGACTGGAAATAAAATGTGTGTAAGAGACAGAGGAAAGTGAAATGCACCAGCAATTAATTATACCTAGCAATACAAAATAAAAATAATAGTTAAGAGTGAAGGTTCTGGAGCAAGAAATCTAGGTTATAAACTTGGCATCAACATTAATAAGGTATTAGACCTTGAACAATTGACCTAAACTATACAAAATTCAGTTTAACTACTTGAAATATGGACATAATAACACTGTTAAGAAAAGCTATGAAATCTTGGAAATAAAGTGAAAAAGAGCACAGACCCACCTGACAATGAATTATTTAGGAAATGTGCTTACTTCATTCCCTGCTTACTGTTTATTAAAGGTCCCAGAATTAGTAAGTTTATATATGACCAGCAGACTTCTGTCTGATAGATGAGAAACTACTTCTGTCCAATAGGAAATATAACCTCTAGTTTTTTGGTTCATTATCTTGGAAGATATTAACCACATTAATCAGTTTTGTATCTAGCTTATCAATCTTATTATATTATCTTTAAAATGCCTATAAATGGCTCAGATTCCCAAATGCATTTTGAACCAGCCATTCCATGTTATTGATTGTAGTATAAATGAATTGATGAAAATATTTTATACATATGAAATTTATATTAGTATAAGGGTCATACTTTTAACATTTTGAAAATTAGACTATAACGATACTAATATTGTAAAGCTGGTTCAAGAAGTAAATAAGATGATGTAGGAAAACAGTAAGTGCACAGTAACTTTGTATATGTTTGTTTTATTATCATTCTTATTATTTGATTTTATTTAAAAATGTTCTTGTGCAGTTGGTATATAAGAATGCAATTGTTGCCCTGTGAAGGATCTGTGAAGCATGTTATTAAAGAGATATAACTATTCTTTAAACTTCTCAAATCTCAGCAGAAATGCACTAAGTACTATATAGCCTTTGTGGGGAAGAAAGTAGTGATTTTCCTTTCAGAGAAGAAAAGAACTTAGGAACTGTATTTAATTTTGTCCATTTAAAGATTTTGTATAGCTTCAACCATGAAGAAGGCTGTTAAGTTTCAATTTCTCTGAAGCGTTTTGCAATCCTTTTATATCCAGACAACTCAGCTCTTAGGACAGAAAGGAGAAACAAACAAATACTAATGTTTTACTTTGTAGGCCCTGTTTATAACTTTTATTTTTATTTAATCTATATAACAACCCTCTGTGGAAGTTAATATCATCTCCATTTAGGGATGAGAACACTGAGGCTCAAAGAGTTTTATTTACTTAATATCATGAAACTCATTTGTTACAGAAACTGTATTTGAATCATTTGGCAGTCATCAAAGCTTATTTTCTTTCATCAATATTGTACAACCTTTTAGAATGCACAAAAGTACTCAAAATATTTTTTTCTTTATTTCTTTTGTTGCAAATTCTGTGTTTGTTAATTAGGACTGATGCTTTACCTGATCTAGTATAAAATTATCTTGCATCAAGGCAGGAATCTTTGTCTACTGATATAAGTATCTTTTTCCCCCATCAGACCAGAATTTTGCAACTCATGCAGTTAATGATAGCTATTATAAAACATTCACAATTCATTTCATCTGCATGTGGAATATATTATTTCCTTTACTTTTACTGCATTTGATCACATTCCATTTAAAAATTTAGATGAATGCTTGTAGATTACATGGATAGATCCATGGCTTTCCTGATTATGTTACTAAGTATTAGGCATCCAGAAAACAATACAATTTAAAAATGCATTTTTAAATAACTTTGAATGCTGTTTCTTTTCAAGAGAAATACACATAATAGGAACCACATATACACAGTTTCCATTTTTTTTCTGTCACATCTACCTCTATGTATTTACATCTATGTCTATACCTATAGTCATATCTATCTATTCTCATGGAAACTAATATTTGTTCCTAATTTGTTACTCTGGGAATTCTGATTGTTATATATTTTGGCTTTAAAATGTTCTCAATTGACTGGATAAAGCACCATAAACATTCAGGAATTCAAAGTAACTAACAATTAAATTAAAAACAGTTATTTCAAGCTCTTATTGAACTTGCATTCAAGTAAAACATAAACTCTAAATGTCTCAAGGCCAATATACCATTTATCTTCCTACCACATTTTAGTTACTTTTGGTCATCTTTGGAATGCCTTTGTTGGGGCCTGTTGGAGGTGCTGTGGGTTGAAAAGTGTTAGTACATGGCCTGGACAAAGAAGGTGTCTTTCCAAGCAGGGAGACAGATTCTGGTCTTAATGTTTGTTACTTAGCAGCTGTTAGACCTTAGTGTTGTTCTTTGTTAAGTTTTATTGTTTAACAAGTCAGAATTTCTCTTTCCAGAAAACAGAGATAATAATCCAGTAGGTAGTTGTATGAACTAAATTTTTCATACATACAAGGCCCTTAAGAACTCTCAAAACTGTGTTTTAAAATTAATATGATCAATAGCCATATTTTATACCAATTTAGGAACTATCTTTTTTCCTGTTTCTTGTCAATACTCATGGATAATATGATTTGGGGCTGCTGACTGTAAGTTTGAAGTATATTTTCACTCCTGTAAGGTATGTACTCAAAGAACCTTCTGTGAATTAAGTAATTCAAACTCAAAATGGTAAATTATTTGATTATAAAATGGCCATAGTTCATACAGCAGCATTTCTATCTTTTTGTTCTCTAGACAACAATATATGCAATACACCCCCAGAGGTTTTTCATCCACTCTGCGACTGAAGAACTTAGTTTGTGGCTTTGTTATCATGAGATAACCCTGCAGTTGGATTGAAGTTACAACACACTATTGTAGTTAATTGTCACTGTGTAAATGCAGATAATACTTAGCTATTTTTAAAGATAGCCTTGTATTTAAGTATACCACAAATCTGTAAATTGGCAATTCTCAAATGGCTGCCATAATCATAAACTCAGAGTTTATACATGCAATTTAAGAGAGCTTATTTTAAATTATCACTACTTTGCTTTTGTTGTAGACTGCCAAATGATTCAAGGTTTTGATTTTAGTCCTATTATTTAAGGTTCAATTTCAAATAATGCTGGCATGGGAAATAACGTTGCCATGTGTTATGATAAAACATAGCACATAATACTTAAAAATTTGAGTTCTACCCTTGGACTATTTGGCTCAATCTCGTAATTTCTTCACATTGGCTCTATGACCTTGGGCAAGCATTTAACCTCTAGAAAGTGTCAACCCATAAAATGGGAATAATAAAACTAGTTACTTTGTAAGTTAGGTTTTATGAGGACTAATGAGTTAATATTTTGAAATTGTATAGAAGAGTGCCGGAAAGAGTAAGTGCTTGATAATTATTATCCATCAAAAGAGGCTACTTTTTAAAAATTAAGATATACTATAAAAAACTATTAACTTGGGCTATTAGATTACAAAAAAATAGATTCTAGTATTGACCTTGGATTTTTGTATAAGATATGCAAACTTTTTAAACCTTTACTTCTTCACTGATTTGAATAGCATATTAATACTATGTGCACTGCTTATCTCACGAGTTGCTTAAGATAGGGTAAAATAATAAACATAAAATCTGTCAACATTTTGAAAACATTTCTATTTTCTATAAATTAAACAAGTGAGATAATGAAAATATTCTTTAGTGGTGTTTTAACAGACCTATTTTAACATATTTTCTAATACCAAACATAAGTAAGATCAAACTCAGAAAAATTTAAACAATAACCTTATTGAACTTTAGTTGTGTATACACTGTATTCCAGGCATTATACCATAAATTCCATGTTTTTTTTTTTCTCATTTCATCTGTTACATCGAAATATAACATGATACCACATCAATATAGAGTGTTTCTCATTTAATTGATAACATTAATATAGAGATCATTAGTATTTACATTTTACCAATGAGAAAAATGATGTCTAGAGAAGTTAAATCATTTGTCCAAAGTCATAAAGCTAGTAACTTAAAATGTCAATTCCATTTGAGTTGTGTTTTATGCCAAAGCTCAAGCTTTTACCACAACAAAGTACTATTTCTCCACTCTAGATTTATCCACTATGTAGGGTTCTTCAGTAAACCAGAGACATATTAATAAAAAACGCAACAAAAAGTCTTTCTTGTTTCTTACACCAGGACCTAAAATGACAAGAGCTGCTGCAAAGAGTACTTGGCAATACATTAGGATGAAAATATGCAGCTTCAGGAGGAACGAGCACACTTAAAGGTATAATACAATGAGGAAAACTAGTCTGGTAAAAATATGGATATTTTTAATAGGGAGTTAAATGACAGGAGGTAGAAAGCAGAGGTAAATACTGCATTGAAATTTACAAAAACACAATCCTGAAAATAAACACTAGTCCAAGACTTGAGATGTGAAAGGTGCCTGACTTAAAATGGAAACAACAGAAAAACAAGTACATAGGGTCTGAGATGATTGCTCTGTATAAACAAGACAGTGCTACTGAACATTAAGGATTGGGTATCTATTCACAAAATCTGAAAACATTTATCCATAAAAACATATGTGTTCCAATGTTCATTGTAGCTTTATTTATGGTGGCCAAGACATAGAAACAACCAAAATGCCCTTTGATAGATGAATGGATAAAGAAGTTGTGGTATATATACACAATGGAATACTATTTGGCCATAAGAAAAGATGAAACAGTATGGATCTTGAGAGTATAATTCTAAGTGAAATAAGTCAGACAGAAAAAGTAGAGAACTATATGATTTCACTGATATGTGGTATATAAAACTGAAAACAACAAAAGAACAAGACAAACGAATGAAGAAACAAAAACTCATAGACAAAGACAATAGTTTAGTGGTTACCAGAGGGTAAGGGGGAAGGAGAGTTCTAGAAGAAGGTAAATGGGGTCAAATACATAGTGATGGAAGGAGAACTGACCCTTGGTGGTGAACACACAATGTGAGATATAGATAATGTATTACCGATTTGTACACCTGAAACCTATGTAACTTTACTAATAATTGGCACCCCAACAAATAAAAAAAAAAAAAAAGAATTGGAAACTCTGTGGAGCATGAGCGTATTGGTCTGGTTCCAAAGTTCAAGTGGACTGATTTTGTGAGTTACCTACTTTAAATTTTGTGAGAGGGAAACTAAAGCCTTTAGTGTTTTCTAAGATTATAATCCACAATTAATATGTTCTTATATCATTGTTATAAGTTGGTGTAAGCACAATTCAATAGCAATTTTAATTATACAAAAATGTGTTTCTAAGTACCTCTTACCATATGGAGGCATTGTGCCTGTGAAATAATAGTGGATAGGATAGTTAATCTTTTTTAGTACCTCATATGTACTATCCACTCTGAAAATGGTAGTGAATTGAACTTTCAAGGCCCTCATTTTAAGCAGGTTATAGTTTGAAGACGGGGATATAAAAATGCTTACGTCATGAATAAATAAATGAAAGAAACTTGGATTTTGGTAAGATGATGCAGTAGGCAATAATTTGTCATTTCCATTTGAGCACAGAAGTGAGAGAATAAGCTTTGTGAGTATTTGTGGGAAAATGTTTCAGCCAGAAGGAATATTTAAAAGCAAAATTGGGAATGAGACTGGCTACTGCTATACACTGAATATTGCATGCCCCCCAAATTCATAGGTTAAACCATACCTCCCCAATTTGATGATATTAGGATATGGGCTCTTTGGGGTGATTAGGTCCTGAATTTGAAGACCTCAGGAATGAGATTGGTGCTCTTATAAAACAGACTCCAGAAATCTCTTTGGTCTTTTTGCCATGTGAGGACACAGTGAGAAGACAGCCATTTATAAACATATATAATAGAATCTGCTGGTGCGTTGGACTTGTCAGTCTCCAGAACTGTAAGAAACAAATTGTTGTTTAAGCCATCCAGCCTATGTTATTCTGTTATGTCAGTCTGAATGGACTAAGACACATTCCCAAGGAACAGTAAGGAGACTGTGTAAACTGAATTGTGGAGAATGAGGGAGAGTCTGGCAAAATGCAAGTTCAGAAAGGAAGTCAGGACTTATCATGTTGACCTTGCCTCCTAGAATAAAAAAAGTGGATACTATTCTAGTGAATGGTCAAAGATTGGTGTAAGTCCTATAATTTATGTGTTAGTAAATCCATGATCATTTGAGTGAGTTGTTTGGGCTAAATGTAGAAAATGTGTAGGTAAAGAAAGAGTTAGGTTGATACAAGATCCTAGTCAAAAGCTGATGATGATATGGAGTAAGTTTATGAAGGAAAGTTTAGAAATAGAGATACAATTATAGAGCTCAGATCCAGGATAAAAAATAAAATTGAGAATCATGAGTCATGATATAATGTGATAAGCATCACAAGAGATGTGTAGCCAAATTATTTAACAATCATTGCTAGCTCCGGGGAAATTTTTCAAAGAAAGTATCTTTGAAAACCATTTTTTTCAAGGGATAAAAATATTTAGTATTTATTGAGCATTTATTTTCTGCCAAGACCTTTACATATACTTTTTCTGGCTCAACAATGTAAACATTATGAAGAAATGGAGATACAGTGATGACACATTACTTATCAAGTCATGTAATTGTAAGAACAAAGATTGGAACCTGCTTTCATTTTTAGTTGACAAAAGTGTCCCTTCCCCTTTCTGCTACACAAATCCTTGGCTTTGTCCAACAAAGGAGAGATAAACTTCAAGAAGAGAAAAAGCAACAGGACAAATGCACAGTAGGAGATAAAGCACAGTTTGACTTAAGAACAGAGCTCTCTGTGAGCTGAACTGTGGTACATGTAAGGTTGGGGCATGTTAAGAGGTTGATGAAAGCCCTTGCATGGTTTGTCAAGGATTTTGGTCTTGATCCCATGCGAAATGTGGAAGCCATTGAAGAGTCTATGATGGGTATTGGAACTATCTAGATGGGGTTTCAGGAACATTGAGTATAGTGATCGCATGGAGAAGTAGCAATCTACATTTCTTTTTTGATGCCACTTAATTAAAATAATTGTATTTTACAATAAAAGATGGATTAGAAGAGTAAAAAGTTCACAATTAATGTCTAATGCCAAATAACATTAGAAATTCCCAAATACCCTGAAATACCCTGAAAATTTCTTAGAATGTAGTTTCTTCAGTTTTTTAGGTATAATCATCTTAAAAAAAATGAAATTCCAAAGACTATTATATGATTTATCATATACCATATGAACTATGATCTTTGATTATCATGTCATTACAACACATCATAATTATACAACATTTAGGAGATTCTGCAGTTAAAATTCAGACAATTTCTAGAAATCTGATGTTTTTGAAGAAGTAAAAATATACTACCTTTGGTCTATACTTTGTACCTATCACATAATATCGATAACTTCATATAATTTATGTATGCTTAAAATGTACAGATGTGATGTTTTACATTATAGATATTTAATAAAGCCTCTTAGAGCAGTGATCTCAAGCCATATATATTATATACATTAATATTAATCACATATATATATATATACATATATATATATATATATATATATATATATATATATATATATAAATCTCATGTGTACCAATAATTTGCTGACACCTTACTGATTTCCAAGTTCTGTGTACTGGGAATATAGATGAATAAACCATTTCTTACACCTGAGAAGCTGTCATTACATTTGCATACTTATTTTCAGACTCTGGAAGTTAAACATCTATATTCTTTAACAAACTACCTTTAGGAGGTAAATAGGGCAGTTTAATAATAAAGATGAGGAGAGGGTTCTTTAATATTCTTCTGTATTGAACTTAATTGTTTTTGAAGGACTTAAAATAATTTTATTTCCTGATAAACATAGAAATACTAAAAGTAAAAATAAGATATGGCATTTTTATAAATGTATTACTTGAAAAATTACTTATTACCTGTCAAATTAATTTGAATTTCTATGGTCTCAGTGATAATCATAATTCTCACATCACCACTTATTTTCCATACAAATACACATACACATACACGTACATACACATCTCAAAAAAAACAGATCATCTAATAGGTCAAGGTACATCACTGATAATTATTTTCAATTATTATTATACTGATTGTCTCATAAATTATAGCAGTTGAGGAACTAAATCTGTGAAAACAGTTGTATAGCTGTTATCCTTAACCAGATGATCTTTTATTTTACCAGTGTTGCTGTTCTTCCACTAGATGTCAGTTATACTCTAGCACTGGAGGATATTTAAACAAAGCAAAATGCCATCCACATCTGTTCTACTTAATGTGTTTTCCCAATAGGAATTTTCCTGGTTAATTGATAATAATAATAAAAAGGTATAGTTCTCTAATGACAATAGAAAAACCATAAACTGGAGTGAGAAGGGTATTCAAAATAAAAGTTCGCAAATTGATTTACAAATGCAATATCTACAATTGTCTAATCTCAATCCAGTCCTTTCTCTTTTGTTATAGTTAATGTATCATACAGAATTCTACATATTTTCTGCATTTGAAGACCCAGGGTCTGAAAAGTATCATTTTGATGATGAACAATGAAACATCATCTTTCCATAAGAGGTGAAAACACATTTAGGTGTCTTCCATTTTCAGTTACTAAAATACTAAGGAAAACCAAGCAATACCATCCAAGATATTGTTCCATTGCAGCACACCCGTAATTGATTGGTAACAATTCAGAATTATTACAAACTTCTTTCAAACAGAAGTTATTAGAAGCCGTGAATATAGATCATAAAGTCTTAGAAGCTTTAAAAGTTTATTTACACTTTTGGGAAGAACTGAAACGTCTGAAGTGACCTTTCAATAATTATAGCAACTTTTCTGCCAAGTTGAAGAGAATGATAGGAAGCCAAAAGAAGTCTGAAGTTTCCAGGAAATGCTGTGTGATCTTCAGGTTTGTTTTGCAATTAAAAAGGAAACACTAGAGGGATATAAATGATGAATGTCTAAGTATTACCTTGTCTTGTACACCTGAAACTAATAATAATAAATAAAAGAAACACTATTCCTTTTTAAAGGGGAAAAAAGAAGTGACAGAAGTAGAAGCAGTATGGCAGGGCAATATGCAAAGATTTGGAAGGGGCTTTAGACCAATCTTGGCCTATAGAGTAATTTTTCCACTTAGATTTTTCCTTCTAAAATAATTTGGTATGTGTGGTATAGATGTGAGAAAAACCTATATAGCTGGGGACAAAGAATATTTCTTTCACAATACTATGTGCTTAAAAGGTCATCTTTGATATATTGCCTCGTCTTATTTCTTTCATTTCTATCTTGATCAATTTTACTCTTTTACATTGATGTCTAGTTTTACTTCTTTTTCTTCTCTAATTCCCCCACCTTTTCTTTTTTCTTTTTCACTTTCTGATTTCTCCACACGAGAAATCATTTTTCCCTAATTTATTTAGATAAATACATTTACTGATTTGTCATGTTTGTGTTTGTACTTTTTGGTTTTAAAATAAAGAACCATTTGAAGAAGAAACAATGTGTAGGTATATTAGATCAAAGGTTGAACATTCATGAGCTCATTTATTTGTGTTTTGTAAATAAATTATTTCCTGAGAGAATGCCATGACCTTTGGGAAGCTACCACAGCTTTTAGGGTCTTCAGGCAAATTCAGTGTCCTTAGCAGTGATTTAGTTTAAAATACACAAAAATATAATTGATATAGATAAAACTCAAATTTTAACTTCAAGCACAAAGCATGAAAATGTTACACTGACAAAATATATAATTCTATTCAACAGGACCTACATTTCTGTTCTGATGTTATTCATTTTTATTATTTTCTCCTGGTCAAGATTCTTACAGCAGGGATGTTTGTATAATAATGTAAAATCTAAATGCCTGTGTTACAATATAGAATGAAACACCACAAAAGCTCAGGACATATAGAAAAATGCATCTGT
This sequence comes from Rhinolophus hipposideros, assembly GCF_964194185.1. NCBI lineage: Eukaryota > Metazoa > Chordata > Mammalia > Chiroptera > Rhinolophidae > Rhinolophus > Rhinolophus hipposideros. The sequence goes on along the minus strand of NC_138047.1, from coordinate 46,936,280 downwards.
AAGGGTGACACATAAGAAATCAATAACTTAGTAGCCTGATTCACCTCATAGTTCACTATTCAGCTGTTTTCTCTATTTCTCTCCCTCACTGCCCAATTTCATTGCTCTGTTTTCCCCAGCCTACATGCGTACCTTGTTAATCTAGCTAATCAGCAGAACACTAACTTGCGAGAAACTGAGTCAGCCCTCCAGACACCTGCAACCAGGCTGCAATTCTTGACTGCAATTCTTTGTCAGATAATGTATGAATCATCTATAAAACAAGGTTGAAAATTACCATTACTGAACAAACTGTCCCCCAGGAGATGTTCTCCCAGATGAGTCATGTAACTGAGCCCCCGCCTCCTTTCTTTTGTTCTGCTTCTTCTTGTATACCTATAAAACCTTCTGACCATTCTAGGAATGAGAGATGGCCTTTGGACTGGGGTCCACTATCCTCCAGGATTGCTGGCATTCTGAATAAACCTGTTTTTCTTTCCAACCTAGTCTCTCAAATTTTGACCTTTTCAAGTGGTAAGCAGGCAGACCTCAGCATGGTAACACATCCTTTACTGATATTACTACTACTACTATTATTATTATTATTATTATTATTATTAGTAGTAGTAGTAGTAATATAATTCTGCAGCAGTTCATTGTTTTATATATGTATATATAACAGCCCCCCGCCCAGGTCTCAGTCATTTGTATCTACTGTTTTCCTATCATTTTACAGAACTTCTTAATAGATTATTAAAAGGGTATTTCATTTATCTAGGCTTCGGAAATTTTAAAGTGTCCAAATTTCTCTGTGGCTACAATTTTGGGGCTGTTAGAGATGCCATATTTAGATTTTTCAGAGCAGTTTAAATAGTACTTGTTATGAAGCACTCCTAACAAGACAGAATGACAAGGAAAGTAACTTGGCGCTCTAATCCACTTTGAGTTCTGAGATATTTCTTGCTATTTCTGGGCATATATGTACAGCAGATGAAAATTGTGGATTTAAGAGTATTTAAATAAGGTGCAGTGGAGTAGTCACTTGCAGGACAAGAATAAGACATAAATTGCAACAAATAAACATCTTATCTTAGTGTTCCAGAAAAATCACACAAATGTGTGCATGTTCTGCAGTCAAAATATAGATAAGTCATTTTGACAAAAACAGATGCATGCAGACAAGAAATTCAAGAGAAAAACCACTGACAAAATTAAACTGACCGATATCAAGTACAGTCATGGAAACAAGAATAATAACAGCATAATATAAAGAAAGCTAATGGCCCTGATTTATCAATTCTACTTCATTACTTATAGGAATGATAGATCATCAGTAATGCCATTGAGGAATGAGTGAATATGTAAATCTTTGAAGAAATTGCCTGATACATGCTTGTAAGCACACAGTAGGTATTTAAATCCGTGTTCACAAACTCACAAACTCCTGTCTGTATGAGAGCTACCTGTTGCACAGCAACTCTACAACCTAAACAAAGAATCCAGAAAGTGTAAACTTACCTTTATTCTTCTTAATGGACTCTGCTTTTTTTTTCCTACAAAACAATTTCTTCATCTTAGCTGGGAAGTAAATTTCAATTTTACCAATAGTTAATTGTGTATTCACACATATCAAGTTTGAATGATATTAATTAGTTAGTTAATGTATGCATTCATTCTCTCATTTGTCTATTTGTTCAATAAATATTAAGAACACTATGTCAGGAAGAGTTCCAGGCACTTGAGACACAGCCAGAAACAGAGACCTGGTTCTTTTCCTTATGTGTTAGGGGGAGTAGGCAGACAACATGTAAATAAATTATAATCATGGCAAACATTAAATAAGATAGAAATGTTATGTGATAATTTTTCCATAGGAACCAGCTAAATCATGAGAAACTCTATTATATTATAAATTCCACATAAGCAGAAACTTTGCTCTACTCATCCCAGAGCTGAAGAGTTTATTTTTGGAAGAAGGTGAATATATAAAGAGTTAGATCATTGAAAAGTAAATGTGGAATGTTGGTTGTGCATTTTGGTGATTGCATGGAAATGACTATTAAAAGAAGAATTTATTACATTTCTACATAAATTCCCAAAATAATTAAATATCATATTTGCCCAGATTAAAAGATCTGGAATAGCAACTTCCAGAAAGAAATAAAAAAAATAAATGAAATGTATTTATTCTTCTACTGGTTTAATGACACTATATCTCCCTATCTTTTACTGAACATGATAATACAATCTTTTGGTCTGAAAGGACATAATTTCTTCAGGGATGTTTTCTCTACCTCTATGTGGGACTTACATTCCTAAAGCGGGTAAAGCCCTACTTTGCCATGGCGTTCCCTATCATTAAATTTGAAATTGTTTCTTCATTATTTTTCTTTCTAGCAGTTTATAAGACCTACATATAAAAGAAGAGCCTTCATCATCTTGTTTACAACCATATGCCTAGTGTTCAAAAACATTAATAGGTATTTAATATTTCTGGAATGAATGAATCAATAATGGTTGCAAATAGACAACCCTGATTCAATCTAACTCTTCAATTACTCCACACTGACTTCCATTTAACCTAAGTTAGCTGAAGAAAAACATAGAAACCTTAAGACTTTTCTTGACTTAAATTAATTAATACTTACAGACTCTATTCCTTTAGTCCTTTCACTCTTCCACTCTTTTAGAAGAACATTTTGTATTGTCCTCCCTCTTCAAATCTCTAATACCTTCTGTCTAGTCTCTAGTCACCACTCTCCACTATTTGTCTGGCTTCCTAGTTCATAGAGAAAATTGACTAAATCAGAGGAGAATTTCTATAAGCTGCGTACCACTGGACTGCATCTTTGCTCACATTCTCTGCCATTTTTTCTATTACTACTTTCCATGATCCCACTAATTTGATTCCTCTACTTGAGCACGTTATTCTTTTCTTCTCAATGATAAAGAATTCTTTTCTACTCAATGATAAAATTCCAACAGTCCTCACCTCCTTTTCCAAATCAGTGTTTTTGTTTTGAAAATTACCTTTCTCTACATTTGATGTCTCCCATCCATGCTGCTAATATTCTCTGCAGAAGAAAACAATAAATCTTACCTAGAGGTTTCATCCTTGCGATATCAATTTGTCTTTATAGTGGGGATTCTCAATACAGAGTTCATGCAACAGGACTGTGGATGGAGTTCAGGAAGTCAATCTACATGAATTAAAAAAGAAAAAAAAAACAATTTGATCTTTATTTTAACTGACTGAACATAATATCCTTCAATGATGCACGTTGACAACCCACCACAGTTTTACCTCTAACTAAATATTTTTGTCATGACATATTACTGCAATATCACAAAGTATCTTTTATATTCACCATCACTTTGTAATTAGAATAAGTACTACATGTTTCTACTATATTACTATTTAAAAGTTAAGAAATCTTTCTTTAGAGTAAGACACTTTGATTAGTTTGTTGATGTTCACTGGTTTCAGTTGCTTTTTCCCCATCCTTTCCAACCTCTTCCAGTCAGGCTTTTGCCCATTTTGCTCTACAAAATAGTTCTGTCATAATCACTACTAGCATGCCTTTGCTAAATTCAGTAATCAAATCTGAATCTTTTTACTTTAGGAAACATTTGTCACATTTTTTTTCTGTCTTTGAAACACTGCCTTCTCTTCCAAGATCACACTATTCTGTTTTCCATCTACCTTACTAGTCACTTATTTTTGAGTTCCCTGTGCAAGCTCCTCTTCAGAAACAGAACACTTTAATGTTGGAGTACTACATACAGTTCTTGCTCCTGAGACCTCTTTATTTTAAATTTAGTTTTCTCTCTACTGTGTGATCTCAAGCAGTTTGATGACTCTAAGTAGACTAAATGATGATGATTCCCAAATGCATACCTCTTCTGGACCTCACACCTGAACAACAGATTGCTTTTTCAAACTGCCTCCTCATATCTACCTTGAACGTCTAATAGATACCTCAAAACAAACCTGTCTAAAATTGAATGTGGATTTTCTTCCCACCCCCACCCCAAACCTTGAACATCCTCCCACAGTCATATTAATATCAGTTATGGGATCTCTATCTTTTTACTTTCTTAGTCAAAAATCTGAGTCATTCTTCACTCCTTTCTTTTTTATTTCACAACTAATTTAACAGCAAATCTTGAGAGTTCTACATTGAAAATATATTCTGTATCTGAGCACTTCTAATTTCATAAACAGCTGTTATGCTGACCCAAGCCTGAACTTTTTAAACCTAAATTATTGTAAAGGACCACTAACAATCTCACAATTTTCACCCATGCTTCCCTCCACTATATCCTAAAGGCAGAAGTCTAAGTAATCTTGTTAAATACAAAGTTAAATTGTCACATCTCTGCTCTGAACTCTCCAATTGCTTTTCATTGTACCTGGATAGAAGCAGAAGACTAGTACATATTTTGGTTACCCGTGTACATCTATGATATCTTCTATTACTTTTCTCCTGGCTTATTCTGAAAAGGCTGTACTAAACTTTTGATGTTCTCTGAACAAACAGCTATATCCCTTTCTCAGGATGTTTGCACTTTCTCTTCTCTTCAGAATATTACGATTCTATATCCATGTGACTTGATTTCTCACCTTCAGTCTTTATTAAATACCCACTTCTCAGTAAGGCCTTCTCTAGCCACTTTATTTATATTTTGGCAATCGCCAACCTCTCCATTTCTATTTTTCTTTGTCTATTTATTTATCTTTGTGAAAAGTTTTACCATCTGACATATATTTTGCTTACTGTATTTGTTGTCTGCTCCTCTTCCTGCCTCTAGAATCTACCTCAATGATTAAAATTACTTTGCCTATATTTAATATTTACATATTAAATCTTATATTAAGATTATTCTTTCATAACTCTTATGAGTTGTACCTCATTTATATAGTTTGACTAGTTTAAGGAAACATTTTAAATCCTTTACCTTTAATTTTCATTGTATTAACTATAGATACATTATTTAATCCTACTTAGATAAATTTCTTAGAATTTATAGAAACTATCTATTACTAAACAAAGATATTTATACAACTAACTGAAAAATATTCTTAAAAATGCAGATAGTAATGATTGAATTCTTCTAAGACTCATTACACGCTATTAGTCTATTCACAAATAACATTCTTAAATTAGTAACTTTCTTCAAATGCATTTATTTAAGGTTTGAAAAATATAAGCTTACTTTAGGTGATTTTAAAATGCTTTCAGGAACTATACAAATATTTTTCATTGTCATGTAGTGACTAATTGTTTTTCTTTCTAAATAATCTCTTTTAGAAAACATAACACTTACAAAAAAAGAGTATCTTATTACAACACCGATTAAAAAAGAATGGCCACAGGCTGATGTTGACCTTTTCTATCATTTTATAGTTCAATTATTTAGAAAATATTAAATGACATCTAGCAAATATTTCTTCTATTTAATTGGACAGAGAGAAAATGTCATACATGTTTCCATCAGTCAGCATGAAAATATAAACATTTATTTAGGATTTCTCTCATTACCAAATTTGAGCAGGATTCGATCTCTTAATTATGTTAAACACCTAAATATTTAAAAAACATATTAAAATCTTTGCTTTTGTAAAGTTTATTATATAACATTGCCCTATCTAATTGTGCTGATTTGAAAACATTTCAAGGATATAATTCACATATAGACAAAAAAAAAAAAGCTTTATACATAGGCATATTAAGTCTGTACAGGGGAATGTGAATTGTGGCATAAAAATTCTCCATTTCCATTAAATCAGATCTTTAATCATTCCCCTTCTCATATTTAGTTTTCTTTTAAATACACGTTTCCAAAATACTAATACAATTGATCACATGTTATTGTAAATCATGTGATAATGATTTCCCCTATATCAAGACAAAAAAGTGAGTAGATGCACTATATAATTATGTTAGTGTAGGGAGGAGATGAAGAGGGAGGCAATACAAGGCAGTCAATGCCTTATAGAATATTGCTCAAACTTTTGCCTCTGTCTAGGTAAAGTTTGAAAGTAAGTTTCATTCCCAGCTATTAGTGGCTACTGGGGGAAAATATCATTTCAAAAAGCTGAAAAGAATGGAACACTCCCAAACTTATTTTATGAGGCTAGCATTACCCACATATGAAAGCCAGATAAGGGCACTACAAGAAAGGAAAACTACAGGCCAATATCCCTGATGAATATACAAGTACAAATTCTCAACAAAATACTAGCAAACTGATTTCCACAGCACATTAAAAGGATCCTATAATATGGTTAAGTGGGATTTATCCCTGGGATGCAAATTGGATTCCACCTGCACAAATCGGTAAATGTGATATACCACATTAATAGAATGAAGTACAAAATTATCTCAATTTTTACACAAAAGGCTTTTGACAAAATTCAATATCCTTTTATGATAAAAACCCTCTATTACTCATAACTAAAAGTACTGTAACCATCTGGTAGAGTGTTGGATTTCTACATGATTTCTCCTTACAGAATAGATTGTCAGAATGTTTCTTTGAGAAAACTCTGGGTGACACATTCCAATTGTGGTAGAGCCCAACATGGTCTCACTAACACAATCAATCTGCTTCTAGTTCCACCTTCAGTCATACTATAAGCTTCATCATGATTAGAAATCTGTGTCCCCATCCTCTATAGTTTAAAATCTCCTTGGAGAGAGGTATACTCACCTAAATTAATCAACAAAATAAATTTTAATAATGTATCCTTTTGAATGATTTATTGATAAAGGTGGGCATAAAAGAATGGAAAATATATAGAATATGTGACAAGAACAGAAGTAGTTAGAGAGTAAGCAAACTCTTTAAGCATCAAATATTCTCAGTTGATTTTGCTAATGAGATAGAATGTGAAGTTAGCCTTGAATATATATGATTGGGTTAGAAATAATGGCAGGTGGGTTGTAGTTAGAAAGTGGGGCGATGATAAGATCTGTCTATTTATCATAGGTAGTGATATGAAGAAGAGAAGACCTACAAGAAGAGCTGTGAGTGTGGAATGGGTACGTGGAAGGCAGATAATGAAGAACTTTAAAATCCAGAGGCCGATGTTTAAATTTCACTCAAGAAGCAATGAGTAACTTAGATATACTCGTTAGCTAAGTTATAGATGATGATTTTTAAAAAGCCATGACTAATTAATAGCAATGACCATTTTTTATACATTTTCTATGGGCCAGATAGTATATAAGAACCTTGTATTTGAATCTCAAGGCTGAAATCTAAACCCAGATATTTTGTCTGCAGAACCCATGCTTTTTCCTGTACTATACCACTCTAAGCCTGAATTTTTAAAGTTAAGCATATAAGAAAATAATATCTATCACATTCTAACAAGAAATCTAGAATATTATTAGTATTTTACCTCCATTTTATGCATGTACTTAAACTTTTTAAAGAATATTCCAGTTGACAGAAACTGTTCTAATTTATTTATGGACACTAATAACTATCCTCATTATAAGGTTGGTATCCAGATAAATTGGACAGCATTAGATGGAAGCAGTTTCACAGGGAAGTGACAATTATACAGTTCAAATGCATGCAATTGAAGTCCAAGCCAAAACAATTTTCTCCTATAATGTCTTCTGGTGAGAGAATGTATTTACTGGAGTCCTTTCATTTTTCTTCCTGTGATTGTGATAAGAAAAAGATACCCATACGTCTATGTTTTTAATAAGAAAGGAATATTGGATATTACTCAAGTTCTATTTTCTAACAGACTATGTATATAACTACACAATATTTTAGGATATCTATTGAGATGGCACTACCAATTTTTTTCCTGGGTATGAGAAAATCCAATTAATAGCATCATGATGTCTAAACTTAGGAGTGATGAATGCTTACTATATGTAATGCATTATGGTAGTATTTATATGTTTTTTCTTAATCAATTTCATAAAAATCCTGTGACATACTTTTATCATATTGAGTATGAGAATACTTTGGCTCAGAAATGTTTACTAACTTGCTCAAGATGATATAGCTAGCAATTGGCAGAGTGTAAATTTGAACATAGGTGTTTTTGTTTTAATTTCAAGATCAATACTTTTTGCAACTCAATGACATAAAAATAGTGCTTACATTAAATTGGAAATCAAATATATTTTAACTCTCTAATTGTGCTTTTATATATAATTGCTACCATCACATATACAGTTTAAAACATTAAAATGTAAAGTCATGTTTATCATTTATAACTAGCAGATGTTAGTGGGAATTTCCATACACAAAAATTTCATTGATTATTGGTAACATCTTAGTTGAAAATGAACAAAAATATTCTTCATGATCAGAAAATAGGAAATGATCATGGACTGTATATTTAACTTCTTTCCTCTTTTTAAATAAAAATAATAAATGTTTTTAGTTAAGAATGAATTTCAAAATAAAATTTTGAAACTCATATATAGAGTTTGCCAAAAAATGGACACATTTTTACGGAAAGAAAACTTTATTAAAATTGTAATATATACCAATAACAAAAGATGAATACAGATCACGTTTGACTTCTGCAATTATAGGAGATGCTCAAAGTGGTTACCATCAGCATCCAGATACTTCTGGTTACAGTGAACTACTGCTTGAGCAACGTTGACCAAAGTGTCCACTTAGTACATTTTTTTGGCACACCTGGTATATTTCCAATGCACCTGTCTATAACTGTTTTCTCTAGAGTTTCCATTCATGTGTCTGCCATTTTACTATACCGTAGAGTTTCAAGGTGTATCTGTAAACTAAGTCCTACCTTTGCATTACTGACATCCGTTGTACTCATTTGTTGTACTAATTTAATGTTAATTTGGTTTACAAGTTTGCTTTTGTATTTGTTTATAGGGAGTTCATTTAAAGCTTACTTTTGTGTAAATACCTTTTGATGCACTTTTTATGTAGCTAACATTTTTTTTTCCAAAGAAGTTTACCTTATGGGTGAAATCAATTTTAGGACACACATACATTTTCTAACTGCATATTGTCTCATTTATTACCTAAATTTTATTTCTCCTAATGAAATATATTTATCCAAAATACAATACAGAGGTTTCTTTCACCACTTGATTCAGATTTTTGTAAAACAAATCAAATGTGTGCTATTAAAAATAAATTCAGAAGGTCTCAGAGTCCAATCTGGTCTCAGAGTCCAATCTGATTCCAGGTAATCAAATAGCAAGAAATAGAGGGTATGGATCACAACCTTTCTACTTAAGGAGAGGCAGTTTGCTAGATGGTAAAAAAAAAAAAAAAAAAACAGGCCTAGTATCCATCCTTACTTTCAATGCATGTGTCTACACATGAATGGCTTGTGTTTTTTTTTTTACAAAGTCACTTAAGCTCTCTGCCTCTGAGTCATCCATCTGTAAAATAGAAATACAGTTATCTTACACTTTCCAGGAAAAAAAAAAAAAACCACGTGGAGAGTATAATTAGTATATTCAAATAGATATAGAAGCTTCAAATTTAGTGTAGGTATAAAAATATATTGGCTTTTGCATAATTTATTTAGGAGTCTTAACCACAACCGAAGCAAAATATTTTTTCCAAGTAAATTAAATCACTTCATATTTTAAGAAGTACATGAATTGTTGGCAATATTTATTATCTAATAACATAAATGACTAATACTTGTGAGTAAGAGTTCTAATTTAAGCATTTTCTTCCTTCTTTCCTTCCTTCCTTTCTTCCTCCCTCCTTCCCTCTCTCTTTCCCTCCTTCCCTTTCTTCTTTCTGTCCTCCCTTTTATTCTTTCTTAGTTTGTACCATATGCTCCTGAAATACTCAACTTCTATGAGTTCAGCAATATTTCTTCTTTATTGCTAGTAGCCAGTCATTTGTCTACTGGACATTTAGAATTCTAATTGCCCAACAACCTGTGCTCCAGTAACAGCACAATGGCTCCAATAACAACAACCCACATTCCAGAAGCTTCAATGTCTCTTCTTTGGAGAAACTATCTTTCCCCCATTTTATTTATTATTTATTTACTTATTTATTTATGTATGTATGTATGTGTGTGTGTGTGTGTGTGTGTGTGTGTGTGTGTGTTTCAGATAGGAGCTGACAGATTTCTTCATGATTTCATTTTCTCTTCTTCCTATGACGGTTACAATTTGTAGCAACTTGGTCCAAACAAAGCCAGTCTTGATGCTGCATTCATTTGGCCACCAGGATTTGTTCAAGGACTGCAAACAAGCTGGATGAATAAAAATCCTACCTCAGGACTATACTGAAGTGGAGCTTGGAGAAATAACCATTGTAGTTTTAATAATTAAACAGTGGTTTTGTAATGGTTACGTTTCCATTTGCCACATGTTCCTATCATCACTACTATATCTTCATTGCATATTTCCCTATTAGTGTCGATAGAATTATAATAGAAGGAATAGAACAAGCATTGGCAAATATACTATGCTTCGGGGCAACAAACTATACAATAGAGTGATCAGAAAGACATTTATGACGAGAAAGAACACTAGCCTTTCTATTTTTTCATATTTATTTAAATACTTGAATATCTATATCTGAACATATGTCCTGATATCTATGCAGCTCAAGTCAAGTCAACCCAGAAATAAGGCCTGGAATGTCTGTAGTACTCATACTGGGTGAGAGTACCTGAGGAAGAATAAATAAGGACCACGGAGATATCACGCAAGTTGTCTAATGGCAATTTAGGTAAATCCAGTCACCCAGGTACCCACAATCCATGTACCTGGGTATGGTAGGATTAGAACACAGTGGCAGAATACTTTGAACTAGATTTCATACACATTTTCCTTTATTCTGAGTATTTTATGAATCATATTCTCAATATAATCTGATTACCTAAAGGAGAAAATTTACGGGTTAATACGTTTCTTCTGAGTGTACGAAAACCAGTTGTATCTATGATATTAAATCACAAAATACATAGTTTCATGTCGGGTAAAAACTCAGTTATTACTATGATAAAATTAAAGTGGGTTAAAATGAACTGCTATAGGAAAAAATGTTTTCTAGGAAGTTGGAAATATGTATGGAATATTTATCTGTGGATATGCATAACACAAAGCTAAAATACATTTTTTTAAATATGAATATTTAAGTCTGAGGTATTTTACTTTCTGTGGTCAAATTTTCTAATTGATTACATATTATTTAAAATTAAATTTGTTTTTCAATGGATTGGAGTGGAGAAAACTTAACTTTATGATTTCAAACGGTAAATTAGACATCCTTTTTGATATTTCTGAAAGATAATTATAAATGAGGATGGTTTAGGATAGGAATCAGAATTAAAAGTAAAAAAAAACTAGGTGATATAATTTAGAGATATTTAAGGTATTTAATTGCATGCTACTTGGTATACTAATAAACTTAACAATGAAATTTTTTCTTTATCACAGAAATTCATTTCAGAAACATCAAGACTTACTGCAATGCACTTTCTCACTCTTTGTCTCACTCTTATAGAAAATGCCCAATTATTATTGTCCACCATTTAACTCTTTCTTAATAATAAAGGGACATAATTTTTATGAAATATTAACCCATTGCTCTAAGAGGATTTTCTCTGCTTTAGAGTTTCTTGTGCTTTGCACTTTTGCTAACACTCTGTGACAGGTTCCTTATCTACTAAATCAACTATTGGTTGGGGAGAGAAAACATAAGGAATCTGTTGAGAGACACCTTGTCTCAATGTCAGTGCAGTGCACACCATTAATTTGATAGGGAAAGTGTCTTGCCCTGTTTTGTTCTGATAAGTTTCAGAGTGTCAGTGACATATATCATAATTTTCCATTAGAGAGACAAAAAGAATGAAAGGCTACAGATTAGAAATTAAGATTTTTATTCCATAGATTCTTGAAAGTATTTGATGTCCTTAAAACATATAAACTATTTTTCTTGCCTTTAAACCTTAACATTTTTAAGTGTTCATTAATGAATTAACAGTGAGGATATGACATAAAAAGAAATATATTTTCACTGGAATAAATTCATAGGTTTGCCAGTTATGAATTTAATTTGACTAGATCTGTTCATTTGGCTTGAATTCCTTCGGAGGAAACTTTGAACATTATCTCCAACAAGATAGTCTGCAATGAATGCATTCATTTTGGAGAAACTGAGTAGAATTAATAAAGGAATTTATAAATTTAATTTTATAACTTGAGAAATTAACAGCAAAATTAACAATCACAAAAAGGTTAATTTAGGAGTACCTTAAAAAAATTAACTATTTCACAATTATGATAACTTTTTCACGAAAATATAGTTATGTTATATAATTCTTAATAGACTATTATGTCACAAAAGTTACAGATAGTCAATGCATTACCTATACTATCACCATTAATTTATTCATACCCTTCATTCAACATCTGGTTTCTTTTGTCTACCTTCTTCCCATTATCAGAAATTCAGGAAATCTAAGTGGGCTGCAACTCTTTCTCATTTTCAGTTTAATCCTGAACCCATTATTAGTCCAAGTTGCACTAGAGTGAAGTTCTTTCAAAACTCAATTAATAACCACTTTTGCAGATTCCACCTTCTTTATCTCTTTTGCTTACTCATAAACCCTGGAATTTCTCAAGTTCTTTGCTTCAAACCTTTTACTGCTTTCCTCCTTAAATTTCCTTTGGGTGAAAAAGAATGTCTTTATTCTTAGTTTCTATTGCATGAAAAAGAAAACAAAGGCAAAAACAAACAAAAAAATTAAATAGCTATTCAAAAGCACTTAGATAACAATCAAATAACTCCAATAAGACTTTATTGGATAGCTTTATTTTCTTACACATTTCATTGTTAATTTAGAAGAAATGCAATAAAAAAGAAAAAGAAAAATTAAGCCCACATATAATTACATTCCTCAGTGAGAAATAATGTTAATAATAATCTTATGCAAAACTTTCCAGAGTTAATGCAATAATCATGGCTGTATTTATTGTGTTTACATAGTCTATTTTAATTTTTAAATGCTATTGTAACAATAGGATGAGATTCTCCATGTTGGAATCCTTTTTCTTGAATTTTTAAATCTTCTGTATCTACACCACATCTAGAACACAAATGCAAAAATATATATATATATATATATATATATATATACATATATATATATATAATTTGATGAAATATATATATCTATATATATTTGATGAAAAAATAAGTGAACAAAGAAGTAGATTTTGTCCATTTATTAGGTTTTAACTAATATTTATACACTTATGATTCACAAATTGAATGTGTTTTGGCTTCATTTTATCACATAATTTCAAAATTATACCCCCCACTGATAGTTCATTATGAATTCAAAATTAAACAGATTCATATTTAAGTTTACCTATTTAAAAGATAGGACATGTTTTATATGCTGTCTTGTACAACTATTTACCTTGTTTTCTATGCGACAAATCTGAAAATGTATCTCTGATCCCAACACTTGCATTCAGTCTTCCAGCACAATACTTCTACAATTTGGTATTTACTCTCCATGAGCACTATTGTGAAATAAAGTTTCAACTTCATTTCACTTTTGTCTAAATAAGCATAATATACAAATATTTATTTTTTTCATTTCTATTTTCTCTCATCTTAAATCCATTCTCTACAATGTTCCCATTGTTGTTTTTGTAATATACAGTTTGTAAAGCATGTTTTCCCTTATTTTATGTGGCAGAGACAGTATTATCTGTTCATTAAATAGTGTTACTTTTTTTCTTGGGCATATAGCTGAACAGTATATTTTCACTCACACTTTTGCTGCATGAATAGTTTTATGTGATCTCAATGGAGTATGAAAGGAAATAGTGTATACCATTCCTTGAACTGGAATCTAAAAGGCTGCATATGACATTCCATTTTTTCTTTCTCTGTCTTACCCACAATATCGGAAGAGAAGGCATGCAAAATCTTAGAAAGACCACATTGAGGTATCCAGTTCCTAGTGCCATTAATTTTAGAAGTGATGTCTGGAGTGGAGGTGGTAGCCAACCCTCATTTGGATAGTGCCATAAGTGAGCAGTACTCTCTATTGAGTTAAGCCATTGAGAACTGTGGGTTATGCTAACATAGTTTAGGGTATCCTACTAATACAGAAACTGGTACCAGAATGAGTGCTATTTTGATCCAAATCTAAAATATTAATACTTATCATTAGCCTAGTATTTTGGCAGCCAGTACCTAGGAACCAAATACCAGAGGCTAGAAACTTTGTTGTCCATATCATGCAGCAGCAAAACATTGTTAAACTGTCAACTACAATAATTTTGGAGCTTAGTATTTTGGCAGCCAGTGCCTAGGAAACAAATACCAGAGGCAGGAAACTTTGTTGTTCATATCATGCAGTGGCAAAACATTGTTAAACTATCATGTACAATAATTTTGGAGGCATAAAAATATGCTTGCTTGCCCAGCCTGATAGCTCTAAGAGTTAAAAAAATAGAATTTTAAGTAGTGTGTGCTGGCTGCTAATGAATGTTCTGACAAGATGTTTAAAAATAATGTACTGACTGGTTAAAAAAAAGTTCAGGAGTTTAAACTTTACAGGACTAGAAACTGTTCTATTCTCTATAGAAGGAAAAAGAATTCAAGAGAGTTTTTGAATAAAAAGACCCATGAAAATTGAAAAGTCACAGGCTAAAGAATGAAACTAGATTGCTATCTGTCACCATGTACCAAAATTAATTCAAAATGGATCAAAGACTTAAGCATAAGACCTGACACAATAAACTGCATAGAAGAAAACACAGGTACTAAACTTATGGACCATGGGTTCAAAGAGTATTTTATGAATTTGATTACAAAGGCAAGGGAAGTAAAAGCTACAACAAATGAATGGGACTATATAAAAATTAAAAGCTTCTGCACAGCAAAAGAAACCATTGACAAAATAAAGAGGAAACTAACTGAGTGGGAGAAGATTTTTAAAAACAGTGCCTCTGATAAGGGGCTAATATCCAAAATACACAAGGAACTCATGCAACTCAAGAACAAAAAACAAAACAAAAAAAAAGAACAAAAAATAAATAACCCAATTAAAAAATGGGCAGAGGTCCTAAAGAGACATTTCTCCAAAGAGGACATACAAATGGCAAATGGACATATGAAAAAATGCTCAACATCACTAATCATCAGATAAATGCAAATAAAAACCAAAATGAGATATCACCTCACCCCAATTAGAATGGCTATTATAAACAAGACAAATAGTGACAAGTGTTGGAGAAGCTGTGGAGAAAAAGAAACCCTCATACACTGTTGGTGGGAATGCAGACTGGTGCAGCCGTTATGAAAGGCAGTGTGGAGGTTCCTCAAAAGATTACGAATAGAATTACCATATCACCCAGCAATCCCTCTCCTGGGTATCTACCTAAAAAATCTGAAAACAGTTATCCATCAAGACACGTGTGCTCCAATGTTCATTGCAGCTTTGTTTACGGAGGCCAAGATATGGAAACAACCAAAATGTCCTTCAATAGATGAATGGATAAAGAAGTTGTGGTATATATAAAAATTGGAATACTATTTGTCGGTAAGAAAAGATGAAATAGGACCATTTGTGACAACATGGATAGATCTTGAGATTATAATGCTAAACAAAATAGGTCAGACAGAAAAAGCAGAGAACCATTTTTTGTTGTATACAAATCAAAAACAACAAAAGAACAAGACAAACAAATGAGAAACAAAAACTCATAGACACAGACAATAGTTTAGTGGTTGCCAGAGGGTAAGGGGGGGGAGGGGTAGTAGATCAGGGTAAAAGGGATCAAATATATGATGATGGAAGGAAAACTGACTCTGGATGGTGAAAACACAATATGAGTTATAGATGATGTATTACAGAATTGTACACTTGAAATTTATGTAACTTTACTAACAATTGTCATCCAATAAACTTTAATAAATAAATAAATAAATAAATAAATAAATAATAAAATATCAAAAGATAAAAATAAAAAAATTAAAAAAATTAACAGTTGAATAACTTAGGTTAAAATTTGAATTCAACTTGGCTTTCAAGTGTACCCTATAACCAAAAAATAGAGACACTTTGATATGATTCCCTACCTTCATGCATCTTTTTTTATGATAAAACAGCTTTAGTCTACGAGAACTTTGTCCTCTTTTTTCAACCAGATACATTTTTAGTTATTCTTCAAAAACAGATTTAAGGGTAATCTCAAATATAATGCCTCTTATTCCTTGTTTGATTATCACATACTTGATGGAGGGACCACATATTTCTTATTCTCTATTGTGTCCAATTTGCCCTCCTCACCAAAAATTGTGTTAGACACGCCATATCTGGAGTGTAGAGAGATTTCCTCTTTGAACCTTACATAATAGGCAAAACAATTTTTTGTGACTCAGTGTCTACTTTGAACTGGGCTTATAAAAGCATCTCCTTAACAAAGGTGGAAAACTTCCTAACAGGAATTGAACATTGGCCAAATTTTCTTTGTATTACTTTCCTTCAATCTTTTCTCTCATTCTCCTCTTTCTTACCATTCTTACTTTTGTTCTCTGTTTCTTCATCAAATGTGAATGAGTAAATACAACATTTTGTAATGGTATAACCATGTCTAAAATTCATTGTACTAGGAAAGGAACCAATTCCTCTTCTGCCTTTTAAAAAAAATAATATTGAATGTTTTACATTTCTAAAGGTTAACTATTTTTTTATGTTTGTAAACATATGCAATTTCATATTACATTTTTTATGAAGTTGGACAATTAAGTTCATGAACTTATCCTAGAAAAAGTGCTACATACCTCATTGCAGAATATCACTAAAGTCACCTTCAAAGTACTCTCCTTGGGAAGCTATTCACTGATGCCAGTGCCTAGTCCACACTTCAAAACAATTTTGGAACTCCTTTTCTGGAATGGCCATCAGAGCTGTTGTCATATTACTCTTAATGTCCTGAATGTCATCAAAATGTCTTTCTTTCAATATTTCCTTTATCTTCGGATAAAGAAAGAAGGCATTGGAGCCCAGATGAGGTGAGCAGGGAAGGTGTTCCAATACAATTATTTGTTTACTAGCTAAAAACTCACAGACAATGCCATGTGAGCTGGTGCATTGTCGTGATACAAGAGCCATGAATTATTGGTGAAAAGTTCAGGTCATTTTCGTCTACCTTTTTCACGCAGACTTTTTGGCACTTCCAAATAATAAACTTGGTTAACTGTTTATCTAGTTGGTACAAATTCATAATAAATAATCCCTCTGATATCAAAATGGTTAACAGCATTGTTACAAGTTCACAAATGTAATTCCCGACCTCTTATGCCTCTTGTTATTTTGCACTAAAGAAAGAGCACATATATGGTAGTATAACAGTCCAAAATGCATATCCAAAAATCAATGATAAGGAAATAAGACACACCCAAACTGAGGGAGATTAAACAAATAGCTTAGGGTCTTAAAAATATCAAATGTTTCAAAGACAAAAAGGGATTAATGAACCAACCCATATTAAAGCAGACAAAGAACAGAAGAAAAATAAACACAATGTGTAACGTTGGACAAGAAGAATTCTGAGAGGGAAAGATTGGGCAATTGGCAAATTTGAATAAAGTTGTAGGTTGTCTAATAGTATTGCATTAATGTCAACGTTCATTATTTTGATAGTTTATTATAATTACATAAATAATGTTTCTATCTTAGGAAATATGCATTGATGTATTTAGTAAAAAGGGTGACATGATGTTTGTAAGATATTTTTAGGTGGTTCTGAAAATAATGGTAAAAATAGACATATATGTGTATCTATATTTAGATATGTATATATACATGTACACATGTGACAGAGAGAGAGAGAGATTGAGTGACTCACATGCAGCAAAGTATTTACAACAGCTTAATCTTGATGAATAGTATTCCAAAGTTCTTTGTACTATGCTTGCAACTTTTATCTAAGTTTAAACTTGTTTCAAAATTATAAAACAAGTTAAATATTTTCATCAATTATTTCTCTATTTCCAAGTTATTTGAAATGTGAAACTTAGCTAATGTATTTTGAGGATGACAGAAAAAAAGAAGAGAATTTATTAATTCGATAACAACAACAAAAATTTAAACAACAAAAAAATTTTACAAAAGAGAAATACAATTTTAAGTAAATTGGTAGTGCAATTTAAGGTTAATATTGTTGGTTGTCTAGTCACATTTATTACTGAAATTTTTCACTCACTTATGGTGTATACCAAGACCTTTTAATCTAGTGAAAAAAGTTAAAATAATTATAATAATAAAGTTTTATGCAGTAGCAGGAGTGGAATTCAGTGAGATAGAAGGATGTGTCTGTCTCTCAGGATTTCTGAACCTCTTTTTCTATGTACAGCTTGCCTAGAGGAAATTGTATCACACTAAAATTTGCTAGAATGCCACTGATGAGTGCTGTGCACATTTCATCCTAAATTAACTTTGACATTCAGTCTACATATCCAAAAACTGGGTCTCTGGCACTATCATCAGAAGGTAGCATCATCTCCATGACCATGAAAATGAGAAAGGTAATTGTAAATTTTGAGAATGTAGGACAAAAAAGAAATATAAAACCTGTTACAACTGAATAACATTTTCCAACATTATTTCAAAATATCCCAGAGTCATAGTGTAAAAATTGATTTGAGTAATTTCTTTAAGATTCTCAAACTATCACATCAAACACTAATAATACACATGTGTTTAATGTGCACTAGTAATGGCTTAGGATTGGAAATTATATTCTTACTAATTATAGCATTAATTTCTCTAACATTATTGCATACATATTTTCAATTAATCATCTAATCAACACATTTAAGTACATACTCTTCATATTTGTAAATAATAATACATAGTAGGTAAAATATAAATGTATTGATTAAAAGTGTTTTATATAATGATTAAGATATAGAATTAATGTCAGAAAGTTGCATTGAACATTGATTAAAATGTGAATAAAGGGCTGATATACAATTAATATTTTATATTTATCTGAAATGTTATGTATTAGTTTTTCTTCTTCATGTTAATAAAATATACCTTTATATCTGGCATAAAATAGATTCTATTTGTTCTAAATTTTGGCATTGTTGACAACGTATGACAGCTTGTTTTTCTATAATCTATCTATTTATTTATCATCTATTTGAAAACTCAAGTTACAAAAAAGTCCATTGTTTCTCCCTTTGTTTATGCTTGAAAACCGCAGTAAGGATAACCTACCAAAGGAAATAACTAATAATAATCCAAGGTTGTTGTTTAATCTGCTTTATAAACAGCATTTGCATCCTTTATAGACTATGATTTTATTTCAATTTTGATAAAAGTATCAAACAGTTCTTAAAATATATTTTTCCTAAAATATTCTCTCTATTCTGCCTTATGTTAGAAAATAAGGAAGTAAAATCAATCAATGAATGAATATAATACACTAAAAGTCAAGAAAAATTAAAAGGATAAAAATGATTATCAATTTTGGTTAAAAAAATGACATTACATGCCAATCTCTCTCTCTTAATATATGTGTTTTCATCATCAGGATTCCGAAATTTGTGTTCACTGAATTGTAGTTGCCCACACACAGTAATAAACTGAGGCAGAAATTTGACAATCATTATGCTAATTAAATCAATTAAATTGAATACCTTGATAGTATTTCCTCATTTTATTAAATAGTATCTGAATTATTTAATTGATTGTCAGCATTAGTCAAGTCATTGAGGGAAACTTGATTTTGACAACCTAACCCAAACCACCCCATATGTGATGAGGACCTGTGCTACTTCACTCCGTGAAAGAACCCCGTTCTGTTTTCTGACACAATGTTAGGCACAGAACCTGATCAGAACGTGTTGGAGCATTGCAAAGCTGAGCTCACAATTTTTTCTGTCATATAAATGATGCGTAATGTCTAATACCAGCTGTCTTTTCATTGTGACCTCCCATCTAGCCTGTCAAATGGCTCAATCAGAAAAATCAATATGATGTGTTGTTCCCTTCACTGAAAGAAATGTTTCAAATGACAGTTTTGCAATCCTCTCTGATGAGTTTCATAAAGCTATTCTTAAAGCATATTTTCTTCTCTTACTCATCTTAATGGCATATTTACATGAGTCATTTTGATAGTCATAAGACAGTTTACACAATTTTATTTTATGTATTATCTTACAGATGACACTAAATTATCAAAGGGCCCTATTTATTATTGAGCCTAAATTATTTGGTAGGTCTATTTAGTTTTAGTATTAATGTTTAAGAGATATGCCTTCCAAAAGAAAACAAAACAAAACAAAACAAAGCAAAGCAAAACAAAACATTGGTTTCTCATTAATTTTAACTCCTGAAACAACTCTGTAAACAAATGCAAAATTCTCAAAATGGGGGTAATGACTCCTCAATTTACTGTGGCAATTAAGATGACCATCTCATAGATGCTATTTTGTGTAAATAACTTACTCTCACTTAACCTTCACTTTTGTCATTTTTATAAATGGTCTTAACATTATCAAAAAAATGTTATCTAAAAAAAACATTATCTAAAAAAAATAAGTACTTTGTTTTATAGGTTTTAGTTTTACAACAAAATTGTGAGGGATGTACAGAGACTTCCACATGCCCCCTACCCCCATACATGCATGGCCTTCCCCATTATCACAACCACTCACCAGAATGGTAAATTCAACAGAATGGTAAATTTTTTCTAAGGATAAACCTACATTGGTAATTATGCAAAGTCCATAGTTTACATAGGGCTCACTCTTGGTGATATACATTCTATAGGTTTGGACAAATATATAATGACATATATCCAACACATCAGAGTATTTTTACTGCCTTGAAAATCCTCTGTGCTCTCCCTATTTATCTCTTCCCCACACTCCACACCTGTCAACACTGAGTTTGTTTTTTTTTACTGTCTCCATAGCTTTGTGTTTTTCAACTATCATAAAGTTGGAATCATGTCATATGTAGCCTTTTCAGACTCTCTTCTTTTATTTAGTTACAGGTATCAAAGTTTCCTCCATGTCTTTTCATGGCTTGATAGCTCATTCATTTAGTGCTGAATCATATTCTATTGTCTCAATGTACCTAATTTATTTGTTCATCTCCTGAAGAATATCTTGGATGATTCCAAATTTGGGCAATTATGAATAAAACAGCTATAAATATTCACATACGGGGTTTTGTGTGGACATAACTTTTTCACTTTTCTGCATAAATACCTATGAGTATGTTTGCTGGCTCCTATGGTAAGAGCATATTTAGTATTGTAAGAAACCGCCAAACTATGACTGTCGTATTTTGCATTTTCACCAGCAATAGAAAGAGTTCCTGCTCTATAACCTGCCCAGCATTTGATTTTGCTAGCATTCTAGATTTGTGCTATTCTAATAGGTGTGTAATGGTATCTCATGGTTGTTTTAATTTTCATTTCCTTGATAACATAAGATGTGGAGCATCTTTTCAAATGCTCATTTGCCTTCTGTATGTCTTCTTAGGTGTGGTGTCTGTTAAGGTCTTTGGCCCATTTTTGAATTGGGTTTTTGTTTTCTTATTATTGATTTTTAAGAGCTCTTTGTATATTTTGTATAACAGTAACTTCATCAGCTGTGTATATTGCAAATATCTTCACCCAGTCTATGGGTTGTCTTTTTATTCTTTGATACTGCCTTTTTTTGACATTTAATATGTTTTGTAGTTTGCATTTCACAAACCCTAACAAGATAGCAGCTTTTGCCTGCCTGAGCTGACTCTCACAAAGAAGGGCAAGCAGAGGCTGCCATAGAGCAGTAACTCCATTACAGTCACTGCAATCATAGTTTGCTCATATTCTCTTACCATCCCACAAAGACAGACACATGCACATGTGTGTGCACACACACACAGATTCCTCCCTTTTCCACTGAAAATGAAATCTTTGCACCAAAGGCACTTGAATAATATTTGGAGAGAATCTGTGAAAGGTCTTCCCCTCACAGAAAAGTATGATCAACAGAATAGATACCAGGTACTCAGGATTCCATCTCTTCTTGACCAAGGGGTGGTGGCATAAGCTGATGACTTCATCATAGGTTAGGTTTTGTGTACATCCATATGGAGGCCTCTGCTTTCAAAGGATGGATAGCAAAGACCAGCCACTGGTTCATCACCAGGATCATGACACTGAGCAAAGTAGACAGATGAGAGGGTTTGGGAGCACTAATTCTTTTATCTGAATTCTGTACAAGCACCTTCTCCAGCAAATCGACAGCCAAAGGATTGGCACTAATAAATATATGTGCAAGGTTCATCCTCGGCATCTGGGTGAAAGACTGAGTGCAGTTTCCTGCCTTCAGCTTGCAGTCTTGTTCACAACTATTATATTGGTGCAAAGGTAATTGTGGTTTTGGACCATGAATGTTAAATCATTGTAATAACTCAGATCAAACACATCTTTAGTTATCAAAATAAGAACCATTACAATCAACACACTTTTGCCAACAAGAAATAAGTATGTTTATTCCTGTAGCGTAAAAATCCGTGCTTTGGAATTCAACAAAATCTTGGAAAGCATTTTCTGTATCCTGCTGGTTGTGGAAGCATTTTCCCTGCAAAAAGTTTTCAAGATGCTTGAAGAAGTGGTAGTCGGTTGGCGAGAGGTCAGGTGAATATGGCGGATGAGTCAAAACTTCATAGCCCAATTCCTTCAACTCTTGAAGCATTTGTTGTGTGACATGTGGTCAGGTGGGTGTTCTCATGAAGAACAATTGGGCACTTTCTGTTGACCAATGCAGGCTGCAGGCATTGCAGTTTTTGGTGCATCTCATTGATTTGCTGAGCATTCTTCTCAGATGTAGTCGTTTCTCCAGGATTCAGAAAGCTGTAGTGGATCAGACCAGCAGCAGACCACCAAACAGTGACCATGACCTTTTTGTGGTATAAGTTTGGCTTTGGGAATTGCTTTGGAGCTTTTTCTAGGTCCAATCATTGAGCTGGTCTTACTACTCATCGTATAAAATCAACTTCTGTCACACGTCACAATCAGATGGAAAAATGGTTCATTGTTGTTGCATAGAATAAGAGAAGATGGCACTTCAAAATGACAATTTTTTTGATTTGCGGCCAGCTCATGAGGCACCCACTTATCAAGCTTTTTCACTTTTCCAATTTGCTTCAAGTGCCCAATGACCGTAGAATGGTCAATGTTGAGTTCTTCAGCAACTTCTCATGGAGTTGTAAGAGGATCAGCTTCAATGATTGCTCTCAATTAGTCATTGAGAATATTTGATGCCCGACCACTATGCTTCTCATGTTCAAGGCTCTTGTCTCCTTTACAAAACTTCTTGAAACACCACTGCACTGTACGTTTGTTAGCAGTTTCTGGGCCAAAAGCGTTGTTGATGTTGCGAGTTGTCTGTTGCTTTACAACCCATTTTGAACTCGAATAAGAAAATCACTCGAATTTGCTTTTTGTCTAACATTATTTCCATAGTCCAAAATACACATAAAATCAATAGCAAGTAATAAGTCATTAGCAAAAAAACATAAAACAAGACATGCACATTAAAATGATATATGACATAACCATATTTATTTAAGAATATATTTCAATATCAAACAGCAAATTTCATCAATGCAAAAACCACAACTAGGTTTGCACCAATAGATTATTAGGTTTCAGGTCCCTGTGAATTATCTTGGCCAAATGTTCTGACTTGAGACCTCAGAAAATTTGGTAGATAAGGAACTAAACATCCATCTGTAATCTTCTGACATTTCACAACGTTCAAATGCGCCCCCATGAGATGGGTCACCAGATACACATCTATCATTGAATTCCTCCAAAGACAGTACAGGTGTGAAAACATCCAACAGACCAATCATATTTTCATGTTTCATATGTTTAAGTAACCACAGATCTCTGTAGGTCCTTTTGGCATGAATAATGGTCAGAAATGCTGTGGATGGCCTCTTCACTGCCACATGTAACCCAGTTTTTGTGTCAAAAGCTGCACACACCGAGGCATAGGTGCTGGGGCCCGCTGAGGGCAGGTTCTGGTAATGCTTAGGCACCTCCCAGACTGTCTTATTCAGTTCCTGCCAGTAGAATGTGGGCCTTTCCAGAGACATCTTCCAGCAGGGCCTCCAAGCACCTGTTTCCTGGCGTCTCTGGCCTTCCTTGCCCTGAAGGTGGGGCAGGAATTCTGCACTGGCCACCCTCGTGGGTCTAGCTGCTCTAACCCTTCTAACTCCCCCAAAGTTCTGTGTTAGCCACACTAACTGGGCGTGCCTTGTCTGAGGTGCCTTAGTGAAAGGGGGGCAAGTCCTGCTAAGGGCAGGGACACTCTCTGAGGATCAAGGTTGCGCTGCCATGCTCGCCCTGCACCCTCTCCTGGACCAGGCAAATTCTGGGCAGTGCCACGGGACAAGGCTCTAATTGCTGCACCCTCTGAGGTTTCTGGTATTGTTTTTTCAGAACAGCTTTTAATTTTAATGAAGTCCAGCTTATCAATGATTTCTTTTGTGGACTGTGTCTTTGATGTTGTACCTAGAAAGGCATCACCAGTCTCTTAAGTTTTTAATGCTCTTATCAATGCACATAGAAAAGACGTTAAAATACAGATATCCCTTTCCTTGTCATTAATTCATGTGTTGACTTTTCTCATTCAATCACCATTCAACATGTCTTTTAATGTACTACCTGTGTGAGAATCTCTGTTGTCATTTACGTGGAAAGTATAGGGAACAGAGAAATTCACACATCAAAAGTTTTCTTGGTTTAGGCTTCAGATTCAGAGGTCCACTAAAACCCTTTCTCAATTTTGTTCTAAAACACCTTACCAGTTGAGATATTATATGTTCTAGCAAATTAGATATTTTTGCACTTTATTTGACATATGAAACCGATAATTTAGTGGCATGGCCTGGAACAAAGTGTTCCTTCCTAGTAGTTCTCATTACTTTCTCACTGAATGGCACGTTAGTGGTCTGAAGGAGAAAATCAAACTCCCTAAGAGGCATCTGTATTTCTAGGAGCAAATTTGCCCTTCTGCTGTTAGGAAAATATTAAGATTAGATTCGTTACTATTATTCTAGGAATAAAAAAAAATAATACTTTTTAAGAACCTTAAAGGAAAGTAGCAAACGTAGTCTGGAATTAAATATTCATCTTTGTTAATCTGTAGAATTTTTGAAACAAACTGGGGTGAGCCAGATATGATTGCTCTTTGAATATATGTAGAGGAAATTCCCTATGCTGTAGCATTTTCAGCCTTGAATAATTTGCTCTTCAACTCCTGATATAAGTTCACCAGGGAGAAAGGATACTTTTGATAAACAGTTTTTCTATATTAAGCCATCTGGTTCTATTAGTTTCTATCTTTTGGTCACATTAAATCATTGCAAAGCCATATGCTTGAACCATATTATATAGTTTCCAATGAATGGGGCTTAACTCCTTTAGAGTCTATAGTCACCATTTTAATAAGTAATGAGTACATGCAATTTCTCAGTTTGTTTTCTCTGTACTTCAGTAGCATGAGGATATAAATAACTCTATGAGATGTTTCTCTGCTCTCCCAAGTTACTGACTACTTCAGTCCTTACCGTGGAGTTGGCTATGAGCTGCATTTATCTTAGGGCTCTACTAAATGATTCATTCTAAGCCTCAAGGCATAACCAATTTCATAACACAAACATGAAAGTTTATTTTATGCTAAAAATTCTGTACAGAGGTAAGGAGATCCATACCTTCATTCAACAAATATTTACTGGTTCTCCTTCAGATGCTAGGATATCAGAGTGAACAAAACAGGCTTTATGCCATCATGAAGAAGATAGACTTTTGAGGGTAAACAGACACTAACGATAGATGATAAATAGATAGATAGATAGATAGATAGATAGATAGATAGATAGATAGATAGATAGATTAGATAGATAGATGATAGATAGATAGATAGATAGATAGATAGATAGATAGATGATAGATAAATATTATATTGCAAAAGTGACAATAGCTGTGAAAAATTATCAAAGTGAGAGAGATTACAAAGGGTGCTGAAATTTGATGCAGGATTATCAAGGTAGTACCCTTGCTATTTGAGCACAGAGCTGAAGTAAGTGATAAACAAATCATCTGGATATAGGATACATATGCTACAGTATGCTTGAGCTGTGAGTATATTTGGAATATTTATAGAATTGCAATTATTACAGTGTGGCTATTGCAGAACAAACCATTGCAGAGGATGGTGAGAAATGCAATCAGAAAGATAGGGGTAAAGTCATTTATTACCACTTAGAGCCCATCGAGTCTCTTGAATTTCATTCTGTTTAAGAGGGAAAGCCATTTGAAGTCTTAGTTTGAGGATATAAAATAGAACAATAATAAAATTCCCTTTAAGATAGCTCTGAGCTTTTCATGATATTATTATTATTTTTAAAATTCTTGTGCTCTGTTTCTTTTCCAGATTTAATTCCATGAAGCCTCTAAAAATTCCCTCTACTGTTCAAAAAACCCATACTGTTTTTGGATCATATTTCCCACCAGTATAATAAAAGCCTAGAACTGTAGTCATAAAAAGTTATTCTGCTTTTCAAGATTAACTTTTGGTTGTTTCCCTAAACCTCCTCCCTCCTTCTAAACATGTTATCACATTGTTTACTTGCTAAAATAGGACAAATAGATTAGGTAAAACTGGTGGTTTTCAATGAGGTGAGAGTGTTTCGTGTTTCAGGAAATAAGATTCTATGTTCTGATCCTCCTCTCTGCCTCATTTTCTTAGGAAAGTTTTCTTCCTTTTAGTTTTATTGTTCTATGGGGCGTATGTGTTTTTATCCTTAACCATTGATAACTTTTGGAAAGCAAATGAAATGAAATGATTACTGAACTGCTAGCATTTCTTAGCTCAATA
This sequence comes from Rhinolophus hipposideros, assembly GCF_964194185.1. Lineage (NCBI taxonomy): Eukaryota > Metazoa > Chordata > Mammalia > Chiroptera > Rhinolophidae > Rhinolophus > Rhinolophus hipposideros. The sequence continues at coordinate 46,909,385 of NC_138047.1, read as the reverse complement.
CTGTCAGTTTTGAGACTGAAAAAATATTAAATGGTTAAAGTTTTAATTAAGCTTTATTGATTCCATTGATCTTAATCTACATCAGACACAGAATAGACCTGTGACTACACTCCACCACTTCTACGCCTTATTTTATAGGTCTAAATTACACAATGGAAGTAGATGTATGTATATTTCTGTTTATCTTCTAAAATATCATAACCTGTCAAAATATTTGTTCAATAATAAAATGCTAGAATAACATTCTCTGAAATTTTGAGAGACAGGGTTTCATGAATAAATAGCAGCTAGTGTATTTACCATGTCTGGAAGAGAAGTAACATAAGCACTTCGTGTCAATCAATATGAAAATGTAATTTAATCCAATGAGACAAAAATCAATTTTCCTTTCTCAAAGTTTCAAAGTAGTTAAATATCACCTGTTCTGCTTAATTAGTTTTTGATATTTGTACAAACTCACCTTTAATCTTCATAACAATATAGTTTTTGTTTGAGCTTCAGATTTCTTTTCTTTGTCCTAATTGCATTCTGTTTCAGCTGGCTAGAAAGGGGAAGGGAAAGTTTTTTCTGCAGAGAAACCATGTTGTTTTAACAATGGTGCATAGGATTTTCAGGCTCCAATGATTAGAACAACCCTCTCCTGCCCTGCAGTAGTCAGTAAATGAAGATTTGTCTGCAAACCACAAATTTACCACAAACCCAGCATGCATTTTGAAAAAGGTTAAGGATATATTTGAAAGTTATTGCTGTTGGTGTTTGTGAAAGCAGAAAGGAAAAAGGAACTTTTGCAATTTGCAATTGACATATTTGAATAATTTAAGAATTCAAAGCCTGATTTGAAAAGGTCTGACCAAATGAGATGTATAATGAATTAGTTAAAATTTAGAAATGGAACAGCTAAAATGGACATATCCAAATGTGCAGACTCATCATATGATATGGTACTTTTGGGGAAAAAAATCAATTCAGCTTTAGAGAGAATGAATACTAAGTCTCATAATTACTGCCAAAGTTAATTTGTATATCTCTGGAGAGAAATACATTTATGAATATAGAGAGGTACAACCCAGACTTTCCTTCAGGGAAGAAAGTATTGCCCTAGCTGCTGACAGCCTTCAGCTACTACAACTCTCAGGATGGTCTTACCTTTAGAGAGCACCCTTGCTCAAGGTCTTGCCCTTTCTGGGTAATGGAAGTGGGATGACACTGTGGGGGTGCAGAAGGTATTGGGGTTTCATCATTCCTATTCAACACAGGACAGCTTAGATGAACCATTTCAACTACAGAGCTCCCAGGGTTTGTCTGAGTTGTTGGGCCTGCCCTACCCTGCCTTGCTCCCTTTTCTTTTTTTCCATAGGTGTTGATAGGAAGAGTTTGTTCCAGATAAACATCCTGACACTAACTCTGACTCAACATTTGGCTTCCCTCAGGATATGACCTGTAAGAGCCCTGTTGTTCAGTCCAAAGACTATCATGGATCCTTGAAAGAGAGAGTCCTCCAGTATAATGAGTTTTTGTGTTGTCAGCAAAATGTTTTATATTTGGCCTTGATTATTGTAAAAAGAACTGACAATAGTTAGATTACATGAAGTTTTATTTACTAACATTTACTGTCATCTCTCTGGGAGTATACTTTTCTTCATCTTTACATTAATAAAACCTATCTTAGAGAGCTATGATTAGGATTATGGAATTAAGTTAAACTGACACTAATTAAATAAATGGATAATTTTAGAGAGAAAAACAGCATAGTTGCTAAGAAAATAAGCTTTTGTATTAGTCTGCTTTTGTTCAAGAAATAGCTTGGCCCCTTGATGATAATGAGTCCTGGATCAATTTGTTAATCTCCATTTCCTTTTCCATAAAATGGGGATAAGAAGAAACCAGAAATATCAATGTTTTGTGGAGATGATTAAATTGAATGATGTATATAAAATTTTTATATGATGTCTGGCTCTTTCTAAATCCTCAATACATATTACCTATCTTTTTAACAAAAAAATGAGGGAAAGTGAAATATAAGCTTCATTAATATTAATCCTACTGGCTTTGAAAATGTGGAGTTTATGATATATAAAAACAACATTGATAAATTATTGGATAGTAATGTTCAACCTATTCTAAAAATAGGGGGAAAAATGGCCCCAGACAAGTCTTCCATCCAGTAGAAGTGGAATTATGAATAAGGGTTTTTTTTCATGACTAAAAATATGTGCACTGGGTACAGTAATTCATCTCATTCTACATGCTGATTTAAGTCATTCTTTGTTACTACAATTCCTTCTAAATCACCATCAAAGTGATTAAATAAAAAAAAATACTACAAAATTTGGAAGAGAAATCTATAGCTATACCAGAAATTAGCAAAGGTGCTCTGCCAGTTATTTCCCATGTTCTTTATATACCGACTCTCTTACATTCTTTGTCTTGCTCTGTGCCTAAGAGGCTATATCCCAAGGACAGCATGATTCAGGCAGTGAAGAGTGCCTACAGGTTATGGGAGGCAGAGAGGATAGATAGATAGATAGATAGATAAGTAGACAGTGAGTACCAGAAAAATGTATACACATTTTAAGAAAAGAAAAAACAAGAGATGAATACTAGTCATGTGTATACATTTTTTGGCACTCCCAGTGTGTGTGTGTGTGTATATATATGTGTGTGTGTGTGTGTGTGTGTGTGTATATAATTTTATATTATATATAATTTTATATATGTGTGTGTGTGTGTGTGTGTGTGTGTGTATATATATATATATATATATATATATATATATATATATATATATATATGTATATGTATATATAATTTTTGTTTGTTTTTATTTTTGGGGGAACTCCCTTCCTGTTTCTGCCCAGCACTACTAGCAATAGCTGTGCCATTCCTAGACTGCAGCCCCTCCTCCACTTTTGCAGTTTTCAATGATCCCCAGTGACCCTGGTTCTTCCCTGTATCCATTCAGCCCTGGGATGGTTTTGGGTATTATGCTGTTGCGAAGAACTGATTACCTCACAAGCCCTTCCTTATTTCTTTAAACCTGCCTATGCCTATGAAAATGGTCCCTGTATTGAAGTCCTTTTGTTTGAATCATCTGGGGTATATTTTTATTTTTCTTGGGACCCAGACATATGACATAACCACCCCTTGTTTACATACAAGTATGTGATTATTTGTTGACTTTATAGTGTTGTACTGTAAGTACTTCAAGTACGGTGGTTAGACTAACACTAATTTTTTCTTCCATTCTTTGAAACTTCAATGGCACTTATACATAACACTCAATAAATCACTATATTAACAGATATAGTCTCTCATTTCGTTTTAGTGTAATATCTTTTTATGAAGGAATAATATGGAAGGCACTATATAGATGGGCATAATACGAAAGGACACTTAGCTCTCTGTTGCATGTCTACTGTCTTTGGTGCTTTCAAACTGATACTCATTTCTTTTTTTTTAAGCTTCACTGAAGATAAAAAAAAAGCTTTATATAGCAACAGATCTATTTTCAAGAATAATAATCAAATATGTCTCCAACTCAAAATAAATATAACAGAATTTACACCTACTTTCATAGTGTTCTTTCATTTGGCTGAGAAACATCTGGTCACAGCAGTTTTAATTTTCTGGATATGAACAGAGTTGACTAGTTATTATGATCCACAGTTTTTTTCTTAAAGAACTATAATCTGCTTTGCAGATTAGACAAACTCTCTAATTTTAGACAAATTGTAAAATTGGCTCTACACTTGCATGGTGGTAACTGAGTGATTGATTACCTGCTCATCAGTCTCTTAGTAAACTTTTGTAATATTATTACTTGGTAAAGATTCAAGAGAAAAATCAGTATGGCGACTCATGCTAGAAAAACAATGATACTAGGTGCTAAAAAACAATAGAAGGCTATTTCCAAATGAAGATTCTGCTATAAACACAGTCCAACTTAGTATTATGTCATGTCCAATTGTCCCCTGTTATTTCATGTCCTTTAATTTTATCTTTTCTAAACTAAACTAAATCCCTTTTGGATTAGAAGAGTTAACAGTTCCTACCGCATTAAATTTACTATATCAGTATTAATTACTATTGATTATTATTATCATCATTGCAGCTGTTTATTACTCTTTAGCTAGATGAGTTTCTCTTCCATCTGTATTTTTGAATTGGGGGCTATTTTCATTTTAGAGAACATATATTTCAATAACAAAGTAATATGTCACAAAAGCTTAATACTTTAAAAACAATGCCAAATTGTTCTTGTAAATAATCAATTATAAGTATTCATATAAGTAATCTATTACATTTTAAGTGGGTCTCATATATATATAAATTTAGAATATATACTAATATAGAATGTACATTCTAAATTTATTATATATTGTAACTTAGAATGTATAACTCATTAAGTACATTTCACTGAAATATTAAAGTAACTTTATTGAAATATGAAGTAATTAGGAAAATCTGGTCATATATTGTCTGATGAATACAGAGCTACACATTTCATGTTGTGTAAATTTCTGCCTAGTGGAATAATTAACTAGGATTTATGGCATTTCTAATATAATTGATTCCTTATTAAGTTTTTCCTTCAAATAATAGATACATTAAAATTTTATATTATATTAAAAGCATTTGCTGGGTAATTTACCAGTATAATTTCATGGGAAAAACCTCATGGAAATCTCTGTATCTGATAACTATAAGAGAGTTCCCAGCTCTTCAGTTTCATTAAGATTAGAGGCTGTTTGTGGTTGTCTCTAGTTGAGGTCAGCAGAGGACATCTTTACCTTGATAGAGCCACAGATCAGAACAGTGAGCTGAGGGTGTGTTGACAGAAAATCTTGGGATAGCAGAGGCCAGAGAAGAGGTGAAAGGCAAAAATAGAAATGATGGAGGCCGCAATTACCCAACCAGAAGCCAAGTTTGCTTTCCGAGATTATGTCTGACTCTCTTTGGGGATGCCCAGTTATATATTGGAGAATTCTCAGTGAGGGATAATAGTAGAGCTCAGATGTCATTTGATCTTAGTTTTATCCACACACTGATAAGAACTTTGAATATTTTAAATATTGATTTGGCTAATTCAGTCTTATTCTGACCTGGTTGCCCAAAATATAAGAATTACAATATAGGTTTTGATATCTTTATTATAAACTCAAAAATTTTCCCAAAGTTATAGTTTATGAACATAAGCTTTGATGGAATTTTTAAAAATAGTGTAGACACAAAAATGGCCTCGTACTTCAACAGTAACTTTCTATAGTATGTATCAAGTATTTTACATAAAGTACTTGGACATTAGATACTCCTTTCATGAAATAGAAGCATTCTTCACACTTTTAAACTGAGTAACCTATGATATTTATTGCATCATCTGAAAACGATGTGGCGAGCCAGCCGCCATGAGTCGAACAGTACCCGAAGGAGGGAGTGGGAATGAAAAAGAGACACTCACACAAATAATGATGGGCCGGTCTTCAGTGATCCTGAAGCGCCTGGTTTATTTACCTTCACCAATTTATATCCTTTGAGTACATGCAGTTTAACACTCACTGGCATGTATTATCTTACAGAAAGTAAATTTTTAACTTCTACAAAGAAACTACAAAATCACTACAAAACTCCCCAAAGTAATTATCACATGAATGAGACTACCAATTGTCCTGATAGCCACCAGTTATCTGTATCCGGGAAACCGGCCACTCCCACCTCATTCCTCAGCAACTTGCAAACACCCTCCAGGTGTTTTGCAGAGATAATGCCTTAAGAGCCAAAACAAGTTAACTATATACTGAACCAGCTCACAAGGCTCTAAAGCAACAAGAAATCATGGCTCCTCACAAAATGAAATCACTACAAAATATAAAGCAAATCTTATGTTTCATTTTTGAAAAAAAAAGATAGGTGATTAACTGTGGCATACATGACTCAAGAGAGAATTTTGAATTTAAGAAGAAATACATTTTAGAATTTATTTTACAGGTCATTTAAGATATACATAATAAAGTTTCTGCTACATTATGCTTAGCTCCTCAGATTCTTTTTTATTTAAATTTGTTCTCTGTACCAGAATGGAGACATTTTTCTTTACCTTTCCCTCCAGTTAGTGAAAACCATGAATACTTTTCTTTGCGTGCTGACCTAAATGATGCATAAATTTTGACCTAGTAAAGAGTAGTGAAGATTTATTGGATAACAATTTCAGAGTTTTTTTAAAAAAATCATCTTTACATACAATATAAAATAACTGTAAGAAAATGTATTCCTGCATACATTTCTTTTTGGAAACAAAATAGAAAATTATTAACACTAATAAAGTAGATTGTTTGGATATTACAATTCAGGGACTAAGTAGAGTCAGAAATTGTATTGGCTCTGGTGGCCTTGCAATATGTCAATTTGGCTACGCTGATCTATATGTCCCAGATTTATTCTCTATGGATGTTTCACTTTAAAATGGGCCACAGAACAGGTTCTTGTGCAAGATTTGGAGGGCTGAGATGAAGCAACAGCTACGATGTAGTTCATACCCACTGTCACTCATCTGCCCGCTTATCTCCTTAGCATGAGGCTGCAGCCAGGACTGCTACTGCTCCACTATTGCCTATATCCTCCTTTAGCTTATTCAACTTTTGGGCCAAGCATTTAGCTCCGTGGGAAAGAGTACCAGCTTCTACAGAACAGCCATGTTGTCAATATCAGAAGCAGCAAAAGCTGACATGGGTTTCAGTCCACCTTTATGGGATTCTGCCTGTCTTTGTTCTCCACCATTATATATATATATCCTCTTCCTCAGTACCTGCCTTGATTACTTCAGGATCCAGCATGACACATGGGCACAGCAACATTACAGAGTATGCCTGAGCAGCTCTCACAATTGTATCAGATCAAACTCCTGTGACAAATTCCATATAAATACCTTCTAGTGGTTTAGCTCCTCTGATTGAACCCTGAAACACCAGCTCCTAACATAAATCTTCAAAATATTTATATACTTTAATGATTCAGGGATATTAGGTTGGTGCTAAAGTAATAGCAGTTTTTGCAATTATTTTTAACCTTTTAAGCCGCAATTACTTTTGCACCAACTTAATAAAATATTTAGTATTTGTAAATCATTTCAAATTAAATTATTTGAAATGATTTAATTTCAATTAAATATACTGGGATATATTTACTTGACAATGTATAAAAATCTACAAATTAATGAAAGATAAAAACCACTGTAAGTCTGATGTCACATGTAAAACTTCATGGCAATAGTGTTCCTCCTCAGGTCACCTTATTTCCAAATCTATCCGCTATACATTTATCTAAGAATCCAATTTGCATATGAGATGTGTATTGATTTTGTGTTACATGGAGATAAGCTCTAGAATTATATTTTCTTGATTGTAAAAGTTCTTTAAAGTCCTTTGAATCACAGGTATACATTTTCTTTATTGAGAGCTTTGAGTACATAATTAGTGGACCAAACTAAAGCACAGATGTGACATACATCTCTAAAGGGATATATATCAGATAAAGTAGGCTAAAAGGTACAGTCACTCATAGAAATTACTTTGATAAAGTTGTATTTTGATTTCCTTACTAAGTATTAAATCTATACAAATATTAACCTGTTGTCAGAGATATATGTGAGAAACCTAAAGAGAATCAGATATCTCTTTCCCCCCCCACTTTATAGAATGTAGCTTACTTATATTCACTGGGTAGAGCTACATGAGTGGATTTGAAAATTTGTCATCATAGGAAAATTTTAGAGAACAAATGATTCTAAAAACAAGTTTCATGGAGTAAATAGAGTCAATATTTTTATTCTAATTGGAAACTTAGGTTTTCAATTATAATTAGGAAATGTGGGAGGGAAATGTATTTGTTAGGTTGTGATATTGATAATTTCTGAGAGAAGCAAAATAATTTTGCTTGCATTCAGAATTTATATTAGAAGCATGGACTAGAAATGTAATTATACAATAAAATACAAAAAAGGGGCGGCCGATTGGCTCACTAGTTAGAGCACAGATCTCATAACATCAATGTGGCCAGTTTAACTCCCACGTGGGCCAGTGAGCTGTGCCACCCACAACTAGACTGAAAACAATGACTTGACTTGGAGCTGATGGGTCCTGGAAAAATGACTGTTCCCCAATATACCCCAATAAAAATTAAAAAAAAAAATCAAAAGAAGAATTGGGACTAAGTTCAGTAATATCAATATAAACATCATTTATTTCCCAAATGTCTCTGTTTGGTACAAATGGACAAACTTAACTTCAATTTTCTTTTGGTTCAATTTCTAACTCTACCCATTTACCTGGTCTTCAGACAACTTATGAAAAAAAAATGTAAAGAATCCCTTATGACAAAATGTAAAGAATATTCTATCAGTTACATTCTTTCATTCATTATTTCAACTCTGTTCTTTCTCTTGCTAGGACTGAGAACAGAGACAAGCTTTCTGTGATTAAACAAATTAAAGTTCTTCCAAAACACAAATTGCTAACTATGTTTTTGGTAACAAATTTTTTTGATTAATTTATTTTTTAATTTTTTACTGAGGGATATTGGGGAACGGTGTTTATCCATGACCCATCAGCTCCATGTCAAGTTGTTGTTTTCAGTCTAGTTGTGGGATGTGCAGCTCAGCTTCAGTTCAAGTTGTTGTTTTCAATCTAGTTGTGGAGGGTGCAGCTCACTGGCCCATGTGGGAATCGAACCGCCTACCCTGGTGTTATGAGCACTATGCTCCAACCACTGAGCCAACTGGCCGCCCTGGTAACAAATTCTTCTCCTTAGGTGATTTTCTGTTAGTAGAAGATTTTTCTTCTTATCAAAGGATTTTCATACATTGAAGGTGCTTAGAGCCTCTGAAGTCCTAAATCATAGAGGAATTCTAAGCACAAAGCCATTACTGCATACTGGAATTTGGTAGAAAGGATATGAATGTGAGTAAAAGTTTTGAAAAATAAATTAGAGATAAAGAGAAGTAATGTCAGTATTTGCAAAGACAATATTTTTACATAAATATAATCTGATTTTTTTTTTTCTAAATGCAATACAAAATAGGAAGAACCTACTAAATATTTTAGTCCATAGAGAAGGAACCTATTTTAAACAACTTGTACATCTTTAGTTTTGGGAAATTTTAACCACCTAAAAATGATAAAAGTCCTAACACACTGCTAAATGATTACTCTAGTTTCTAGTAGTTTCCGTTTAAATTGTTTTTTATCACTAGATGACAACTTTGGCATAGTAGGACAACTCAGAAAATTCTCTCCTGGCACTTAGAAAGAACTCTACTATCAAAGCTTCACCACTTTTATTTTCTTTATTGTGTTCTGGACTATAACTCGTTTCTATCCCACTTTATGTTCAGTGTGTGACAAAAGTGCTCTGAGAAAATGTATATAATCCCAAGAATTATTAAAACATTTAATCAAATATTATTGAATAAAAAGGCAAATGTTAATAGTATTCAATATGACTGAATAATTTTGGCCTATTTGTCTTAGTATATCCATGTAACAGCAAGAGGTACATTTCCATATAGATGTATATTTGTTTCAGTGAATCATAACAATTACCTTTTTTTCCCTGTATGCTGTTTAAGATTAATTATGACAAATACTAACTATCACTACAAAAATGTTACCTACAGATGCATCTGAAACTGTGTCAGCATTTACTGCAGTGCTATTTATTTTTCTAGGTTTTTATGTGTCTTACTAAATAAGGGTTTTGAGAACACAGACATGAAACTCCCGGTGATCCCCATTTCTGTCTTAAGAGACAGGATATAATTGTCTTTCACATTTCCCTTTCTATCACCTCTTATTTTAGCATTTAATCCTTCACTCATTAAAATAACTGCTTGAAGATGGCATTTCTTATTAGAAAGCTATAGGTATGCTAAGTGGAGTGTGACAAATGAATTCCATAATTTGAAAACTTACTAGCTATGAGGTAGTAAGCAATGACTCTTGCCAGTTTTATTGACTATTAAAGAGACATTTTATAGCACATGCTGTTGCAAATCCTCTGTTTCCAAGTTAAAGCTTGCTGTGCTGAAGTGTACATTGAGTTTTTTGATATTATCATTCTAGAGCCAAGGCTTACATAGGTGGACAAAATAAAAGTTTTTGTCTCCCTGGGAAGAATACATTTCCTGTTGTTAAATTATCTACATAGGTTACAAATCTGGCTATTTTATCAATGCCAAACTTGTTAGGATTTTTTTTTTTAAATTGGTGAACATAAACATAAATATGTGTCAAAGTTTATTTTCATAACTTGGTAAGCTTTAATTTTGATTTATTCTGTAAGCAATGATGTGGTCTCTAAGTCTGTTGATGAATTTCTCTGGAAAGCAATTTGCATATTGCAACACAGTTCTTTGCACAGAGTTATGTGAAGTCTAATGGCAAATCTCAATGAATTTGATAATTTTAAGGTTTATCGTAAATTATACAAGGGCTTAGAATTGGGAATTTAACAGACTTTGTTAGTTACTAATTTTGTGCTCATGCCTCTCAAAGCCTCAAGTTTCTCACAAAGAAGTTTTATGGTTGGGGTAAAAGTTTAATTACATAAAAGACAACATATATTTTGAATGGTGGTTGAGACAGAATAGGCCCTTAATAAATATAAATCAATCTCTACTGGAGCATATATCCAGTGCTCACAACCTTCCTTGTAAATTTGTCATCAAAAAAAATTAAGTACCTATTTTTAATTCAAATCATTTATTCTTATAATCTTTCCAAGAGATGTGCTTGCTTACCATATGTCCCAGCAATCCCTCTCCTAGGTATCTACCCAAAAAACCTGAAAACATTTATCTCTAAAGATATATGTGCTCTGAGGTTTGTTGTAGCTTTATTTACAGTGGCTAATACATGGAAAAAACCACAGTCCTTTAATAGATGGTTGGATGAAGAATATGTGGTATACACACTTAATGATATACTATTCTGTCATAAGAAAAGATGAAATAGTGCCATTTGCGACATATGGATGGATCTTGAGATTATTATGCTAATTGAAATAAGTCAGACAGAAAAAGTCGCGAACCATGTGATTTCATTGATATGCGGGATCCAAAACTGAAAACAACAAAGGAACAAGACAGACAAATGAAACAAAAACTGATAGACACAGACAATAGTTTAGTGGTTTCCAGAGTGTATGGGGGGAAGGGGTGGTAGATGAGGGTAAAAGGGATCAAATATATGGTGATAGAAGGAGAACTGATTCAGGGTGGTGAACACACAACATGGTATATAGATGATGTATTACAGAATTGTACACTTACTTGATCTATGTAACTTTACTAAAAATTGTCTCTCCAATAAACTTTCATTAAAAAAATGTAAGATGGCTGATTTAAATGCAATAAACTCTAAAATTATTTTAAAAAATAATTATCAGCAAATGGTTGTTTCTTTTCTAAAAGGTGACATTGGTATTAATGTGAAATTTAATTATATGTCTCCTCCCTCAAAATTACAAAGATAAACTATCTGGTTTTCTCTTTTCAATTAAAGTATGAGACTTATTTTCAACTTACTACATTTATATTGCAATTAAGGTGAATAGTAGCTCTAGTTACATGACATTCTTTTTGAGACATAAATAACCAATATTTTAGCAATTATGATTTCAGTTTTTGGTGAAAATTATAGTCACTATAACCAGGTAAAGATGAATGTGGGTTCATCTAGGTATGCTTAAAATGACAATGTACCAACAGCAATAATGTACATTAATTTTATACAGTTTTCCCATAATTATCTATTAGTACAACAGTCATTTCATTAAACTCTTGCATATTGAATACAGACAATGTTTATTAGCTATAATTTTAAATGAAGTATTTTTTCTTTCCTTACCCCATCATACAATACTTATTAACTGAACAAAATTCCTTTTCTGATTCTACATGAAAATTCATATAGTCTTGTGAAATTTCTAAGCAATGTTGTTAAAAAAAAAAAAACTACTGTTTATTAATATCACCAAATACAGTCTGAATTCAGGTTTCTGCCTTGCTAAGTCATAGTATTTAAACCTTCATGTGCAGGTATATTTCTCCATCTTCCTCAAGCTAGGGTGTAAAGGAAACAAATGCAGACATTCTCTGACTAAAGCATATGGCTGGGCTGTCTAGAGTTCTGTTCAGTTGACAGTGGCCTTATTCCCAGAAGTGACATAGAGACACCTCAGGAAACACCAAATGAGAGAGTTTGGAAACTACTAATATGGAGGAAGGTATAAAGAGAAATATTAAGAGAGTGCAGACTATCTTATGATGTCTACTTTATGAGTAATAAAATACAGGTTGGAGAATCTGTTACTATAGCTAATCCTGGAAAATAAGCTGGGAATGAATATTCAAAAAAGTAGATTTGACTCTAATATCCTACACTGTCCTCTAAAAGTCTGAATAAAGCCTTCTTTGATATACTTGTTAAATGATTCCTCTTCTTTTCACCAAAGTTTGACGGCATGAGTTGTGTGTATCTCTTTCTTGTACCAACTATTTTTTTTCATGACCATTTATTTTATTTCATTGGCTTTCACTGGCTATTCTTATTCCAATAGTGCCCATTTACAATGTTTTCATCATATATTAATATCTACTAGGACAGAACTGCTTTCATCGCTATTCTATATTAAAATACATTGTATTTTTTATCACATAATGTATACTTTCAGAAGAATTCCTCTTGTAGTTTTCACTGGACTTACCTGCCATCAAGTATATATATATATATATATATATATATATATATTTATAAAATGTGAAAGCAATTGATCAAATTACAGCAAGGAAACTCCACCCTAGAAGCTGGGGCATTTACTAATTTATTGTATTAAACTGATTCTAAGACCCTCTTGTAAATAATATTTTGATATAAAGATATGTTTAAAATTGATGATGTCACAGTTTCACTAGGTTTTGGGCTCTATGATAGCAGTATGTAGCGTAATGTTGCCTCTCACAAAAGTATTTTAGGTAAAACAAAATGAGTTCTTTAATTTTTCTCTTAACTTCAGAATGCTTTGAAATTTTCTCCCTACCATCTACATGTTGTTTATTTTGCCCCCATATATTTATAATATTGTCACTATGAGAAATAGGATCTGGATATGTGTATTTGTGTATGTGTGTGCATGCACATGTGTACATCTGTGGATTCTTTTTCCTTGTAGTTGCTTTGAATCCTTCTAACAATATAAAGTAGACATTTTTACATGTTTTATATTTATTTTCTAACTTTGTTTTAGTAGAACAGTCTTCTCAATCATTTATATGATTTTTACTCATAGTATTTTAAAATATGTGTTGATTACTTTCTTTGCAGAAATTTCAGAGAAAGGAGAATATATGCCTGTGTTCAGATTGTCACCCTGACCAGGGTTTTCAGCAAGAGAAAGAAAATAAACATCACCGATTTTTACCCCCTTTCTTTCCAGCTTCGAGTTAAGGCTTGCTGTTGCCACTCTGCAATTGATTGAAATTGATCTAATGTCTAATTAGAAGGTCTCATATTCAGAATCTCAGGACAGGGGTACTGCCTGACATGTGGCTATTCTAGCAAGCAAGTGTCAAGTGCTTCCTTTTGGTAGTGCCTGCTTGCATATTAGTCTTGTCCAGGTCTTTTCTGAACATGCCATAGCAACTGTCTGTTACTATTTTTGTGTGCTGGTGTCAGTGTTCTTCCCACAGGGCTATCACACAGAGATAAATGCAAGAATGTAATCACCCCTTTCCATTATGCCAGTAGGCAATGACAAGAAAAAGTGACAGAGCCCCATGAAAACAAATGTACATTCTCTTGCTGAGTAAGTTGTATAAAGCAAGGCTCTTGAAATATTTCCCATTTGTGTTCCTATAAAATTGAAAACAGTAAATAAAATGAAACACGAATAATGTGCAATTACCTGGCAATTAAGAGAAATCCTAAGATATGTTTCTTTTTAGATACAAAGTTATCCACTTAGGATGGATTTTCAGAGATCCTGTGCTGATGCTGTTACTGGTGATGTTATTGCTGATGCTGGTTGTGTTGGTCTGTCCTTTATTACTCACAAATTCAAAAAGTTACATCAAAAATTGCTTCAAAGCACAGTATGTCTGAAGGACAGAAAGAGAACCAATGAACTAAACTAAAATCTATAAAAGATCACATGGGACTAGCTCGAAACTCCAGATGCTGATTTGCTCTAAACTAAATAAACTGTGTATATTATGGACTATCAGTTTGATATATGGAAAAAAGAAAAATATCTTCTTGGTTCAAACATTTTAAGCTCCTTAAACAATTCTTATCAGTGAAGCAGTATGTTGCGATCCCTGTCTTTCTGGTTTTGTTGTGTGACTTTGATTTTTAAATGTCATTAGACTCTGTATAATGGATCTGCTATCTACGCAGTGTGCCTGTAGTGATATTACAGGCCTGAAGCCTGTTATTATGGTTCTAATCAATACTGTCAAAAAAAAAAAAAAAAAGAAGAAGAAGAAGACCAGCTCTAAGATCAACCTGTCACAAGACACATGGACAGTTAGGCTAGCTCCCGTTACCTCCCACTCTTCCCTGTGTTATATACCATAATGAGTGTTTATCATCACTATCATCGGAACTAAATTAGGAATCAGGAAACCTGGGTTCTAATTCCAGATCTGTAACTAACAATCTAAAGCACTGTATAATCATGGCAAAAGTCTATAATCTATGTGAGCTCCAATTTACTTATATGTAAAATGAGAGGGATGCCAATAAATGTTTAAAATTGATCCTAACTTATAAAGGCAAACAGAAAAATACCACAGGATAAAAAAGGAATTTTTTATTACTCCTGAAGGAAACAGGAAAATGAAAAACATTATAAAATTAAGTGGTTGAGGATATAAAAAAGAACATACTTTTAAGCCTTGTAAAGAAGAGCCCTCCAAAAATGAAAAAGAAAAAATACTGCCATAGTCGACATTCCTTTTGGCCTAGTAATTCTACTTTTGAACACAAATCCCCAAAGAAAATATCCCCAAAGAAAAATCAAAGTTCTCTAAAAAAGAATCTCCATAGCAGCATTATATATAAGAGAGAAAAATTGGAAACAACCTGTAAGTATAAAAATAGAGGCACAGTTAAACAAAATCTGGTTTTGCTAACAAAATGAAACAAAGGCCTGTATAGCCATTTTTTAAATACTGAACTATTTTCAAAAGAGTGGGAATAGTCAACATGCTATAACACGAAATGTAAAGGTTAATCACAAAACAAAATACATTTGCACGCCTCATGATTTTACCAAAAAAAAAAAAAAATCTGATGAAAACCAGAGGAGAAACTGGAACGACAGTTCATTGGGTCCATTTTTTCTATAAAGCCATTGCAATGACAAAGAGTAAAAGGAGGATGGGAGAAAGGTATACTCTTTAAAAAAAAAAATCTGTTAATAACAAAATTAAAACAACCCGGTCAATAAAACAGTATTTAGCCAGAATGTATTGTGCATGTGGAAACATTTGGTGAACTAGGAATTCTCGAATCAACTGAGGTTTGAGGCTCAGAGGCACATTGTTATAGGACAGCTTATACAGGGGAAATGCAGAGGCTGTTTATTCTTTACAAAGATGGGTTATTGCATTAGAGTTTTGCTAGGGATAGGGGATTGGTTAAAAGTGCTTACCTCATGTCAATTTGGGAGGACAGCTAAAATTGTGTTTATGATTTTCAGAGTATTTATAAGAAATAACCTCAGTTTCACTTATGTTTATGACGTCAGCTAAATTGACTTTGCTTACATGGCTGAAATGGTTTTGTCTGCTCAGGGAATTATCAAGTCTGGTCTCCACTTTGTATTTAATTTTAACAAGACCCTGATGCTTGTCTTACTTTTCTAATTTATGTTTTACTTTTCCTTGATAATAGAGCCTTTCTCTGAACGCCCAGCCTTCTTTATTAGGTCCTAGAAGCCTTCTTGGCTGATGCTGTCTTTCTCCCCATGTCCCATTGTCCCAAGCTATTTAATTTAGGCTGGGGCATAGCTCCCAGTTATGTTTTTGATCATGATTAATTGTATTGCCACTCATCTCACTGTTGTCCAGTCACAATGTCCGTTATTCTCTATCATATTAAACCTACTGGATATAAATCAAGTGTAAAAAAATCTATCAAAAGTACAAAATTAAAATGTGACAACTTGGAATTAACACTTTTACAGTTGAAAGGTCAGCCCACGATTTGGTTCAGTTCCTAAAAGCTCAATTCTTCCTATTTCTGAATGTTTTTCTCCTTTTTGCTTATCTAAATGAGAAGTCCGAGAATTCTTCTCAGTCACAGAATGGTTACACCTCTTATTTGTTATATTTATATTACAGAATATTAATTACAGAGCCCCTATCCACATCCACAGTCCTAATATGCCCTCAGAGACTATGCGATATGTGATGCAGAATTTTCTCATTTTTTAAAAATGGTTTTTAGATAGCCCACCTGGAATACAAAATAATTCTTATGGTAAATCTGCTGATCAACTTGAACATGTTATGTGACTTTTTTTCTTTCCAATAAACAGAAATGGTTTGCCGATAAAATCTAATTTCCCACATTTATAAATGTATCCTCTACATATTCCATTTGGTCTCATGACTATTAACAGGAAAAAAAAAAGTAGTTATAAGATGCAATGATTTGGGAATTTTATTTTACATTAATGCATGAGAAAATCAGTCTGCATGCTTTCATCTATTCACTCATGTGTGCTTCTGAAATACATTTATTTAGGGTCTATTATTTGGTAATGTGGATCAGGAGTAAAATAAATCCACAGCCCATTTTTAAATCTAGAGCTCTGACCACAGAACGCCTATTACTGTATTTGTAGCCATAATTGGTTCTGATCTCTTGGCCAAAGATTATCTTGTGATTTGTTTTGGTTACAAATAAATACTCATCCTTTGAGACCAACATTTTTATAATTATGGCTCAAAGTTGTTGTACAATTTCTGAACATATTTACAATTTCTACACATACAACATAAATATTATGCAATCTGGAAAATATTAAAGATAGAAAAATATGTCTGATTCATTCTCAAGAACACCATTGGCATCAGTTTTGATTTTGTCTGTTGAACATATTTAAATAACAGAAATATTTATTATACATATATTTTATGCTAATAATTCAAAAAGAGAAGAAAAGTAAATTTCCATTTAAAAACTCACCTTAATTTGACAGGAGATTTTCAACTATGTGTAGCCAAGTACCCCTAAAATACTGATAATTATAACACGAACTAGTCAGTCATGTACCACATAATGATATTTAGGTCAATGACAGACCTCAGAAAGTATGCATCTCCACTTTGTATTGAATTTTAACAAGTGGTACCATAAGACCACAACGGAGCTGAAAAAGTAATTTCTCCTAATGATGTCGTACTCGTCATAATGTTATAGTGCAATGCATTACTCATGTGTTTGCGGTGATGCTGGTATAAAAAAAATCTACTGTGCTGCCAGTTGTATAAAAGTACTGTGTACTATATTTTTATTGTATCTTTTCTATGTTTAGATGTGTTTAGATACACAAATACTTAACTTCTGTTACAATTGCCTACAATATTTAATACAAAAGCAGCTTGTAGATGTTTGTACCCTAGGTATGTAGTAGGTTATACTATCTAGGTTTGTGTATGTGCACACTATGAAGTTTATACAATGAAGAAATCACACACTAATGCATTTCTCAGAATATAACCTAGTCATTAAGTGATACATGGCTGTGTATACGTGCGCGCGTGCACACACACACACACACACACAAGTATGTATATTTGATATGAGAAACTGACAAAGGTATTTACAATGAAATACTTATATACACAGGCCCAAAATAGTTTAATGGAAAAAGATAACTACTCGATATGACCAGGTGATAGCCAATTAATTTTCTATGAAGCCTTCTCAACAAGTATTTTTATAAAGTGTCCTTTTAAAATTAAATCAGCAAATAGTGTGTCTCCCCGAGAAGAGGATCTAGGTGGACAAACAGCTCTAATGCTTCTTTTAGAGAAAAAAAATTAATACAAGACCTGGTCTTATATTATATTATATAAGGCCTGGTATATTATATTACATTACATTATATTATACTATATTATATTATATCATTTTAATTTATTTTATATAAGACCTGGTCTTATATTATAGTAAAATAAGACTGGGTCTTATGTTAATTTTTGTTCCAAAAGATGCATTAGAGCTGATTGTCCAGCTAGGTCTTATTTTTGGGGAAACACAGTAGTTATTGTAGATTTTAATACCAATTTTTCCAACAATACCTTATTAATAAGGTTTTAAAAAGGTATTTTATATTTTGTTAAATTTATTGGGGTGGCATTGGTTAATAAAATTATATAGGTTTTAAATGTACAATTGTATAACACATCTATATATTGCATTATGTTCAACACCCAGAAGCAATTCTTCCATCACTATATATTTGACCAATTTCACCCTCTTAAGATGCTCTATATCAGTCTATTAAGCGAAAGGTAACAGAATATTTTTATATTATAACATTTCAAAATGAATCTAACATAAGTCAATTTTACTGATCTGCTCTTAAGTCTTTGTATGAAAATGGGGAATATATAACATCTTTATTTTCTCTAAGTTGTAAAAATTACAATGTTCCTTGTACACACCAGAAACACACAAAATCTTTTTCTCTTTTGTTATAAAATCTGTTTTGTAGCGCTAGGGAGGCTACATTCATTTACATGTTAATTGAAAATAAAATAGTGGAAAAATATTAGTAAGATGATCAAAAAAAGAAGCTTATTTATCCAACCTAAATTTAGGTGCCATTTGTTCATTCTTGTTAGACAGGAAAATCACAAGCCCATCCAATTAATTACAAACATAGATTGCAATTTTGCAGCTATCTGCAGGCAAAAATGAGAAATCTATTAATCAATGAAAATGAAATGAATCATAAGTTCCCCTGCCCCCTACACACAATTTCAAGCTTTGTTTGTCTGATATGGGCTGGGATTTTTATATAGATTTGAAGATGAAGAAGCTCATCTATTTAGTCAGATTTCATTCATTGAATGGTTTCATCTTTCTCTGTTGCTACGAAATCAAACTACTTTGGATAAAATCTTGTTCAGTTCTTAACACAGCAGACTTATTATCCCTAAAGAATGGCTAGAATGATGAAAACCAATATGTGATATGTTTATAACTCCCTGGTTTTCAGTATAATTGAGAATTCTATTTATAAAGTAGACGGGGCAGTATTACTTCATATATTTCATCTCACTGAAAAATATCAGGTAAAAATAATAGTAATATTTCCTATCTAGTAAACTTTGTATGGGGGGAAATACTCTAGCTAACTGATTTACTAAATAAAACTACCTATCAATTTCCTTTTGGTGGAAAAATATAATATTTGTAAAGCCATACTTATTTCAGATTGATTGTCTAAACTACTGCATACTCTTTTTTTCTTTATGTTTTGGCTAGACTGACAAATGCTTCACATTCAAATATGCAAAGGATTCTCTGCCTGATTACAACAATGATTTCAACATTCTGTGAAAATAATTAAGTGACATATATATGACTCATTCTAAGTTCATTACAGAAATCACTGTGATTTAGAAAGGGGACAAATAGGAAAATACCAGATCCTTCCATAGTATTAAATGTAATATTAAGTTAAGCAAATTGTGTCAAAAGCCACCTGGAAAAGATAATGTATAATATTAGTTGTTATGAGATAAAACTTAAATAGTAATATCAAGTTTCTAAGGGGGATCAAATATATGGTGATGGAAGGAGAACTGACTCTGGGTGGTGAACACACAATGGGATTTATAGATTATGTAATACAGAATTGTACACCTGAAATCTATGTAATTTCATTAAGAATTGTCACCCCAACAAATTTAAAAAAAAATTTCTATCTCTGGAATTTTATAAAATACATTAACATAGAAGAAGTCTATGAAGACATTTTGGAGGTTTTCATCAAGCCAATTAGAAACATCCCCACAAGCCAGGCCTCTGAATAGAGTTTGAAATTTAACCAAAAAAAGGAAAAAAATATGTAAAGACAGTTGCAATTATTTCATTTGGTATCCTGGAAAAAAATGTTTTTATTATGCCAAAGCTTGAAGACAAAATGTCTCATCTCTACTTATGTGATCATTGCCTGGAGATATTCTCTGAGAAATCCATCACCTTTAATGTCCCTCACTCTTTTACCTCCATGATATATCCATATAGATCTCAGTGGGATTTCCCCTTACTGCAACTCCCTTGACCACTTAAGGTCTACAACTCTCTTTGCTATTTTCCTGCTACCCTTGGGCTTAAAACAATTTTTCTCCTGGCCCACTACTGGTAAGCCTGTGAGGCTAATATCTATCTTTGTAAATGCATATTAAACCAACTTTTATCTGGAATCATGCTTTATCCTGCTATTTGCATAATATCCTGTTTCAAATTGCGCAAGTGTTTCTAAAAGTTTTACTTACTCCATGGTTTTGGGCCTGTGAAGCAGTATAAATGATTCCATTGTTTTATGTTTTATTAAATTTATTGGGGTGACATTGGTTAGTAAAATTATATAGGTTTCAAGTGTACATTTGTATAATTCATCATCTATATATTGCATTGTGTGTTTACCACCCAGAGTCAGTTCTCTTTCCATAACCATATATTGATTCCCTTTTTGCTTTTCTACTGCCCCTACTTTGCCCCTTACTCTCTGGTATGTGCAAAGTCAGTCGGAGTAAAAATGATTTTGCTTCAATCAAGCCTTAAAATGATGGGATATAAGAATGGTAAGAAAGGGAAAGAATCTCTCTCTCTCTGTCTGTCTCTGTCTCTATCTCCCTCTCTCTTAGCTATAAGGAATCTAAATTTAAGGAAAGGGAAATTCTATCTTTCCTAGGAAAAATAATCTCACATTCATTTTGAATAAAGAAAGTGTATTAAATTCCATTCATTTGAGCCTAAAAAGAAGTCATTACAAGTCATGGGTACCGATTTAACCATTCTTTTTGTCTATTTTACTCCCTACTCTGGTTAACTTCAAAGTATCATCTACTTTGCACCTAAATTTAGATAGGTGTATTTGTTTGAAAAAACTCATAAAACCACACTAATTTACTCACATTACATTCAGGACCATAAATATCTAATAAGTCCTAAGTGTTTCTTAATTTGCTTACTACATTTTCCTACTCCACTCTTCCACTTTCCTCGATGCTCTTTTCACAAATTCTATCATATCTTAAAGCCTCCAGAACCTCTTCTTCCATACCGAAAAGTCTATTAATAAACATGCTACCAATTTCTCAGTGAAAATAGAAGTAATCAGGAAAGATATCCTACATGTTTCTTCTACCCATAAATAAATATATTTGATCCCACATATATTGCTTTAAGTACCGTTAGGTTGAGTAAGCTCCTATACTACTATCCAGAGCAACCTCCTTTATAAATTAGATCTCATCCCTTTTTGCATACCAGTGACACTCCAGGAATTATATTCTTCTTATCCACGATTTGTTTTCTCTAGTGTATCACTCTGATTGAACCAACCGATGCTATATATGTAACAGCAAAAGATACTATAACATCTCCTATGTACCAAAAAATATGTATTTTCTTGACCTCATAGTCCCATTCAGCAACTATTTATTTCCTCTTCTCTTAAAACCAAAACTACTAAGTAAACATTGTCACACTCACTATCTCCATTTCTTTACTTTCGATTATTTCCTGAATTCACTCTAATCAGACTTCCACGTCTACTAGCTCAAAGAAACTGCATGTTGAGGACACATGTGGCTTCTCTACTGCCAAATCCAATGCAAAACCTTTAGTATTCATCTTCCTGGAACTACGAGAGCATTTGACAGAGTTCATCACTACCTCCTTGAAAAACTTCATGTTATTTCGGGAACACCAGTCTCTTTTGGATTTCTTCCTATCTCATGGGTCATGTCTACTCAGTTTCTTCTGTTCTCATTTAACTTCTAGGATCTAGGTCTTAAAATGCCAGAGACGCCTAGTGCTAAGGAAGAAGCCATTCTCTTGTTTTATTTGTTCTCAATACTGAATTTCTTGGGTCTCATAGCTACAAATACCATTTACATGCTGAGGATTTCAAACTTTGAGTCTTCTACCTAGAATCTCACTTTAAACCCAGGTTTATGTGTCAAACTGCAAACATGATATCTCCATTTAGAAGTTACTTCAAGCTTAAATCCCAAACAGATATCCTTCCTGCCAAACTATTCTCTCACAATCTGCCACATCAATTGATGAAAACTGAATTAGCTAGTTACTATGGCACATACATACAAATGCATGCAAATACACTCAAATTGGAACTATATTTTCTCTTTTACCCCACATATATGTCATCTTAATATCCAATATATATTTTCTTCAAATATACACAAACACACACTCCAGTTACTCCTTCCATTCTGGTGGAAGCTAAGATAATCTTTTCCCTGGATTATTTCTGTGTACTCTTCACTGTTCTCCCTGCTTCCAGCATGCGGTATCCACATAACAGAGATCTTTTTAAAACAAAATGAAATCATATTAACAGTTTTCACAAAGCACTGCATACAATGATTAATTATATGTGTTAACTTGGGTAGGCTATGACACCCAGGTATTTGGTCAAACACCAATCTAGATGTTTCTGTGAAGGTGCTTTTTAGATAAGATTAACATTTGAATATGTAGACTTTGAATAAAGCAGACTACCCTATTTTATGTAGGTGGTCCCCATTCATTCAACTGAAAGCTTTGACACAAAAAAAGACAGTTTCCTGTAGGGAGAGAAACTGCAAAGCTTCCCTGGGTCTCTAACCTGCTGGTTTAGCCTGCAGATTTTGGACTTGCCAGCCTCCACAATTACATGAGGCAATTCTTAACATACCCCTCGCCTCTCTCTTGCTATAGATGTACACATGTACACACACACACACACACACACACACACACACTATCTTGTGGTATGTTTCTCTGAAGAAACCTAATATATAACGGGAAAATTCTCAATTACCTTTCAAGTGAAACATATTCTGTGACCTGCTCCATTCTGGATATCTGAAGTGGTTATAATAGGTTTTCCTAACTAATTTCCCCACTCTTTTCCTCACGACTTCTCCAACTTACTAAACATGGGTAATGATCCTTCTGATGCTGGAGCAGTGGCCAGGCCAGGTCCTAGCTGACTAGTCGTAATCTGTCACTGATGTTATCTATAAATTGGTAGGTAATCAGTCTCTTGTGGAAAGGTCCACAGAGGTCTCTTGTGGAAAGCTCTGTCCTCCACTGGGGATCTCTTACCTGTTTTTCACTGAAAGGAATTTTTCCACCAGATGGCCAATTAAAATTCCTCCCCTAACGCTCCAGATAGGGCCTATGGCTCCTCAAAGCAGTCAATTGAGAAAGATTTAAATATAGCTGTCCTCCACCCACCCCCTTTTTTTTCACTCCTGAGTGATAGCCCTAAGCATTCCCTGTCCCAACAAACTCTAGGTGCTGTCATTATGAATGTATCTTTCATGAAACTCTCATAAAGTCCTCATGACCCCTTCTGGTTCTGTAAGCAGACTGAAGCAGACAAATATCAAATTCTGTTTGGTCTTTTCATAAAGCCCCTTTGACCAGACTTGATGTCAGCTTGGAAATTAATTCTCTCCCTTTCCCCATTGTAAGAGAAGACAATATATCATATAATTGTGAGATTTACCAAATAAATTCTAATATACAATTTATAGAGATTTTTAACTTTTAATAATTTTATATCAACAATCAAAATGAGCTACTAGTGTCATAAAAGCAAAATTGTGAAACCAATGTGCAGCAAAATATTTTCTTTTGATAATTTGTTTCTTCTGTACACCTCAAAATCATCAATTCTAATTCTTAAGCTATAATACGTAATTTTAAATATAAATATTTATCTTATCCTTTCTATTCCAAAAAACAGTACTGATTGTACATGTACACACGTACACGTAGAGTATTGTGTATGTGTATGTGTATGTGTGTTTTCACTTTTAAATTTGCTCATTTCTAGTATAGAGTTATTCTCCCTCATTCCTTAAGGGTTTAATTATGTGATTCTCTCAACCAGTTGGAACATAAGTACACACGTAAATATATGAGAATACATTTAACGTAATTTAACAATTGTGTAAGAATCCTGGCAGCTTATACTGATTACCTGAAATACGGATGAACTCGGATGACTGACTTTATGGTCACTGAAATTTAGAAAATGAAACTGGGGCTTGGGTGTTAGAAAGTTTACATACAAAATAAATTTATACCCATTAACAATACACATAAAACAAATGTATGTTGGAATCTAAAATGTACATTTCTCTTTTTGAGTGTTACAATATATATTTTCCTTTCTAAGAAGTTTTCACAAAATTTTGAAAGGACTTTGTGAGAGGTAATTTTGGTACCTACAATCACTTGAACTTATTAAACTTATTTCTATGCTGAGGTTTTAATGAAAAAAAAAATTCTCAGTTAGAAAAAATCACTAATATGTGTAATGAACATGATATTTTTTTAAGTGCTAGTTTCTCTTATAGCCTGTGTTTTTATGAGAATGTAGCCAGATGGCTTATCTTGTAAATTTCCCCAGAAGATAACATGTTTGTCAAGAAATAGAGTAGGGTCAAGAATCTAATTTTTATTAGTAAAATTGTACCATCTCATATGAAAACATATATAAATATGTATTGATTTATTTTATTTAAATTTGGAGCAAAATGCATTTTGTTGTTTATGCCACCCTTGTTACTGTTAAGACATAAACTAATGACCTACTTTGATTTTTTTTCTGAGTAATTTATCTATTCCCTCCCTCTTCTTTTTTCTTTCAATATGCTCTAAATATTTTCTTTTTATCTTTAGTTTTGAAGTTTCACTAAGATACATCTGGCTATAGATTTCTTTTTATTTATTCTGGGAGTCATTACGTTAACAGACTGAGAATTGGTGTCATTCACAGCAGAAATATGTGAAAAGGAGACTAGAAAGACAATAGAAAAGATCAATAAAACTAATATTTGCTTTTTTTAAAAAATAAACAAAATTGACAATTCTTTAACTAGACTAAAAGAGAGAGAAGTCTCAAATAAATAAAATAAATGAAAAAGGAGACTTTACAACTGATACTGCAGAAATATAATGGATCGTAAGAGACTACTGTGGACATTCATACACCAATAAATTGGATAACTAGTTGTATGACTAGTTATCACACAACTAGTTGTATGACTCCTACACACTGGATGACTGAGAAAATGTCCCCATTGAAATAGATAGTAAAAGCTGAGACACGCTATATCATAATCTCTCTCCCCCATGAAGAGCCTTACAGTGGGAGGGAAGTCCCAACTCCCTTTTTCTTCTTGAGAAAAGGGTTTGGACTGCACATTAACCGTCCAAACTTTTATGGCTGCCACCCAGGGGACTGGTTCCCAAATTACCTGATGAGGTTCTACATTTGCCAGTCATCTAGGGACCACATTAAACAAAGAGGCAGTTTGAAACAAAATTATCACCACCACCAATGCAGAAAAAGCAAGCCAAAATGCAGTCTCCCAGTTTCTCCCTGGGCAGACTTTTACTGTATACTTTCCCAGCTGCTGCCAGTGTCAAGCTTCTAATCAGCCTGCATCTGGGAGCTGACTGGGATCTTCTGGAAGTCTGAATGGGCTGCTTTCTCCTCCAAGCGCTCTCCCTGGCAGCCACATATCCACACATATAGCATCCAAACTTCAAAGGCTGCCATTCAAGGGACCGGCTACTGAGTCGTCTAACTTAGGGAACTGATAGAGCTGATTTTTTTAGTTTCCCAGGACACAGAATAAAGAGGCAGTTTTACATGGACATAGAAGCTCTCCTCCTGGCTATTCCCCCAGGCTTAGCACAGACCTAGTTGGCAAAACTAGGTCTCTCCCTAAGAGAAGATATACTGCATATCTAATATCCTGACCTTCACAGCTGCTGCCTTACAGTCAGGCTTCCAGAAAGCCTGTAGGAGCTGACAGGGCAGGCAATTAGTAATCCTCAAGGAGTCGGAATATGTGTAGGATTTCCATCTCCTTTGGGGCACTGACTGGACCTGCCATACCTTAATATCCTATGAGCCCACTAAGAACAAAAGCATGAATATGGAAAAGAACAAGGCATCAGAATATTGTACCAGCCTAAAGGTGTTTGCATCGATATTCACCAGGAATATTGGCCTATAGTTATTTGTGTTTTCTTGTGGTGCCCTTATCTGGCTTTGGCATCTGGGTAGTGGTGGCCTTGTAAAATGAGTTTGCAAATGTTTTCCAAAAAATTGAATTTTTTGGAAAAGTTTGAGAAGGATCTGAATTGATTCTTTGTTAAATTTTGGTAGAATTCACAAGTGAAGCCATCTGGTCTTGAACTTTTCTTTGTTGGGAGATATTTTAGTACTGCTTCAATCTCTTTAGTCTTTACTCATTTGTTCAGATTTTCTGTTTCTTCATGAGTCAGTCATGGTTGTTTCTATATTCCTAGGAATTTATCTATTTGTTTTAGGTTATCCAATTTATTTTTCTCAGAGGGAACTGGGTCATGTGTGGCTATATATTCAGTGTGTCCATGAGAGGAAAGGAAGACAGGGACCTCCTATTCCACCATCTTGCTGATGTCTCTCTCACCATTTCTTTTTAAAAATGAGTAATAAGTTCCAACCAGCAATATAAGAAAAACAGAAAAGCAATGCAAGTATTCAAAATATCATTGTAGAAAATTCAGATAAAAGATACGAATCATAAGAAAATTATAAAAATTGATAAAATGTTATTTTCTTCAAATTATAATTACAATCAAAATGTTTTTTTTTCCCCCAAGGGACTTTATAGCATAATCCCAAAATTACTATAAATGAGAAAAGAGCCAAACATACACAAGTTAAATCTGCAGAACAACCAAATGGGATTTGTCCTAGTTTTTATCATGGCTACTTATAAGGCTATAATAATAAAAATACTGTCATAATCATACAGGAATGAGACATTTACCAATTCACAGAATCAAATCACTATTTATTTATATGGAAACTTCATATATTGAGAGCTGGTTTTGTAGCCTAGCAGGGTCATAGCAGACTATTAAATAAACGGTATTGGGTCCACTTGTTATCATGTGGGTAAAACATGAACTCTTTGTAATAACATAAAATATCAATTTATGACGAATTATGGAGATATATTTAGAAATCACATTTTGAAAACCTTTAGAAGAAAAGCTTTATCAGTTCAGCAAATAGAAAGTTTTCTTAAAGATACCAAAATAGTTAGGCAAAGAAAAACAACAGATAAATTAAATCACTCTGAAATTAAGAGTTTGTGTTTACTAAACACAGTGTCAAGAGTAAGATATGACAAGTCAAAAGACTAGTGCAGATATTATCAATATAAATAATCAGTGAAGAATTTAAATATAGAAACTAAAGATATAATATAGCAAATTATTTGAAGGAGCAAATGATTCAATAGGAAATACAAACAAAAATCGAACTGGTTTTATCAAAAGAAAAAACATATTATCAAAAATCTATGAAAATATGGTAAATTTCATGAATATTCTTGGAAATGAAAATTCAGATCACAGCAAAAAATTATTTTACATACACTATGTTGAAAAAAATAAAGTATATGATAATATCAAGTACAGAAAAGATTGTGGAGCAATGCAAATTTTAGACACCTCAGCTGAATACTTAAATTTTACAAACACTTTGGAAAATAATTTTAGTTTCCCAGTACTATTGCTATGCCTGCATTTATGATACAACCATTGTTCTCCTGGGTGTTCAACATAGCAAAATACTTCCGTGTGTACCACGAGCTGTGTACATAAATTTTATTGCAGGATTATTTGTAAAAGAAAAAAAAAATGAAAACGACAGCTAGAAAACTTGCAAACATATAGTAAAAAATATTGTGTCCAGTCACATTTAAATACATTTTACTACATACAAAAAATATTGAATGATATAATCTGACAATGTGTGGTCTAATAATTAGCGACCATTTTCTTCTATTGGAATCACTGCTGACAATAGAATATTTGGGAGAGCAGACAAATCATAGAAGAAAAAGAACTTATATGCATATCAAAAAGCAGCCCCCAAAACTCCACAAAATATATTGACTAAGGATAAATACTATAAAATTAAAGAAAGGTAAACTGAAGGAGAGAACAAGATGTTTTTGTGGAGGAGCACAAAGAGAACTTTAGATGTTACTTTTTAATGTTATGTTACAATACTTGAATTTTTTTGTTAATACACTTTAAACTTTAAAGCTGTATTATGTGCAGTATTTTGTATTCACAATATATTTCAGAAATAAAAATAATTGAAATCCACAGGTACAATCACATGTTTAAATATGTATATTTCCTTTTATACCTACACAATACCCACAATACCTATTTAAACATGCACAAACACAAAGATTAGAGCCTGTTAGGATTAAATCCTTAACATGCATCTTCCATCATATAGGGCAATCTTCTCCATTTTGTTTAGATTGACAACCAATAAGTATTAGTTCTTCTATATTATACTCTTCCATAACTTAGTCTGTCTGAAGTATCAAGAAAAATAAAATTTTGGAAACTCTTTCAAACGAGTCAGAGGGGAGATTTCCAGTCAAGACGACAGCGTAGGTAAATGCTGTGATTCCCTCTGCTTATGACCACCTCAAAATTACAACTAAACTACATAGAAACCATGAATGGGAAGTGCCTGAAGTCTAGGTGAACTGAAGCCCTACAATTAAGGACATATACTTTTATTATTAATAATTTTTCTGTCTATAGTTTTATATATGTTTCACACATGTATATGTACTCATATATGCATGTATATATATGCATATACACTCATTTTCACACATGTATATATACTCATATACATTTTTCTTTTTCATTAGCATTCAACATTCAAAACTTTTAATTTAATTTTCAGTGACATTTCTGCTCAAGAGCTTTTAAGGTCAAGAGGTATAATAAGACTTAATAACAAAAGTGGTAATAAACATAATACTTATTTCGTGGATAAACTTGAATAAAGTTAAATATCAATATAAACATAAATATAGAAACATACTAAACTGTATTATATCAGTCAAGAGTGAAATGACAAACACATTAATATTGATCACGTAGAAGATGAACTATGTGATATTTAGAAGCACATTTTAGGGAGTTTATAAAATCATCCTGTAGATTTACTATTATTTATAGACAAAAGAAAAGAGTCATGGAAATATCTATAAAATTAGGAAAAAACAATGATTATTGTACAACTTTTTTTTATAGTTCCTGGTATAAGGTAGTTGGTGCAATGTGAATTCCACAGTGATTTTATAGTAATTATTCATCACTCTAATTTATTGAGTGCCCTTTATGTGCAGACTGCACTAAAATATAAATGATGTGATATCTTAACAGTGAAACTCCTTGCTATGAAGACTAGCCAGGGAGCAAAGCTACTAATATATTTATTAGGAGTTTAAAAGTTGCAAGACGTCATGGATTTCTGGAATAAAACTTTACATTCCTACCAGATTCTTTGTGTGTGTGTGTCTAATCTCATTACAAATGAGGAATACATTTTAAGTTAAAGGTTGTATCCATATATATTTATCTTTCATATTTACACTAACATGTTGTTTAATATACATTTCATTGTTTCTTCAATTACCTCAAATTCATATTTTATACCTAAGACGTCATCCAATCAAGAATTCCTATCTAATCCTTCATCCAATCAGGAATCAAATATTACATACTGTTCGTGTTTCTTTACTCTTTCTTCATCTGAAGCAGTCATTTAGTCATTTTTTACACTGTAACTTTTGAGGAATTTAGTTCAGATGTCTTGTTTATTTTTGTCTGATATTTCCTTATAATTAAAGTGAATGATTATTTGGGGAAGCAATACTACAGAATTAATATGTCCTCAGTTCATCATATTAGGAGATAAAAGATATCAGTTTACCATATTTTTGCTGATGTTATCATAGACCACTTATGGTGATGGTTACCAGGTATCTTCAATAAAATATACGTTTCCTTCTATAGCTAGTGATTATTTTATGGGAAGATACTTTGAAACAATTAAATATCCTGTTTTGTTGTCTACTGAAGATTACTTCCTTAAATATTTTTAATATCATGGTAGAAAAATGGTGTATTTATGATTCTATTATGCCTTATTAGTTGGTATTATACTGTAAACATTTTTCATTCTTCACTATTTATGTGATTGCATAGACCAATAATACAGGAGATACAAAAAGTGTCTGATGTATTATTCTGTGAATATGAAGTAGTCTAGTTTACACATAACTATTTTTTTCTATTTAGATTAAACTATGTGAATTGTAGCATAAATGTACCAAAATCTAAACAACATGACAATTCCAGACAATCATAAAGCAAGATGACATTTCAAATACTAAAATAGTCGATCTTTCTGCCTCCAGTTGAAAAACGTATCTCAAACATTGCAAGACATATTATTTAATATTTTAAGTATGCATTAAAACTTAAATAAAAATAATATTACTTATTTTTAAATTATGAGAATTAGGAGTTAAAACTCTCACTCTGTACTGTCTTAGTCTTGCTCTGATTTCTTGTTTTAGTCTAGTTTTCTTGAAGACCAATGAAACTGAAGGAATGTAATGGCCTCAATCCCTCATCCCATGAAAAAATCAACTACATATGATAAAAAAAGACACAGCAAAGTTCTTCATTGTCAAATTGAACCTTAACTTTTCCTTTGACCATTACTTTCCTACAACTTACCAAAGTAGAGAGCAACTGCATAAAAAGTGTTTACTTTTGTTTTTAAATAAACAGATCCCAAGTACGGGGATTTTTCTTTCTCTTAAGTTCTTTCAACGTTGATAAAGGAGCTCTCTAGTCCACACCATTCAAAGCAAGAGATCCCTGAAAGGAGAGAATTAGGCATGGCCTCAACTCTCAAAATAAAGGTAAGTACGTGCCAACACACATGCTTGAGAGAACAACTGTAATCACAAGACAGACTTTGCGGAAAGGCAGGCCTGAATGATCTGGAATCCTCCAGGGATGATTTGGAAAACACAAGGGAGGTCATAGACAACTGTCCTAAGAAAAAGGAAAGCATGCAATTAAGAAAAATGAAGCAAGCAGAGCTGAGTAAAAACTGAGATTGAATGGTGTGTGGTGAATTTATAATTTGTATAAATGGTTCATAAAAAAATTTAGTAAAGATTCAAATCAAAATAAAAAAAATAGACAATCAAGATAAACAGAAATACATGGCCTGTTTGAAACTGAATAGAAACGTAAATTCTGTCTCCTTTTTATTTTTTCTCTTCCAGGGAAATACACACAAGATAAGACTGTGTTTTCCTCAATTTTCTTTAAAAAAGATTAAATCTCTATCCAATTGATGTGGTTTTCAGGAAACCATTTAATTTCACCATAGTCTTGGTGAAGTACAGAGACTTTCACCTGAGTCTGTTTTATTAATTAATAATAATGTCATAAGATTTCACAGTACATTTCCACATACATTACTTTAATTGCACAATAACCTTGTGAGGGAAGGACTGTTGTATAGGTTGCATTTCTATTTTTTACTATTATTGATTTTAACCAGGAAATACACTTTTAAATATTACTTGGAAATCATAAATAGAAGGATCATTAGAGATCATATCGAGAATGTGCTCATTTCATGAATGATATGACTAGTGTTAAGAGAGGTTCCCAGTTTACACGATATCACATAGCACACATAGACAGAGTTAGAACAAGAATCTACATCTCTGACTTTAACTCCAGAGCTCTTTCCCTTACTTTTCAGCTACATTGCCTTTTTCAATAGAGCTTATCTATTTGAACAGATTTATTCTTTTTTATTTCTTACTGATGATTATCTAGATCAACTCTCTTAATCTGTTGGCCAAAAATGTAAAACTGAAACTTTGTCATGGTAAGAACACCTATCCCTTTCCTGCTAACATCTCTCCTATCCGTTTCCTGCTATCACAAGTGATTTATTTCATGTAACCAAAATAATTCTTCAATTATTATGTATAATTATGTATTAGTTGAAATAGTAACATTAGCGACTTTAACATTTTGTAGTTTAAGGACTTTCAGAAACTTGTGTAATAGGTCAGGATATAAAATATTCTTTGGGGAAAGTGAGTATACTCTGGAGACTCAGAAAATAATTTATTTTTGTATTGCTAAGGTCCTTTCTATTTGCTTTCAGATTGCTGATTCAGAACCCATTTCATAGTTCATTGGTATCACTGAAATTGGGCAAATAGAAAAAAAAATAAGACAATATAAACTTTACAGGAGAAGAGGATATAATATACTTGCAGATATCTTGAGGTGTTAATTAAACTAGGTCAGAACTGTGTCTACCTGTCAGTATGATTATTCTGAGTAAATTTCACTTTCCTGTGAGCTAGTATCATAACCATTTAAATTTAGAAAGGTAGAGAACATGTATAATCTGAATGTTTGACTAGGTGATGCTGTGAAGAAAGACATAGATATAATTTTGGGAGGCATAAATCTGATTTTGGAGGCCAACACTCAGGAAATACATTATATATATAATACATTATATATAATATATATATACATATATTATATATATGTATGCATAATATATATACATATATGTGCGTTACACATATGTACACACATATATATTTATACACATACATGTGTGTATATATACACATATATATGCATATATATGTGTGTGTATGTATACACACACACAGCTTCTATTTTTGAGAAGCTTCTCTATTTACTTCATATGTGTTGTTTATCAGATTTCATAAAAGTCTTGTGAAATCCATAATGTTATCAAAACATAAGAGATAAAGGAAAGCTTGAGATCACATATCTATTTAATTACAACAAGAACTTCCTAAACCCATACTATTTCACTAAACAATGCTATTTCCTACATACCTATTACTTGCTTATATATCTGTCTAGGTCCAAATATAGTGTATCTTTATATATGTTTTGATTTTCTGCTCATACTTTAACTTCCTAGACTCCAATTCTTTGTACCTAATACATACGAGTTTCCCATGAGAATTGCGGAAAATAAATATCCATGACAAGATATTTAAATGACAAGTAAATATAACAAATGATTCTGAAAACAAAAAGATGTCCCACATCATCTATTATTAGAGAATTGCATATTAAAACATCACAACTATTAGATTTAACAAATCCACATCACACCTATTAGAATTACCAAATCTATAACATTGACAACACCAAATTCTGGTGAG
The DNA here is from genome assembly GCF_964194185.1 of Rhinolophus hipposideros. NCBI lineage: Eukaryota > Metazoa > Chordata > Mammalia > Chiroptera > Rhinolophidae > Rhinolophus > Rhinolophus hipposideros. Next base: position 46,875,922 of record NC_138047.1, on the reverse strand, counting down.
GATATGTAGCAACAGAAACTCTCATTCATTGATGGTGGGAATGCAAAATGGTACAGCAATTTTGTACATGAGTCTGAAATTTCTTACAAAGCTAAACATAGGTCTACCCTTCAATCCAGCAGTCATACTCCTAGTTGTCTACTCAAGTTAATTGAAATTTATATCCATGCAAAAACCTGAACATGAATGTCTATAGCAGCAACCAAGACATCCTTCAATAGATTAATGAATAAACTGTGGAACATCCATACAATGGGGTATTACTCAGTGATTTAAAAAAGAAATAAATAAAGAAAAAAATAACAACCTCTAAGATAAGAAAAGCCTGGAGGAAACTTAATTTCATATTGCTAAATGAAAAAAGCCAGTCTAAAACCACAACATACTACATATGATTCCAACTAATGATATTCTTTTTTTTTAAATTTATTTATTAGTTTCAGGTGTACAAGACAAGGTAATACTTAGACGTTCATCATTTATATCCCTCACACTGTGAACCCCTCTCCCCCCAGCCACTATCCCTCCGACCTCACACTGAGCCATCACATTATATATATAAAACTAATGATATTCTTAAAAATCCAGAACTATGAAGAAAGTAAAAGATCAGCGTTTGCCAGAAGTTCCAGAGGAAAGGAGTGGGGAGGGGTGGATAGGTGGATCACAGTACATGTTCAGGTCAGTGAAACTATTTTGTATGTTATATCATGGTAGATACATAACTTTTTGCATTTGTCAAAACTCATAGAACTGTAAAACACAAAGACTAAAGTCTAAAGTATAGACTTTACTTAATAAATATCTATCAATATTGATTCTTCAACTGTAACAAATATTCCACACTAATGCAAATATTAATAATAGGAGATAATTGTGTGTTGGAGGTGATGGCAGAGAAAAGAGTTTATGGGAACTTCGTACTCTCCATTATTCATTTTTTCTGTAAATTTTTCTAACGGTGCTCCAAAAATAAGTCTATTTATTACTTAAAATGATCTAAGAAGAAGTAGCACTTCATACAAAAATTAAATTGAAATGGAATGCTTTCTCTCAAAAAGATATGAAACATATGAGGGTAAAGAGAAATGATATTATAACCCACCCTTCACATTTCATTATTAATAAATGCAATTATAATAAATTGCATTTGATACTGCATCTTTGTTATAATAGTTTACTATAAAAAATATATATATGAGTATATTACAATCTAGTTTAAAAAGTAGTATCCCAGTCTAGTATTAAACAAATATCAATTCAGGGTGTTATTTTCATTGTGATCTATAGAGCAATAACTTCATAAGAATATCTTAGCAAATACAAAACATTTTATTTTAAAACAACTTCAAAATGTATAATGAAATAGTAAATCGCATAATATCTGAAATGACTTTTATTCTCCAAATGTTTACCTTTGTAAAAATTGGTACAGACAAAAATCTGCAATTTTCCCCATTTAAATAATGCTGTTTACTCCCAATTTTTCCTCTTTCTACATTCCTTGGTGTGTGTGGGAGGTGTGTGTTTATGTTTTTATTTTGGAATAATTTTACAACATCAAAAATAAAGCACAGACTTTTTGTGTGTTCTTTTTATCCAGCTTTCCTAACATTAACATTTTGCATAACCATGGTATATTTATGAAAACTCATAAATTAACATTTATACAATATTGATACTGATACAAACATAATACTGATACAAACACAAACTATATGTTATTCTTATTTTACCAGTTTTTTTCATTAATTTATCATTCTGTTCCAGAAAAAGGTCAGGGTACCACACTGTATTTTCTAGCCATGTCCCCATGTACATATTTTCTGTCTGTCACTGTCTCTCCATTTTCCTTATATTTTATATTCTTGACAGTTTTAAAGAGTATTTGGTATTTTGTAAAATGACCCTCAATTTCTGTCTGCCTGATGATTTTCCATGGTTATACTGAAGTAATGAACTCTTGGAAGAATACCATAATAGTGAAGTGTCCTCTTCTCATGATATCAGTGGGTACATTATATGATCATGAATTTTCATGGTGATATTAGATTTAGCCTCTTGATTGAAATGCTGTCTGCCAATTTTCTCCACTATAAAGTTTCAATTTTCCCTTTTCATTCATTATTTTTTTTGTAAGTGTGTCACTATGTGAAACCCACACTCAAGGGGAGGATATCTGTATGTATTATTTGAAATCCATGTGCAAGAATATTTTGATCCCTATCCCCATTTATTTATTTATTTATTTATTTATTTATTTATTTATTGTTTATTTAATCATTTATTTATGACAGTGTGTACTATTGTCCTTTTAGTTTATATTGCTCTTTGAACTAGAATTTATTATCATTAGTATTTATTTTCTTACTTGAATTATTCCAACTTAGGAAATGAGAGATCTTTCAGTTTAGCTCCTATGTCCTTTTGATTATTCCTTTTCCTAAATATAGAAACTATCAAATTTCTGGTTCTCATGGTGGAGTAGGTAAATGCTATGTTTGCATCCTCAAATGACCACATCAAAATTATAACTAAAGTACATAACAGCCATTGCTGACAATTGCCTGAAGTGTAGCTGAACTGAAACCCTACAACTAAAGACATATAGAAGTAATATAGAAGTTACTTTAAGAGTGGTAGGAGGGGCTGGTCCCACAGAAGCATGTGACCATTAAATACTGGGAGGGATATCTCAGCCATAAAGACACTACTCTTAAAGTGCTCATGCACAGGCTTACTTACTGACGGAACCCTTCCCTCTGATCTCCAGCACTGGGGCAGCATCTTGAAAGGTGTCAGGGACATACAGGGAGGAACTGAATCGTGTGGCATCAGGGCAAGGGCTGGAGGGTCAGCTTTCTTCTGAATGGAGGAGCTAGCACAAGCCATTGTTTCTTTGTTGAGCCCTCTCCCCTATTGGCATGCAGATGCAGGTAGCCACCATAACTGAGTCTCCATCAATCTGGCTAACATCACTCTGCCCTGAGACCCACTCTATTCAACATTCTGGACCAAGTACGCCACTTCCAGTGGCTTTTCCATACAAACAGCCTGCCTTGGATAATGCTGCAGCCTTTCCTAAAATCTCTCAAAGGTTCACAAAACCCACAGAAGGATAATCTGGCTTCTGTTGTCCTATACCTCTGGCTGAATAGCCCCAAGCCTGGCACAAATGACAGCCAGCCTTGGTTTGAGGCTTGGCCTCTCAAGGCACCTTAAAGCCCAGCAAGTGTAGCTGCTATCTGCAGATTATGTTGTGCCTCATGCCAGGTAGCCCAAGGCAGGACACAGGCTGCACCTGAACTTGGCCTATGACAGGGTCCCTACCAGGAGGCCCCAGGGCTGGCACACTAGGTGGCCACCTTTGGAACAAACCAGCGTATTACCTGGCCTCCTCCAAGGATGACACATCCAAAGGATAGATCAATTAGGCACCAGAATCCTGATAAAGCAAATCATGCACTGTAGGGTCAGCCCTTGCATAACACTCCTCCACAGCAGTCACAGCCAGTCTTCACAACCAATCAGCCCGAGAGTCAATTCTGCCTACTGACATGCCAACAGTAATAAATGTTCAACTACAACAGGAGTGCACCTAAGGGACTGCATAAGGGAGACACTTGGAGTTCATGGCTCAAGTGACCAGGAATGTTTCTCCACTGAGTCCCACAGCACACCTACAATATTAGGCCACTCTGCTAAGACCAGGAGACATAGGAGCCCTGCCTAATACATAGAAACAAACAAAGGGAGTCAGCCAAAATGGGGAGATGAAGAAATATATACCAAATAAAAGAAAAGAACAAAGCTCCAGAAAAAGAACTAAACAAAGTGGAAACAAGAAATCTACTAGATGCAGAGTTCTAAACAATGATTATAAGTATGTTTAAAGATCTCAGGGAGAACTTCAACAATGAAATAGCAAACATAAAAAAAGAATCAATCAGAAATAAAGACTACAATAACTGAAATAAAGTATATATTAAAGGGAATCAATAGATTAGATGAAGCAAAAGATCAGATCAGTGATTTAGAAGATAAGGTAGCTTAAAACACTCAATCAGAACAGCAGAAAGACAAAAAAAAAAATCCAAGAAATGAGGATACTTTAAGGGGTGTTAACATATGCAATATATTGATATGAAAAGGAGAAGAGAATGAGCAAAAAATTTAAAACCTATTTGAAGAAATAATGACAGAAAACTACCCAAACCTGCCAAAGGAAACAGACATACAACTCACAGGAACAGCAGAGAGTCCTAAATAAGATGAACCCAAAGAGGTCCACACCAAGACATACAATAATTAAAATACCAAAGGTTAAAAACGAAGAAAGAACCCTAAGAGCATCAAGAGAAAAACATTCAGTTACCTATAAGGGAGGTCCCATAGACTGTCAGAGGATTTCTCAACAGAAACTTTGCAGGACAGAAGAGATTGTCATGAAATATTCAAAGTGATGAAAAGCAAGGACCTACAACCAAGATCACTCTACCCAGCAAGCCATCATTTAGAACTGAAGGATACATAAAGAGCTTCCTAGAAAAAAGAAATGCTAAAGGAGTTCCAAACTAGAATTACAAGGAATCTTGGAGAGACTTTTTATGATTAAAACAAACAAACAAAAGAACATAAATAAGGAACTATCAACAAAACAGGTAATCAACCAAATGGGAAAAGATATTAATATTTGCAAACAACTCCAATAAGGGGCTAATATCAAAAATATATAAGGAACTCATACAACTCAACACCAAAAAATCAAATAATTCAATTAAAAAAAATAGGCAGAGGACCTGAATAGACATTACTCCAAAGAGGACGTACAGATGGCTAATAGACATATGAAAACACACTCAACATCACTAATCATCACAGAAATGCAAATAAAAACCACAGTGAGACATCACCTCATACTAGTTAGAATGGCTATCATCAACAAAGCAAGTAATAACAAGTGTTGGAGAGGCTGTGGAGAAAAAGAAACCCTCATACACTGTTGATGGGAATGCAGATCGGTGCAGCCGCTATGGAAGGCAGTGTGGAGGTTCCTCAGAAAATTGAGAATAGAATTACCATATGACCCAGCAATCCCTCTCCTGGGTATCTACCCCAAAAAAATCTGAAAGCATTATCCATTAAGATATATGTGCTCTGATGCTCATTGTGGTTTTATTTATGGTGGGCAAGACATGGAAACAACCAAAGTGTTCTTTGATAGACGAATGGATAAAGATGTTGTGATATACGTATATACTCAATGGAATACTACTCTGCCATAAAAAAGATGAAATAGTGCCATTTGAGACAAAATGGATGGATCTTGAGATTATTATGCTAAACAAAATAAGTCAGACAGAAAAAGTCGAGACCCATATGACTTCACTGGTATGTGGGACATAGAACTGAAAACAACAAAGGGACAATATAAACAAATAAAGAAACAAAAAACTTAAAGACACAGACAATAGTTTAGTGGTTACCAGAGGATAAGGGGAGAAGAGAATAATGAAAGAAGGCAAGAGGGTCAAATATATGGTGATGGAAGGAGAACTGACTCCAGGTGGTGAACACACAATGTTATATATAAATGATGTATTACAGAAGTCTACACTTGAAACCTATTTAATTTTACTAACAATTTTCACCTCAATAAATTGTAACTTATAGAAATCATAGATATGAAAAATAAAATGGCAATAACTACATATCTATCAACAATTACTTTAAATGTAAATGGATCAAATGCTCTAATCAAAAGATAACGTGGCTCAATGGACGATAAAATGAGACCCTTACATATGCTTCCTACATGGACTCACTTCAGTTCGAAAGACACACAGACTGAAAGTAAAGGGATAGGAAAAAGATAATTCATGAAAATGGAAAAAAAAAATTGGGGTATCAATACCTCTACCAGACAAAACAGACTTTAAAACAAAGGCTCTAACAAGAGACAAAGAGGGACCCAGTAATCCAATTCTGGGTATTTATCCAAAGAAACCCAAAATGCTACTTCAAGGGGACATGTGCATTCATATGTTCATTGCAGCGTTGTTTACAATGGCCAAGATATGGAGGCAGCCTGGGTGTCTGTCAATGGATAAATGGATAAAGACAAGGTGGTACATATATACAATGGAATACTGCTCAGCGGCGGAAGGGAATGAGTTCTTGCCATCTGTGGCTGCATTGGCGGACCTGGAGAGTATTGTGCTGAGTGTAGCATGACATACAGAGAAACATAGATGCAATATGATTTCACTTATGTATGGAATCTAAAGAATAAAATAAAGAACAGAAACAAATTCATAAATAAAGGTAATATTTTGATGGTTGCCAGATGAGGTATTGGGGTATTGGGGAAGGGGTATTAGGGAGGTGGGTGAAGAAGGGGAAGAGGTTAAGAAGTGAAAATTGGTTGTTAAACAGTAGTCATGGGGATGTAAGGTATAGTGTAAGGGATATAGTTAATAATACTGTAATAACTATGTATGGTGTCAAATGGGTACTGGATTTATTGGGGCAATAGATGGGGGTTTGGAAGCAGGGTGAAAAGTGAAGGGGTTAAGAAGTACAAATTGGTAGTTACACAATAGTCATGGAAATGTAAAGCATAGGGAATATAGTCAATAATTTAGTAATGACTATGTATAGTGCCCGTTGGGTACTAGATTAATCAGGAGTATCACTGCTTAAATTATACAAATGTCTAACCCCTATGATTTACACTTGCAGTTAGTATAAAATAATATTGAATGTCAACTATAATTGAATTTAAAAGAGGGGAAGGTGAAGGGGAATAAAAGCTTCAAATCTCTGGTTTAAAACAAATAAGTCATGGTAATGTAACGTACAGCATGGGAATTACAGTCAATAATATTGTGAATAATATTTTAAAAAAATAGAAACTATTATATTGTGAAAATACATTGTATGGGTTGCAGTTATGTCATTTTATATACTGCAATAGTTTACTCCAGCCATGTTGGCATCACATCATTCTGCCTACACCTTCAAGACACATTTATCAATTATGTATTTATTAATTTAGTACATGTTTATTGGGCACATATTGTGTGCCAGATGCTATTCTAGGCATTGTAGATAGTTTAGGGGATGAGAACATATATACATATAACAAGATGCTAAAGAAGCAGAACCTTGTAGACTTCACAGAGAATATGCAAAAGAAAAAGCATGCCCTGCACTTTATTGAGCAGACTATTGCATTATCTGCTTCAGTATAGATACTGGTAGCTCTAGCTGTTGTGTTAAAGAGAAACTATAGATGGGTCAATGTTGCTATAGGAAGACAAGTTAGGAAAAGCAATACAGGTGAGACTGATGCTCTGAAGTTAGCTGTAGGGATGGAGAGAAAATTGTTTTGGATTACTGATGGATTAGATCTGAGGTGTGGGAAAAAGGGAGATAGTAAGGATGATTCCATGTTTGGAGTCCGGAACACTTTGGTGATGAAATTGCACTCACATGTGCATGTGTGTGCATGTGCAAGTGTGTGTGTAAATACATGCACACACATAAATACATGTATTTCTCTTTTATGCTTTTTTAAACATTGAATATTGAGTGTAGTGGTGGTCTAAAGTATGAAAATGAGAACTGGATAGTGTACAAGTAAATCTCCAGTGCATAATGTGTAATAAAAACTAAAAATAAGTAATACATTATTTAATTAAAAAAAGTAAAGATTAGCCTCACCTAGATATACAGATTCCACGTCTGTAATTGTAGCTGTTTTCCTTTCAGTGTTTTCATTGAAAATAATATCCAAGATATTTTTCTGTAATATCATTTTGAATCAGTAACAATATGTTTTAGATTTTTTTCAGTTGTTTCTTCAAATTTAACAGGTCTCATAGTACTTGGAATCTTTTTCATAAATTTGTCTTTCCAGGTTGATTATTATTTTTCATTGTTTATTCTGAGATTATTTGAATTTACCATAATTTAGTGTATTGGTAAATGTGATGTTTAGTATTAATTTATTTTATGTATAAGATCAATGATTTTCCAATGATATATAATGTATAGAAATGTTAAAATAAAGTTAACTTCCTTTTACTTAATTTATAAAACTATTCTCAATTTATGGAGTTAAGAATTCATCCATTTTGTATCAGATAGATATATATTAAAAACACACCAGAAGTCTTTATTAGGAAACATCTATAAAAATTTTTGTTATGTAATATTACACTAGGCATTTTCACATTTAATTATGAGATAGCACTAATCTAATTTTTAAATTCATTTGAATATGAACATGTGTATAATAATATATGTCCTTGAAGATTAATGCATCCAGAATTCAGAGAAAATAAAAATTCTGTCTACTGCTTTCTTGCTTGGAATTTCAGATTCTACTGGTCATATTAAGAAGCAGAGATAAAAGGAGAAAGCAAAAAATAATTGAAATGCTAGTAAAGTAATCCTCTACATTGCAGCAATTGACAATGGTGTGTTATATATAGAAAAAAGATCAGTCATTGTTTTTAACCCTGCTAAATAAAACTGAACTCTTGGAATGGCAAGCCACTTGACCTTTCTGGTTTCACCAGCAGTATTTAACTGGTGTAAAGGAAACACACTTGCAAAGTGTCTCCTGTTGACATGACAGATTCTCCTGGTAGTTCACACAATGTTCATAAGGCCCAAGTCTCTTTCTTCAGAAAGCAAGAGGGAATTATTTTCCCAAGGAGCTACCCGGTCCATGCTGAAGAATAACATGAGAAATTTTCACTCTTTGTCACAACTCGTACTTTCAGCAGGCCCTCTGAAATCAACTCCAGCGGTTAAACATGCAAAAACTTCTCATTTTGAGATTGAAATACTTGATGCTCAAACAAGAAAACAGATATGTATCGTAGATAAGGTGAGTTTTATTTATTTATTGAAATTTATCTGTCTTATCTGTCCCGATGATGATTAATCACTTGCTTAAAAGGTGACAAGACTGTACAAAAAAATATTCCTGGCTTTTAGTGTTAATTTTTTTGATGAGCAGGATATTTTATACTGTGTTTTAGTAGAAGATATTTGCTGCATCATTCTTAATCAATTTAAATGGTAATTAACAATTACTAGGTTCTGGCTGTTTTGCTAACATTGACCATTGTCGGGAGACAAAATTTCCAGGGCTCACCTTTTCAGTCTACATGAAAAACAAAAGTCTCCAGGTTTTTCTTTTCGTGTACTTCATTGCATATTCATATTATCAGAGCATTTAATAGTATTTATAGAAAATAGCAAGCAAATGCCACTAAAGTTACAAAAAATTCTATTTTGTGTATATGATAAAATCATCATTTAAAAATTTGATTTACTTGTCCTGAAAAATAAGATTCTCACTTTTGATAAAAGGTTTACTCATTTCAAATCAACAATGCCCATGTTCCTAAAGATTGTCTTGCTTAATTTTACCTATTTATATTCATATCACAAATGCTTCACTAAGGAAAGATAAAATAGATACTTCCTAGATCACACAAACATATGTGTACATTGTAGATACACATATGTACATACCATATTTCAAACATTTTGTTTTTCAAAACTTAAAGACACTAGTAGTTTAATTTATTATATGAAAGATTGATATTTTAATAAAATGTATTTCCATTTATTTTTCTTTACTGACATGTTAAATAATATTTTTGCCATTCTAAAAATAAAATTCAATCACTGATTCCATTTCACTATGCTCTAGCTGTTTTTCCACATAAAAGGGGGAGCGTTTACTGTTTTTAATTGCCACGAGATAACATATACTTTCCTAGTTAGTAATTATAACACTATGACCAGCCTGTTATTTGGGTAATATTAACTTTCATTTACAAATGGAAATGAAAGATAAAGAATTTTCACAAGTTCATACAGGACATAAGTGGAGGGTCGGAGATTCAAACCACTTTTATACAATTCTAAATCATATTCTTTTTCTATAGTACAACTGGGAACATATATAAATGATGAATATATATATTGTTTATAAAGAATTTTAACTTATGAATTACATGCATGGTATAATTTACTTCTATGTTAGTATCTTAGTAAAGGTTTTGCATTTCTGTGTCATACAGAAATAAGACAAAAAAGAAATTCTCATCCAGAAGTTGCTGATATTTACAATATTTCTCTATCAAAAATATAAAACTTTTAAGAAAGATACAATTAAATCAGGGGAAACAAGGAAATAAATAGAATGGATATTAAATTGGTCAAGGCTTTATGAGCACCAAGATACTAAACAATACTGGTTTTGTGTCCTTTCTGATGTGTCTAAACCTTGACACAAAATCCACCTTGAAATAATGAGAAAATGATGGGCTTCTAATTATTTTTCTCAAACATTTACATTTGTATAATTGAGATTTTATTTGAAACTAAGGCATGGAGTTTTACGTTTCTAGCATTAATTAAATTGAAAAAACATTAATCATGCCGGAAGCCTGCATTCTTTAGAGATAAGGATTTTGCTCAGGAATCTCACATTTGAACTGTAAGAGTCCTGGTATTTGCATTTGCAGTGGCAAACCTTTGGGGAAACTCAGTAGTCTAGATAGGGATTAATTTTGGATTCCTCACCAGCCTTTACTGCACAGTCAACACCGTATGATGTGCAACTTACTATACCCAAATCCTTGTCAATAGAACTGGATTTTGTCTTGTCATGTTTTAGTTAAATCATCTCTTAATGATGGCAAGACATTTAAAAGAAAAAAGTATAGATTCACTTTCTTTTTTCATTATTATTATTTTTTTTTTTGCTTCATGATTCCTAACAGTTCAAGTTTGTAAACCTGGGAAAGGCTGGTTTTGTTTGTTGTTCAAGATAATGTTTTTCTTAACAAATTAACAGCTATATAAATAGTAAGGTCATGTCAAGAGCCTTTTGTTATACTTGGTTCTACCTATTATACAAAAGAAGTGTTGCTTATGACTTAGTACCTGTCTTTCAACAAAAAATGTACTGCCTTATAAAGTCATAAAAGTTAAAGGTCATGTACTTTGGAACTAAGCATATCTGGACGAACTCCCTGTTACATCAACCATATCTAGCAAGGCTCAGTAAAGTCATTGAATTGTTGATCCCCAGGACCCTTATTTAGAATATAGGTTAATAAAATATATTTTTAAGCTTATAATGAAGAGTAGGAATGAGATATGTAACATGCAAAGCATAGTGCATTAAACACAATATATATGTTCGAATATATATGTGTATATATACATATATATGTATGTGTGTATATATGTATGTGTTTATATGTATATATGTATATATATATGTATATATATGTATATATATATACACACACAGATATGTTTTAATAACTATTTGGAGAGATAAATTTATGTGTATAAAATCCAAGAAACAGGTAAGTGATGAATTTGTGATACTGACAGAATTTAAATTTGACTTCTTGAGAATCATTCATTGACATGACTTGTTTTAATGCTTAGCTTAGACACAAATTTTCAGATATCTTGAGTGGACTGTATTTTAGTAATAGGTACATGCTGAGCTCTAGTAGAAATCATGCTTGCATCTAGATATTATAACTTCAGAATGGATAGAGCGTGTACACAAGATATTCATGTAACAAAAACATTGAGAGAATTCCTGGGATTAAAGAAAATATATTGAAACATGTCCTTTTACTTACACACACACACACACACACACACACACACACACACACCAAACAAACAAACAAACAACTTTCTATGCCTTCAGTATCTTCTGCAGGTTCTGTCCATTCCTCTCATTACTTTCCTCATGTTCATTTTGTCTGCCCACGTTTTACTTTTCACATTTCGTCATAAACCCACTCCATTCAGACGTTTGCCTCCATCACCTCTCAGAATATAAAATTGCTGAGGTCACCAGTGAGGCAGTGGTAAATACCCTGCTAAATCAAAGTTCAAATCTCATACTTTATTTTACTCAGTATATCAGCACCATTTGCCACTGTTAAGAACATCCTCCTTAAAACACCTTTGCTATATGAGTTCCAGGATAATACCACACACATTTTTTTTTAAGCCTACTTTATTGGCGTCTCCCTTTCATCTTGCTGCTTCTTTATTATCTGACTTATTGGGTATGGACTGTCAGCAACCTTGTCATCAGAAGTTCTCCCCATCTTTAGTTATTAATCTTACTGAGTCCCATAGCTTTAAATGTCATCTGCCTATTGGTGACTCATAAACATGTAACCACAGCGTATCCTCTTCCCCTGAACTGCAAATCTACTTACCTTTGTATCTATGTATGCATCTTTCTATGTATCGATCTACCTACCTATTTGGATATTTACTAGGCATCTTAAACTTCATATATCTAAAACTGAATACTTGTGCTTCCCTAAATTTTTTTCCAGTTCAATAAGTAGAACTACATCCTTCCAATTGTTGAAGACAAACACTTAAAGGCATCACAACTCATCTCCTAATCTCATAACCCACATACAATCCATCTTCATGATGATACCTCACATGTATCCAGACTGACAAATTTTAACCTCCTCTACTGCCAGCACTCCTAAATCTTTCCTGTTTCTGCCCTTAGCACCTTCCATTTATTTCCTACATAGCAACAGAACTAGCCTGTTACATTGCGTCAAAGAACATCATTCACTACTCAAAACTAGTCAGTATACTCCTTTAGGTCTTAAATATAACCTTTTTTCTTGGAGACTTTCCTTACTACCTAGTTAAAATGGCAAAATCTGGCAATGTTTTATATTACCCTTCCTTGTTCTATTTCTTTACTAACACTTATTTCTTTTTCAGTTTGTTTATTTGGCCTACCCTTGGTATGCCAGCTTCACAAAATCTGGGATTTGATTTTTATCACTTGTGTATCTCCAACAGTGCTTTGCACAAAGAAAACATTTAACCAATATGTATTTAATAACTCAATGCCTGTTCAAGGGATATGTGGATTTTATAATGCATTCACATATAGCTCTGATAGTTTTGGAGTACAGGAGTATAATACTTGAAAATACGTATTATTATTTTCTAAATCAAATTACCATTGTAAATATATTCAGAGGAAAATACATTAGTTAACCCTTTCTACTGAATGTCCAAATTCCTGACTTGCTCCCAACAATGATATATAAAATTTAACTTTGTATTAGAGTGTAAGTTACTAACAGATAGTCATGTTCTGACTATAAAATCTAACAAGCTTTTCTTAAAGAAGACAGTGCAAGGGGGATATTTAACTAATTTAGTTATTTCCTAGGAATGATTAAGATAATATGACTAATCAAGGATAAAAATATAGAGAGAAGAATTAAAACATATTGTTAATATCATTTTAAAGAATTATTGGAACATCAAAATACATACAAAAATACAAATTAAAAAATAACAATGAATTATTTCTAGTTGCTAACTATCCATCTCACTTCTATATTATAAATGTCAGAAGCTTATCTTGCGATAAATCGATGATTCAAGACCACAGCAAGAGCTCCAAAAGCTAGAGGTGATAAACGTTTCCAATAGCATCCCATACTTTTTTCTCTGATCTCTTGTCTAAGGAGCTTGACTTTAAGAGCTCCCTTTCCCTTATTGTTTAATTTGCTCTATGTCAAAGCTCTCAAAAGCCTTTTAAAGCCTTTTTACAAATAAAATAAAACACTCAGTAATTCCCCAATCCTTCTAATGGTAAAAATACCAGTGTTGGTTTTTTTCCCCCCTCCCAGAAAACAGTCGATAGAATTATAGGGTGATAAGACTGCATAATTGCACTTTTAATATTTTACTTAGAAGTTTGGAGAATTTTCAATTTCTGACTTGCTACTATTCATATTTGATCTTGGACATGCTATTTAGCATACTTATGTCTCAAATTGTTCATGTGTAAAATCTGCTTTAAAATGATCGTGGCAGATTTCAAAATTTCATGTATATGTAAATGACATCCCTCTTCTTCTTCCTTTTTCTTTTCTGTTTTCTTCCTCCTCTTTTCCTCCCATCCCTGCCCCTTTTTTCCTTTCTTCTTCTTCAGTCCCATTTCTCCTACTTCCCATTATGTAGTATGATATTTGAAAGCTTATAAGTTTCAGAGTCAGACAGACTAGAATTTTAATATAAATCTGACTGCTTTTTCTTTTTCCTTGGACATGAGCCAATATCTCTGCCCTTTATTATTATTTTCTATAAAATGATTTACTTATTATTATTCTTGATCTTTACAGAGGAGAAGCTGTGGTACAGCGAGTTGAAAGGAAGAACTTAGTGTATGTTAGAACCAAGCTTTGAACCTGGCAATGAACACATATGTGCTGTGCCTTGCTCTTAACTCTTATACACCTACTTGACAGAATTTAATGAGTTTCACTAGCCAGGATTCATGTGTTCTGTTTAATTTCATTATTGGGGCATCTGGCTTTTGACACAGTGTGTTTCAGGACAGAAATTCTGTTTTCAAAGGAAGTCCACTTGCCCTTCCATTTGAGACAAAGGAAGGCTCTTAAGCAGTCTTTCTATTTTGTATATATAGACATAAAATAGCATCAATTAACCTTCAAACCTAGAAATTAATATATATTAATATAAAGTCTCTTTTAATAATAATTTTTTTCTCCATTGTATGTTTTTGGCTTCTTTGTCAAAAATCATTTGTCCATATTTATGTGGGTTTATTTCTGGGTTCTCAGTTCTATTCCATTGGTCTGTGTGTCTGTTTTTCTGTCAATACCATGCTGTTTTGATTACTGTTGCCCTGTACTACAAGCTGAAATCGGGAAGTGTGATACCTCCAGCATTGTTCTTTTTTCTTAGGATTTCTATGGCTAGTCGGGGTCTTTTGTGGTTCCATATCAGTCTGATGATTTGTTGTTCTATTTTTCTTTTTTTAAATGCCATTGTGATTTTGCTGGGGATTGCATTAAATTGGTATATTGCTTTGGGTAATATGACCATTTTAACTATATTTATTCTTCCAATCCATGTACATAGAATGACTTTCCATAAAGAAGATGTAGTATCTATACACAATGGAATACTATCTGCCATAAGAAAAGATGATATAATTTCATTTGCAACAACATGGATGGATCTTGAGATTATAATGCTAAGCGAAATAAGTCAAACAGAAAGTAGAGAATCATATGATTTCACTGATATGTGGTATACACAACTGAAAACAACAAAAGAACAAGACAAACAAATGAAGGAACAAAAACTCAGACAAAAACAATAGTTTAGTGATTACCACAGGGGAAAAAGGAAAAAGGGTGATAGATGAGGGTGAAAGGGAGTAAATATATGATGATGGAAGGAGCACTGATTCTGGGTGGTGAACACTGAATGTGATAGCTGATGTATTACAGAATTGTACACCTGAAACCTATGTAACTATTTTTTTTAAATTAAACTTTTATTTAAAAAATCAAAAAAAAAATCAACACAATGTGCTATCAAAATTTTACAAATTACAAAATTGAGATGAATGGTTTCTCACAAAATAGGTAATGAAAATATTCATTTCTGTGAACCCAGAGGTGCCCCTGTACCCACTCCTTTTTTTGGATGTGCTTGGGAATTTCATAATATTATAGGCAGTTCTATTTTTAAAAGAAACAGTGTGCTTTGCTTAATATTATTTTCTCTGACTTAGATTTCTTTCAGAAAAAGTAGTCGTATTATATTTAACATGGAATGTCATGACAGGCAATGTGGTAGAGTGGTTTATGCTCTGAGGTCAGATATTTATGCCTTTATTTGACACAAATTATTTTTTGCATATTATTATGAAAATTTGAAAATTGTTGTTTTATCATTTTAACATGTTACTTAATTACTCTGACTCTTGGTTTTTCTTTATCAAAAGTAGGGTAAATATCTGTCTTCCAGGAGTAACTAAGGGTTCTATATTTGTTTGTAAATTGTAGCACCGTGCATACACATGATTAGCTGTCTGTAAATTAATGTAATATTTTAGATAGGGCCAATACATTAGAAACATTATTGTTCCACTGAAGTGAGAAAAATTGAGTTACTACTTCTCTATTCTTCCTATAATAATTAAAGCATTTTAAAATCATAGTCATTATCTTTTTCTGAAATTAATAGAAAGCCTGTCAGAATTAGAAAACATAGCCACAGAGACAATCTTTGTAGTATCAGTTTCTAGCATTCTATATCCAATTCTCATACTCCAAATAATGTACATCTGTTTATTATACTATGACATACTATGAAAGCTACCAATGAACATATAAGCACTGCACACGATGTAATTACTAGAAAAAGAATGAATAAACTCTAGAAAACTATTCATGAATAAAATTTATAAAACAAATATAGTCTACTATGAGTATTGAATTAAAATTTATCTTCATTTTTCTATTTAAATATATCACCATGTAAGAAAATTGGTTTGGTTTAGGGTTAAGCTATAAAGAGGATGTCATTTCTATCTAATACATGAGATACGATGATAGTCCATTTAGAAAGTTTACATATATAAGTTTGAGAGGATGCATCTAAAAAGAATTGAAATTTACCAGATTCAGTGGTCCTACAACTCTCTATTTTGACACTTTAGCACGTCACAATTAGGTATGCATTAATTCAATAAATATTTGTTGAGATATTTGTCTAGTACTTTACCAGGTGTTTGAGATAATGCAATAAGTCATATAGATGCAGTGCCTATCTTCATAGATTTTGTTCTCTCCTGTGAAAGACGAACAGAGTAGATGTAATTTTAGGTCCAAAGATATCTACATAGTAAGAAAAAAATCAAGGTAATTTTGAGTGTTAAACACAGTGAGATAAGTGTGTGGTGAAAGGAATATAATATTCTATTACTCCTTTATTTCAGTTACATTAAGTTTAACCAGGGTTTTACTGTTTGGATTTCTAATGAATTAATGAGTTGTAATTAATGAATTTCTCTATATGTAAATCTGTTATGAATTTATCAAACTATCACTTGTTAAGTGTAGCACAGGTTGCCAGATGGTGAGCTGTGGTTCAACAACAGACCGCAGGCGGAACTGAAATAGAGAAGTTTCTTCCAGGTCTTGGAGGAAGTACAAGGCATACACCTCAAGGGGCCACCCTGGGAGGTCAAGGCAGAGTACAGACAGACAAAGAGGCAGTGCCTGCCTGGGACATGTTACTTTATTAAGGTCCATGAATGAAATGCTTTGGGGTCCCCAGATACAGCAGAATTTGTCAATTCAAATAAAAATAGTAGGATTTAGGTAAACCTGAATGAGATCTTATTTAAAGTGTGCACAAGGAAAAGGCACTGGGGGGCAAAGGAGACTGCTGATAGCGAGGCTATTGGGAAAGTCCTATCAGGAATGTACAGTTTCTTGTGACTCTGAGGGCCACTATATACAGTATGCACTTACTTCAGGGTTTGGTGTCAGTTTAAGGTCCTGCAGGAGTCCTAGTGAAAGAAAAGGGGTGCCAAGGCAGCAACACCATGCTGTCACTCAGCTAATCTCTCAACAGTTGAAATTTACCAAATTCAGTGGTCCTCCAACTCTTTAGTTTGACATTTTAGAATGTCACAATCGAGAATTTATTAATTCAATAAATATTATTTGAGATATTTGTCTAATGCTCTATGAAGATGTGCATGCTCTACTAATTATAAAAAAGTTCACGATGAAGGAATTTATAATTCTTTCATGATCTAACAGTTCAAACCCAAAAGATAAAAACTATGCTTGCCTAAAATATTTCTGGGAAATAATTTTGGCTTGACTTTACTAGGCTTTTGTTTGATTCTTTAGAAATTAAAGGAAAATGGTATATTAGATATGTATCTTGTCCAGATTAACATTTTACTGGTCCATTTTTGTAGCTTCAAAAATAGCTATTAAAACAATTACCTAACTTGTGCTGATCTTAGTGTATACTTAACCACAACACACATTTTTTGTTTTGTTTTGTTTTGTTTTCTTTCACTTACCTTAGTGCTCAAAATGATCGAGTGACAACTTGTCTGCAGTGGTTCCTCATAAAATTAGGGTTTAATAAATGAGCAATAATTTAAGGCAACATTAAGAAATAAAAATCCCATTACTCTATATTTTAAATTATCTAAAGACTTTAGGGAGAGAGGTATGAATGGGACAATATTGTAGCAAGTGGATACTAATATTTGTATCACATTAAGACTTTTAGTATCCTCATGCCACATTTCTGGACACACATTTATGCTGCCTGAAGCCTGAAGTTTGCATTATTAGAAGCATAAGCACAGGAAAATTCATATTTTTATTAGAATCGGTGTAATGACAGCATTTAAGCTCAATGTCATCCCAAAGTATAAATGCGAGTGATCTTAGATTTACGTATTTTTATATTGCATCTTACTTCTGCTGAGAAAATTATGTTATTTGAATGGCTACATGAGAAGAGCTCAAAGGTTGATTGGGCAATAATTGTTTGAAGCTATTACTCCTAAAATGTTCTCAATTCATTATGATTAAGTACTATCTACAAGAATATCTTGCAGTGGCATAATCCTAGAGCACTGCATGCTTCCTTCATCCCTCTTCTCTCCTTTTCTTCTTTCCTGTTTATTTTTTTTCTTCATATACATTGAAGAATACCAATCAATCTTCCAGTTGCTAGGCACTGTAATAGACCCTGGGAACACTAGCATGAAGACCAAACCAATCCAAACCAAATATATTCCTTTCTTTTCAGATGTTTAGAGTGTTGTCATGGGTAATGACACGTAAATAGTCCAACACAAGATAATATAACACAAGCTAAAATAGAAGGACCCCATCCAAGTACTAAATAGGCCCAACCCTGCTTAGCTTCTGAGCTCAGACGAGATCAGGCGTGTTCAGGGTGGTATGGCCATAGACTGACTCAACTTAACTCCAAAAAAACAAACAACTCAATTAAAAAATGGACAGAGGACTTGAGGAGACATTTTTCTAAAAAGGACGTACAGAAGGCAAGAAGACATATGAAGAAATGCTCAACCTCACTAACCATCAGAGAAATGCAAATAAAAACCACAATGAGATACCACCTCACTCCAGTCAAAATGGCTATCATCAATGAATCAACAAACAACAAATGCTGGCGCAGATGTGGAGAAAAGGAAACCCTTGTGCACTGTTGATAGGATTGCAGATTGGTGCAGCCACTATGGAAAACAGTATGGAGGTATCTCAGGAATCTGAAAATGGAACTACCCTATGATCCAGTAATTCCACTCCTAGGCATCTACCCGGAGAAATCCAAAACTCCAATTCAAAAATCTGTATGCACTCCTATGTTTATTGCAGCACTATACACAATAGCCAAGACATGGAAACAACTGAAATGCCCATCGGTAGATGACTGGATTAAGAAGCTGTGGTACATTTATACAATGGAGTATTACGCAGCCATAAAGAAGAAATAAGTCTTATCATTTGCAACAACATGGATGGATCTATAGAACATTATGTTAAGTGAAATAAGTCAGAAAGAGAAAGACAAGTACCATATGATCTCACTTATATGTGGAACCTAAAGAAAAGAATAAGTGAATGAACTAATCAGAAACAGTTTTGGGGACAAAAAGAGAAAACCCGAGAGTTGTTAGACGGGCGGGGGTGGGGGTGGGGATAAGGGGAAAGGTGAAGGGATTAGGAAGAGCTGGTAACCAGAAGATGGCCTCAGAGTTTTTGAAAATTAATTTGGGGAACATATGTTGTAAAGATTTTGTTGGGTATCCGATGGAAAGGTGTCCTATTTGGGAGACCACCTCAGTGATACCATGGATGCCTGATCATGGCATTGTACACCAGAAGCTAAACAATAATGAATGCCAACTATAATTTTATATATATAATGTGATGGCTCGGTGTGAGGTCGGAGGGATAGTGGACGGGGGGAGGGGGTTCACAGTGTGAGGGATATAAATGATGAACGTCTAAGTATTACCTTGTCTTGTACACCTGAAACTAACAAATTAAAAAAAAAAAAGATTTCCAACACAGGGAAAAAAATAAAAATAAAAAATAAATAAAAATAAAATAAAATAAAATAGAAGGACCAACAAAGTGCTGCTGAGCCCAGATGAATCATTTTTTTTTTTTCCTCATTTCTACTGAAGAAAATGAGAGTGGCTTCAGATATCTCTTCCAGTTATAAACAGTCCCAGCACACTGAAGGATCATCATAGGGTTATTTCTAACAATGAAAGGTAATTTCCTAAAGTAGAAATTATGTCCTCGAAGTGTCTTACATCCTTGTCCTTGCAGGCTTTAAAGGAAGGCACACTGCTATAGAGATACCTCTGGAGAATTTAGGAAGGAAGGTAAAGATGAATTCCCTCCCCACACCAGAGTTACAAGTGTGCAAACTTGTCAGGCTCCATAGCATTAGTATGTAATATTTCATTAGTGGATTTTAAAATTGACAGTCTTCAAATAATTTTCAATCCCTGTTGATCTACTGGGATTCAACTGAGTAAACTGAGCCACCAGTTAAAGCCAATGAATGTAGCAGTCATTCATTTTCCTATGAGAAGTTGTTCTCTTTTAGATGAATTTATTTTGAACGGCCTAGTACACCTAGATAACATATATTTTATTTGAGAATTGATATTTCTCTTAAATCAAGGAATGCTGCACATCTGCCTTCTTATAAACTCACCATTCTAAAATAATTTTGTGAAAAGTGAATTATTATTGTCTGTCTTTTTTCCCTTATTGCAGTTTAAGTTTTCTCATTAAACATTTTTACTGCCGCCAAAATAAGCATTTAATATTACTTCATGTTTAGGGAATTTCTAACTTTGCAATTATCGGTTATTTGATTTTAAAAAAAATCAAATTGTAATATAATTAGCAATTTCTCTTAACAAAACATTTGATGAATTACTGGATGTCTAATACAGTCTTTCATTTTTCTATACTTGTCTGTGTGCCATTGAATACAGATTTATCATTTGCCTCTCATAAGCTTCAAAAGCAATTTTATCTAGATTTTTTTAACTCAACATGATAAGAAAAACATAAACAGCTAGAAGATCAGTCATAACCTGTGACCTACTGATTGTTAAAATAATATTTACTTCATTTCAAAATGCGAAGAAAAAAATCTGCTTTTTTCTAATTAGAAAAAATAGATTAATACATTTACTAATTTGCTTTTACTTTTCAATCAACATTTCTGGCATTGCACAGACAATGTCTTCTTAGACCTTTGTTGGTAATAGAATCCCTTTAACTTAATGGTTCAGTATGTTATAGTTTAAGTATTTAAATACAATTTGGCTGAAGTACCTAAGTCTACAGCTGTTTTAGGGGTTATACTGTGCTACAATAAAAAAGAAATATCTGAACTCAAAGTTTAGCTTTGTTTCAGCACACAGAGACACCTATTTCTCCTTCGCCTGATTATGTCTCTTCTAATTACTCACGCCACTCACCATCACATCAGTCCTAAAAGCAGGGACCAATGTGTGGAGTTCCATAATACATAATACATAAGTGATGGAATGAACATTTTTTTTTTCAGATCTGTCCAGGCTCTTGCCTCATGGTTATGAATCACTGCTAGCATACGGACTGATCTACCTGGGTCTTTACTGAACACCCACAGGATCTGTAACAAAACAATGAAGATACTATAGTTTTTATCAGGTGTAGTTACAGCCCATATGTTTCACAACATCACTAGGTAAAACAGAATTGAAATTATTACAAGTGAAATGGTTTTGTTATTGTATTACCATTTCAATTGTCACCTAGAATCTGTTTAATTTACAAAAGCCAGATTGATTTTTGTCTTAAATTTATTAGTTTCAGGTGTACAAGACAAGGTAATACTTAGACGTTCATCATTTATATCCCTCACACTGTGGACCCCCCTCCCCCCATCCACTATCCCTCCGACCTCGCACCAAGCCATCACATTATATATATAAAATTATAGTTGGAATTCATTAATGTTTAGTTTCTGGTGTAGAGTGCCATGATCAGGCATCCACAGTATCCCTGAGGTGGTCTCCCAAATAGGACACATGTCCATCGGATACCCAACAAAATCTTTACAGCATTATTGAATACTTTCCCCAAATTAATTTTCAAAAAAACCCTGAGGCCATCTTGTGGTTACCAGCTGCTTCCTAATCCCTTCACCTTTCCCCTTATCCCCTCCCCCCCCGCCCATGTAACAACTCTCGCTTTTTCCTTTTTGATTTTTTAAAAATCTAAGTTATATTATGTCACTCCTCTAATGAAAAGCCTCCAACAACTACACAACTTACTCAGAAGAAAATCCAAACTGCTGTCCTGTACTTTAAATGGTTATGGATTTATCTTTGCAACCTCATCTCTCTGGTCATATCTTTAACCAAGCTGTCCCTATCTCATTCTGCTACAAACACTCTGACTCGCTTGCCATTTCTCAAACTCTCGATGTGATGATCCCTCACTGTCTCTGCCCTTGATTCCTCTGTCTGGAAGAATCTTCTTCTGGATATCTACATAATTTTCTTCCTAGCTAAGGCCTTTACTCATATATCCTTACCTTCCAAACAGAATCATACTTCTGTCGATCATTTCTGATCTCTTTATATTTTCTTTTTAGAACTTAATCACCCTCAGATATATTACATAAGTATTTCTTAGTAGTCTGTCTCATTTCTTCTAGAATATTAGTTCAATGTGTGCCATTGCACCACAGTGTTTTAGCACATAGATTTAGGTACATGACTGCCTGTATTTAATCAAGCTCTGTGGCTTATTGGCTGTGTGACAGGGTGCAAACCTTGTAACATTTAAGTAAATCAGTTTCTGCACTGTCAACTGGGGATAATAATAGTACCTAACTCTTTGGGTTGTTAGAAGTATTAAATTAGTTAACTGCTTAAAAGAGTATCTGGTACATAGAATACAATATATATGTACTGATTATTATGTTAAAACAGAGTAATACTCGTGTGTGTATGTGTGTACGTGTATGTGTTTACACTCCGATATGCATGACATATAACAAAGTTACTTGTCCATAATTCATACTCAATTAATATTTTTAATGAAACAGCAAACTATGATAAATATTTGCCATATTATATTAGTTTAGCTTTGGGTAATGATTGATTTGTTTTATTAACGGTGATCAAGTTTATGTTAAGATCTAAGTTATAATATCTGAAATAGGTATGAGCAGCAAGGCATATCTGGGCAGTGAACACTTTCTAAAAGGATTTTATTTGTATTAATTAACTAATCAATGGTGTAACTTTAAGAAGACATATTTCATGACCATGATTTCTTCATATTTTAAAGAGTCTCAGTATCACATACTTCATGACATTGTTCATAATGGCCAAGTATTATCTAACTAGAGTAGCTCCTACATAGTACTCGTAAATACTCAACACATTTTCCTCCACCTCTCATCTCCACTTTTTTCTCCCTCTCCACTACATTGTACAGTAAGGTTGTTAGGTACAAGGTTTAAACTAGATTATTTGGATTCAAAGTCCATCCTTGTAGCTTATTAGCTGTGAGTTGGATAAATTACTTAATCACTCTGAGTCAGAGTTTTCTCATCTTAAGAGTAAAAATAATACTGTATCTTAAGCCATAAGGATGGTGTGAGAGTTCAATTCTTTAGCAAAGATAAAAGGTCTTCGGATAGTGCTGTACTCTTACTAAGCATTTCAATGATGTTACTTACGACTGCTAGCAGTATTAATGATCTTCAGTGCTATTTCTCTCTGACAAATTAAGGTAAAAGACAAATGAGACAATTATTTAATTATAACACAAAACTAGCTAGCAAACTCACTTCAGTGATAAAATATTTCCATCTATATAAAAATAACAGTATTAATAGTATTAGCATATATCGAGCTTTGAAATTGAACGATTTCATAGGATTCAATAACATTCACTGTCTTTATAAGTCCATAGCAGTTATATTAGGACAGTTTATGTTCAGAAAGGCAGAGGTAGAATTTGTTATCTATATCATAATTTTTATCCCTGTTTCTTGGTGTGTTTATCAATAGCACGTTTTTACATTTAATATTGTTTTAATTGGGATTATAAATTCTATGGTTATCTTTTCTACATTTAAGCTGTGAGATGAATGCAGTCTAAAAGGCTGTGACCTGCACAAGTACTGAGGATCAGATTTTCTAGTTTTGTAAGACTGATAAAATACTGATAAAAACACTAGCTACACAACATGAGGATAATGATGCTGTTATAATGCCTGATCGTTACCACTTTTGGACCATGAGTAACAGAGGCTAAGCTTCCTGCTATATACAGTAGGAAAGCAATTTTTATTATTACTTGCAATTATAATTTTAAGTACACTATATATATTAGGTCATGTTGGTGATGGAGGTCACTTTATATCTTATGTAACAAAACCGTTGATCTTCTATTTATCTAATATTGTATGAGCTATTTTTATTTATGTTATGTGCCCAGGAAACTAATGCCTTGGTCAAGGATAAAAAGCATACATCTTGTGAGAAGGACAGAAAATGAATTAAAGTTTGTATCCTAACCCACCCCCCATACTGAAGGAACCTGAATTTTCCAAATATAGCATATATACATATATATGTGTGTGTGTATATATATATATATATATATATATGTATAAATGTATATGCATATATACATATATATGTGCATATATATGTGTATATATGTATATATAAATGTTATATATGATAACATTTGAAATATATAACATCTATGCATTTATATCTATCAAGAGCTTAAAGTAACATGATTTATTAAAATGCATGATATATTCTTACTTAGCATGAAGAGAAAAGATGGGAATAGTACCTGGTTTTATGGTTTTCTATATATTAGACAAGAAAATAAAATTTTAAACATTTGTGGAAACTGACTTTATGAGTCTTAAAATTACTGTTTTCTCCCCAAACACCTATGGGTAGAAAGTAGGCTCTAGGAGAGCAGACCTTGTCTTTTAGTTCATCGGTTTTTGGTTTAGATACCTTATAACATTGAGACACCTTGGATTTTGAGATTGAAATCATGACTGAAAGGAATGTTTCACTGCTTCCATGAAGATATTGTGTGTGTATTTTGAAAATACAGAGGAAGAGGACCAAATATTTCATGATCAGAAGGGTAGGCTCTGGTAAACGTTAATGTTATTTATTCAGATTGTTTTTGCTGGTTCTCACACAGGAACATGGTGGTTCCTACTTCTCTGAAGTAACGTGTTTTGTGCTTTGAAATACGGGTGAAAGGCATATATTTATATCTGGAGGGGAACTTTAAGCATCTAATCTAATTTAACCACCTTTTTTCAAAGAAAAAGAAAAGCTTCTGCCTTGAAAACAAGCAATATTCCACATGTGGTCAGTTTTTCCAGTATAGATACTAAGGTGAGGAAAATTCAGAGCAGATCTACCAGCCAATCTATGGTCTACATGTAGTCTGCGAAAAATAAGCATATATTATTTAAACCACTAAGATTTTGTCCCAACCTAGATTATTCTGACAGGTACATTCAATGAAACTTGAATTACATGGCTTGCATTATTTTGTCAATTTGTTATGAAAGATCATCCCATCATTAGCAAAACTTGTAAGAAAGAGAAAGAGAGAGGATAGCAGTTTTCTATATCATTGTGTAATTTTTCCTCTTAAACCTTTACATACACATCAATGTCATTAATCTCATTTTAAAACGGTAAGTTATGACTACTTGAAACTAAAATGTGTCTTCACAGCAAGGTAAACCATTAACAAAATGAAAAGGTAACCTATTGAATGGGAGGAAATATTGGCAAATTACATATCTAACATGGGGTTAATATCTAAAACATATATGGAACTCATACATCTCAATACAAAAAAAAAGAACAAGAAAAAGAATCCCAAAAACAAATATAAAAAACAAATAACGCAATATAAAAATAATTAAAGAACCTAAATAAACATTATTCCATTCCAAGGAAGACATACAAATGACCTACAGGTACATAAAAATGAGCTCATCATCACTAATCATCAGGAAAATAGAAATCAAAACCACAATGACATATCATCTTATACTTGTTAGGATGACTATTATCAAAAAGACAAGAGATGGCAAATGCTGATGATATTATAGAGAAAAGGGAACCCTTGGATAGAGAACGGAACTCTTATACAGAGAATGGAAAACAGTATGGTGTTTCCTTAAGAAATTAAATATAGAACTGTCATATAATGCAGCCATCCCATTTTGAGGGTATATGTATACCCCACTTTTGGATATATATATGAAGCAAAACCATTATCTCAAAGGGACATCTGTAGTCCGATGTTTACAGCAGCATTATTCACAATATCCAAGTATGGAAACAACCTAAGTGTCTATCAACAGATACATGGATGAAGAGAATGTGGTGTACATATACAATGGGACATTATTCACTCATAAAAAATAAGAACATTTTGACATTTGCAACAATATGCATGACCTAGAGAGTATTAAGCTAAGTGAAGGACAAATACTGCATATTATTACTTATATGTGGAATTTGAAAAAAAAAAAAAAAAGACCACGTCAAATCAGGGGTTGAGGGGTAAGGGAAATAAGGAGAAGTTGGTAAAAGTTACACATTTTCAGTTGCAAGATGAATATGTTCAGAGGATCTATGGTATAACATGCTAAATACAGCTGATAACACAGTATTCTATAATTGATATTTGCTAAGAGAGTAGAACTTAAATGATCTCACCAAAAAACAAACAAACAAAAAAGGTAAATATGTGAAATAATGGATGTGTTAATTAACTGAATGGGGGGAAGCTTTTCATAATGCAGATGTATATCAAATCATCATGTTGTACACTTTAAATATCTTACTATTTTATTTTTTAATCATACCTCCATAAAGCTAAAAATGAACTATTTAACAAACAAAACACATGAAAGGCAGATTTATAAAATAACAAAATAATTTAATAAATTGACTATATTTGATACTCAGTCTAGCCACTGGATTTTGATTGCATCAACAAATGCTTAACGAGTACCTAATATATACTAGGATTTCTAGTAGGTGATACTGAGAAAAATAGACAGCAGAAGTGGTCTGTTTCTAAATATACAAGGTTGAATTAACAGAACTCCCATATTTCACAGATCGTGAATTTGGCTTAATGTGGCTGATATAAAGATTCTGGTTTAAAAAAAATGGAATACTGTTGTCATGAATGGAGTAGAAGTAGTTCTTGGCTTAACACACAAAGTATTCAGTTCTGGCCATTTAAATTTGTGATCACTGTTAGACATCCATGCATAAATATTAAAAATCAAGTTTTACATATACAACTGCAGCTATGATAACAAGTTGGTGCTGGAGATATACACTTAACAGTATGGAAATATATGGCATTCAATGTCATGGGAATAAATGAGATTTGCTTTGTAGATAAATAATGACTTACTTTTTACACATGATCACGAAAGTGATACAATGTAGATTTCGAAGCTTCATGCCTCATTTAATCATCAAACATTTTTCAGAATATCAGACACATTAAATAATAAAATTTCCATTGTTCTCAAAGGTGAAAAATACTCTGAATTTGTTCAATTTTTGTGGATGAATTCTTCCGTGAACATGAAATAGCCACAGTGCAATCACTTTCAGGGGCTGGCGCTATGTAATAGCATTTATGAGAGGAGTGAATTAATGGTGCAGAAATAATTGTAGCATCTCTATCTGTGGTTTGCTGTCAAACAATCCATTAATTTTCTGAAGTTGATTTTCCTTCCTAATTCTTGTTTCTTCAAACTCATTTCACATTCTTCATATTTTAAATAATGTAACATAAATCTCGAAGTAAGTAAAAGAAAATGTATGACCATCACTTCAACATTTGAAGCAATCACTGATATTTTGGAAGTCATTTTAAATCTATATCTATCAAGGTATAAGATATGAGGTCCCTTCACATCAATAAATTTAATCCAGTTATCTAAAAAAAAAATCCTGCCCTTTTTAAAAATATATATATTTAATACATAACAGTGCCCTTCAGGCTAAACTAGGTAATGACTCCAAATAATCAATGAAGTAAAATAAAAAATAAAAATGTTTAATTATCACTCATATGACATGCCCAGTGGTTGAGCTATGGCTTTGCTCTGAGTGTTCTATATTCTGGAACCAGGTAGATGAAATAACTATTGTCATTTTCAGGTCCAGGTAGAGTGAACAGAGAAGTGATATCTTAGTTTGGGCTACTATAATAAATTATCATAGATTGGTTGACTTATAAACAACAGAAATGCATTTCTCAAAGTTTTGCAGGCTGGGAGTACAAGATCAAGGTGCCAGCATGGTGGGATTCTGGTGAGACCACTCTACCAGGTTGAAGACTGTCATCTTCTCATTGTATCTAGCAGACTAAATAGCTCTCTGGCATTTCTTTTATAAGGAAACCAATTCCAGCATGAGGGCTCCACTCTCATGACTTAATTACTTCCCAAAGACCCCACTTCCAAATACTATCCCACCATGCATTGGGATTTCAACATATGAATTTTGAAGGGACACAAACATTCATTTCATAACAGTTGGTGAACTACACACTGGCTCTTAAAGCTTCTGCTTGGATGTTAAACATGTTGTTTCCTCTCACAGTTCACTGGGCAATCAAGTCACATGACCAAACCAGAGTTCAACATGGTGGAGATACAAACGACTACCTCTGGGAGGCCTGCCCAGGGAAGAACAACAAATATTTTGAACAATTATAAATCTACCAGAGTAAGCAAAGACACTTCAACAAAGATATTTACTCCTTTTTTTGTGCTAAAGTTTATTCATTTTAATCATACATAGAGCCTCAATTTTTCATTCTAATTCTATTAATTTATATGTTTAGTTGGAAAAATCTTAGCTGCCTGGTATCTATGCCAGAAAGACAAGTGAGACCTGTAGCAAGCAAGTATGAGGACATGTCCAAGAAATAAGAACCAGAAGCTTCCAGAACACATACTTATAGTAGAAGTTAGTAGGTCCTAGATGGATATGTGAAAATTCATATTACTTTTAGAAGCCTAAGGCTTGAAATAGACATACTGCTTCTTCTGCCCACATTCTGTTATCCAAAGTAAGCCAAAGAACAAAGTCCAACATCGACCAATATAACTTACTAGAGAAGTGGAGGTGAGGAATAGAACAAATATTTGCCAAAATGATCTATTTTGCTACAAATCTTCAGTTTCCAAGAACCATTTAAATTACCCTTCTCTTGGTAGGACAAGACATATATTGTAGGGAGATGAGTATTCAAATCAGATAGATTAATAATATTTGATGTTTAAAAAGGTAGGTAAAATCCTATTTTTTTTAGAAAATTGGCTACCAATCATAAATCATTTCCCAAGATATTTTGTCTGTCTTAACATAGCATTTCTTTAGTCACCAGGGGAATAAACCACATATTGAAAAGTTTTATGCATAATAATTTTGAGCCTGTGTGAGTGTGTGTGTGTGTGTGTGTGTGTGTGTGTGTGTGTGTTTTGTGTGTGTGATTGCTGAAATTCAGTTTAACTGCATTGTACATTTTTCAAAAGCAAACATTAAGTATCTTGAATACTAATGTTAAGTATCTAATATTTAGGAGTCACAGTTTCAGAGTCATTATAAAACTGAAAGTATGACATATATCAAGATGGTACCATGTTAGTTTCATTTTTGTATATAAAATTTGAAGCTTGAATACATTTTTTAAAATTAAAATTAATCAACATATCTGTTAAATATATCATCAGTAGAAGACAAGTTAAGCAAATTAATTATATAACAAAGTTAACTGCTCAGGTGGTTTAAAAACCAGATGTAAATTTTAAAAAAGTAATAACCACCCTACTGAATTTGGTTTTAATTTGTACAATGAAATGATTGAACTACAGTCATGTACCACTTAACAATGGGGATACATTCTGAGAAATGTGTCATCAGGCGATTTCATCATTGTGTGAATATCATAGAGTGTATTTACACAAACTTAGATGGTATAGCCCACTGCACTCCTAAGCTATATGGTATAGCTTATTGCTTCTAGGCTAAAATTTTGTATAGCACACCACAATACAAAATGACGTAAGATTAAATTAAGCACAAGACAAAATTATGCAATCAACAGACAGTAAACTCAAGATGTATGAGGCTGCTACTGGCATAAAAAGGCATACCTTTTACAGCAAATTTTCTTTTTATAAGTAGAAAGAGGATGATCAAAACTAATAATGATTAAAAAATATAGCATAGTAAATACATATACTGATAACATAGTTGTTTATTATCATCAAGTAGGTATTACACATTATACATCATTGTATGTGTTATACCTTTATACCACTGGCAACACAGTAGGTTTCTTTCCACCAGCATCACCACAAACATCAATGTGAAGAACATCAATACACTATGATGTTAAGAAAGCTACTATGTCACTAGGTGGTAGAAATTTTTCAGCTCCATTATAATCTTATTTGACCACTGTCTCATCTGGTTCATCATTGACCAAAACATTTCTATATGGTGCATGACTATGTATTTCTCTTTTCTCCTCAAAATGATTAATATTTTCATAGTTCTTTACTGCTTGATAACAAATTACTAAAAACTTGCAAGGTTAAAACAAAGACCATTTATTTATCTAATTATTCTGTTGTTTGGTGATTTAGATCTCTGCTAGGCTCACTCAAGTATCTGCAGCGAGCTGCCAAGTAGCTGGGTGACTGATCAGGCAGTTAGCTGAAGGAATAGGGGCAACAGGCCCATGTGTCTGTTATCACTTAGGAAGCTAGCTCAGGCTCCTTAACACGACACTGATCAAGGGTGTTATCAGAATAGCAATACACGGCCTATTGAGTGTTAGTTAGATTTGTAACTTGCACAGCTGTATGTTCAACACGTGTTTTTTTTTAATAGAACTTATTTAGATACCTTTATAATGTTACATATGTCTAAAGTAAATATTTTTTAAATAGAAAAGGCAAAATTAATTTATACTGTTAGAAGTAATGACACTGATTACATTTGGGGTAGGGTAATGACTGAAAAGCGTCATGGGGGTGAGAATTGTGGGGTACTGGAAATGTTTCTTGAGCTAGATGCTGGTTACAGGGTGTATTCAGTTTGTAAAGATTCACTGATATATGTGCATTGTTCTTTACATATATTATACTTAAAATTTTTGGAAAAGCAAAACATGAATTAAAATGGTATTAGACCATTCCATATTGTATTACCTGAAGCATTGTGCTATTTTTTAATTTTTACATATTAGTAAATATTTTCAAATTCATAACTAATATAAGAAGTGGTTCTTCTAATTTCAATGTTGTACAAGACCAATTATTTCCTAATTAACCTGATTTATTTAAAATAGATGCATCTTTGAGGGATTAGAAATAATTTTGAATGTAACTTTGATTCCGTTAAGAGTAAAGATGGCTAAATGAACTCTTTAGTATAGGACATTTAAACTGTCTCTATCAGGTGAATCAAAAGAACCAAAAAACAAGGATGTGTGTGTGTGTGTGTGTGTGTGTGTGTGCAACACATGTTTTTGATTACAGCAAATCAAAAGGTCAGCCTAAATTTAAGTCCTGCGGGAAAAAAATTACCGCTTGATAAGAGAATCTACAAAATACTGTGGTTGTTTGTGCAGTCACCACAATAGCATGAGATAGAACAGTATATGATAAAGTACATTTTTTTCTAGTAGTCTATATCCATACATGCATACACACAAAACAGTTTGATAAATAATAGTGTCACCACAATTACTTTAGCATATCTCCCAAATCCTAGTACTAATGAGCCCCTTATTACTTATAATTCTCATTATTTTCACTACATTTGAGTCTTTGTTCAAGATATATTCTACAGCAATACTAATTGAAGGTATATATAAATGTTATCCTTCCCATATACAACTGAAGACAAAGTGAATTTAGCAAATGTCCCTATTATTGTCACTGCAAATCATTAAGTAGAAATCAATTATGTTTTAATCAATAATTTTTCAACAGACTTATAAATCCATACTTATTCTAAAAAAAGCCCTTTGATTCTGGTCATTGCAAGGCAATTTTATCTCTTATTATGATCCCTGAAATATTTTACAGATTATAATTTAAAAATTCAAACTAGATTTAAAACTTAGACATTTTCTCCCTCCAGTTTCATTTGCATTATATTTTAATAAACTGTGTTATTGATGTAGAATTTTTGTATTTAAGAAAATACCACTTTTTTCAACAAAATAAATATGAATTAACTTGAAGTACACACACGTACATTTGGTCTTTCTTCCTATGATCATGAAGCTAAATGATTCATTTATTAACTACTTTCTTCACATAACAGTTTTCATACAATAATACCTGTGACTATTTGGAAAAGAAAATTACTGCCATTTGAGTACTAGAGTTTTTAACAGATTTTTTAAAAAAAAATATTAGTTATTAGTTTTCTCAGAGGTAATACTCGTATTTGAAATGCTCCTTCAGTATTTATACAGAAACAATTTCATTTAGTGACTTGGGTTTCCCAACTTATTTCAGTAATGCCATGTTACATGTAAACTTTCCTGACTGCAAGAATATTTCCTTGGCTTCACAAACTTTCAATAGAAAAACATAATCAAAGTCATCTAAAAAATAATCATAAATGTTAATTCCACTAGGCTTTATTTTATTCTTAAAAGTATGCTTTGAATTCTGTGATCTTTATGGTCTCATCCTGTCTTAAAATATTCTTATTTAGGTTGTAAACCATATATTCTAAAATTATTCCGGAAAGAGTATTAAGATTTTTGTGTTCTCAAAATCTGAATAATTTTCTAATTTACAAAACATTTCTTTATATTTTCAATGTTATTATTTCACATATATGCATATTTATTACAAAATAAATAATGTCTAGGGTATGCTCCTTAATATTTATATGTAATTTTCTGGGAATAAAAGTATTTATATAAAAGTGTATTATTCAGATAAATATATTTTTACAAATTCCTATGGTGAATATTTAAATAAATTAACTTATACATTTATGTTTATTTTATTTTTGAATGGAAAAGACAGTAACCAAAGGTGCTATTGCCACATATAAAGAAACATGATATGATACAAAATTTTGAAACATGTGTTTATATATGTATATATATAAAATTTTGAACAAAACAAAGAACTCATTTAAAATAATTAGTTGTGGTATATACAGAAATACAATTGATATGATATAATTTTCCAATTTCTTAAATAATGAACAAAATCCAGTTAAATTTAAAATATTTAAACCTTATTAGTACTGATTTTTTGGCACATGAATAGTGTGGTGTCAATTTTATTCATAATGATAATTCTTGATATTCTATAAAATATAATACATAGTCTGTTGTAAAAATATATGTATCTGAATAATATGCTTTTATATAAATACTTTCATTCCCAGAAAATTGTATATAAATATTATTAAGGAGCATACCCTAGACATTTATTTTGTAATAAATATACATATATGTGAGATAATAACATATTGAAAATATAAGGAAATATTTTATAAATTAGAAAATAATTCAGATTTGGGAATAAGAAAAATTAATACTCTTTCTGGAATAATTTTAGAGTATATGTTTTACAACCTAGATTAGAACAAAATCTAGTTAAATTTAAAATATTTAAACCTTATTAATATTGATTTTTTTGCACATTCATAGTGTGGTGCCAATTTTATTCAGTGAAAATTCTTAATATTCTATAAAATATAATACATATTATGCATTTGTAAAAATATTTTTCATATAGATGGCTTATTTATAGTTTAGGTACAATCTGAAGATTACTTACTAGTAAAATAATATTTGCTTACTCAGAAAATTCCTTTCCATTCTGAATAAAATACATGCAACTACATAGTCTATTTAGTAGTGTAAAACACTCTAATGGAAATTCTCAGAGGTATTTTTCCCACTTTCCTGAATTAATCAAACTTAAAATATGATTCTCTAGGCTAGTTTAGTTTTCTTCCTTGTGTCCCCAAAACTGCAAAGAAAGAGCTCTTGCCAGTTAGAAATTCTACACTGGATATTTTGTGTTTTTGTGTGTGTGTGTATGTGTGTGTGTTTGTGTGTATTTTCACACTCTATAGTTAATCATTTCTATTTATCTTGCATTCTGTTTCTGTGTCTTTATTGGTAGGCATATTTCTTTTCTGTACCATGTTTACTGACAATTTTTGGATTGCACATCCCAATTTCTCTGTTAAATGAATTTCAAGAGGTTGTTGTTTTTCCTTATCTTTTAATTATCATTTCTCTAGACAGGAGAAACAGTATTCTGGAAACATCTGTTCAGTTCAAAGAGTTCCTGAGAAAGTGGCTGAAATACTGTTTTAAAAGTAGCAATAGTACAAAAATGTATATTTTGTGTGTAAAACATTACAGTAACTTTATGTGGGGCAAATTCAAACAGATCTTACATTAATCACTTGAATGTGAAAAGTTTATTCTAAGTCTATCAATTTAAATGTTGGATAAAGTAATGATAAACCAAACTTCCATTATGAGGTTTATTTACAATTTAGAAGTAAATTTTTGGTTCAGCTAACAAGCATCATTTATCTTGTGTATTTAATATTTTAAGATTTTTCTCGACAAGAAAGAAATGTTAATGGGAATTTCAGAATTTCAGATGTAGGGGTATCTATTTCTCCCATCTGCAATCAATTATGATATATAAAAATGCATACATTATTGTAATGATAGTTTGACCTGTTTAAGTGATTGTAAAACTGGCTAAAAATTAGAAGTTATTATGAATAAACTTCATGGTGAAGCTACTGAGACACCAATTTAGCAATCAGAAAGTCTTATGTGCTCTGTTAATTATCATCTTTTTTTCTCTTTGTGCTCTGAATACAACTAAAGGCCAAAAAGAATTTATCAAACAGAGACTTGTGGCTAATTGAGCAACACTGTCTAAATCATTTAATGTTAAATTGTTTTGCGGGATTTAACCAAAATTGTTCCTAAAAAGGCAGTTCTCAAAGAAAGATTTATTCAAAATCAGCACTTTTCTAACATGGGATAGTCAAATGAAATTTAAAAATATAAATAAAATTAAAAACTTGGTTCAATACTTATAATAACAACCCTCTTCCACCAGGAAAACATAAGCTTAATTAGGAAAGATTAGAAATTCACAGATAAATGCATACATACATCAAATTAGACTATAATTTACATTTTTCTAGTTTTAAGAAAAGCGTATAGCTTTTACACACAGATCTACTTGTAAAAGACTTTTCAGAACAGATTAAGGGACTACACGTTTTCACATGACTTTGCACTCACAACTTTATTTTTCATTTCAATAAAAGTTACTTTAGATTGTATTATATGCTATATGGTGTCCTATATGTAGAAACACAATATACAGTAACACTAGGCCATTGTCCTCAAGGAACTTATAGATTGTTTGAATAGTCAGTATGTAAACAAAAGATAATGTGCTCTCAGAAAATAACAGCTGACACATAGCAAACCATAACAGAGGAGTTATTAATGATGACAATTTTATGTTTTTCCAAATCGGATGGTCCTTAAAATGACTGACGGGTAAACATTTGTTACTCTAGAGAACTGCATGTGAATTTTAGGCATTCCTGTTAGTAGAAGAAACATACGAGAGTGCTTTATGATTAAGTAACAGTAAGATAAAACAAGGAACATTGTTAAGACAAACCACCAGTTTTTACAAATATAAGTGTTGAATAATCAAAATTAAAATATATCACATGCTCAAATATGTATATATATATATATATATATATATGTATATATATATATATATATATATTCACTGTCTCTAAAAACTGTTTTTCAAATATTTCCTAACATCTTGCAGAGAAGTGTCATGTTACAAAATATTTGAAAATTTCATACTCAGAGAATTTTTATGGTCCTTTTTTATTTATAGCATAACAGGAATGAAAATTAATATCATTCTCCAATGCTTAAATCTTATAATTTTCTTTCTTAGTAAACCATATGCATAGAAGACATCAAAAAAAAAAAATCTGGAGAGATCCAAGATGACAGAGTAGAGAAACACTGTGCATGCTTTCTTCCAGGAACACATTAAAATTACAACTAAATTATAGAAAAATAATCCTAGAGAACCATCTGAAGTCTGGCTGAACAAAAGTTTTATAACTTTATATATAAAGAAGAAGCCAAGTTGAGATTTGTAGGAGGGATGGAGATGCGAAACGCAACAGCCCCAAACCTCCGTGAGCTGGTTGAGAACTGGGAGGGATATCTCAGCTGTAGACATTCCCCTCCAGAGGAACAAGAGACCCCAACCCCACAACAGCCTCCCCAGCCCAGAGTATCAGTGCCCAGAAGAGGAGTCCCCACCACATTTGGTTGTGAAAAACAATGGGTGTCCCATCCAGGTGGGACAGAAGGCCGCGGGAAGCCCATGCGTCCTCTTAAAAGGTCTGCACACAGATTGTCTCACTCCCAGGCACTCACCTTGGGTTCCAGTGGAGGAACAGTAACTCAGGGAACATCGGAGACATACAGGGGTCAGAATGAGGTGTGTGGTTTAGGAGCAAGAGCTGGAGGACAGCTGCCATTTTCTCTGTGAGGGAGCTTCCTCCTGTGCAGCTGACAGGTGAGAGCCATCTTCCTGTGTTGAGCTCACCCCCACAGTCCAAATCTGAATCTGATTGGCCTGGTGAGCTCTGCTGCTCCGCCCTGCTGACTCATTGGGACTCTGCTCGACACATCTTGCCCAACACCTGAGGCACTTTCTCCAAGAGAAGCCAGCACTGCTGGCATTGCACTCCTTCTTGAAAAACTATTGGAGTCCGCAGGACCCAGGTGGTCAGCAGCTGGCCATGGTGTGCTCTGAGAGTTTTGCTCAGCACCGGCACCAAACCAGAAAATACTAAATTGGTGCAAAAGTAATTGCGGTTTAAAAGGTTAAAAATAATTGCAAAAACTGCAATTACTTTTGCATCAACCTAACACATTAAACTGTTGGTCACAATTCTTGTCACTCTAGTGACTCTCTGAGGTGCTGCCTCACCCAACTTGTGTACCAACAAGGCTTTACCAGGGTCTGATCCTTAAGGGAGTCAGTAGGCAGAAACTGAACTCAGGGTGCCCCAGCTTTTTGTGGAGTTACCTTAGGCCTGGTACTTGTGTCAGTGTGGGGACAGAGTCCCAGAGAGCAGTTTCCAGGCTCTCGGTCTCAGGTGGAAAAATGCTGGCTTGGGTAATAGATGACCATGAGCTATAACTAGTTGGCCATCAGCTGTAACCAGTTAGCTATTAGCCACTGATATAACCGCCATGGCTACACCGGGGGGTTGGTTGGTTGGTAGAGAAGTGGATGGCAGGCTGCAGATCATGGGGCTCTTGCTTTCTGTGTCTCCAACCCAGATGCCATCGAGAATATAGTGGTATGACTCCCCTATCTATGGCGCTGTTGGTGTTCCTTTTTGGCCTCACCATATCCTATGTTCTTGTGCAGGGAGCAGGACTAGAGTTCCTGCATAGCAGGCAGCCATCCTCAGTTTGAAGCGTGACCTCTCCCATGCACCTCCAGGGTTAATACAGGCAGCAAACAATCACAGTTTGCTTTGGAACTCTTACCAGGTCGTTGCCAGTCAGTCATAGGCAGTGAGTAACCTTGGCCTGTACCACAGCCCCTCACAAGAGGCCCCAGAACCAAAATACTCGGAGGTTGGTTTTATGCCATAACGGAGCAGCACCCAATTAGCCCCACAAGTGGCACAGCTAAACGGTGGTCTCAACAGGCACCAGACCCACTAGAGCAAATACCATCCAGTGTGGTGAGCCCCTTGCAGAGCAGCCTCTAAGTTGTGGACTATCCAAACCCCACAGCCCATCAGCCTGAGGGTCAGTCCCACCTACTGCCATTCCAAAAGCAATCAAGAATCAACCATAAAAGGAGGGCACACAAATTCCACAGAAGGGAAACTCTTTAAGCACCTAGAGCAGTTGACTAGGGAGAATGTGCCAGGGCCCCATAGGGCACTTACTACATAAGGTCACCTGGCCAAGACTGGGAGACATAGAAGATCTACCTAATACATAGAAACAAACACAGAGAGACAGAAAAAAATTAGGAAACAAATAAATGCATTACAAATAAAAGAATGGAGAAAAATCCAGAAAAAAGAACTAAGCAAAATGGGGGCAAGCAACCTACCAGATACAGTGTGCAAACAATGCTTATAAGGATGCTCAAGGAACTTAGTGAGAACTTCAACAGAGATAGCAAGCATAACAAAGGACATAGAAACCATACAAAAAAACTAGTTAGAATTAAGAATACAATGACTGAAATGAATAATGCACTAGAAGGAATTACCAACAGACTAGAGGATTGAATAAGCAATGGGGAAGACAAGGTAGTGGAAAACACCCAATCAGAACAGCAAAAAGAAAGAAAAAATATCCCCAAATATTGAAGATTGTTTAAGAGACCTCTGGGACAATATCAAGAGTAACAACATTGTCATCATGTGGGTGACCACAAGGACAAGAGAGAAAGCAAGGGATTGAGAACTTATTTGAAGAACTAATGACAGAGAACTTTCCTAACCTGGTGAAGGAAATAGACACACAAGTCCAGAAAGCAAAGGTAGTCGCAAACAAGATGGCCCACAACAAAACACATTATAATGAAAATGGCAACTGTTAAAGACAAAGGGAGAATCCTAAAAGCAGCAAGAGAAATGTAATTAGTAATGTAAAAGGAGATTGTCAGCTGGTTTCTCAACAGAAACTTTGCAAGATAGAAGGGGTTGGCACAAAATATTCATTGTGACAAAAAGGAAGGACCTACAGCCAAGATTACTCTACCCAGAATTAAAGGACAGATAAAGAGCTTCCCAGACAAGAAGAAGCTGAAGGAGTTCATCACCACCAAACCAGTCTTACAAGTAATGTTTGAGGGACTTCTTTAAGATAGAAAAATAATAATAAAAAAATTATGAATACTAAAATAGCAATTACTACGTGTTTATCAACAATTACTCTCAATGTTAATGATTAAAACACTCCACTCAAAAGACATAGGGAGTTCTGAATGGATAAAATAACAAAATGCTTACATATGCTGCCTATGTGAGAATAAGTTCAAATTGAAAGACACACAGAGTTGGAAAGTAAAGGCACGGAAAAATATATTGCATAAAAATGGAAACAAAACAAAGCAAAACAAAAAATCTGGAGTAGCAATACTTATACCAGACAAAATAGACTTTAAAACAAAGGCTCAAACAAGAGACAAAGAAGGACCCAGTAATCCCATGTCAGGGTATATATCTGAATAAACCAAAATGAATTTCAATGGAACATGTGCATACATATGTTCATTGCAGCATTGTTTACAATGACCAAGATGTGGAGGCAGCCTGGGTGTCTGTCAACGGAAAAATGGATAAAGAGGTGGTACATATATACAATGGAATATTGCTCGGCCAGGGAAGGGAATGGGTTCTTGCCATTTGCGGTGGCATGCATGGACCTGGAGGGTGTTGTACTGGGTGGAGTGTAATACAAATGCAAGGTGATTTCACTTATATGTGGAATTTAAAGAACAAAATAACAAACAAAACAGAAACAAACTCATAGATACAGAAAATATATTGATGGTTGCCAAATGGGAGGGAGTTTGGGGGTGAGTAAAAAAGGGGAAGGGATTAAAAAGTACAAATAGGTTGTTACATAGTAATCATGGAGATGCAAGGTATGTCATAAGGAATATAGTCAATAATATTATAATAACTATGTATGGTGTCAAATGGGTACTAGATTTGTTAGGGTGATAGATGGGCGGAGTTGGGGGCAGGGTGAAAAGGTGAATGGATAAAAAAGTACAAACTGGTAGTTACAAAATAGTCATGGGGATGTAAAGTAAAGCACAAGGAATATAGTGAATAATATGGTAATAACTATGTATAGTGCCAATAACTATGTGTGAGTACTATACCAGTAAGGGGGATAATTTCTTAAATTATATAAATGTCTAACCACTAGGCTGTACACTTGAAATTAATATAGCATAATATTGAATTTCAAGTGTAACTGAAAAATTTAAAAGCCTGGAAAATGTGAAGGAGAATAAGAGGACCAAATTTCTAAGTATAAAACAAATACGTCATGGGGATTTAATGTACAGCATATGCAATATAGTCAATAATATTGTGTTAGCATTGGACAGTATCAGATGGTTGCTGGACTAATTATAGTGATCACTTCTTTAGGTATATAAGTGTTGAATAAATATGGTGTAACCCTGAAACTAATATAATATTGCATATTAGCTATATTTACAAAAATCTTAAAATAAAAAAGCATAAAAATAATAAAATAACAATGGAAAAAATTGAGTTGTATAGTACACCCTTGGTTATAGTTCTACTAAACAGAGAGTGGAAAATGGTAAAATAAATGCATTCGTTGTTATACTTTTTATAAAAATATTAAATATAATGTAATAATGTAAATAAGAACTGTATGAGAATTACTATCATTATTCCTCTATGCATGCTATTTTTCATTTCACCTTTTGAAACAACCCTGAGTAGATGTCAGTGTAACAAAAATAAATAAATAAATAAATAAATAAATAAATAAATAAATAAATAAATAAATATTTCATGTACACAATATTCTTTACATGTTTAGACAAAGAGAAAATATTTTTCTTACATGATCATGACAATGTCTTTTGATATGAACAAGTTAGAAAGTCAAACAGTCTTGTGATGGCTTGAAGTATTTGGATAGAACTATCCTTATCACGAATTTTCCAATTTAGACGAAACATTTATTTTATTCATTTTCTAATATTATAAGGAGTTAATTTGAGTAGATTAAAACCAAACAATTGGTCAAACCACTATGCATTTAAAGGATCCATATTATATAGCTATCATGGATTTTGACGGATTGATAATAATTTTGGATGGCAGTTTTAACAACATAACTAACTAGTGGGCTTAGATATAATTTTTTTTTTCTCATGATTTTCTGAAGTAAACATGTCCCTCTTTATCCATATAAACCAATTTCACATTTCAGCCTCCTCGGTCATTTACTCATTACCTTCTATCTATCTTGTGCACTTACTCACACTTTTAACTGATAATGTCACAAATTTGAAAACTAGAAATTGAAAATTATGAGGAAATTCAAAAATATATTTTAGACATATATATTAGGATGAACTCATATAATAACATCATTATTGCTATATACAAATTAAAATTTTGGAAAAGGTATACTGGTATAATGTTTCAAGTTGTCAAAGCAGTAGTGACTGAAAAGCTAACCAAAACAAATAGGATATTTTGTAATAATTTTACAGTTTAAACATATTAAATTATGTTTTCTTAATAAACAAATATACAGCAAACAGATGAATCCCTTTTCTTTGTAATTCTCTGTCTCTATTTTCTTCTCCTTTTTAGGTGATGCAAACCTCTACTATTCATGATGTCAAACAAAAATTTCACAAAGAATGTAAGTTTTATACAGACTTTTGAATTTATCTTATAGTCTTATTTTAATCAAATTGGCCCACATTTATCTGTAGGAATAAGTTGCAATATTATGATGGATAGAGTGTGTGAAAACTATATTTTAATGTGAAACTAGGAAGTAATATTATGCTAAATACCATTCACATTCTTGTATCTTACTCTCAAATTAAGGCTTAATCCTCAAAATTTGTTTGTTTTTTCACAAAACTGTTTTCTAGTTCATATTTGAACATTTTTCATTCTAACAGAACACTTCCTATATATAAAAGGCATTAATCAACATAGCATATTTCTTAATATTTAAGCAAAATATTAAGCAAAGTTTTTACTTCATGTGTTTATATCTATCAATTTGATTCCACATAGGATTTCTTTTTAAGATTTTATTGGGGAAGGGGAACATGACTTTATTGGGGAACAGTGTGTACTTCCAGGACTTTTTTCCAAGTCAAGTTGTTGTCCTTTCAATCTTAGTTGTGGAGGGCGCAGCTCAGCTCCAGGTCCAGTTGCCATTGCTAGTTGCAGGGGGTGCTACTCACCATCCCTTGCGGGAGTCGAGGAATCAAACTGGCAACCTTGTGGTTGAGAGGATGCACTCCAACCAACTGAGCCATTTGGAGCTCAGTGGTAGCTCAGCTCAAGGTGTCCAGTTGAATCTTAGTTGCAGTGGGCGCTGCCCACCATCCCTTGCGCAACTGGAGGAATTGAACTGGCAACCTTGTGGTTGAGAGCCTACTGGCCCACGTGGGGATCAAACTGGCAGCCTTCAGAGTTAGGAGCATGGAGCACTAACTGCCTGAGCCACCGGGCGGGCCCCACATAGGAAATTTTTATATATTTAAGTTATATTATTTAATTGTATTAACAGATAAATATAACTTATTAAGAGATCTCTTATTATTATTTACTTGGGAATATTTTTATGAAGTTAATTTAAATTAGAATTTTTATTTTAGAACTTTTTAACAAAGTTTACTCATAACTTATATTGAAAATATTTGTAATTACTAGGGAGCATTTTTTTTTAAAATAAGCTTTTCCTTTTAGAGCAATTTTAGATTCATAGCAAAGTGGTATATTCACATCAGAAAAGTATCCTTTTTACAACTCATGAATCTACATTGACACTTGTTACCCAAAGTCCATAGTTTTTATTGGAGTTTATTCTTGGTGTTACACAGTCTATGTGTTTTGCTAGGGAGGCTTTTAAGTTCTTTGGATTTAGTTGAACATTTTTTTTCCTGAAAATACTAAAGCTTACAAACTAAAATATTAAACTGTTTAACACCTTAGAGTAAAATAAGTACA
This sequence comes from Rhinolophus hipposideros, assembly GCF_964194185.1. Classification (NCBI taxonomy): domain Eukaryota; kingdom Metazoa; phylum Chordata; class Mammalia; order Chiroptera; family Rhinolophidae; genus Rhinolophus; species Rhinolophus hipposideros. The sequence goes on along the minus strand of NC_138047.1, from coordinate 46,832,976 downwards.
ACTGTTTTATTATTTTCATTATTTTCTTTCAGGAAAAAAATACAGAATATTTACTGAAAACTTTCTATACATATGGCATTATGATAGTAGGCATAATGACTAACTGAATGAAGGAAATAGACATCTGCATAGGCCTTCAAAAAATAGCCTCCTGAGGAAGATATTAAATGTAATATAAATATATATTATATCTACAGTATATTAAATATGGAAATCAAACAATGTATCTAAAATTTTTAAACATTTTGGGGGGAAGCTATAATTTTTAATAAGAATAGAAAGCATAAGCAGGTTGGAACAGAATTATTTGAAACACGCTTCAAATTCTTGTAGAAGGTGAATCCTGATATTTTACCATATAAAGATGTGTAAGGTTTGAATATGCAGAAAACAATCATAATGGGATTAAAATAAGAAAAAATAACAAAACAATATAAAACAGTAAAACAAAAGATCTGTCATAGATTAATTCTCTAGTTTTAGCATGATAATCAAATTATTTTTCCATTTATGCCAATATTTTATAAATTGAAAAAAAATTTCAACTCCAAACTTGTGTCTTTTCACATAATCTATGTGAACCATTTTACTCTGTTTCTCCCCACAAGCATTTCCAGTTTATTTGCATTCTAAGTGTATTTATTTTGAGTTATTTGTATGTTTGGATAAAATATGGTTCTCAATAAACTAGTAATTTAATTGACCTCTCGAAAAATGTAGATCAATTTTATATAATAAAATATTTTCAAAATATTTAAATTGTAGTAATAAGTGTGAAGACATTTGAAAATAACTTTTTTAGTTGAAAGCAGAATGATGCAATAAAATATTTGCATTTAAATCAATATGACAATATAAGAAACATAGAAACATGTTATTTCTATATTTGTCTGGAAATGAGGAGATGAATCAAAGGCTAATGTATGTGTAGAAAGAATGTGCAGTCACCTTGAGTTGTGATTCTGCGACTAGATTTATGATAGCTTGTATCTACATATAGACATACATGTACATAACAATTACACAGAATACTAAAATTGTAGAACCGGAAATTCTGTATTTATGTGATCCAGAGACTATTTCTATGTATCAGGAAAGTGAGTTTGGTTATTTGTGCAAAATTATAGAAATGTCCAGTTTCAAAACTGGACAATTAAATATATGTCAATAATATGGGTAGTTTTAATAGCAGCTGTATGAAGGCTTATGGTTTCTTGACAACTATTATTTTACTTTTCTGAGCACAGTTCTAATTTTTAACAGTTTTTCATAAATTGCAATGTTCTTCACTTTTTCAAAATTACCTTTATCTTGAAAGTGTATCCACCACTAAAGAAAAAATGATATTCAGGAAAATTTGCATTTATTATACTATATTTTAAAAACTTATTGGTCTTCAGGTTCTACAGAACACAGAAAAACGAAAACAGTTTTTTTGCTTATATTACATTACAAAGAAGTATCTCAAAGCAATTAAACTAGACATTATGTTTAATATATTTACCAAATAGTAAAGTAAACCAAAGAAATGTTGTTAATACTAACAATATGTGACTGTATGTACAATGGTAAAAAAAAAAAAAAAAAAGAGTTATGTGTTTATTGCCTTCATATTTTATCTCTGTAGCATATTTTAAAATCAGGTAACATTGAGTATTTTATTCATATTTATAAATATATTACACCAATAATAATACATCATAGATGTGGTTATATTTAAATAACTACAATTGTTAAATTTGTATGAACTTCTTCACTTTCTGACACCAAATTATTTTTTCATTATAACATTTCTGATGGTGTTTATTTTCAGGCCCTGGAGTTAAAATACGAATTGTTAATTTTGCAAGGAAAAAAACCTTATCAGATGACTGATTGACTAGTTTCCTGAGGAGAGAATTCCCCTTACATGTTATTTATGTGCAATCTTTTCTCTCTTAGGTTCAGAGTAATCTTCATTTCTTATCTGCCTACTATTTTTCTGACTTCCCTCATCTTTATATTTTTCTTAGTTTTATTTTGGAACATTTTTACTGTGATTGTTCTTTTCCTGTAAAATGCCTATCTGATGTTTTTCCAAGGTTCATAATGTTTCAGTTCTGTTTTTTTTTGTAAGAGTCATATTTTAGATTACCCTGGTGTAATCAGACTGGTGAGGAAATGGAAAGGGGTGGAAACTCCCATTGCAATCTTAGCTGTTAAGGCAAAAGGGAATGAGTTATGGTTTTCATGAAAAAAAGATAGCTATTCAACTGAAAACTATTTATATGCATATACACAAACATGAACACAAATATATTACTTTCATCTATTTCTCCTCTCCTCATTTAATATACCAAAAATGGTGAAATGCCCTCAGCTACAAATCCTCCACTAATTTTTCTTTATCTTCATCTATTTATTCATTATCCCTTAAAATTATTGTTCTTGCTTGTGTCTTTAAGTCTCTCCTGTAGAGCTTCAGTGATCTTCACACTCATATCTCTATAGATCACCCTCATTCACCCCCATCTCACAAAGGTTGCAGAGAGAAATTAAACCTTTTCAAAACTGAGCTGAGAAATTGGGAATTATACAAATAAATGGAAACATATACCATGCTCATGGATAGGAAGAATAAATATAGGTAAAATATCCATACTACCTAAGGCAATATATAGATTCAACACAATTGCTATCTAACTACCAATGACACTTTTTACAGAACTAGAACACATAATCCTGAAAATATATGTGGAAACATAAAAGACCCTGAATAGCCATGGTGATCTTGAGAAATAAGAACAAAGTAGGAGGTATCATGACCTGACATCAAATCATACTGCAAGCCTATAGTAATCAAAACAGCATGGCACTGGCATAAAAACAGACACATAGATCAGTGGAACATAATAGAGACCCCAGAAATAAATCCATACCTATATGGTCATTTAATCTATGACAATGGAAGCAAGAAGTTACATTGGGGTAAAGACAGTCTATTCAATAAATAGTGCTGGGAAAACTGGACAGACACTTGCAAAAACATGAAGCTGGACCACCTCCTTATGAGAGTAAATTCAAAATTGATTAAAGACTTAAATATAAAATCCAAACCATAAAAGTCCTAGAAGAAATATAGAAGGAAATATAGGGAGTAAATTTGCAAACATTACCCTTAGTAATATTTTTACTGATATGTCCCCTTGGGCAAGGGAAGTAAAAGAGAAAAACAAACCTATGGGATTACATTAAAATAAATTTAAAAAAAAAATCACAGCAAAAGAAACCATCAATAAAACAAAAAGGCATCTTACTGAATGAAAGATATTTGCCAACAATACATCTGATAGTGTGTTAATATCCAAAATATTGCATACCAGTTTCGATGATTCTGTTTACTTCAGACCATATGCATACCTGGCTAAATGACTTGAAAGAAGTTTTTTACATCTGCATAAGATCCACTCCTATCCCTGAAACCGTTAGTGAGAAGCTAAGCCAGAATGGCAGGAAGGGGTTGGCCATAATGTAATCAGCACTTTGTACTGCCTAGTTCTGCTCCACAGGGACTGCCCAAGTCAACCCCCTCGGACTAATTTTGTGGTTAAAACATCCTGATAAGAGGGAAGTAAAATCCAACTAGAATTGTGTGGTATTTGATGTCTGCACAGAATATTAAAGCTTACCCGTGGCTTAATTTAACATTAACCTCATTATAATATAGTTGAAGTAAATTAGCATCGCGGGTTTACCCTTTTCCCCACCCCCATGGATTTTTTCTGTGTGTGTTATGGGTAAGGACATACACAGAAAGGAATGGGTTATATAACCTACACATATCAATCAAATGACACAAGTCTGTACCTCACACATAGATCTGGTCCACAACCAACAATATAAGCTAAGCTCAAGCCCCAAACCTTTTGGTGCCATTGTATCTCTTGATTTGGCCTGCTCTTCCCTTAGAATGTATCCTAATAAACTTTCCTTACTGTAAACCTCATGTTTGCTGATCGGTAATTCTTTACTGAGTGGGCAAAAGGATCAAACTATTACTCCAGTAACACAGCTACCTTGTATTAGAGATTTATAATAATACAAATATAAAATACTTTTATCAAATACTCTGTTACAAGTTTCCTAAAATATTTCCATGTAAGAATTTTTTTAATACTCACAACAATTCTATGATCACCTCGTAGTATAACAAATGAAAGTCTTCAAAAATAATTAGATAACTTATCCAAAGTCATAACTAATAAGTGGCAAAGGTGGAATTTAAACTCAGAGAATATGACTCTGTACCCTGTACTCTAACCATTAATATTCATAGCCTCTATTTTACTGAGTGATATTTTTCATTCATTTATTCTGGTAAAAATGCAAATAATACCAGTTTATTTTACTTGGGAAAGGCTACCATTAGTCACTGTTTGCAAATAGAGAATAAACTAGAAAGTTATTTCTTCAGTTTAGTGAAAGAATCATAATTTTGAAGCTCAATAATGCTTTGATAATTTACAATGTAATATTTCACAGAAAATGTTTTATAAGTTTCCTCATGATTATCTTACAACATAATGGCTTAATCTGTTTGTATTATCTATTTCATCTTATAAAAAATCTGGGCTGAGACATTATCAAAATGGCGGCGTGAGGTGAGCTTCTGTAAAGCTCCACTGGAATTTACAACTAATCAAACAACAATAACTCCACAATGGACTCTCTGCACAGCACACAGGCAAGACAAGGAGGCCCACTACTGAATTCACCTAAAGAGACCTGGCGCCCTATGACCCAGGCAAACTGTTAACAGAGGAGAAGCCCATTCCCCAGGGAATCCCACCATGAGGTGAGAACCTGGAATAGTGCAGACAAAACATAGCACTACTGTGTGAAAGAGGGAAAAAAACGGCTGAGTCAGAGAGAAAATAAAACATTCTACCAAAAAGTATTGAAAAACAAAACTAAACAAAAAAGACCCTTCCTATCAGCCTGTTGCAGAAGCCACTCCTGTAGATGTCTAGGAAGAGAAATAATAAATCAGTAATTGCCATGAATAACCGAGGCAACAAGACAGCTCAGAAAGAAAGTGAAAAGACTCCAGAAAAGGAACTTAAAGATATGGAAATATGTGACTTAAATGACAGAGAATTCAAGATTGCAGTTCTGAAAACACTCAATGAGATGCAAGAAAACACAGAAAGTCAATGTAATAAACTCAGAAATGCAATCAAAGAACATGAGCATTTTATGAAAGAGATTGAAATTCAAAAAAAAAGAACCAAAAGGAATTTCTGGAGATTAAGAACTCAATGGAAGAAATTAAGAATGAAATAACCAGCTTAGGTAGTAGAGTTGACCATATGGAGGAAAGAATCAGTGACATAGAAGATAGAAACCTGGAAATTACACAGATGGAAGAAGAAAGAGACTTGAGACTTAAAAGAAATGAAAGAACTCTACAAAAACTTTCTGACTCTATCAGAAAGAGCAATATAAGAATAATGGGCATACTAGAAGAAGAGGAAAGAGAGAAGGGAACAGAGAATATATTCAAACAAATTGTTGATGAGAACTTCCCAAACTTGTGGACAGAACTGGTTCCTCGAATCCAAGAAGCAAACAGAACACCTAATTACCTAAATACCAACAGGCCTTCTCCAAGGCACATTGTATTGAAGCTGTCTCAAATCAATGACAAAGAAAGAATCCTCAAGGCAGCCTGGGAAAAGAAGATGGTAACCTACATGACAGAGAATTCAAGATTGCAGTTCTGAAAAAACTCAACAAGATGCAAGAAAACACAGAAAGTCAATGTAATAAACTCAGAAATGCAATCAAAGAACATGAGCATTTTATGAAAGAGACTGAAAGGAAAGCCCATTAGATTATCATCAGATTTTTCAGCAGAAACTCTACAAGCCAGGAGGGAGTGGAACCAAATATTCAAACTATTGAAAGAGAGAAATTATGAGCCAAGAATAATGTATCCAGCAGAGATATCCTTTATATATGAAGGAGGAATGAAGACCTTTCCAGCCATACAGGAGGTGAGGGGATTTTCTAATACACGACCTGCACTACAAGAAATACTAAAGGAGGGCATTTGACCACCATCAACAGGGACAATTTGTGGCAACCAAAACATAAAAAGGGGAGAGTAAAGGCCTGAACCAGAATATTGGAATGGAGAAAGTAAGCGTGCTAAAGAAAATGGAATACTCTAAATATCAAACATTCTTTTACATAAACTTAAGGGTAAGCACTCAAAAAAATCCAGAACTTAAATATATACTGTAATAAAGAAGAAACAGAGGGAAACATCATAGAATACCACCACACAGAAATAACAGACAACAACAAAAAGGCAAAGAAACAATGGACACAAAGCCTTACCAGAAAACTAAAGATAGAATGACAGGAAATTCTCACGTATCAATAATCACCCTACGTGTAAATAGACTGAACTCACTAATAAAAAGGCACAGAGTAGAAGATTGGATCAAAAAAACTAAACCCAACCATATGCTGTCTCCAAGAGACACATGTCAGCTATGAGGACAAGCATAGATTCAAAGTGAAAGGGTGGAAATAGACACTTCAAGGAAATGATACCCAGAGAAAATCAGTTCTACCCATACTGATATCAGATGACACAGATTTCAGGGTGAAAAAGGTAACACGAGACAAAGATGCACATTTAATAATGGTAAAGGGGACTATACAACAAGAAGACATAACAGTCATCAATATTTATGCCCCCAATCAGGGAGCACCGAAATATACCAAGAAACTACTAACAGAACTAAAGGGAAAAATTGACAAAAACACAATTATACAAGGGGACTTAAATACATCATTGATAGCTGTGGATTGATTATCCAAACAGAAAATAAATAATGAAATAGCAGCCCTAAATGACACATTAGATGAAATGGACATAACTCACATATATAGAACACTTCATCCTAAAACATCAGACTATACATTCTTTTCTAGTGTACATGGAACATTCTCAAAGATAGACCATATATTGGGAAATAAAATCAGCCTCAGCAAATTTTAGAAGAGTGAAATCATACCAAGCATATTCTCTGATGGCAAGGATTTGAAATTGGACATCGACTGCGAAAAGAAAGCAGGAAAAAACACAAACACATGGCGATTAAACAACATACTTTTAAAGAACGACTGGGTCAAAGAAGAAATTAGAGGAGAGATCAAAAGATACATAGAAACAAATGACAATGAAAATACATCCTACCAAAATTTTTGGGATGCAGTGAAAGCAGTTTTAAGAGGGAAATTTATATCATTACAGGCCTATCTCAAGAAACAAGAAAAATCCCAAATAAATAACCTCATGTTACACCTTAAAGAACTAGAAAAAGAAGAACAAGTGAAACCCAAGGTCAGCAGAAGAAAAGAAATAACAAACATCAGAGCAGAACTATATGAAATAGAGAACAAAAAGACAATAGAAAAACATAATGTGACAAAGAGCTGGTTGTTTTAAAAGATTAATAAAATCGACAAACCCTTGGCTAGACTCACTAAGAAAAAAAGAGAGAAGACATTAATTAAGAAAATCAGAAATGAAAAAGGGGAAGTTATCAAGGACACCACAGAAATACAAAGGATCATGTAAGAATACTATGAAGAACTATATGCCACCAAATTCAATAACCTAGAAGAAATGGACAAGTTGTTAGAAACATGTAGCCTTCCAAGGCTGAACCATGAAAAACTGAAAAAACTAAACAGACCAATCACCAGTAACAAAATTGAATCAGTCATCCAAAATCTTCCCCAAAGCAAATGTCCGGGCCCAGATGGCTTCATTAGTGAATTCTACCAAACTTTCAAAGAGGATCTAATACCAATCCTGCTCAAACTCTTCCAAAAAATTGAAGAAGAGACAGTACTCCCTAACTCATTTTATGAGGCCAACATTACCCTGATACCAAAACCTCGTAAGGTCAACACAAAAAAAGAAAACTACAGACCAATATCTCTGATGAATCCTGATGCAAAATATAAACAAAATTCTAGCAAATCAAATACAACAATGCACTGAAAAGATTATTCATCACGACCAAGTGGGGTTCATCCCCGGGGCACAAGGATGATTCCACATCCGCAAATCCATCAATGTGATACATCACATAAACAAAAGAAAGGACACAAATCATATGATTATATCAATTGATGCAGAAAAAGCATTTGATAAGATACAACATCCATTTATGATTAAAACACTTAATGAAATAGGTATAGAAGGAAAACACCTTAACATAATAAAGGCCATATATGACAAGCCCTCAGCTAATCTCATAACTAATGGTGAAAACCTGAAGCCCTTTACTCTACGTTCAGGAACACGACAGGGCTGTCCCCTATCACCTCTGCTTTTCAACATAGGGTTGGAAGTCCTTGCCATAGCAATCAGGCTAGAGAAAGAAATAAAAGGCATCCAAATCGGGAATGAAGAAGTTAAAATATCACATTTTGAATATGACATGATGCTATATATATAAAATACTAAAGACTCCACCAAAAAGCTGTTAGAAACAATCAACGAATACAGTAAAGTTGCTGGCTACAAAATAAACGTACAAAAGTCCATTGCATTCCTATATACTAACAATGAAATCTCAGAAAAAGAAATATTAAAAAAAAAACAATTCCCTTTGCAATTGCAGCAAAAAGAATAAAATACCTAGGAATAAACTTAACCAAGGATGTGAAGGACCTATATGCTGAAAACTATAAGACATTTTTGAAAGAAATTGAAGAAGAAACAAAGAAATGGAAAGATATTCCGTACTCATGGGTTTCAAGAATCAACATAGTTAAAATGGCCATATTACCCAAAGCAATATACAGATTTAATGCAATCCCCATCAAAATCCCAATGGCATTTTTTAAAGAAATAGAACAAAAAATCATCAGATTTGTTTGGAACCACAAAAGACCCTGAATAGCCAAAGCAACCTTAAAAAAAAAAAAGAACAATACTGGAGGTATCGCTCTGCCTGACTTTAGCTGTACTACAGGGCTTCAATAATCAAAACAGCATGGTATTGGCAGAAAAACAGACACACAGACCAATGGAATAGAATTGAAAACACAGGAATAAAACCACATAAATATGGACAGACAATTTTTGACAAAGAAGCTAAAAACATACAATGGAGGAAAGACAGCCTCTTCAATAAATGGTGCTGGGAGAATTGGATAGCCACGTGCAAAAGAATGAAACTGGACTGCTATCTGTCACCATGTACCAAAATTAATTCAAAATGGATCAAAGACTTAAGCATAAGACCCGACGCAATAAACTGCATAGAAGAAAACATAGGTACTAAACTTATGGATTTTGGGTTCAAAAAGCATTTTATGAATTTGACTCCAAAGGAAATGGAAGTAAAAGCTAAAATAAACTAATTGGACTATATGAAACTTAAAAGCTTCTGCTCAGCAAAAGAAACCATAGACAAAAAAAAAAATTGTCATACTCAATATATACCAATAACAAAAGATGAATATAAGTCATATGTATACATTTTTTGCACCTGGTGTGTGTGTGTTTGTGTGTGTGTGTTGGTGTGTTTGTTGGTGTGTATATATCTATATATTTATGTGTGTATATATCTATATATCTATAGATATATAGATATATACACACATATATATGCCCTACTCCCGGCTCTGGTCAAAAAAACTACACTTGGTCATTCATTATTGTTTCTTATTTTGTACTAGGATTTTTGCGTGTTTCACATGGATGTCATTGGCCTACAATTTTTCTTTAATGTGCAAATCTTGTTGTAATTAGGCATTAAGAATATATATGCACATCATAAAAAATTAAAAAAAAATAAAGAAGCAACCAACTGAATGGGAGAAGATTTTTGCAAACAGTGCAGCCGATAAGGGGCTAATAAAATATACAAGGAACTCATGAAACTCAACAACAAAACAACAAACAACCCAATTGGAAAATGGGCAGTGGACCTGAAGAGACATTTCTCCAAAGAGGACATACAAATGGCAAATAGACATATGAAAAAATGCTCAAAATCACTAATCATCAGAGAAATGCAAATAAAAACCACAATGAGATATCACCTCACCCCATTCAGAATGGCTATAACCAACGAGACAAATAGTAACAAGGATTGGAGAGGCTGTGGAGAAAAAGGAACCCTCATACACTGTTGGTGGGAATGCAGACTGGTGCAGCTGTTATGGAAGGCAGTGTGGAGGTTCCTCAAAAAATTACAAATAGAATTACCATATTACTCAGCAATCCCTCTCCTGGGTATCTACCCCAAAATTTTGAAAACAATTATACATAAAGACACATGTGCTCCAACGTTCATTGCAGCTTTGTTTACGGTGGCCAAGATATGGAAACAACCAAAATGTCCTTCGATAGATGAATGGATAAAGAAGTTGTGGTATCTATACACAATCGAATACTATTCGGCGGTAAGAAAAGATGATATAGGAACATTTGTGACAACATGGATGGATCTTGAGAGTATAATGCTAAGCGAAATAAGTCAGACACAAAAAGCAAAGAACCCTATGATTTCACTGATATGTGGTATATAAACCAATATATAAACCAAAAACAACAAAAGAACAAGACAAACAAATGAGAAACAAAAACTCCTAGACACAGACAGTAGTTTAATGGTTATCAGAGGGTAAGGGGGATGTGGGGAGGGAGATGAGGGTAAGGGGGATCAAATATACGGTGATGGAAGGAGAACTGACTCTGGGTGGTGAACACACAATGGGATTTATAGATGATGCAATACAGAATTGTACACCTGAAATTTATATAATTTCATTAATTATTGTCACCCCAATAAATTAAAAAACAAAAAAAACAAAAAACACTGGGCTTTTTTTGCTACCTGAGTCACAAAAATATAGTCATTTAATTCCACTTATTTCAACAAATAGTCGTTAATCAAGTTAAATAATCAGGTGCTATGCTACACTACTAAAAGATGAATATTCGTAATGTATCTATCAAGCATTTCTAACATGCAGATACAAACACGTGTGTATACACACATACACACACAAATTGAATGATATTCTGGAATTGAATAATGTTGAATGCATTAGTGAAGAACTATGAAATTTTTATTGTACATTAATCAATCTTAGTCTGTATGGGCACAGATCATCTCTTGATGCTAAAAGTAGTTGACAGGTTATTTCCAGCTCTTTTTCTTAAGTAGATTTCAAAATAATACAGCAACTTTATATATTAATGGAGAAAAATGTTAAATCATAAAAAAGTAATGCTAGAAAAAGATGGGTTCCCTAATCTTGAAATTTCAAAAAAAAAGAAAATTAATTTGCTCTTAACGTGGCAAGTTGAGATTAAAACAAAAAAAACAAAACAAAACAAAAAAAACACTAAGTAATTTATTATTCACCAACATGATATTAAGAGCTGCAAACATACTAAAATAATAATAGTTAGAGAAGAAACTTCATTTGAAATCTCTCATTATGCTATGTAGTATGTACTGTAAATTACAAAGTCCAATAACACATTGTTGAAAATATAGTTTCTTACTGTATCTCATTAATGTTTTCTTTTGAAATTTAGTAAAGACACAGAATACTACAATTGTGTTGTCTCTAAGTTCTCTTAACTGACTAAATGACCTTTTCCACAAATACATTTCTTAAATTTCTTGCGTTGGTGTTTTCTTTGTGGCTTCGATATAAACCACAATGGAAACCACTGGCACATATTAATTTGCCAGTATTGAAAATAGATGTCTTCTCACTATTACTACTTTAGAATACTTGTCAAATTTAGAATACTAGTCAAAAATTGTTGTATACTTACTGTCATCGATACAGAAGTGTTGAGAATTCTTTACCTATATGATATATGATGGTTTGCAGTGTCTCAGGAGATCAAAATGAGAGGAAGTGTTGGCTTTTTTGCCAGTCCATATTTGTGTAATAAAACTGTTATCATTAGTACAATTCCTAAAGTTCAGGAGGTGTGATCCTATTTGTAAATTGTTTTGTTTGTTGTTATAGCACAGCATTTAAACTTGTGCATTGACGAGCAATATCAGGGTTATTTTGATTCATCTTTTATGACAGGACTATGTTTCCCAAGCCTGATATTCTGAAATAATTTTGTTTTGTAATCCTCAAGAATCAAAATATTTGGGTCAGCAATATTTGAACTTGAGCAAATATAGACACATCAAATATTAGAACAGATAGTGTATTTACAGTAAATAATTGATTTCCAATTTATATTTCAATATGTGACTGTGTGAGGATATTTAAATTTCCAAGGAACATTCATCTCTAGACAGTGAGAAAGACTCGTCATTCTTTGCTAAAAAGGAATGGTATCAACAGTATCAATCCAGGAAGCACACAAATCACTAAGATCACTGGTACAGAGTCAAATTTTAATGAACATCTGATTTTTTTTTCCTATCCCTTTGTTTTTCCCCCCTGTTTAATCACACATACGATTAAATTGCATTCATTAACAGGATTATGGACATAATGTATGATGAGTAATATCAAAAAACAAGGGAGCATATTAAGGTATAGCTTGAAATAGCATTAGTCTTCTCTCATTCTTGAGATTTTCTTCCTTATGGACATTTTAGAAAGATACAGAATGCATCACAATGTCATTCTATGTAAATAATCTAAAAACAAGAACATGAGTATTTTAAATGAAATATAATTGATACTTCATTATTGTAAGAAAATATCATAAAGGGAATCGTTTTACACATTTTGTCATCTATGTAGTTGGTGAAAATTATTTTATTTTTCACATTTCATAAACCAGTTTATATTCAGACAATTACTCAGATCCTATTATACATTGTTTGAAAATAGAAATAATCTAATTTTAAATCCAGATGGACTAAATTATATCACATTATTTTCTATTGTGTTTCCCCGGAAATAAGACCTAGCCGGATGGACCATCATCTCTAATGCGTCTTTTGAAGCAAAAATTAATACAAGACCTGGTCTTATTTTAGTATAAGACTGGGTCTTTATTATAAGACCGGGTCTATAATATAATATAATATAATATAATATAATATAATATAATATAATATAATTAATATAATATAATATAATATAATATAATATAATATAATATAAATACCAGATCTTATATTAATTTTTGTTCCAAAAGATGCATTAGAGCTGATTGTCTGGCCAAGTCTTATTTCGGGCAAGTCTTATTCCCAAAAGATAACAGTGAGCCAGTATCTCATTTTCATGTATTATTTTTCTTTGATTTGTATATATTTAGTTGGCACAGCATCAGATTTAATAAATAAAATTATTTTGGCAAGGTCATAGAGCTTCATTTTTTAGTATAATAAAATGATTTACAAGGTAAATTCCTAAAAATATAAAAACTTACAATGAATAAAGCATTATCTACCTATTATTATTTTCACTAACGTCTAGAGATACCTCTGTGCCTATATATATAATTTCACATATTTTAAACATTGTCCTCTAATAGTTTTCCCAATAAACATATTGTTGATATATTTTTGTATAAATACATATTGATCTACATGATCAGTATTGGTGGAGATGTACTTTAGCTTGGGTGTGCAAGGTACATTCTCGGGATACACATTCTAATTCCTTCTATAAAAGCAATATATGTTTGTTTGTTCTAGGATATTTGTTGAATGTTGAAAATTGTTTATTGAACATTTACCATGTACCATGACTTGTAATATTCACCAGAATAATGCATGTCTGTGAACTTCTTTAGTTATATTTGTAAGAATAATAGAGGGGGAAAAAAAACTGTTATAAAAAATTAGCTCATTTGCAATTCTAATGTGTATTGCCAAGTTTTCTCTCACAATTTGCAGACCTCAAAGCAGTAACTCACAACGTCTTCTGTCCCCTTTTCTCAATAAGACTGGATGTTAACAACTTATTAATTTTTGACAATTATGAGTGGAGAAAAGATTTTATGTAGTATTAGATTCCATTTATTGGATCATTAGTGAATTTTTTCATACTCTTATTTGTTACTTATATGCATTTTTTTCTGGAAATTGCCTGTTCATTGTCTTTATTCACATCTTTTTCCATTTAGATGTTTTCATTGCTATATCACATAAGTTCTTTATAAATTAGTATACAGGTCACAGACACATTTTCTCACTTTTGCTGGAAAATTAAATTTTATAGATCTAAATTAATCAATTATTTATTTTATATTTTCTGTTTTGTGTGACCTTTTAGTAGTATTTTCTTCCTTTAATCTTTTAAAATGTTGACTTATGTTTTATTCTCACATTTGTAAGTTATAGTTTTATTTTTTACATGATCATTTCTTAATATCTGAGATTTATCCTGGTATAAGGAATGGAATGAGGAATCTAACCATTTTAATGATTTTTATAAACAAATTTTAATCATATATTATTAATGAATTTATATAGCTACTTTCTCTATGTTAGATACATTTATATTATTTGTTTTTTAAAAACAATATCTAAATCTTAGAGAATTAATTCTACTTTAAAAGTATTTCATTGGTCATTTATTTTATATCATTATTCTTCCATTCTTACACCGATAATTTTGATCAGGCAACTTCTTGTCAACTCAGTTTAGTTTTTAGCATTCCATAAATTTGAATTCCAGCATTTTCAGGGACATGATATTTTGCAAATGTTATAAGCCAAATATTAACATAATACTTTATGACTATATTTTATTTTTCAATAGTTACCAAATATGACCCTGTATAGCACTATTTTTACTCCATTTATTTTAGTGGAACTACTTGTCTTCTGAAATGTGTTAGAATAAAATATTTATAAAATATATCCACATTGACAAACTTTTTAGTTATAGTGCCATCTAAAAGATAATAGAGTAAAATTATGTGGTATTATATATGTACTATGTGCATTTTAATATACAGACATTAGGTGTGAGTGTGCATGTGTATGTGTGTACTTGTATGTGTGTGTCTCTGTGATTATATGTCAGGGCATTTTCATAAAGTAAATATATAGTTAAATATTTATCTTTTCTACTATAGATCCACGAATGTATAGAGATGATCTGAAGTCCGTTTTCAGAAAATTATCAAACGCTTCTATATGAAATAAGCAATCATTTCTGGCTGTCTTTAGCATAAACAAAATATTTTTTAGAAACTCCAAACAATAATTAACAATATTCTTAGGTAGGCTATCTTAATTCCTTATCCCAGTACCTTTTGAGTTTTAAAGTTTGTGTTAGTCATTTTCAACACGTACCTAAATAATGTAAAAATATCAAAAGTAAAAGATTTAATCTGGAAATAATATTTTAGGAATATCCCTACAGTATTAGTTTGAGGTTGACTACAGTATTAGTTTGAGGTTTATCAAGTGAAATCAATATATTTTGTAACAATCCACATTACATCATTCATCTAGTTTACTTTTAAAATTTAAGTAATTTTTCTCCCATAAAATCCCTACCTACTATAAGTTTCACGTCATTCTAGTATATTACCTTTCAATTATTTTTGTTTGTTTGTTTCTACTTACCTACCCGACCTTTCTCTATTTTCTTTGAGATCTATTGTATCAGGCTTAAAGATTATTTCCTTCATTCTAAGCCCGGGCATTACATTGAAAATTACATCTAAAATGATAACCATCCAAATATACCAATCACAAAATGACTTGGTTCTCTGGAACTTTTACTTCCTCTCTGCTTTAAGTCTTTACCCACTTATTCACGCCGTGATTTGCCATTAGTTATAATTTACTTTTAATATTTGAATCTCTGAACAAACTACATGACCATCTACCATTCCAAATATCTCACTCTTGCTTCAGAATGCCAGGTTTCTGGGACTTACTGAGATTATTTACAGTCTCTGGAATAGCATCTTTCTTCTGAAGTGTCATCTAGTTTAAAACTGTATTTTGTACTTTATCTAAACTTGCTCTCTTACTGGTTGATCCATATCAAACTCTTAGCTCCATTATGCTATCCTCCCTACATTCTTAGAATATTCATTCCTTTTACTCTCATTTTGTCTATATCTTCAAATGCTTCTTTATTCTTTTATCAAGAGCTTCCCAATTTACACACCAATTTACACTTTACCCAATTTACACTTATAGCAATATCATCATTTCTTCACCTATCCATCATTTAGCACTCACTTCAGAACAGATTTCTTTGCCGAGATCCATCTAAGGCAGTGGCAGTTCTTTTGTTTGTTTGTTTGTTTGTTTGTTTCTTTTTGCTAAGGCAGTGGATCATATGTGGTCATGTGTAACTTGAACTGTAAATTACATTTGACATCTACACTACTTTTCTCATGGTTTGATTCCTTTTGTCTGTTTGTAAGTCTCTGCCTACTTGATTCTAAGATATCATACTTTCATTGTATTCTCTCACCCCTCATTCTCAGACTCCTTTGTGGACCTCTCATTATTCTTTGCCTCTTAAATACTAGTTATTACTTCTGAGGCTCAATCTTCAACATTCTTCCTTTTTAATTCTACATTTTTTTTCTCTTTTTGTGTGCTCTCAATAATTGCCATGGTTTAGAAAATATGACTAATGAATGAATGAAATCAAAACAGTCTCCTTCCCAGAAGTTTCAACTGTATATTAAACAGCCAATGTGGTATTTCAAAATCGTGTATGTATTGCAGACACCTCTGCAGGGATTCATTAGAATTTAACATGCAGAGTTGGGGGAACAGATTCATTCTGAAAGCTTTCAAGGATTTTTTTCCATTTTTTTTTAAATTAGATTTATTGGGGTGACAATTGTTAGTAAATTTACATAGATTTCAGGTGTACAATTCTGTATTATATCATCTATAAATCCCATTGTGTGTTCGCCACCCAGAGTCAGTTCTCCGTCCATCACCAAATATTTGATCCCCCTTACCCTCATCTCCCTCCCCCCACCCCCTTTACCCTCTGGTAACCACTAAACTATTGTCTGTATCAATGAGTTTTTGTTTCTCATTTGTTTGTCTTGTTTTTGGTTTATATACCACATATCAGTGAAATCATAGGGTTCTCTGCTTTTTCTGTCTGACTTATTTCACTTAGCATTATACTCTCCAGATCCATCCATGTTGTCACAAATGCTCCTATATCATCTTTCCTTAACGCCGAATAGTATTCCATTGTGTATATGTACCACAACTTCTTTATCCATTCATCTATCGAAGGACATTTTGGTTGTTTCCATGTCTTGGTCACCGTAAACAAAGTTGCAATGAACATTGGAGTACACGTGTCTCTATAGAGAAATGCTTTCAGATTTTTTGGGTAGATACCCAGGAGAGCGATTGCTGGGTCGTATGGTAATTCTATTCGTAATTTCTTGAGGAACCTCCACACTGCCTTCCATAGCGGCTGCACCAGTCTGCATTCCCACCAACAGTGTATGAAAGTTCCTTTTTCTCCACAGCCTCTCCAACACTTGTTACTATTTGTTTTGTTGATGAAAGCCATTCTGACTGGGGTGAGGTGATATCTCATTGTGGTTTTCATTTCCAAATTTTAAGAATTGGTGAGAACTGAAATGAAGCAACTCTTGGGACAAGAAATAGTAAAATGTACTTCATACTGAATTATCTCGCAGTGTAAAAATGCCATTAAAATGCCTGGAATTTATTGACATGGAAAATTTTCAACTTCTGAACTATTTATCTGCCTCCCCTGAAAACTGTCTTTGGACCTCTCAGTATTTAAAGTAGTGTGATAATGAGAAACCATAGCCACCCTAGGCATTTTATTATATTTGAATCTATTGGTTTTAGTGGATGGCAAATTAGTGTAAACTTTCCTATACTCAAAACAAATGAAAATGCCTTGATTATAAGAACAACTATTTGTGTATGTGTATATATACATGTGTAAGTATGTGTATATATAACCATCTTATAAGTATATTTATTAAATTTTTAGATTGTATGCTGCAATACAATATTTTGAAAGAGGCCTATGACTATTAAGTAAATGATGACTACTAAAAATAAAAACAAACAAACAAACAAACAACAGAAACACATTACCAATTCTATGCCATTGGCATATCTGAAAACTCACAGTTCAAATATCTGGAATTTTTAATGTAGGTACTTATAATAGTCTCCTATTAGATACATTTTCTCATATACTACCCATATCTCATATTTCATTCCTATTACCCTACTACCCCCAGCACCAAGTTCAAGCTCCTTATGACATATGAGGACCTCATACTTTCCTCATACTCTATATGAACGTATGTATATGTTTATCTTGGTAGGAGCAGAAGCAACAATAACAAACTATCAAATAGATAATTTGAGGGATGGGGTGGGGAATGTTTCCGTGTTTTTGTTCTTGTTAAACAGCCACTGAATTTTGACTGTGAAATTATCCATACTCAATTATTTATCTGCAGTATTTGTTTCTGTAACACTAATTAGTTCATATATGATGGATAAATAGGGTAATGATATTAGCTTAACGTGGAATTTGCAGTTTTTCACACATACTTTTTTCTCTGAACAGGATCATTTTGCATCACCAAGGAACAGCAGCTTAAAGCAAAGTACATTTCAGAGATACATGAAACTGTAGATGAATAGACACTCTATCAGGACATCTATTTTTTCACCTAGCTCAATTTGCCCATGTGTTCTGCCTTGGAAATGGTTATTGCCTTTGTTAATTTCAGCAGTCACAAATCTTTCTTACACATATTTCCATCAATCTTTCTTTTACTTTTTAAAAAGAAGGTAAAGACTCGTATTTTCAGTGTTATTTATTTATTAAAAATGTACTACTGGTGATTTTATTATGATTATTATTGATGTCTCAGTGATCACAATACTGTTTCTCTTAGACAACACAATACAGAGTTGTACAGATATTGCATAACCTTCCCTAACTCTATTTTCTCATAACCCCCGTTATTTTCAGTGTAATTTTTCAGAAGAGGTGTTTCAAGAATGCATATATCATATTTTAGCAGAAATTTCTCTAGCTATACAAGTCATTGAAAAGTTTTGCTTTGTTTGTTTTAAAACTAAAATTAACAATACATTTTAAATTTGTTCTTACCAGTTTTTGGTAATTTGCATGCATTATCTCATTTAAGGCTCATGACATCCCTGAGAGTTAGATACCTTTGTTGCCCCTCCTCTTTTCTTTTAATTTATTTGCTTAACAGATGAGAAAAATATGATTCAGAGAGGTAACATGCCCAAGACCAATAACACGACTAGTAGAATATAGTCTCAAGATTTAAACTCAGTCAATGTCCACTGACTTTTCAGTTCACTAGCCAAAAAAACATTGACTCTTTATACAGGGATAACATTTACTATAAATAACTAATCTCACATTTGAGTAAAACATCATGTACATATAAATTCTACCAATTCTTCTTCAATTAGAGGCCACATATTTAGTCAAATAGTACAAAATCATACTTTCCTCTGTGCCAGGCAATCGTGTAATCACTGAATATGGAGATGTAATACAAATGATCATGACTACCTGTTCTCATGGATGATGAATAATAGTAAGAAAAAAATGTATACTAAACATCTTATGAGGTACATAACAATTTCAGATAGGAAGATCAAGAACGGGGTAATGGGAGAAAGTAACTGGGAAGTAATACTTGTATTTGCTCATTCTGTTAGTATCAGGGAAATTCTCTCTGAATAAGAGCTATTCAAAAACTCAAATTCACACACAGAAAATGGAATAGTTGACTATAACAAGGTTTAATGTTTTCTAAGTAGTGAGAGAGAAAAAGTTGGGTAAAGTAGTTAAGGCCATTGATGAAGGTGTGATTACAACTATGGATCCTAGAACTGACCCTAGAAAAGAATGACAATATGGGAGAAATAATGAACTTGTCATCATGAAAATAATAAGACAATTTTTGAAAAATCTTTGAAGAATCAAAAAATATTTGAGCTAGAAGTACTAGTTCAAGTAGGAAGGAAAAGTAGAGGTGATGAGAAAGTAGGATGTTTGATATTTGTATTTTGGATGTGGTACATTTATTGCTGAGCATGAGACCCTAGGAAAGAGTAAGAAAGTACATACAGTCATACATTGTTTAATGATGGGATATTTTCAGAGAATTGGGTCATTGGGCGATTTCATCACTGTGCGAACATCATAGAGTGCACTTGCACAAATCTAGATGGTCTAGCCTATTGCTCCTAGGCTACAAACCTGTACAGCATGTTACTGTACTGAACACTATAGGTGACTGTAGCACAGTGGTAAGTATTTGTGCATCTAAACATAGAAAATGTAGTAAAAATGTGGTATGAATGAGAAAATATGGCATAGCGGTGTAGGAAAGTTACCCTGAATGTAGCTTGCCGGACTGAAAATTGCTCTGGGAGAGTCAGTAATGCATTGCACTATGATGTTACAATGGTTATAATGTCATCAGGCAATAGGAATTTTTCAGCTCCCTTTTAATTTTATGGGACCACTGTCATATATGGGGTCCCTTGTTGACAGAAATATCATTATGAAGCACATTACTGTAGAGGATAATTGGATGAGTTGATCCAGGAACTAAAGGACAGAACATTAAATTAATATTAAAATCACCAGCAATGATTAATGAGTAGTCATGGATAGCATATTCTGAGTTATAATTATCAGTGATTTAGGTAGAAAGCTCAGTCCATCGTAGCTGGCAACAAGAGAAAAATAATATTAGATTGTAAACTCTGGTGATTTGCATTCCATGAGGAACCAAAACAAATGGTTTGGATTTAACAGCAAAAAGGATCCCTAATACACTTTTAGTTCCACAATTGGGCAGGTTTGATGTGAAAAAAATAAATGCCAGTTAAAGAATATGCAGAGAAGTTTTATATCAAAGTAAGAAGATAGAGGAATTTTGAATGGAAGTTGTTGATTTAGAAGGTTTTGCTGATGACAGGCTATGAGTGCCCTAATGTACACTGGAGAGTTCGAGACGGCATGGAGAGGTGGACAGTCAGGTCTGATTAATAGTTGTGCAGAGCAAAAATGGTAGAAGTGTCATTGTGATGGTGGATACTCTGGGAGAATTGGACAGCTAATGTGTCTAATGTAAATGGAAACATAGGCATGATGATCAATCCTGGGAGGGTGGGTAATTAGGTGAACAAACTGGTTATAAACTTAAACAAGTGAGGATACATAGTTTGGTTGTACGCTGTACGCTCTTCTTCCTGTCTCACATTATTCTTGCTTTGTGTCTTGTACTTTACTGAATTTGTTTGTGAAATTGGCTTGTTACTTTATGCCTATTGCTTTCATACTTTTTTATGTTATAGTTTTTAATATCTGCTCATGCAGCTTTTAAATTTTCCATTTTTAGAACCACGTGTTTTCCTAAGAAGTCTTGGTTTGCACTAGCTGATTATACAGTGTTATAACGCTCTTTCATTCTTATTTGAGTACTTTGTAATAACAAACTCTCTAGCAGATGTATTTTCTTTTCAAGGTCAGCAAACTTATACATGTTGGTTGGTGCTGGTTGAGTGTTAAAACTTTGCTGTTGTTGGGTATGAAACATATAAATACTATCACACATATCATATCTTGCTGGTTTCCTTGATTCCACTTTAGTTTGATCACTTAATTATCCAGGTGACATTTATATGACTGCAAGAATGATTTACAGGGAATAAAATGGTTCATTTAGTTCCAGTGAATTAATGTAATGCAATGTAATGAATGAATGATTTCTAACAAATAAGACAACTGATTTCACAGTACTAAATCAGTATTTTAGTACATCAAGGCAGAGTTTTGTATAATAATGCTTGATTTTTTTTGTTTGTTTGTTGTTGTTGTTTTTAATGAAACGGGAAACAGAATTCATGTGCCTGCCCTTAGGTTCACACTTCTAGGTTTTTAATGTTTGAAAACAGTATAACAATACTACACTAATAAAGCAATATAATCAAAATGGTAATGCAATGCACACAGAACATTCTGTCATGTCATCATGTTTCCTATTTAGCATTCCATTCCCTCATTGAGACTCCCTGTCCTTTAGTTTTGTGCATATTAGAACTTCCCATTGGGTCAGGCATTTACTTGACTGAAAAGAAGAAAGTTGTATACGTATTTGGATGCCAGCACAAGGAAAATAGGTGGAAGTTATTAGGATACATTTGGCTTCACAGAAGTATGAAATTTTACTAATGAAACTTTATTTTTTAAAAAAAGTCATTTTATCAAAATCTAAGATTAATCCTATTTTTACTTCTTCCCAAATACAAAAGCTATTCAAGATGCTCTAAATCCAACCACCTTCCATTTTGTATATTATAGTTGTTCAGCATTTTATTTTTGTATGTGAATATAAATTATCATTATTTTATATAATCATATATATATATATATAGTTATTGTATATAGCATTATCCACATATATGCTAGCTTCTTTGCTCAATATTGTTTAGTTTATCTCATCTCTTAGCCCTGGAATATATTACTTTTTCTCAAAGTTAGACCTTTAGATGTTCATCTGCTCAGACAGAAAGTATCTACTGAGTATAAGATTTGTCTGTCTAATTATGTCCTTATTTTACATTTTTATTATAAGACACTCTATTTCACTTATTTCCTCCTACATGAAATTCTGGAATATTGAGGCACTGAACTGAGCCAAGTAGAAACTTGTAGATCATTGTTTTACCTTTCTTCCACTAAACTTTTGAACAGAGTCAGCTCTGCATAGCATACTTCTCAGAACTATATCCTGTTCCTGTTTCATCACACTTGCCACAGATAGCACAGGATGTAAACAATAAAAGTTGATCACCATTTTTTTTCTTCCCCAAAGTCTCTGTAGTCCACTTTAATATCCCGTCACATAAATTAAGTGTCACCTTTAGTTTAATTCTTAATTGCTCTCAGAACTTCTCCTTCCTACTTGAATTGGTGATGTCTGGAAAAGTGTTGAGGCTAGTGGACAAGTTTTACCTAGAGTCTAAAATGAGCAATCCAAGGTACTAGGTTATCAAGGATACTAATTGTTTCTGAAAAATGTCTCCACTATATTTGCTTCTATGTTTCTTTTTTTCAGCAATAATATGACACATAGGCTTCAGTTTACTATTTAATACCATCTATAATCAAGAACTATAACTAATAATTATTAATATCTTGCAAACTATATACTACTCTAAATAACTTTATGTATGCTTTAGCTTTTGTCTTGACTACTAATTGGCGTTCTATTTTCATATATGCAAAGATATGCCACCAGTAAGTCAAAAATAAAATATTTCATTTGTCTATTGCCTACTTTTATAATTTCTAAAATCGGATCTCTGAAAACATGAGTAATGCATTTAAGTTAAAATTTATACTGTTGACCAATATCTTATAGGAGAAATTCTAATTGCAATAAAAATGATGGTAATTAACATGCTCTTAGGTTAAAAGAAAACAAGAGCAGGCATCTAACATATATACTTGAATGAATATGGTTTATAACATATTTTAGATGATGTATATGTAATATAATTTATATTATTGCCCTTTTCCTTAATTATTCATAATTTTTAAAAAAAGAAAAAAAAACTTTTTCAAGAGGTGAAATATTCAAACCCTTCAAATCTGTTTTATTTTTGAGGATTTAATTCAATTATGAATGCCAATTTTTATGTAAAATCTTTATAATATATAGTTTTAGAAAATTAAAGAGAGAGAGAGAGAGAGAGAGAGAGAGAGAGAGAGAGAGAGAGAGAGAGAGACCCATGGATTTCAAACTTCTTTGACTATAGAGTAAGAAATGCATATTAGTCTTATAAAAACGCATATATATTCATGCAATTGAAACTATTGAAACAGAAGTTCAAAAAACAATACTTAACTGATCTAGAACTTATTTCAATATGTGGCATCCAATGCCATGACAACCCATTTCTACTCCTATTTCATTCTATTCTACTCTACTCTACTCTACTCTACTCTACTCTACTCTACTCCACTCTATTCTTTTCTACTCTATTCTATTCCTTTATATAATGCTGAGAATAACACACTAATTCTATTTTTTAACTTACTAATGGGTCAAAATCAGCCATGTGGAAAACTACCTTATTAAAATACAGAGGGTGACAAAAAACATATACGCACTTTAAGAGATGTTACCTATGCTCAAGCAGTATTTTGCTGTAATCAGAAGTGTCTGGACACTGATGGCAACCACTTTGAGCACCTCTTGTAATTGCAGATGCCAAATGTGACTTGTATTTATCTTTTGTTATCAGTATATATTATTAAAATTAATACAAATTAATACAGTTTTTTTTTCCTTTCTTAAAATGTATATATATATATATGTATATATATATATATATACACATATATATACACACACATATATATAGGCACCCTCTGTATATTTAAATTACATGAAGACATTACTTATTTAGGATGTTATTATATAGTGATATGAACACTTCCAAGTATCAAGAAAAGAACTCTGAGGCATAGTTAGAATATGATAAGTGCTACACAAATCAAGTTCTGCATCTTAAATAATTTCAGATATTGGCAGATGCATTAGATCTACTAAATAGTTTTAATTCAGCTGTGAACCAGTTGTTGAAGTTCAATTTACTCAGCATTATAAAAAATCTTTTAGACTACTTATACATGCTAAAAATTATCATGCAACATGTATCCTTTATCCTTTATAAACTGTCTATTTTTCTGTTGTTCTTCTAGCCTTCTCTACCTCACTCCAAAAAGTATAGAACACTTCAGAAAAATGTATGTGTGTTCTTTTAAAGAACGACTGAAACTACTCTAAAGACTTAAGATAGGCAGTTAGTAACTCTTTTTCACTAGGACACAATGTTCAAAAATTACAACCATAAATACCAAGTTATTTCATCAGCACATTTATAGTTTATCCATGTTGAAAGAGTTGGAAGAAGTTAGAGCTTCTAACTTCTCTGATTCATCATTGTGTATTCTGCCAATATTCACTCACATATTTCATAACCATATTTACTTCCTTAAAATGATACAATTAGTTCTGCATTGACATTTCCATTATTAAAGGCATCATAAAGCACTAGTGAGAGTGATGTCTTACATGGATATTATTAGAATGGTCAGAACATGACAGCTTATGTACAATAATCAGAGGTGCTCAATGGCTATCAAATATAAACAGATTATCATAGGTTTGTATTTTTTCCAATAAACATAGTTGGAAACTGAATTGCAACAAAATGGGTTGATCTTGAGATTATTATGCTGAGCTAAATAAGTCAGACAGAAAAAGTCGAGAACCATATGTTTTCACTGATATGTGGAATATAAAACTGAAAACAACAAAAGAACAAGACAAACAAATGAAGAAACAAAAACTCATAGACACAGACAATAGTTTAGTGGTTACCAGAGGGTAAAGGGGGAGAGAGGTGGAAGATGAGGGTAATGGGGATCCAATATATGATGATAGAAAGAGAACTGACTCTGGGTGGTGAACACAGTGTGACATATAGATGATGTAATACAGAATTGTACACCTGAAATCTATGTAACTTTACTAACAATTGTCACCCTGATAAACTTTAATTAAAAAGAAAAGAAAACAAAACAAAACTGTATATGTCTCCATTATATTTATTTCCACTATATTTTCTTTGGCAAATTTTCACTATGAGTAGTAAAGTTAGCTATTTTTAAACATTTTTCATCAAATAATGTTAGCATATATTCCAGAACAGCAAATGGTTATATAATAATTGTATTAGTAAATACAAAAAGAAAATACAAATAGTGTCTTTATCTAAATATTTTCTAATTTAAAAAAATCAAATGTCAGAGTTAAATATTTGCGCCTTCCTCATTTGCCATGCTATTACTAAATTTTGTTTATATGTAATCCTAAAAAGCTTTTAACTTGCGATGACAGTTTTTGACTTGTGAGTTATTTGTCCATTGGAAGTTACATGTATAAGTTGTCTTTTTGTTGACTATCTATTGCCATAGTCTAGTTATGTCACATTATTATCACTCCTTAAAAAATAATGACACTTTAAAAAATAGTGTTTTGAAAAAAATAATCGTGAAATATTCCTTTCACAATACTCTTCTTTTAATTTATTATTTAGCAAGTTAATTTGCTTAAAATTGGACGTCAAACTTAAGAATTAAATTTTCAGTAAAGACTTTAAGATAATAACATGGAATTCATTTTAAAAGACTTATACTCTGGTAATTGTGAACCAAGTTTTATCATGGCAGTTTATAATAAAGATGTTTTGATTTTCCTATCCAGATAGAATTATTTAGCAATCTATTTATTCCTAATGGTAGTATAAGTAGAAGATAGCAAAGGAATGTTTGTACTATGATCAATATGCCTGTAATATTAAAAGTCAAGAATGCATATTATTCTGATAGAGTGCTTTATTACTGATAGAGAAAATAACCCACTTTCACATGTCCATATTAAATGTATTTTACAGGAGAGCAAATTCTCCAGTTTTAAATGAAGTTACCTAACCTTTTTAACTGAAGAACAACTTGCAAAAAGTACACAAGGCATAGGTCTTGTGTACTATATCCACAAATATACACAAATATCTTGGTACATATCCACAAATTGAATGCAGTTGCAGATCAAAAAGCAGAAAATTACCACCAAAAAACTCCCATCAGACTTTATTTCAGAACTATCCACCTCTACCCTTCAGCACCCTACCTACCAAGGGTAAACGCTATCTCCATTTCTGATACTGGATAACCATTTTATTCACTTCCTAATACCTAATTTGTCTTCCAATGAAAACCAGTACATTTTAAATTATGTTTGCTCTTGTGCTAACAATTAAGTGATATTATTTTTCATTGAATAGATCCAAAGTGGTACCCTTCCCGAGTTGGCCTGCAGCTAGAAAGCGGTAAGAACTTTCGCTGATCTATTTACTTAATTTGGAATCCTTTGTCTGTCTCCAATATCTAATACTTATTTATAATTTACTACACTGTAATAAATGCTCTAACGATATTATCTCATGTGATACTCCCAACAAGCTATCGCTCCACTTTTATGGATGAAGAATTTTAATCTCAAAGAGAGATAATTTTCGCCATTCACTGTCAGTGTATATCGGAGGCAGGATCTGAACTTACATCTTTCTATCTCTAAAGCTTTTACCACTCATTCTTCTGCCTTCTAATATGTTCTCAGGGATCCAACTTAGCTCTCTCTCTCTCTCTCTCTCTCTCTCTCTCTCTCTCTCTCTCTCTCTCTCTCTCTGTCTCTCACTCTCTCTCTCTCTGTCTTTTTTGGCTGTTCTAAAGCAGGATAAGTGAGGTAAGGAGGAGCCGATACAGATGAATTATAAGAAAAAGTATTATATCCATTAAGAAGCTTCAAGTTTCTCAAAATATCAAACCTTAACCTCCATTCAGAAAATTTATAGATAGATATACTTAAAAATGTGTCCTCCTAAGAATCATTGTTATTGATATTGGATCAACTTGACCTTGAGTTTGGACTTGTGAAATAAAGGCTGTGGGGAGAATGTAAATGTTGGAGGAATAAGTAAGAGAATGTAAAATGTTGGAGGAATAAGTCAAAGTCCATAATAGTAAATCTACTAGAAGCATCTATTAAGGAATTTCAATCTCTTGACGTTCCTATACAATAGTAAACTGTATTTTTTCTGGTGCTTTATTTAATATTAAGGCTTTCATTTTTCAAGTATCATATATTCATGTAAAGAAACATGATGATTTCCTGATATCTAAGATATGCTAGCTCTAACTGCTTGCTGTCTTAAACATTTGATCTTTCTCTGAGAGCTCTATGTCACAAAACATAGGAATCTATGGCATTTTTAAAAGTCACACTTTCTTGATGATCTCAAATTCTTTCAAGTTCAAATGTGCAAGACAAATTCCCATCTGGCTAGAGTTTAAAATAGAAGAATCATTGTCTTGTTTATTTTTGTCTCTGTGTAGCCTACTACTATATGCCAATCACATAAATGCCTTTCAACACATGATGCTGAAATAACATAACATGAAATAGGGGTATCCTTTTCTGAATTTGACTCATACAAAAAAGACTTAGAATGCCACAGGCATCAATGTCAAATGTAATTTCAATTTGAAAGCTATTATTATGAACTGGGCGAATTTCTGTTATTTCAACCTTTCTGGTAAATGTGAATTTTTACTTTCATTTTACATTTATTTTCCTGGTTATATGTACCAGGGTGTGGTCTGAATAAATTATAGCCAAGTGTCCTTGGGTAGAAATGTGATGATGTATTTGAAAAAAAATAGTTACTTAACATAGTACTATAAGCAGAGTATGGTGCAAAGAAGAGGTTATTTGGAGTACCTCAGAACTTTAAACCTGACTCTTCTACTTACCTATTTATAGGATTTTCCTCTATAAAGTAGAGGCAATAAAGACCCTAAGTTATTTTTTGTAAATATTAAATACGATTATGGTTATAAAATACTATACTGATTTGCATATGGTAGATGCTTTATCAATTATAGTTACAACTATAAATACAGTTATACTATTAAAGAAAAAAAAAGACTCAACTCCAAAGACAAAGCAAGGACTGAATGTTTACAGATGTTTGGTGTCAGAATATGTTTGTCAGAATGGTTATACTATGAGTAATGATATGTGGAGTTAGAGTGTTTTACAGTTTCCTCACACAAAAGACATGGTTAAAATATAAATAAAATAACAAGCATTGATTTTTATGAGAAAAATAACAAACATTTGTTGAGCTCAATGGTTCTGCTGAGCTGGACTAAAACTGGCCTTAGGTGGTAGGCTTACTCATGCACCTGTGGTCAGCTGATTGGAGACTGATTGGTCTAGGATGACCACAACTGCAACCACTCTTCTCTGTTCCATTTGTTCTTTCCTGCTCCAGCAGAATATTCTGAGCTTGTTCTCATTGTGAAATCAGGGGTGTAAACAAATGAGCACGCATACTCAAGAATTCCTGAGGCCCAGGCTTCAAACTGGAATTTGATCTCTTGGCTTGCATTCTGTTTGCCAAAGTAAATCACTAGGCTAGCACATATTCAAAGGGTAGGGGAATAGACCCCAATTTTAACAGGAGGAACTAAAAGTCATATTGTAAATTATATGGCTATGGTAATTGTGAAGAATTGCAGCCATTATTGCACTAAGTCTGTCATACACACTGGTTACTATAATGTGTTCTCTCGTCCTTTATTAATTACCAGGACTTCATAATGTATTGGAAGTACAAGATTGAATTTCCAATTCTTAGATTCATAACATTTCTACAATAGAAAGGTAAAACATGGGTAGAGTTGACCCTTCTCTTCTTATCACAGGTTGCAAACATCCACACCCGTTATACAATAGCCTTGACAAAGTCCTAGGTTTAGATGTATACACCTTAGTGTCTGTCACACTCTTGGGAGGAAATGCCAAAGAAAGATGTATTGCTTGAGGAAACTCAGACAGGAAATTCAGGGGACTTCAGTGGCCGAAGCACGATACAGAAGGAGATGGATAGGGCTCCCATTAGTCATGTTATCTTGGTCCTACATATTCTTTCCCAGTTGGAAAAGGATATAAGCATGGAAGGTTAAGGACAGGGGCCCTGATAACTGAATCTAACAGTGGTATGGTTAATGATATATTGAATTCTATCAGCTTGTTTTACCCAAATATGATATTGACGGGACAACATTTAAACATATAATGCCAATACTCTGTTCCTCGAAGTCAGCAAAGGGAAGAGAAGAGTAGAAACTAAACCCCGCCACAAAGGTGTCAATAGGGACATGGTGGAAAGATGTTTTCAGCACACTTTCAAGTGGTACAAAGCCATCAGAATTATTTGTCCTTATTACCATTTCATGTTGTTATACAGGATTGTCACAATGACATTACTGACCATTTGGGTATCAAATTCTTTACCTTGATCTACATTGCATTCGCTTCCTATAGCTGTGTAACAAATTATCACAAATTTCGCAGCTCAAAATAACACTCACTTATTAGCTTTAAGATATAATATGGCTGGGTCTTCTGCTCAATAATCTTTGCTGTATATTTCTCTTCCAACTTCAAAATCCCAGAGTGCTAAAAAGCTTAGTTTCAGTTTCCCTTATCTTTTAAAACTGAACACACAAATAATCTTATCAAGCCCTATGGTTTTAAATGTTAATGACTTTGAAATGTCTATAGATACATTTACCCAACTATCTACTTGACAGCTCTACTTGAATGTCTGATAGATATCTCACACACTTAACATACCTTAATAGAAATCTTAATTTTTACCTACTAATTCTGTTCTTTCCTCAATGTTCAGGCCAGAAATCTAAGACCAATCTTCATTTTACTGAATCTTCTCTTCTTAAGATGAACCCACTCTGTGTTAAATTATATATGGATTGATCCATTTTTAATGTTTCCACCTCTGCCACCTTAATCCAAACAAATATCATCCCCTACTTGATGAATTTAGAGTTCCTCCTATATAATTTCCTTCCTTACTTTCTTCCCATTTTCCATACAGTATCCATAGTGATCTTTTTTTTTTTTTAATAAAACATTTTTTTAAATTTCTTGTAGTGGAGGCTATATTTCTTTTTAATGGAATATTCCATGGAAGCCTTTATCTCTAGCACAAAATGGTGAAGCTTCTGTGTTTGGAAAGAGGGTTAGGTTAGGATCCAGAGTCTGGGCTACTCTTTCTTCCCTTCTGATTCCCACAGTGATCAACAAAACATTCTTGTGGGGAACCTGGGACAACCTGGAACGTGATTTGGGAAAGGTTGGTGGATGGTTTCCAGGGTCATTTCTAGTGATTTTGCTCTCTGAGGCAGTTCAGTGATATCAGCCAAGCCATAAGAATGCCATAAGAATGTCCACATTAATTAAGATCTTATGGAAGGCCAATCACATGTAACTTTTTTTTTCCAGATGGTACTTTAAGAGGGACAGAATGAAGGAAGGAGCTGTTCATCTGGGAATGTCTAAATGTTCCCTTATATTTGGAGGATGGTTTCACAGGATATAGAATTCTCTCTGTCTCTCTCTGTCTCTCTCTGTCTCTGTCTCTCTCTGTCTGTCTCTCTCTCTCTCTCTCTGTCTGTCTCTGTCTCTGTCTCTGTCTCTCTCTCTCTCTCTCTCTCTCTCTCTCTCTCTCTCTCTCTCTCTCTCTCTCTCTCTCAACACTTTGATTACACTACCCCACTATCTTCTGGTCACCATGGTTTCTAATGACAAATCAGCCTATAATTCATATTGAAGATCCTTTGTATATGATTGCGTCTTATCTATTGCTGCTTTTAAGTGTCTGTCTTTGATTTTTGACAGTTTAGTTATTTTGTGTTTGAGCCTGTGTTTCTGAGTTTTTTTTTTTCTTGGAGCTTATTGAACTTCTTAGATACACTTTTAAGGCATTATTTTTTCAAATGTTTCCAATGTCTGGGCTTTCTCAAGGATAGTCTTTATTGCATACCCTTTCTTCAACATAGTATATGGGCTAGAGCAAAAGCATAAAAGGGAATCTGTGGAATAAGAAGTCCAAAGGGGGCTTTGAAAAGTACTGACATATTCCACAAAATCTAGAAAGTCATGCATATGCACATAAGACTCCACAGAATCTAGGAAGTCATGCATGTGCACATGCTCAGGGATATATAACTACTCAAGATATACAGAAGAGGCCCTAAGCTCTTACATCTGGATAGTTTTGATTTTTAGCAGAATCAGGAGAAGCAGAAGGCTAAGTCAGGGTTGTTAACTGCTGGCAGAGTGTTAAAGGTGTGCCCCAACATGTACACAGAGCTCTCAGTAACAATTGAAGACTGTGGGGTCTAAAATTTTAAGGAAATCTCTATCTAATTATTAGCTAACAAGCAATTTAACTAAGAAGAGATTTTAGTAGCTACACAACAAAAAATTAACTCAGAAAAGTCACTAAACAAATAAACAACAACAAACCCTGAGCAGGGGGGAGAATCTAATTTACAGTTGTCACATTTATTTAAAATATCCAATTTGAAAGAAAAAAAAAAGCATGAGACATACAGAGATGCATAGTGATCTTTTAAAAAGTTAAATCATGCCTTTCCCCTGGTGCTTTGCAATGATCACTGAAAGCATTTTTACCCCAATAAATTTATCCTGCAATAAAATCATTGAGTACAGTTGAAATGTAAGTCTACTGACACCCAAAGTTATACTGTAAAAGGGTAAAAATCATATTATCATCTCAATAGATGTGGAAAAAGCATTAGACAATTAGCTCTTTATGATTCAAACACTTAATAAAATGGGTTTGGAAGGAAAGTACCTCAACATAATAAAGGCCAAATATGACAAAATCTCAGCAGTATGGAGGTTCCACAAAAAAATAAGCATAAAATTACCATATGACCCAGCAATCCCTCTTCTGGGTATATACTCAAAAAATCTGAAAAATGTTATCAGTAAAAATATATGTACCCTTATGTTCACTGAAGCATTATTCACAGTAACCAATACATGGAAAACAACTGGTGCCCTTTGATAGATAATTGGATTAAAAATGTGGTATATATACACAATGGAGTACTACTGTGCCATAAAGAAAGATGAAATAGTGCCATTTGTGACAACATGGATGGATCTTGAGATTATTATGCTAAGCAAAATAAGTCAGACAGAGAAAGTCGAGAAACATATGACTTCACTGATATGTGGGATATAAAACTGAAAGCAACAAAGGAACAAGGCACATAAAGAAATAAAAACTCATAGTCACAGACAACAGTTTAGTGGTTACCAGGGGTCAAATATATGGTGACTGAAGGAGAACTGACTGGATGGCAAACACACAATACAATAAATAGATGATGTAGTATAGAATTGTACACTTGAAATATATGTAATTTTACTAACCAATGCTACCCGCAATAAATGTAATAAAAAATTAAAAAAAAATTCAAACAAGTGTGAACCAAAAAAAAGTTACTTTGTATTGTATTTGATTATAATTGTCTAATGTTACATTTTCATAGAAAATAATAGGATAGTAGCTAGGGGTAATAAGTGCTTTAGATATTATAGCAAAACTACTATGCATTTGAAAATTTGCTAGACATTTCAGAAAATTGATTTGGTCACAATTTATTTTACTTTAAAGTTATACTACACATGAAATTTTTATGTGAAATTAATCCTTAGCTTTCACTGGTTTCACATTAAAAATTGTTTACCATTATGTCTTGAAATTGTATTAAAATAATATTTCTTTATGATTTAAGGTGGACCTTTTTTGAAGGACTATATAACCATTCAAAGTGTTGCTGCTTCCTCCATTGTCACACTCTATTTTACCGACCTAGGTCAACAGGTCAGTTGGACTACAGTAAGTATCAATTTGAAAAGCAACATACATGTCCCACATTTTGATGTGAATAATTTGTTGACAGAGATGACAAATTCTGTCAAATAAATTCATAGTGAAAAAAATATTGTACTGAATGTATTTAGAATTTTACATTGTTACTATGATCAGTGGCCAAAATTTCATTCAATAATTGGATTGATGGAAATACAGATTTTAAAGAAGGAAGTTTTTTAAAAAAAGTCAGTCTGTCCTATGACTTTTCTCCCCATTTCTACTTATCCTATGTCTCATCCGTTAAATAGTATTTCTTTAGTTTTTATTTCTAGAAACCTGGGATAATGAAGACCTTTTCACATTGGAAAGAGGGGAGATAAAAATGTTCAACAAAAAAATGTTCTAAGTCAGGGGGAGGACAGTTTAGAAACAGAGTGAAGTAGTGAGACTTCTTTGATGGGTGCGTTGACGCGGTGGTGGTAGTGTTCTTTTGGTTCTACATGGAGGAGGAGCTTTCAAAAGAGTAGTGACCACTGAATCCAATGGCATTAGAAGAATGAGACTACATTAAAAGACATGGAGGATTATAAAACAGAGAACATACTTGATATTAGTTCAAAAGTATTGAACTATTCATGAGGAATAGAATAGATGGGATAGCTTTAGTAGCAAGAGGAAATACGATGATAATTAGTGAAAGAAACAATGAAATTGTTAATCTGACATATAATTTTGACACTGATATACAAAGAATAGTGCAATCATTCTACTTTTCAATTAAATTGAACTTATATTGTTTTGATTTTAAAGTATTTTTGGATTACATTCTATTCCATATGTGATTCCATTTGGAATGTGATTCCATTTAATTTGTTATGTGATCACACGTTTAATATTTTCTATTTAAAATTGCTTTCCTGTTTTCATTAATGATCAACGCTAGGGGTAATAAGTACTTTAGAGACTTTATTTTCCCTTTATAAACAATCTATTTTTAAAATTAATATACACACAAGATAATTCAGGCATTATTATTTAATTCTTGAGAAGAATAATTCAAGTTTATATTCATTAGTTAAAATATAGTCACACCATTTACTTTTTCCTTTAACATATATTATCTCCTTTCACTTAAATAATTATATTTATTTTATCTTTTTTGGTTAAACATGTGCTTCAGTTTCCATAGTTTGTTGAGCCTTAGAGTACTAATTAGCTGCACTAAAAACTGTGTCTATGACATTCAGAATCCTTGTGAGGTGTATTAAAACAACTTATTAATGCAGGCATTGTGTAAGAAAAACATTTAATACTTAAATGTGATATCTGCAGACTTTTGCTAAGAGAGATTTTAGACAAGCAGATTTTGGTCTTCAAAGGTTAAAATATTCAGTGTTTGTCCACATTTATGATGAAAAGGGAATTCTGTCTACAGAAGTTTTGTCAGGGTGAGCGGCATTAACTGTGAGTTCATTAGAAATTCCAGCTGCATCATTTGGATAAGCACTGAGGAGAAAAAGTGCTAAGGTGGAATTCTATGACAATTGTACCAGAAATTATAGCTTATTTGAGAGGAAAGTCATTTAGGTGACAAAGAGAAGTCTGCAAATAAACTGGATATTTTTAAGCTAACCCTATGGTTCACACACTCTTCTGCAGCAAATGAGTTGTTCTATTAAATGCTAAAAATATACACACTCCATGGCAATCACACCCACTTTATATCAACTGAATTATACAATAAAAGCAATATTTTATCACACATACCATTGTTATACTTATAAAATATTAAAATGTGCTCTTATAATAAAAGCATTCTCATAGTGTTTTTCTTTTTCTTTTAGAAACGATATCTTTAATTTAGCAAAGTCAAAATTAAGACTATAATAATATTTTACATCAAATAAGAATGTCTTGTCACAGAATATTAAGACATTTCTTGCCTCATTGAACTTATTGAAAGACTTAGGAGAAAGGATTAATATAATATGATAGCAATCCTCATTATATAAATCCTATTAACAAGACTAAAGATGTTATTCGTTTTTCACCATTTTTACATTCATTCATGTGTGTATGTGTAGTTCTATGCAATTTATCTCAAAGATTTATGTATCTACCACCAAAATCAGATACAGAATTGTTCCCTCCCCACAAAGGCACTCCCTCATGTTACCCGCTATAGTCACTCACTTTCTTCCCTATCCTGGGGCAACCACCAATCTGGTCATCTATATATTTTTGTCACGTCGCAAATGCTATATAAACAAAACTAAACAGTTGTTTTTTTTTTGAGATTGATATTTATATTTCTGTGAGCATAGTGCCTTTGGAACCCATCCTAGTTGTTTTATGTATCAATACTCAGATCCTTTTTATTGGTGGATAGTATTCAGTTGCATGGATGTAGCAGAGTTTGTTTCACCATTCATACATTGACAGACATTAGGGTGGCTGTCAGTATTTTGCTATTACAAACGACACTGCTATCTATTATTGTAGAGGTATTTGTGCGAACATAAGTTTTTATTTACCTGGGACACAATGTTGAGTTTCAAGAGTATAATTTCTGTTCTGGATGCAAGTCCTTTGATACGTGGTTTATGAACATTTTCTCTCACTTTTTAATTTGTCTGTTCATTGTCTTAACACAATGTTTTTGTTGTTATGTAAAAAGTTTTCAACTTTAATGCAGTCTAATTTATTGATTTTTTTCTTAAGGGTCTTGCCTTTGTTAGCACGTTAAAACCCTTTCTTAGCCCTGGATCTGGGAGGTTTTTCTCTTGTTTTCATCCAATACTTAACAGTTTTATATTTCATATTTTAATTATAACCTATTTTTATGTAAGGGTTTATCTATTTTTTTATTGCCAAAGAATATTTTCTTTCAATTTTCCTCATGTGTTCTACAATTCATTTTCTGTTCTTTTTTCCTTGTCTCATTTTGGATTAATTGTCAAACTTTCTTATCTATTAGCCTATTATTTTGATAGTTATATCTTCTTTTTTTAGTAACTGTAAAGGTCACCCAAGAGATTGCAATGTACATCTTAAAATATTAAACACTAATTTAAATTGTTTAACTTAAGTTTACTAATGTAAAGATACTT
This sequence comes from Rhinolophus hipposideros, assembly GCF_964194185.1. Lineage (NCBI taxonomy): Eukaryota > Metazoa > Chordata > Mammalia > Chiroptera > Rhinolophidae > Rhinolophus > Rhinolophus hipposideros. The sequence continues at coordinate 46,796,432 of NC_138047.1, read as the reverse complement.
CATAGATAGTTGAGTGACTAACATATTTGAGCTCCTCCTGACTCATCTTTTATTGTTGTGGTATATTTTAATTTTCCATATTTCTAATGCAAATTCACTAGTATGATTTTATATGGCCAACATTTTTTCAGATTTATCATTTTTTTATTTCAATTTAGTTCTTCCTTTTAACGCTGAGCTTTCATCTGGTAAAATTATCCTTCTTCCTGAGAACACCTTTCGTGCTTTATTGTAGCTCTGCCATTGATGAATTCTTTCAATTTTGTTCATGTTAAAATTTATTCATTTAACTTTCATTCTTGGAGAATATTTTTGCAAAAAAAAATAATGCCATGTTAGCAGTAGTTTTTGGCTTCACTTCACAGAACTTTATTATGATTTTTGACTCCTATTGTTTCTGTTGAAAAATCCACTATATTTCTTTGAAATTAATGTGTCTTTTCTCTGATTTTACAACTTTCTCTTGCTTGATTATTAGCAGTTTGACTAGGATGCACACAGTTATGATTATGTTTTTATTTATGTTAATTTGAGTTTGTAGTATAATCTGAGTCTATGGTTTGATATTTGTATATCTCTCTATATATAAATTTATATATTTAATTTAGAAATAAAATAGGATATCTCTTAACCTTTTGATTCTCCATTATTCTCTTTGTATTCTCCTTTGGAGCTCATATTACATTTCTATATTTTTTTGCTTTAGGGTTTTCAAATATTTGCTGAAATTCTCAACCTTATCTTTTACTTATTTAGACATACAAAATACAGTGTTTAAAAGTATGTATCTGTTGATTCTATTAGGTCAATCTTCATTTCATCTGTTTCTCTAGGTTTTGGTCACAATATCTTTACTCCTTGCATATACTTGCATATTTCTGCCTTAGTGCAGGACAATTCATGTAAAAAAAATTAAAAATAACATGAGGATTAGAATAATGTTATGTTCTTTCAAAGATAATGTATCATCCTGCAGATGGACTAAGGGCATTATAGGGTTCCTAGTCATCTTAATCCAATCGATGATTGAAACAATTTAAAGCTGAGCTTCAGTATCTGTGAAGATAGATCAATTTCTGATTCATCTTCACTCCTAGGGTATAACTCCTAACCCAAATTCTGTAGGTTATATAAGGCCACCTTCAGCTTTGAAAGATATCAAGCAACTGTTTTTGTCATTCCATTTTCAAGCACCCACAGAAGATTTGATTTTCTTGTCTGGATCGTATCAGGCTTCATATCCCAAATTCAATAACTACTCATAAGCCTCATTTAAAAAATCTTCATTTGTTTGTCTCGTACTTTTGTTGTTTTGTTACTCTGTTGTTTTCAGTTTTATATACCACATATCAATGGAATCATATGGATCTCAACTTTTTCTGTCTGACTTATTTAAAAACTCATAGACACAGACAATAGTTTAGTGGTTATCAGAGGGTAAGGAGGGAGGAGGATGGTAGATGAGGGTAAAGGGGATCAAATATATGGTGATGGAAAGAGAACTGACTCTGGGTGGTGAACACACAATGTAATATATAGATGATGTATTACAGAATTGTACACCTGAAATCTTTGTAACTTTACTAATAATTGTGACTCCAATAAACTTTAATAAAAAATGCTATTTAAAAAAATGTTAACTTTCTAATTCTTCAAAGACTTAGTAGTTCTTTGAAGCTTGAAAAGCATTTTGCTCAATTTTTCTTTCTGATCTCATTAGGATGGTTTATTTGGAAAACTTGGAATAGAATTCTTTATTATATGTTAATTATGTAATAGGTAGACTAAACAAACACAAACGTCTTCTACTATCAAATTAGCTTCAATAGTACTCGAGTACAAAATGATTATTACTATTAGAAAGTGCTTTCATCATTTTATTTAGTAGCGCTCCTATCTTTAGAAGATTAAAGCAGTTGTCACTGCTTTATTAAGCAGTTTAAGCAGTTTAAGCAGATTAAGCAGATTAAGCAGTTGGCACTGCTTTATTTTTGTTGGTAATTTTCAACAACTGTGAAATGTGCAATTCATTTTGCTCTCAATTGTCAGTTGTAATTTTAGAAACATGTAAAGCCAACATCACCCTAATAATGAAAGGATTTATATATGTGTGTGTGTGTGTGTGTGTGTGTGTGTGTACGTATATATACACATATATTTTTTTTTTCAATAAAGAACGAAATGCATTAAGCACAGTCTAAGCACAAAGGTCCTGTTCAATTCATGATTCATTTGCACAATTTAATTTTCATTTTCTAACAGAGCTTATTGCTTTCTTCCTTTTTGAAATTTAGACATATACCAACTGGAATAAGCCATAGAAGTTCCAAAAAAATCCCAATTACCTAGCTTGCTTAGTGGAAGTAGTGAATTTTACATTTCATGCAACACATTAGTTCAATACAGAGAGTTTTCCATAAAGGGGAAGCATGAAAGTAATTTGATATTGGAAACAAACTGGAATTTAAAAGTATTATATATCTTCAAAGTGAAAAAAAAGTGTATCTGTTTATTTTGATTATAGAATCTCTACTAAATTTTTGGATTATAATGGAGTTCCTAATCTTTGTAAATTTGTTTGATTTGTTAGGCTTATACCTGGCATATTTGCTTGTTATTTTGGTTTTGGTTTTTCTCTTTGTTTTTGAAAAAGATTAATTCCTTTTTTAGAAGGCTGTTATTAATATTTGTCAATCTGACCCTTCTTTTTATTTATTCAGAAATTATTTTCTGATTATGTTTCACGTTTATTAAAACTTACCTGCCCTCCTTTCTTCTATTTGCACCCAAATTAACTTTTTTTTTCTTTTCTTTTTTTTTTTTTTTTGATAGATGCATTGTCTGAAAGTTATTTCTTATCATTTTCTAGTGCTTTCAGGTTAGGATCTATTCTTCATACTTGGGTACTGTTTTAACTCCCATGTTTCAGCATGAACAGTATTTTTGACAAAATATTGGGTCTCCTAGAACATATTACTATAAATTGGCAGTCTCTCTCAATTTATTTTTAGAAGTTGATGGAGATAAGATTGTAGTTTAATTTCCTCTGATCCAAAGAAACTTTATATTTGTGATAGCATCTTTATGAACTTAATAAAGAGTGATGTTTGGCCAGGTTAACTATTATTCACAACATTTTTCTTTTTTTTTCTAATTTATTGGGGTGACAATTGTTAGTAAAATTACATAGATTTCAGGTGTACATTCTGTATTACATCATCTATAAATCCCATTGTGTGTTCACCACCCGGCATCAGTTCTCCTCCCATCACCTATTCACAACAATTTTTACATCTGATATAATACTAAAAAATTTACTCAAATTTGGCTTGACTAGATCAGATGCAATTAAATAAATATTTTAAACTTTTTGTTGTAATAAAACAATCACTCTATTATTCTAGAGTATTAATGATTCTTTATTAGTAGGCATTCAAAATTGGTAATTTTCTTTTTATATAAATAATCAGGCATGTTATCTCCATAAATTAATATAGTCTCTCAGTAAAAAGATCACTTTTATACTGAATTTATCAGATGTTGCATTGCTTTTACCCTCACATACAGATGATAAATATGGTTAGAAGAATTATAACTTAAGAAACCTAAATATATAAATGATAATATATGAGTACCTATATACATGTATATGGTTACTTATATATGTGCATATACACATAAAACTATGTATAATTTCTAATGAGTGGGTACACCTGTATATTTGAGAAAAATGTGCAGCTCTACATTTTCTTCCTTAGAAAATAGTGAAAATCGGTGAAGACAAAGTAGTAATGGCAGTTGAATTTATCATTGTAATGTATGTATCCTTTCTGTTTTCCTTGAGTGCTCAAAGGTAAATTATTTTCCCTTTTCTGTCTGAAAATTCTGGAGAATAACTTTAACTTGGTTTTAGCATCAAAATAAAACCAAAAAATGGTCATTTACCGGAGTCAAAAATTATCTGAAACCTGTCAGCTGAATAATCTTTTTGGTCTTGTTTCCAATGCTCTTTCCAAATCTTATGATTGTCTCTCTATAAATCAGATATTTCTTTCCACATATATGGTGGCCCTTCAGCTCCAGAATCCAGAGGGCAACCTTTTAATTACCCACTCAGACTCTTGAGAAATAAAATGTGAAATTTCCAAAAGAAAGGACTAAATTATTTCAATTTGAATCAGGGTCAAATCATTCAGTGACCACAGGGACAGTTCCCATAGAAAATTAATTATGTATGTGGCTGGGGAGACACAAAGAAACATGTTCATAAGAATTTGGTAGTTAAATAGAAACCCATTGTTCTATTTATGAAGAAATCATTATATAAGTTTAATATTTATTTTTATTTTAAATTACATTGATAATTGTCCTCATTATCTCTTGGCTCGTTCATCCAGGGAAGACTTCTTGTTATTTTATTAGTACAGGGTCTAACTCTTCTGAAAGAATATGCTCAACTGTCCATCTCACCAGTTCATACAACAGGCTAATTTATTGTTTAACCTAAATTACTTTCATATTTTCAGGTATTTTTGGCTGAATACACAGGACCTCTGTTAATATATCTCCTCTTTTATTTGAGGATTCCATATATATATGACATGAAAGAGAGCTCAAGAAGGATACGCCACTCTGTGGTACAGTAAGTAATACATATAGTACATATAAATATAAAGGTGGAGATGAACTAGTATGCAGATATTAGTTAGTAAAGGGTGTTTATAAAACTAATTAGAATGGATTCAATTTTAAGGAAATATGTTTTAGGTAACAACAAAAAATATATACACACCAACTTGTACATTTGTAAAGAGCTATTAGATATACTACCTTAAAGTAGAGTTAATTTGTTTATAATAATTATAATTAACAAGAGAATTCTGGAAATTTAGAAATAGAAGAAGCTTAAAATTATAAAGAAAGATCATGTATAAGTCTCAAAATATAAATACTTCTTTAAAAGCATGGGCAATATTGCATAGGAAAGAAATAATGATGTAAGTAATAAACAGGAAAACATATTTTACAAGTTTCCTTTAGTAAGTCAAAATCCAAACTAAAATTTGACTTTGAAGTAAAACATAAAAAACAAAACAAAAACTAGCACAGTTATAAAAAGTAGAATATCTCTCTCTCTCTCTCTCTCTCTCTCTCTCTCTCTCTCTCTCTCTCTCTCTCTCTCTCTCCTCTCTCCATACCAAATTAAAGAAAAAGAGAATAATTCAAGATGCTACATTGAGATGTAGGATTAGCAATAGGTACAAAATAAAAGAACTAGATGAAGTGACAAAATTCTAAGTGAATTAAGAAGCAAAATTTAAGTCTTAGGAACAGTAGAAGACAAAGAATGATTTGATTCCTGACTTTGTCATCTCTAATTAAGCTTTAACTAACCCTTAATGTCTGTACTCCAGCCACACTGACCTCTTTTATCCTTATATGTACCATGCTCTTTTTCACACAAGGGCGCTTTTGTAGGCCATCCCTCTTTCTCCATCCTCATTACCTCCTTCCTTATCTCTCACTCAAACTACAAGTAGACCCTAATTATTTCTTATTCAGGGCAGTCATTGCTATTCTCCCCAAGACAAATATGATACTAAAATATGGTACTTTTCCTTTATACATTTTTTTACTTTAAAATTATATATTCATATAATCATTTGCTTGTGTCTCTATAGAGTTAATGTTTTATAATTGATGCACTTTGACATCCAGTCTATCTTCACTGCTTAACACATTACCTGATTTACAGGGAATACTCAATATAAATGTTTTGAATGACAAGATAGATGAACAAATTACACACATTGGTTTTTTACATTGGTTGCTTTTGGAATATAAAAAGAGAAGAATCTGACCTTGATGGGAGTTCTGGGATGGCTTTTCTAAGAATGTTGCATTTGAACTATTTTCTTTTCTTTCTGGAGGGATGAGTCAGATTTTAAATTTGAGGATCTTCATATGAAAATTTTCTGTGGTACAAAGCGGTTGGTGCTTTGTAGAAGCATAATGAAAGCTAGTAGGGCAGAGGCACAGACAAGCAAGGGCAGATTGACCAGGTCAATGCAGGGCAGGTTGTTCAGGGCCTTTTTGGCATTAACATCTGTCTTTCTTTTTCTTAAGTGGAGAGAATGCTCAATTCACTTAGAAAGAGTACAGGATGGAGAGTTTACAAAGAGAATGTAATTGCACTCAATTTTTAGATAAAATATATAACATATACCAGATATATAGCACAACATGAAAAAAAGAACACTTTTATTTCCAGTGGTATTCTCAAATGAATTGACTGACAGTTGGTTACTATTCTTAAACACAAACGCAGTATGGTTTTATAACACCTCAGTGATAAATGTGTTTTGCAACATAATTCCAAAATAGCAAATATTGTTAAGGTTATATGAAATCATTCCAGAGCAGATGCACACAAATACACAAACTACTTCTGAAATTTGAATGTCGAGTAGAGATTTATAAAATAATCACAAGGCTTTTAAGGCAATCCAATTTCAGGATGGATGATGGCATTTCTCAAGGTTAAAAATATAAAATTTAAAATGCTATATCCATTAGCCACATATTCCAATATTAATTCTCCAAAAGTGCTTTGAATCAAATCACAAGGTCAAAAGTATTGTTCAGCTGGGTTCAGATCTATATGTGACTCAACTGCCACCAAATTCTTTGGGATTTCTTGGAAACCTCTACACACTAGAGCTAGTGTCAAATCTGCAGGATATCTATCCCCATCTGCAGTAAAAGGTGATCCACAGCCTGGTGTAACACAGATGTTCTTTATGGAGTTGACAGTATTTAAGATAGAAAACACATACTCAAAATTATCATGGTCCTTCCCCTAGAGGGATTGAGTGAACTAGTTCGCTGGGGCTAAGACCACACCTCCTCGGGGCTTCTAACAGCATCATCAGGGATGGAAAAGCAGCTAGAGATGGGTGCTTTAGAGAGGGATGGAAAAGCAGCTTGCACTCAGCATTCAGTTTAATTATCAGCCTTAACTATAAGAGGATACTTCAGATATTAAGATACTTTATCCCTCTTTAGTTCACCCACCTCATTAACCCCACACTTTCAGGTTTCCTTCATCTCTCACACTCCATCTCAATAAACTCTCGTCCTCTATTTGTTGCCTTCCCCGAATCCTACTCAACTGCTGGAATCCTTCTGCAGTGCCCTCTGCAATTCAAAGTTTATTATTAGCAAAATCTCTTATATCCTCAACCTTTAATCTGAATATTGCCTTTATATTCTTCACCAACAGTAGCAGCTCTGTAAAGGTGAAACGTGTCATCTTTCACAGCCCTCACATCTTGAAACTCACTTAATAAAGGATAATATATTTTCAAAAATTATAACTGGAGAAAATAGTTGAACCAAGCCTATTTATGGATGTTCAGTTAGTTAAGTGCAGAACAGAGAGATGATCTTTCAAAGGAAGTCAATCGAAATTAAATAGGAATATTTTGAAATGAAATCAAACTTAGCAAGATGTCAATAATGTGCAAAGTGGCATATATCCAAATGTAAAACCATAGCAGTATATGCTATTTTGGGCTCTATGCTCTCATAGTATAGTATAAAATAAGTAGGTGAACTAACTAATTTAGAGGTATCATAGCTTGAAACAGAATTTCTCATTTAGGGCCCTGTTACATTGCTGGGCATAACCTAATTTTTCTGCTTTCTGACAAAATGGAAAACTTTATTACTCAAGTAATTATAGAAATATTTGTACAAAAAACCCAACAAGTTAGGACACAGACCAATTCCCTCATCAGTCTTTTGAACTCATTCAAGGCAACTTCCTATATCAGGACATTTGCTTTTGTTGGTCTTTCTGTCTAGAAAACTCAACCCCCAGATATCCGCACTGTTTGTTCTCTCACATATTTCAGAAATTTTCTATTGTTCATAGATAAACACATTACATAAAACATGTCTCTCTGATATAGGTGCACAATTATATGTTTATGAATTAATCAACAATGACAAATTCCCTCATGACTTAGCCAGGTGGGCTTGTGTTTATTTGTTTGTTTTCCTTAAAGTCATTATTATTAATCCCAGAAATTTATGTTAAAATAAACTTCCAGTGGAGACTCAATATTCATTTTACATAGAGTAAATAGCATGCTCAACCTTTATTGGTTAGATAATGCAATTTTTGATCCATATTGATTTTCTTGAATAGTAGCCAAAGTTTTTGAAATTTTATATTTTTACTTATATCAAAATAGACACTTATGTTAGTGGAAAATATTGTTTTAAATATGAAAAAGAAAATATAATTCTGGAAATCACATTTGATATTTACTTTTCAAATAGTATTTATATATAGTATAAATAGTATTTGTATATAGTATAAATATTATTTATATATAAATGACAAGTAGAGGTGGCAACTTAGAACAACAGCAGCAAAACATACAGAGACAAACAAAATATTGGAATATGTTAGGCTGGTACAAACCAAATATAAACTAAACAAAACACAAGTTGCATTGGCTCCATAGAAGATTAAATTCAAACTTTTAATTTATGGTACTTGCTAAGGAAAAATCAGATAATGAAAAAGTTACTCTTAGCATTATAAAATGTCAAATACATTCTAAGTAGATTTTGGACATTTTTAAAACTTTTAAATTATCTGCTTCAATTTAGAGGCATTTTGATATGAACACATTAACAATTATTATATCCATACATATTCCTGGAGCAGGTGTGAACAGACAACTTATAACTAGTATTATAATATATTTCTAGTGTCATAAGAAGTAAATTTATAGAGACTGTTGTGACATTACTTATTAAAAAATTCAGAAATTTTCTGGATTAAAAATATTATACTAACCACTTGTGTTTTGGTTACTGGAATTAATATTTCCTATTATAGAATATCAGAGTAAACTAAAAAAGAAATGAAAATGTTTTATGAATAAGACAAGCCAGATTTTTGGAAGGAAATTTAATGTGTGTTTGTTTTGTTTGCTTTTTAGCTTGGCATGCTTCTGTCATTGTATACACTATATCCGATACCTTTTGGAAACTTTGTTTGTTCACAGAGTTTCTGCAGGTCATACACCTTTGAAAAATTTGATAAAGGTAGGGATTGATAAATTTTGTAATTTTAATTATATTGAGATATTTTGTATTTCGGATTATCTGCAAAGTAATTCAATCATGTTTATTTCTCTCAAGCCTAGTTTCTTTTTGTTTAACTATCACATATCAAACATTCTGTTCTGAAATGTCATTTCCTGGTTGACCTATTTCTTTGGAGCTGCCTTCACCCAACAATCCTTCATAGAAAGATTTACCAAGAGCTTGTGTTACTAGGTGCATATAATCAGGCACCTTTTAAAGTTGGAAATACTTAGTATTAGATTCAGATTCCTTAAGTATCATTTGAAGAGGAAGAATCTCATATTGAACCCTCCTATAAATATACATCTGTGTGATTAAAATAATGTTGTACCCATGTTTATGATAGTTGTCAGTGTATGACAGTATCTTTGATCTTCAAAAATGGTGAATACAACAGTGATTAACCAACAAATAACTATTAAAAAAATAGGACATTTTTCTGAACCATTGAAGTGGAAATGTACATTAGGTAGTACCACAATTCAATTTTCTAATTCAAATTATTTTTTTTTCCATTTAACATTTATTTTCAATATTATGTCCTTTCAAAAATATTCCTTTTTTTTTGGCAAATATCTGTTTTCCAAAAATATGGACAAGACAGCCATTCTATTATTGTCATTGTAATGAAACAGTAAACCCTAGAACTCTAGAAACTCAGAGACTCTAGAACTCTTAGAAACCTTAGAAATCATTTAGGCTAGCTTTTCTTTTGACAGAAGTATTCAAATTTATCATACAGTGCAAGATTAGTGTTATAGCCTAGGACTTCTAAAACCAGCCCCTTGCCCTTTGTAATAAATTAACATGCATTATTACTAATGGTTAAATAATGCATTTTTTTATTCATTTACTGTTAGGAAATAAATATCTAATAAATACTTTATTTTTTTATTGCTTCATTCATATTTCTTACTTGATAGACAAAAAAACATTCTTGAAAAACCTTCCTAATTATACTGTTACATTTGCCCTATATCTTGAACACCCATTTACATTAATAAGTGTTGAACAAAGGAATGCACTTTTTGATTGATATTAAACAGGTACTTTTAAAATGTTGATTTACTGGGTGAAGAAGCATTCCATTTATCCAGCTTAGAAAATTTGTACCATTTTTCATGTAAAACTATTGCAGTGTGGCACCTAAATGTATGGAGTTTAAATATGTGATATAGGGGTGGCTGGTTAGCTCAGTTGGTTAGAGCGCGGTGCTCTTAACAACAGGTTGAGGTTCTATACCAACATGGGCCACTGTGAGCTGCGCCCTCCACACCTAGATCAAAACAACTATTTGACTTGGAGCTGATGGGTCTTGGAAAAACATACTTAAATAGATAAATAAATAAATAAATAAATAAATAAATAAATAAATAAATAAAATATATGATATATATTATATATCGCATGCTACATGTAAACCTAACTTTCACTTTGTGTTATTATTTTGTATTATTTGTAGGGCTGTGCCTTTTATTGGGGATTCACTTCTTGGATTGCCTACTACATTAATCACCCACGGTATACACCACCATGTATGTAGAATTTCTTCTTAACTAAATTTCATGTATATACACTCATATAAAAATTAGAAGAAATGGAATTGGTAATACAGATGATGAGTTTATCAGCTAAGTCTATCATTTAGTGGTTTTGTATATTCCAACTTTTCCACCATGAGCAAGGTGACACGTAGTAGGACACTGTATTAAATTCCACTTTGTCCATTACTCTTTATATGATTTGAGAAGTTATATAACCTGTGTTTTTCTTTATTTTAAGGAGAACAATAAAACTTGTCTCATATAATTGTTTTTATATGAATAAATATAAAATATTTAAAATATGGCCTGTTACAAATCAATAGAAAAATAAAAATTATTCATATTTTTATTGTTAAACATTAAAAAATCAAGAGATATTATTGGGTGTTATTATGTGCTAAACCATGCTGATTGGGTGATTTTATTTATTTTTTAATATTAAAAATATATTTATTTCAGTTTCTGATTCGGCACATGTATTAAAGAATAATCAACATAAAGAAATAAATACAACATTAATTGGAAAGTAACAAACAAGATAGATTAAATCTGTGTTCAAAGAGCTTAATAACACAAATTAAAAATGAATTTGATCTGTATTCTAAATATAATTAGGTTACTACAAATAAAGTACATGTGGAAAGTGAAAATATTTACATCTTTTCAGATTGCAAAAATATCATCCTAATAGGTCAATTACATATGAGATTACTTTTGATTAAAGAATAGTGATATCCAATAAACCTTGCCTGAATTATGTGTGTAATGTGACAATCCAAAATATAAGCATTTGCATAACATCTTCTTTACCTCCTTTCTAGCATTTGGAAACAGGCAAGTTACGGTATCTGCTATCAATTTTCTCGTATGTATTATTTATATTATTTGCTATTTATGCTCTAAATGTGATATTATTTAAAATAAAAAAACATTATTTTTGAGGATTTACCATATAGATAATATGATCTATTTTTATATAATATACATAATGGTATTAAATGAAGTAAATCAAATAACTTCCCATAATCAAGTCATTAGCTCTCTAAATTTTTTAATCAAAATGTTCCTCTCATTTATGAATGAGGATGATCAGAATTATTTTAAATATAGTAAAATTTTGGATAACTATAATCACTAATTCTTTTTATTGTCTGACATTTACCAACTTACAAACTTCTAAGAGCAAAAAGTTTTACAAGTCTAACAGATGAACAACCAAAAACCACTTTGGCATAATTGTTAACTAAGTGCAGATGAAAACATAATCTGCTTTTTTGAATGAGATGTGGATCATTCTTAATTATTCTCAGTCTACTTCTTTAAATCATTTTATTTAATTTCAAATATTACTGTTTGAATCGGATACATATCCATCTGAGTACAACTGAAGCCTTTTTATTTCTGACAAGCATTATTTTATTAGACATATTATTTAGTCTCATACACCACATAATTCCATGTTTTCATTGCTTGTTCATGTTCTTCCCTCTTTCCTGTCCTTGATAGATTAACTCCCATGATAAGAATCCCTGAGACATTGATTAACTCCCATGATTTGTGTACAAGTCCATATCCTTTATGTGGTTTTTACTGAAAAACCACACTTCATGAAGTACCTATGCCTAAAGCATAAAGCATGGGAAGGGGCATCATTCCTGCTTTTATAATTGAAAAAAAAAAAAACAACGACCTAACCTCAAAAAAAAAAAAAAAAGTGTCTTTTTCTGTTGTTATGTAGAGCCAGATTATCTCTGGTAAGAAGATGCTGTATTATAACCCTGTGAAGTATTATTTTAGTTAACTCTTAATTACTCGTGTATGAATCATCCATTTTGTGGACTAACCATTAACAATTATAATTTTCTTTTCTGCTCCCTCTGTTTTCTTTTTATTGCAATTCTGATTTTCCTAATATACTAAACAAAATATATTGTAAGTATAAAACATACTTTACAATGCATACTTAATGTACTATAAAGTTAGGTAATAATACCCTGTGGAAAATCTTTGATTTTAGCAAGTTTTGCCATGTTTACACTATATCCTGAGAAGTATTTTATCACTTTTCCCTTTGTGTAATTTTTTCTGACTTTATACAACTTTGTTTCCTTAAATATGTTCTGTTATTACATAATCTATAAGAAAAAAATCAAACAAACAGAATCAAATATGGGAAAATTTATAAAGATATTAGAATATCTTTCCCTATAAATTTTAGGTGCAATTTTGTTTTCCTGCTGTAAATATTGTAGACACACTATAATCCAGCCTTTTCATATTTCTGTGACCCTCTTTCCTCTGACTCCAACTCCACCTACAAACCAACAAATAAAAACACCAAAATCACAACTGCAAAACAAAATATATTTTATAATTTTTAATATTTTGTTATTTTATAAAATAAAATTATGTTTCCTTTATCCACTCTTCCTCTCAACTTGATATTGACTCTGCAGAAGCAATTATAGTTTTTGATAATTCTGTGTACATTGAATATTGCAAACTACTGAAAATAACTCTTCTCCCTGGTTTCACCTCTGTGTCTCCAGTCTCATCACTATTTATCCATTCACTCACTTAGGTTAACATTTTTTATTATTATTATTAAAATGCAAATAATCTTGGAGAAGTAATAAATTATACTCTTATCAAGTAGTCACACCTTCTCTTGTAACATTTAGCTGAGAAGGACCTTGGGCACAGAACAGCAATTTTTGATTAGGGGAGAGGATGCTGGGAACAACATATCATGGCTTTTAATAAAGGTAGAGGAGACTTACTGCTGTGGAAATCACAGAAAGGCCAGGGAACTGCTTGTGAATACTGGGTATTTGTGGGTGAGTTGAATGAGAGAAAAAGTGTGCCGAAGTTAAGTGCTTTCATTCTCAGCAATATGCTAAAGTTTGGTTATGACAATTTTTTTGATCCTTTGCCTATAATTGATAAAAGTATTTACATTTATATTTTATTAAAGACTCAAAGAAAAATCTTGGACTGTATGTTTTCTCAGCATTTGCCATTTTAGTTTCTTCTCAAATCCCCTCCGGGACTGGGTGAAAAAGGTGAAGGGATTAAGAAGTACAAATTGACAAATTAGTAGTTACAAAATTGTCATGTGGATGTAAAGTACAATATGGGGTATATAATCAATAATATTGTAAAAAACTATATATCATGTCAGGTGGATACTGCAGTGATTGGTGGAAACATGTCTTAAATTACGTAAATATCCAACCTCTATGCTGTACACTTGAAACTAATATAAAATAATATTGAATGTCAACTATAATTGAAGAGAAATTGTCACAGGGATGTAAAGTACAGGGTAGGGAATATAGTCAATAATATTATAATAACTATGTACAGTGTCAGATAGGTAATAGATATTGGGTGATCATTTTGTGAGGTATATAAATGTCTAAACATGTTGTTTTCTACACCTGAAATTAATATAATAATGTATTTTAACTGTAATTGAAAAATCATTAAAAATTTAAAATAATTTAAAATTTAAATAATATAAAATCAAACTTAAAGACAGCAACTGTCCCACACTTTATTAAGTGGTTTTGTTAAGATATAATATGCCAAGTGAAGACATCTAAATTTAGTAAAAATCAACCCAAGAGAAATGTATAAATTATGCCGAGAAATGTTCCAGTGATTCACATTTAATATGTCCCTGGAAGTTTAATCAGTGAAAGAAATATATTTTGAGTTTGTAGCACTGACTGGATTTTCTAGTCTTACTCAGCCCTGACCCTAGAGGAAATTATATCAACCATTTTTATCTAGGTCAATTAGTACTGCAGATTGTATTGGACTTACTTATTCACCAGGGTTTTAAAGCCAATGCTTAAGGTGAAAATTATAAATTGTCACAATTGCTCTTAAAAATCCATTAGGGAGTTGTTAAATTGATGATAAACGAAGCATCTCCACGCATATAGATATAGTTGGATTTTTTTTCTCCCCACTTCCAGAATGTATCTAGATAGTCATTTAGTCACTATAACTACTGACTGGTTTGGGTAAAGATCACCTAATGATAATTTGTGACATTTGTATAGGTCTGCTTTACTGGTCTAACTGAAACCAAAATGCTGTTTTATTTATGCCCATACTTGGTGTAGATGATTAATGTTTTAATATTTAGTTCAGTTGTGGTAAGTACAAAAAAGAAAATATTTTGATGGTTGACTGAGTAAAAAATATTGATGAATACAAAGTAAGTATGTTTCACCTGAAGAGAAAACAATTTCTAATATAAAATTTGTTCATAAATATTTGGTAAGTTAATTTTCTTATAATACATATTTTTTATCATATATCTCATTTTGTGTTTGGTAACGTGAATGATGAAAAATAAGTATGACGAGGTGTCAGGATGGAGGGCTGAGCAAAAGATTTCAAGTCCAAACAAATATATAATAAATAATCCATTTGGTAATTAAGTGTTTTGTAATGCTGACGTGTGAGATAGAAATTTAGAGAAGTAAGATGAAGTTTCTGCAGAAGTTTTCATTGGTTACATGGGTAACTAAAATTATCATAATAATTTTACTGAACAATTCATGAAAATACTTGATTTTATTTAATCATCATAAAATATCTATAAGAAAGGAATTAATATTTTCATTTAGATGAAAACACACAATTTCAAATGTCTAAATTGCTTAATCTCTAACAAAGAGATAGTGAAATATGCAGGATTGGAACCCAAATCCCTCCTACTAAAAGCCCACATTCTTAAATAGATTCACATATAAATAATTTCAGCTATAAAATTCTTATCTAAAATGCATAAACTGTTATTAATGATCAGTCTTTATAGTTATTAATGAACAGTCTTTATATGTTGAATATGTACCTTGTATTACATAGGATAAGGTATATGTCGCAGACAAAGAAAAGGGTCTTATCTTCCGAAGATATACGTTGCAAATTGGGAGCATTAGCCCCAGGAGATTTTGGTGAGGCCAGAGCTTCTTAGAGGGTCATGGTGGCCTATTAACAGGGACAACTACTAGTACAGTATACATGAGCAAGTTGTCAGATAACAGACGAGCATCAAGTGTCTTTGTGGGACAGTACTACTTAAAACGGGTCTTCTAAACTGAGTTGAAACAAGCTGGGAATCAAACTATCAAGCTTACAGTAGAAAGGTTGCTTCTGTGTTAATACACATAGAATATATAAATCTATGTAAACCTATGCCACGTGTATTTTCAGCAACGTCACTTGTCTCTTCATGACATGAAAATGTATCCACGGTAACAAGTACAAAGCAGATAATCAGCACAACCTGACTAACCAGGCAATTTGAACCTACTTATCAAATGGAATCAATAATATCTTAAGAATTTCTAACACAGTGTGACTCACTATTTTTGATTCTATATATGCCACTGACAAATTCTTTCATTACTATAATACAAAATTCCCTCTCCTTACAATTAGAATAAAAATATATCAGTTGAATCTTAGGGATTAATATGTTACATGGATACAAATATATCTACAGAATACACTTTTTAACGAGACAGAGGTATATCACACTGTAAAAAAAAATGTTTTACAGATTTGTGAAGCTGGAAATCATTTCATCAATGTAGTGCTGGCTCATCCCAATCACACAGGTTAGTCCCTTTTCTTTTAATCTTTTCTAGAGTGAATTATGTTGATTATTATTTTAAAAAGCCTTAAAATCAACTATTTTAAAAAGGGAAATAGCAATAGGTGGAAACATTTATGATAGCATATCTTATTCCTTACCTTATAATGCCTATGTCTTCCAAATATTTAAACAAAATCATATGCCTTAATAATGGCTTCTCTAAAGTAAAGTGTGTATGCACACACCCACACCCCCCTCCAACACACACATCTCCCAAACAATTTCACTTGAAAATGTGCAAAATTAAACATATGATTAAGAAGTAAATCACCATGAAATCCTTTGAGGAATACCCAGGTTACTTAGGTTAGTTCTCAAACTTGATCTAATTTGCACAATGATTGACGCAAGCATTGCCTAGGAGAGCACTTGGAATTTGGTAGTTAGCCGAAAATATGTTAAAACACTTAAATCTATATCATTTAAAGATATTTTGAGTAAATCAATCCTACCATTCAGGTTCAATTATCAGTAGAGATTCACAAATGCTTATTGTACACAATATGTAATTTAATTGTACATTTCAAATAGTAATGATCAACATTTGGACTTCACGTTGTTATCAATCCAGCTGAAAATATAATAGTATATGTTTCTCTTCAAGTTTGTTTTAATTTTTATCTGGAATTGTTAGAAATTGTCAGAATCTTACAACAGAATCTTACAAAAATCTTAACGATTTTTTTTTTTTGTCTTGCACATTTCTGGCAGGCTGAAGTACGTGAAACACTTTCCAGAAAAATTTTTATATAGGCGTACAATGCAATACATTGAATCAGAAATGGAATTTGTTATATTACAATATTTGCAAACATGAAAAATGCTTAATATAATAAATGCTATTATATATTATTAAAACATCAAATAATATTTTGATAACAACTTATCTTTTTTGAGTATCAATGACCATAAACTGTATTATTATATATGGATATGTAAAACTACAATATGATTTAAAAATATCAGTTCTGACTCTTGCTGAAAAAAATTAACAGATTAATCAAATGCTATTGTGGTTTGTTGCATGCATTTTTATAAAAGTAAAGCCTACATTTAATTATGAGGTTGAATGTCATTTTTATCTGATCCAAATTCATAAATATGCTGAATTCTCTTTGAAGGTATGTGAAGCCCAGATGAAAAACTGATATTGTGGTTGTTTTTTGAGTGTTGAAGAAAAATACAACAGCATCTTACAAAAATTCTGAAATTGCCAAAGTTAAAAATATCACAAATTTTAATCTTGACTCTTGACCCTTTAACAATATAACTGTGCTCAAGTTTCTTCATCCTTCTGCAATATGTTGTTATTTAAAAATGAAAATGTTAAGCCATCATGTTTTCAAAGTCAAACATCACTTTGAAATTATTCATGTAACAAAGACTTTGCTTGTGTCTCTGTTACTCCACAGTGTTTTTTGCTTTGAGATATCAGATGTCAACTAATCTTTTGTTAATTGATTTATTTTTATTTATTTATTTTTTTTTGCCTGGAGACTCAGAAGACATTTCTTTATTATCAAAGTCTATTAGTTTTGTAGGGCATATCTTAGAGTTGACAATTTCAACTCCATTTCCCCAGGGACATGATGAAATCATCCAGTAGATTGATTCATGTCTTTTTTTAGTTCGGGAACGTTTTCTTTTATTAAAGTTTTAAAATCAATGTGTCACATTGTGGACTGTGGGAGGAGGGTGATGTTAAAGTACCTTATGTTATATCTGCCTCTAACATATATCTATCACTTCCTATTTATAGTTTTGTTTTTATTTTTTTAATTTGCTTGTTTTTGTTTATTTACTTAATGTTCCTTATTCTATTGAACATTCAATCCTTAGACAAACTGAAATATGTTCAATATTATGGGGATGACTTTTTTTTCCTATCTTTTTTAAATACCATCAACTCTCATTTTTTCTACTTCTTATTTTGCCCACATCTATTTTGAGTTATGGCATTTGTTAATGGTTATGTTTTTTGGTAACTGAAAATGCTTCTGGGTATGTGTGTTTTATTTATTTTTTTGGTTTCTATTTGGGGGATTATTTTTATCAGCAGGAGGTTCTCAATTTCTATTTTATACATGTAGAATATTTATATGAATGCAGATAAACTTAATGTTTATTTTTAAGTGCATTGTTATTGAAGAGAAATAACATGTTTTTACAGATAGAGTGATGGTATTGAAGTCTCTAAAAAAGTGTGCTCTGGAAGGGATGGAGGGTTCATTGTGTCTTTTGATTCTCTAAACACTTTTCTGTTTTAAATTCCTTAATTCCCAGAACTGTTTCCATATTTCCCTTCTGTAAGCCTCCAAGCAATATCTTCCCCATCTGAGCTGCCTTCCTATACCACTGTGTCCTCTTTTGGAAGTACTGCCTCCTAAGACAAAAACCTCTAGCCTCCCTATGAAATAATTTCACTTCAGTTCTCCATATCCCATGTTGAGATGTATCAGGTCTCAGACCTTTTTTCAGGATGGACCCTCATCTTTTGATAACGAACTATAGATAGCTACACACTCAAAATATTATTTTTCTTTATGTGAAATCGTTATCCAACTATCAGTTCTTGTGTCAGCTGTAAATGAATCTCTGGTGCTCTTGGATTTTTATTCCCCCACTTATAAATTAACTGAGGCTTTTAGTAATATCAACTAGTTAGATTTTCTTTAGGTATGAGTTATGTATAGGATGATGTTTAACGTTGAGTGTTTAAACAAGGTGTCACAAAACATGTTCCCTGGAAGAAATAATTTGATACAGAATAAGCTTAAAAGAAACTTATTACAAAGTGTGAAAAAGAGGGAAGGGAGAAGAATTGTGCCAAGTGGGAGAAACTGAGCTTTGATGCTGTCTCAGCAATGGTCTCAGTCAATTCTATAGAGATAGTTGAAACTAGGATAACCCTGTGGAGATTTCCAAAGTTGGAGTACTATAGAAATGGTTAATTGAATTTGGGTCTCCCTGGGAAGGGTGAATGATCTAGGATAACAATTCTGTCTTTAATCAAGACCTTCCTTTCAGCGGGTCTAGCAGATGAAAGCTTTCTGCTACCAGCATTCTCAGCAGTTATGGAAGAAATCCATTATTCCTGATGGGGATCTTAGCAGCATATCACAGCATCCACCATAGTCCCCTGTTTTACTTCACAGGTCTATGTATTTGTATACTTTCTGGGAACACCCCCATAGTATGCTAGTGGGTCTTTCTTTCTGGGGCAAATTTAAAAGAGATATGCTAGTGGGAAATTATACAGCCTTCACCACTGCACATGGTTTTGGTATAACGACTAATTTGCACCATTTTCCTCTTCCACAAACCCCTAGATTCCCTTTACCTTTAACTGGCATATTTAACATCTCAAGGATTATCTGTTAGCATAACGTACAACCTCATCTTGAGGTTCTGAGATTATGTCTCTATGTTCTTATCAGGACATAGATGTCTATGGGTCAACTGAGTACCAAAAGTTGTCCAAGGATTACAGGTAAAATATAATCACTTTACCCTATTGTATAATAGCAGGTGTACCTTCTCTTCAAGATAAGGGTCAATTATCCTGCCAACAGTAGTGATTCTGTCCCGACAATTACAGGATCTTCAGGTTTTAAGATCCTTCTTTATAAATGGGGAATGTCCTGGTGTCAAGTACTGTAGCTTTAGTTTTCTAGAATGCAGATGAGATGCAGATTAGCATTCAAGAAGTTTGCTAGGGAGTGACTTTATGGATGGGAAGAAAGAAATCATATTTGTGTAGGAAATTGAGAGCAATACAATATCAATGAGAGTCTCAGATAAACCTATGGGACATTACAAAGCTGGGATGAATTGTCAATGTTGTTCTGAATTGAGACATTAATTTGCCATATTGGTCCAATATTGGATTAAGGCTAAAGCAGAAATTGAACGTGACCTTGGGTGAGGTCACGCCCTTCAGCCAGGCAACCTCTTAGGGGGTGCCGAGATTTGAAGGTTCTCTGTCAGCAATACTTCCTGAAGTTGTTGAATAAATGCTTGATGCCTGAAGAATTGAAATTATAATATAAAAAAATACAATATAAAAAATGTAACATAAAAAATTCTTCAGACTTTTAATAGAAACTCTGCTGTAAATAGTAAGTATAGTTTGAAAAAAAAACATATCATGGGAATGTAAGTATTAAATTGGTAATGCCTAAATTTATTATTATAATTAACAGCGACTATGTATGCTTGAGACAACACCTATATACATGTGTTTTTCTACATCACAAGACACATTGGTTATTTCATTCACAAACTACATCTGGAAGAAATTTGCATTTGTGGCCCCCTGATCACCAACTACTCCCAGGGCTGCACAGTCTTAAAGTAGAGGCTTTAACCCAGATTATTTCATATGTATCTTCCACCTCTGAAATTCATGGATATAACATGAAAGTTTCCTCAATTATCTTTCTGTTGAAGGCTACATGAGCATTATACAAAAGTGTTTATATAAATGTTAACCACATAAGCTGTAATATTAAATAGCATACATGTTTATCCTTATCTTGAAATGAGCAGTGCATAAAAGCTGCACAGACCCTAATATATTTGTACCTTGATGTTTTACCAATAGTTATGATTTTGAAAACATACTGACATTTCATTATGACTTTAGAAGTATAACTAGAAGAGATTAGTTTGTGTTATCTGATTAAATCTTGCTATGGAGAATAAACAGTAATTTTGTATTTCACATTTACAAATGTCACAGCTCAAAGTTCAACTTGAAATCATAAATTTGTTATCTAAAATGTTTCTTGAAAAAATTTGAAAGGCAAAAAATTAGTAACAAAAATCAGTGACAATATGCGAAGTATAATAAGAGCTGTAAACAACAATATTGATTGCTGAACAGAAATAATTTATGTGGTATTTCTGAATATTAACTATACCAATATTCACTGTAATCCTATCATGAGAGATTTTCACACTTTTCTCATATATATGATATCCTTATAAATTCCCTTTAGATTTTCACAAATTTAATAGAAAGGGAGGTCTGAGGTATTTAATATCAATCCAAATTATCATCTTTGACACTGAAGGAGAACATGAAGAGGCATACAATCGTTAAAATGTATTTATTAATATCAGTAGGCAATACTGCTGTAACTATTATGATATGCAAAGTATTATTTATATATTTTATTAAACTCTTAAAATTTGATTATCATAGTATATTTTGAAATTTTATAGCAATATAGCTATAGATATGGTCAGAAAATTACAGGTATTCTATTTGAGTCAAAATTCATAACATAAAAAAATTCATAACATTTGAAATTGGTTCTTTTTTGAGTAATCTGTGAAATAGGTTTCTATAAATATATGATGACATTTCACGTGGTATATAGCACTTGATCTAGGGAATTTAGAATTATATAATAAATATATGATCAAATTTGCAATATGTCGCATCATTGACATTTTATTCTCCTTTCTAAAAGGAACTAATGCCTGTTTTCCAAGTCCAAATTATAACCCCTTCACATGGATGTTTTTGCTGGTTTCATGTCCTAACTACACCTATGAGGTATGCTATTTTTAAATGTAAATAATCGAACTATATTTGCTGATATATTAAATGCACGCATTTGTGTGTTTACGTTTATTGTACATTAATATATGATATGTATGTTTTTTATTTGTAGATATAGCATAGACATAGACATAAATTATGATATAGATTTCAATTCAAGTTATACGTATAGGAAATTGGAACATTTCAACCACAATTTTCCCTGGAAAAAAGAATGCACATATATTTACCCATATTTATATAAAATTCTGCAATCTTCATATGAAATATCTTGAGATGTTTCAGGATCTTTTTATGGAAATTTTTAGAACAAGGTCTTCCATTTTTCTCATTATACTGTTTTATAGGATTGGTTATGATTTTACAATGAAATTATTATTTACAATGAAATTATTATTTGGAGGTAATTTACTTCTAACTGTAAGTTTTATACTGTGCTTTAAGCTTTCAATTAGCTGTTTAACGACACAAATTAGCAATTTACAAGATTACTCATAGATATTTGTTAATTTATGTTTTAATCTGACAGATTGGATCATGGATCAGTTTCACAATTATGACACAAACACTTCCAGGTAAGACCAAGGTTTATTGACAGTTGAAGTAAATGTATCTTTAGAAGTGATTTCTGAGAACAAGTTGCTCTAGTACTAAAGTTTGTCATGTTTAGAAAAGGATTTTACACTCATTTTTATTTTTGATTTCTAAGCAGTTTTATAATATATTGAAACAATATTTACTCTGTATCTCTGTAATTGTGGCCTAATCAAAGATAGGAAATATAGTTAAAAAGAAGAAGTGGTGATAACTCATTTCAATTGAAGCTCTCTCCTGTGCATAAGCACAGTAATGCATGTGCTGTGTATGCTAGTGTCCTTGAATGTCTTTCTAGGGCAGGCTGGGGGCACGAATGTATAATGTTGAATGCTGGGTATTTTAACACATGCAAGGAAGTGACATGTCAAAGAACTCCACGTATTAGTGGGGATATTTGTTATATATAGCCAGTACATCTATTCTGTTCCACTGTTTTGAATTCAAAATTCAAAATTTTGAATCATAATTAATGTGGTTTGTTATATGCATTTGTGTGTATGTGTGTAGATGTATATTATATGCATATGGAAACTAGTATTGAAACATTCAGAGACAAAAATATTTCTCATTTGGAAGTATTTTGTGGCAATGGGATATAAAATATGTGGATTTATTTTGACCTCTGCTATATACTTTCTATGTTTATTCAACCATACAATAAATATTGAGTGAACACATATTATGCTAGGCAATCAATAATGAAATCTAATAGAGAACTATGCAGCATTTGAGACATATTTTAAGAGGTGGATATGAGTTCTCCCCCTAATATAACTTGCTATAGTAAGAAAGGATAATCATTTCTTTTTTCTTCTAGTTGGAATTTTTACACTTCTGATGAGTATCCAGATGTCTTTGTGGGCACAAAAGAAACATAAGATTTATCTGAAGAAATTTAATTCTTATATGCATAGGAAATCAGCAATGATTCCATTCATACTGTAAGAAAAATATAACTTATATATATAGAAAAATATTTACATAAACTCATAATTCAGACTTGAGGATGTTTGACTATTATGTTCTGGAATATCACAATGCACAAATTTATATTGAGTAAAAACATAAAATAACAGAATATTGCTAAATTTAGAGTATAAACTTAAGGCAAATGAAGAATAGAAAAAATAGATATAAATAATAAGAAAAATAGCACCCAGTCCGTTTGGAAGGAATTGGTCCTTGAATATGATTTTCTCACTTCTTTAAATGTTCCATAACACTATTTGCTTAAGACAATTAAATTATCTGAATTCTAAAGTAAATATTTTTAGAAGGTTAGACATTTAAATCATTTGAATTTTACACATTATATTCATTGTGGTTAAATTTTTTCCTCATTGTTCAAAATATTATTGAGAAGTATTGAATATCTTATATCATATTAGCAGTTCAATTTCTTGTAAAATACTACATTAAAAGTGAAATACTTGCAATTAGTTATGTATCTTATTTATTCATAATACGATGTTATGTGCTATCATTCTGAAATTATAAAAATTAAAATAATTTATAGACAATATTAAATTATTGGAATATGTAATATATATTTATATACACATCATGTTTATGTGTAATATATATTAAAATATATACAGTTCAAATGGATTATATGTGATTATGAAGGGAGAGGGCAATTGGAGATTTTTTGAGATTTAGAGTGAAAATGTTTTTTGCTTTATTTTACTTTTTTTAAATTAGTTTCAGGTGTACAAAAGAATGCAATAGTTAGACATTTATATCCCTCACAAAATGATAAACACCCTCCCCCAATCTACTACCCCTCTGACATCGTACATAGCTGTTACAATTCCACTGACTCTTCCGTATGCTGTACTCCACATCCTGTGACTATATATTATATATTCTAGTTGTCAATCATTATTATTCAGCTTCATTTTAAAGGCTTATGCCCTCTCAAAGCCTTGTGCATGCATAGATGTGTGTATGTGAATATGCACATATATTTTGACGAGATAACTGATATTACAAAGATCAAGTACATATTAGTTGAATGTTTAAAAGACATTCTCAGTTTTCATCACTTTAAAATTGGAATTATTTAGATTAGTTAATATCTAGAGATTTACCAATTCTCAGATATATAGATGGAAATGGAAATGATGGAGATATAGATATAGATTGATATTGGTATATATGGAACAGAATATCTTCATTAAAGTTCTTAGATTATATATGTATTTGACAAAATACCCTTGGTAAAGGTAGGTCTTTATGCTCTTATTAATAATAAATACTCTGTGGGTATTTATTATTAATATATGTAGTCAATTATTCAAGAAGTAACAAAAATACCTCTTAAAAGCATGGTTATCATCCCCAAATATAGGGTATTAAAATATATCAGGGGACGACAACAACAAACTTTAACTCCCTAAAACCTATTCAGCAAAATATCATGGAATCATGCAAAAGTCTAGAGGAGGCACTAACGCATTATACCATATACACCTAACACATCTATGTAATTAACTACCTGTGATAAATGTCGCTTTGTTGAAAGACAAAGAATAGTTTCTGTTTTCTTAATTGGATCCTGACTAATGCCAAGCCAAGAAGTTTGCACATCCTAGCAGGATTAGATCTTTGATGCAGCAAGGACAGTGGGATACATATACTAATCCAAACAAATCCTAGAAATAATCTTAAGCAAGAGTGCAAAGATATAATCACAGATCGCAGCTTCTACCTCCAAATTCCTTAATGTAATGATTATGATCCCTGACAAACTATAGCTTTGAACTCTTCATTAGGAGTTTCTTAAGAATGGTAGTCAAGAACGTCAATATTTAAATTTTATAAACATAATTAAGCATATAAGATTCTAAATTAACACCAGAATTTTCTAGATTTGTTACTACATATTATATTAAAAAGAAAACGCATAGCTCATTTAATCTAATCATTACTCTAATAGCTACTTTTTCAATAATTGTCTGGAATAGTACTTTTTTTAACCTAAAATAAAAATTTACAAAATAATTCTAAAACTCAAATAAAAACACAATGGCCCAAATATAACCAAAGTAGCCTGAAAGAAGGTAAAATAAAATAAAGTGGAAGTATGAATGCGAGCAGGAAACATGACTAAATTAAGACAAAGTAGGAGTGATGCAAGGTTAAACCCAAACCAAAACAAACAAACAAACAAACAACAACAACAATAAAAGTCTGGCCAATGAATAGAATTGTGCATACCTGAAATAGAATCTCACATGTGCAATCATCTGATTTTTGATGTTATATACTGCAATAGGCAATATTTTTCTTTATAAAAAGTATAGGATGTTGGCTATCTATGCGATAAAAATATATTTTGGCCTCTGTATAACTCTGTAGACATAAACATCAGTTTCAGGTAGATTGCAAATCTACATACATAAGATAAAATACTAAAATTCCCTGCAAAAGTATAGATAAGCATGTTTATGACATTGAAGTAGACAAATAACCTTTTAAAAAGACACAAAGTGCAATAATTGTAAAATAGAACAAATAAGTAGACTATGTTAATATTAATAATCACTAAAATATGACTTGAGGGACCAGAAAAGCAACTCCCAGTATAGAATATATTTTCTATTTTGATAGCCCCATAGAGGAATAGATAAAATAAATGATAGAGTTAGAGAGTAGACAAATAGCTATATAAAACACAGAACTCACAACTTGAATACATAAAGATTCCCTACATATTAATAAGAAAGAAAACTCAATAGTTTTTTGGAAAGAAGACAAACAGCAATTCACAAAGGAAGATACCCACATGATTATTAAGCATATAAAAAGGATAACTTAATTAGCTATCATGAAAATGTAAGTTAAATACACAATGATATAGCCAACCAGAATGCAAAATGGAAAATACCACAGGTTGAAAGAACTGACAGGTTCATGTCTCAGAATCGTATATACATTAGTTCTGTGTGTCAAATACGTTCTACCTGCAATGCTTTACCTGGCTAAATACTCTGCAACGTCAACTGAAAAGTCATCCCCTTGAAGAGGAAAGATTTCATTTCTCAAACATTGAAAGAGTATGAAAATATGTCTTTTATATTTCAAGAAATGAAATCTGGGATGATTGTAGATACATTTTAACTTTATTTTAGTAAAGTATAGTTTATTAAAATATTTTACAATATTAGTTTCAGGTGTGCAATATTTTACAATATTAGTTTCAGGTGTGCAATATTTTACATTAGTTTCAGGTGTTCAACATTTATATACCTTATGATGTGATCACCACGATGAGTCTAGTAATTATCTGTCACTGTAAAAATTTATTACAATATCATTGACTATATTCCCTGTGCCATCCTTTACATCCCCGTAGCTTATTTATTTTATACCTGGAAATTGGTACCCTTATTCTTCATCTTTTCCACCCATTCCCTCCCTACTCTTTTCCCTTCTGGCAACCATCACCTTGTTCTCTGCATCTACCTATAAGTCTGCTTCTGATTTGTTTGTTATTTTTTTCTTTGTTTTTGTTTTTCAGATTCCACATATAAGTGTAATCGTACAGTATTCTGTTTTTTTATGACTTATTTCACTAGTCAAAACACCCTCAGTTACATTTTTAAAAATATTTCAGAGCAATTTTTCCTCACGTTTTAAGAAGCATTACCAAACTAAAGTTAAAAATTAAAATCACATTCTAGCAGGGAACTTCTGCCTTAGGAAATAGGTTTGTATATTTCCTCAACCAAACCTTCTCTGAAGGAAGGCTAATTATAGGCTTCAATATACACCTGGGTGAAAATTAACTTTGAAGCAGCCTTTCAAATAAATGGTTTTCAATTATTATCATTATGCAAAGACTGCATAAATGCCTTTAATTCTACTTACATTTGCTATAATCACCTCTAATATCGGGGAGCAGCCAAAAGTTTTTATTATTATTATTATTATTATTATTATTATTAATTATTTAAATAAAAATAGAAGAAACCCTCATTATTGATTCACACGTCAATTTATTTTATTTTACAAATTTAAATATCATAATTGAAATATATCAACTGCTAAAATTTAATCTGTACTGAATGCTAGTTTCTTAAAATTGAACTTAATATATCTTCAAAATATGTTTAATTACTAGAAGATTAAAGGTAAATATATAAGGTATTCAACTATAATATTTAATTTTAAGATTTGATTAGGCTTGGATTTTTGGCATAACTTTTATTACAGAAAAGTAAGGTTAAATATTCACATTTAAAAAATGAGAATGTGTTATATTTATGTAAAAATTTTTGATGCTACCATGTTTTCATTAACTCTTTTAGGAAATGCTATTGCTTAAAAATGTGTGTGTGTGTCTGCTTGAGTCTGAGAATAACTTTTCACAAAACTTTTGCTAAAAGAAAAAAATGCACTACATACAAGTCTATTTTTATTCAAACTTAGCCAAACAATTTTTAGAACACACTTGTAAATAAACCAAAAATATCTTTAAAGTAGAAGTTTGATGTAGAAATGATGAATGTACGGGGAAGAGAGACAATACGCTATGATAATGTAGACTGGTATGGCAGTTGATTCAACATTTTTTTTCTTTTGATTTTTTTCCCTTCTCCAGCCACTTTTAATAAGAAATATGTGAGAGATTTCTTTTTCTTTTTAATTAAAGTTTACTGGGGTGACAATTGTTAGTAAAGTTTCATAGATTTTAGGTGTACAATTCTGTATTACATCATCTATAAATCCCATTGTGTGCTCACCACCCAGAGTCGGTTCTTCTTCCATCACCATATATTTGATCCCCTTTATCCTCATCTACCACCACCCAAATAAACTTTAATAAAAAACAAAAAAGTATTATTTTTGCTATTTTATTATTTTACTTTTTTTTTTTAAATAGCTGTTTCTCCCT
The DNA here is from genome assembly GCF_964194185.1 of Rhinolophus hipposideros. Classification (NCBI taxonomy): domain Eukaryota; kingdom Metazoa; phylum Chordata; class Mammalia; order Chiroptera; family Rhinolophidae; genus Rhinolophus; species Rhinolophus hipposideros. The sequence continues at coordinate 46,767,981 of NC_138047.1, read as the reverse complement.
GCCGACTGATTCTCCATACCTGTGATTAATTAGAGACAAATAGGTACATACACTTTTAAATGTTAAGACCTTGATTATAGTTACTTGGCACTATCTGTTAAGCACTTACAACTCAATTAACATGTGGATATAATGTGAATTCAAATGTGAGTGAAAATAATGTTCTGCCTTCTGGTAGTACCAGGCTCTAAGCCAACCAAACAATGAGGCCACACTTTAATATTCAAGAAATCCCTTAAGGGTTGGTGTTTATCTAATCCAACTTTCACCAGCATTCATCTCCATTAGTGTGTGTGTGTGTGTGTGTGTGTGTTTGTATGTGTGTGTGTGTACATGTATTTATATCAAAATATGACAAATCATAAAGCTACGAAATTATCTTTAAATATCAACCAAATTGACTTCTCTATAAAACTTTCCATAACCTTTTTCTTTTTTCTCCCCTCTCTTCTGGCAATTTCTGGTTGTTTCTTTTGGGCTCCTAAATATAACTATTATACTCTATTATACTCAAATGTCTCCATTATAGTAGTTTCCAGATATTTTATCATATTACATCCACTTATTATTTCCCTGTTCTAATATCAGTATATTTCATGCATTTTTGAAGGCAACAATAAAGCCTTAATCATCCTTGCACATGCATTGATGAGCAATAATTCGAGGACACTACAGGGGATCAGTTTACAGACGACACACCTGGAAGAGTTCAATGCTAGCACTTTCTTTCTCTGTTTATCAGTTAGGAATGTTGAATCTGAGTTGCTTATATAAAACCAGTTTCTGTTTACAATAGTATAATTCAGATGAATTATTTCTTTTTCTTGTAGCTGCTACATGGATAAAAATCCAGTTTTAAAAAACTGACAATTGGACTGTTTATTTACATAAAAAGGTCATTTCCATCTATTTGAACTCAATTCATGAAAGAACACTAAATATGAACATGTGCAACAGGCTACTAGGAAATGCTGAGCAAAGTAAGCAGTTTAGTGTTCTGAGGAGTATCCAAACACATAGCACATGAGAAAAAAGAAATCTTAACATTTTGACATTGCTAGAGAGACTGTAATGGATGATCACACTGTACACTATTATTTGTGAATGATACCGGAAACAAGACAAACAAAGAAGCAAAAACTCAGAGACACAGAGAACAGTTTAGTAGTTACCAGATGGTAAGGGGGGAGGAGGGTAGTAGATGAGGGTAAACTGGATCAAATATATGGTGATTGGAGAAGAACTGACTTGGTTGTGAACACACAATGCAATATATAGATGATATATTATAGAATTGTACACTTAAAACTTATGTATTTTTGTTGACCAATGTCACCCATTAAATTTTAATTAAAAAAAAGAAAGTTAAAAAAAAAAGAATTTTGCACCTGAGAAGCACTAAGAACATTATTTTTCCAGAAATATTTCAAAAATAGTCATACAATTTTATTTCTCAGGGCAGTCAAACATTTTGTTGAGATATGCACTCTACAAACAATTTATAATACAGGGAAAATTATAGTATCAAGAGTAAAGAAAGTGGACTAAGGAGAAGAGTGATTTATGGGGCCTTTGATGTATTAAATAAACTAATGGGCTGGTGATATACTAGGCAGGTTGCTAAAATTTGCCAAGATATGGATAAATGTTCATAGTTTTGAATAAAAATGCTAGGCAGCATTAAATAAAAATTAAAATTAAGTAAAATTGCCATTTCAATATTTACCTTCAGATACCATTGATACGAAATTGAAAGATTAAATGAATCTATGATTTTTTTCTAGTCTGCCATGATTAAAGAAACATATTTTTGGAGCTTTAATTCCATTGTGTATTTTTCTGAATCTTTTTAACTCTTGTATTTCATGCAAGTGTTAGTTAATGTTTCTCACAAAGGATGATGGTGGAAATGCAAAGGTAGAATTCACACATAGCCTTATGTCAAAATAAGTGTGCATCAGAAGTTCTATAAACAAACAAACAAAAAAATCATCAGATCTTATGAAACTACAAAAGACCTCAAATAGCCATAGCAATCCTAATTAAAAAGAGCAATGCTGGAGGTATCATATTCCCTGACTTCAGCTTATGCTACAGAACAACAATAATTAAAACAGTATGGTATTGGCAGAAAAAGAGACACACAGACCAATGGAATAGAATTGAGAACCCAGAAATAAACCCACATAAATATGGACAGATAATTTTTGACAAAGAAGCCAAAAATATGCAATGGAGAAAAGACAGCCTCTTTAATAAATGGTACTGGGAGAATTGGAAAGCCACGTGCAAAAGAGTGAAGCTAGACTGTTACTTGTCACCACGTACCAAAATTAATTCAAAATGGATCAAGGACCTAAGCATACGACCTGAAACAATAAACTGCATAGAAGAAAACATAGGTACTAAATTTGTGCACCTTGCGTTCAAAGAGCATTTTATGAATTTGACTCCAAACATAAGGGAAGTAAAAGCTAAAATAAATGAATAAGACTATATCAAACTAAAAAGCCTCTGCACAGCAAAAGAAACCATCAACAAAATAAAGAGGCAACCAACCGAGTGGGAGAAGATTTTTGCAAATAACGCCTCTGATAAGGGCTAATATCCAAAATATATAAGGAATTCATACAACTCAACAACAAAAAAGCAAACAATCCAATTAAAAAATGGTCAGAGAACCTGAAGAGATATTTTTTCCAAGAGGACATACAAATGGCCAATAGAAATACGAAAAAAAGCTCCACATCACTAATCATCAGAGAAATGCAAATAAAAACCACAATGAGATATCATCTCACACCAGCTAGAATGGTTATCATCAAGAAGACAAATAGTAACATGTGTTGGAGAGGCTGTGGAGAAAAGAGAGCCCTCATGCACTGTTCGTGGGGGTGCAGATTGGTGCGGCCGCTGTAGTGGGCAGTGAGGAGATTCCTCAAAAGATTAAAAATAGAGTTGCCATGTGGCCCAGTAGTCCCCTCTTGGGTATCTACTCCTAAAATCTGGAAACATCTATCCATAAAGACATATGTGCTCCAATGTTCATTGCAGCTTTATTTATGGTGGCCAAGACATGGAAACACCAAAAATGTCCTTCGATAGATGAATGGATAAAGAAGTGGTGATATATATACACAATGGAATACTATTTGGCCATAAGAAAAGATGAAACAGTGCTATTTGCAACAACATGGATGGATCTCAAGATTATCATTCTAAGCAAAATAAGTCAGATAGAAAAAGTAGAGAACCATATGATTTCACTGATATGTGATATATAAAACTGAAAACAACAAAAGAACAAGACAAACAAATTATGAAAAATGGAATCAAATATATGGTGATGGAAGGAGAACTGACTCTGGGTGGTGAACACACGATGTGATATATATAGATGCTGTATTACAGAATTGTACACCTGAAACCTATGTAACTTTACTAACAATTTTCACCACAATAAACTTTAATTTAAAAAAAGACAAAAAAAAAAAAAAAGAAGCTATATAGTCCCAGATTGATTATTGGGACTCTCTTCAGGCCACTCAATAACATGGCTTCTCTGAAGTACAGGGGGACTACATTCAAAATAAACAGACTAATAAAAGGTGAATGTAAATGTAGATAATTCTTGTGAATTATCAAAGAAATGCGATGGAAAAGGAGTACCATTTAATATAAATTTAATTCAAAATATGACAAAATATCTGAATACATACTTCGAAGAGACTCAGATGAAGACATGTTATACTCAAACTGTGGAAAGATAAAGACAAAGAGAGACTCTTGAAAGCAGCAATAGACAAGTAAATTATCGCATACAAAGGGTCCTCAACAATATATCCCATTAGAAACTTTGGAGTTCAGAAGGCAGAGGGTTGATGGATTAAAATGCTACAAGAAAGAAACTGCCAAACAAGAATGTTGTGTCTGCAAAACTGCCCTTCATAAATAGAGGAGAAATGAAGACATTCCTAGATAAACAAAAGCTCAGGGAGTTTATTATCTGTAGGCTTGTCCTGAAAGAAATTCTAAAGGTTGTAATGAACGAATACTAAACCCAAAGACATATAAAGAAATAAACCCAAAGACATATAAAGTAACCCAAAGACATATAAAGAAATAAAGATCTCAGTAAAGTCACTTACATGGGGAATTATAAAAGCTAGAATTATTGTAACAAGGGTTTACAACTCTATTTTTTTACATGATTTAAGAAACTTACACATTAAAATCCTATTAGTCTAAAAGCTCATATTATTGTAACTTTGGCTTATAACTCCTCATGTTGTTTTCCAATTTATTTTAGAGACTAATGCATTAAAATTATTACTTTATCATTTGGGACACACAATGTGCAAATATGCAATTGTGTGATATCACTAACTGAAAATAGTGAGAACAGAGCATTAAATGAGCAGTTTTTATATGTTATTGAAATTAAGCTGGTATAAATTCAAATCAGAATATTATAATATTGTGATGTTAAATCTAATCCCCGTTACAACCAGAAAGAAAATTACCATAAAATATATACAAAAGTAAATGAGAAGGGAATTAAAATGTTTCCCTAGAAAAAAAAATCAGCTAAATGTAAAAAAGACAGTGAGGCAAGAAATGAGACAATAGAAAAGCTATTAAGCATACAGAAAATAACAAAAGTCCCTCTTTATCAGTAATTAATTTAAATACAAAGAGAATAAACTTTCTAATCAAAAGAGAGATATCTGCATAATGGGTAAAAAATAAAATGATCCAACTATACACTATCTACAAGACATTCACTTTAGATCTTAAGACAAAAATAGTTTTAAAGTAAAAGGTTAGAAAAATATATTCCATGCAAATAGTAACCAAAAGAGAACAGGTGAGGTTTTACTAATATAACACAAAGCATACTTAAAAAAAAAAAAAAATTGCAAGAGACAAAACAAAACAAAAAAAAAACACAGAATTCATTAATAAAAGATTCAAGACATCATGAAGATATAAAAATGACAAAAATTTATATCTGTAATAATAAACCATTAAAATATGAGGCAACATTTTCCATAACTGAAGGGAAAAATAGGCATTTGAACAATAGGTGGAGACTTCAATATACCATTTTTAATAATTAATGGAATAAGATACGAGACAAGTAAGGAAGTAAAGGACTTGAACAGCACAATAAACCAACTAGATCTAATAGACACTATTCCTCTGCCAAGAGCTAGTTACCAATCCAAGGTCAGGATTCCCATGAGTGGAGGGATTGCACAAACCATAACAATGCGAACCTCCAGAAGTAGGAGCTCACATTCAACGATCAGTTCATGCCATTTTCTACAGGTTGGGAGTAGTCAATGAAGAACCAACACACGTCACTGGTGGACTCCTTTACTCACAGAATGGAGAAGGAATGCAACAAGATTAGTTTCTATAGAGTGTACATGTCTCCCATGGCCAGCAAGCTCCTACTGATAGTTGACTCAGGACTATGGACTGTTCACACCCCTCTGGTTATACAAGTGAAGATACTGTTCCCTACCTCCAGGGGGCAGGCATACTGGTGGCGCGGGCCAAATGCCATGTCTTAGGCAATATAAGGAAGTTTACTGTGTACTTAGAACAGGGAACATTTTTCTCTCAATAAGGAAGAAAAATCTGTGTCCAACCATAGATTGGTATCTGGTTTCCATATATATAGAGGGTGCCGAAAAATGTATACACATTTTAAGAAAGGAAAAAATTGTATTGAAATTGTAATACTCAATATACACTGATAACAAAAGATGAATACACGTCATGTGTGTACATTTTTTGGCACCCCCATATAATGCACCTGCCACATAATAAGCACCCAGTAATACTAGTTACTTTTCCATTCATCCCCATTTAAGTCTGACAATTGATAAATTCCCAAGGCTTTAGCACAATAAGCTTTAATCTTTCCCCTTAACCTCTACATTCTGTCTCTAAATAATTTGATGAACATTATCTTTATTCATGCTTTATGTCATTTTCTTTTGGTCTTAAATCCTGACTGAACATGTAGTCCATTTGGTGTTAAGTGTTTATTATAGACTCGTATTGCTGGTGACCTGAAATTCGCATGTCCAAATGAGTATTAAGTTAACCAAATGGAATGTGTGAAATAAACACTACAATGCACTACAATGTATAGCCCCCCAATTTTAACTTCCATGTACTACCATTCCTCTGCCAACAGACTACTAAGTTATACAACTATGTCCACTTGGTTTGAATGAAATGGTTTGCAGTCTCCACGAGGCTTTCAAGAAAAGCCTTGAAATTTAAAAAAAAAAAAAATCATGTCAATAATATTTGTATTTCTGGCTGTTTCTGTCTTATATGAAAGTATCAAGGTAACTTAGGATTTGAAGGGTTTTATTCTTTAGGTTATAACTTTCTACTTCTTATCTAATCATCAGATTCTCAATCACAAGCAAACCTCAAATTAGGGGAAAGTGCTGAAATGGACTGCAGAATGATTATTTCAGTTAAATAACGTCCTTCAATAAGATACTTGCATATTGCGTCTCTCTTTTCTCACAAACAAAGTGAATTTTTTGAACTAAATCGGTTGTTTTTAAAGACTGTTTTTGTTTTTTTCCAAACAAAATCTTATACAACTCTTAGTAATTTAAATAAAACTATGTAATCATAGGGACAATTTTTCTTGGTTTTCTATTAAAAGAAAAAATCAGATTTCTAAAGAGTATTGTAAAATAATTTAAAATGTTTCTAGGTCCCCTGTAAAGTCACAAAATTGGAAATCAAAAGCACCCAAATATGCATGCATTTATTTTTTCAAAGGCTTAATTATAGTTGTAGCTCCTCTCACAAAATATGAGTATTTTGTGTATCACTTTCATTTTCATTTCTCTTTCTCTTATATTCCAGCTCTGCTATTTTTCTTCAATGAGGAGATATAGGATTTTAAAATGTAAATCAGTTTACATGTTCAATTTATATATTCATGTATATAATCACTGTTCATATATTCTACCCCCCAAAAAAAATAAACCACAATGCTCAAAGTTCTTAAAAGAAAGACTTGTATTAAGATTAAAAAATCTTAGATATAATTAGTCCAGTAAAGGTAATCTAAAAGCACATTCCAACTGACCATAAATGATAATAAAGAGAAGATATGTTGTAGCTATTTCTATCTCTTACATTTGTCCTTCTTTTCCACAGGTGCTCTGTATTATATTTGTATTTCATAACATTAATTGCTCATGTTTATTTTTAAATATATTTTGATGGAGGCAACATTCTCATTAGCATCCTTGAACTTATTTTAAAAATGTTGACAAGATATAGCTTAATATTATGTTTCTAAATATGAGTGATTACTTGTGCCATTTCAGTGAAAAAGGAGGGGTCAGTTCTTTTGGTATGAATCATATATACAAAAAGAAAATAAACTTTCATAACTGAAATAGTTACACATTTCAATACTAAATTCACAGCCAACTGTTTCAATATAGTATAGTTAAAAACAAGAGAATTTGTGTTATTCTTTTTCAGCAGATCATCTCAATTTGGAAACTCACACAGTTCTTTCACTTCAGAAGATTCATGTCTCTAATACGCCTCTATTGTAGTCTATTGTTCCTCTTGATCTATGGCACTGAAGAATGTATGCATCATCCCATCCAATTATGATATTGGAAGTATTGTTCTTAGGTCAATTTGATAAGCCTGGAGGAAATGATGGGTCGTGTGCCTCATTAGCATGAGACTGTGTGTTCCTTGTACAGCATTATTGATTCAAGTACACAGGACCAGTTTCTGCTCAAATAAATTTACTGGATAGCTGAAATGAAAATATCTGAGTAGCTGATGGTTGGAACTGACCTTTGGTGTTTAATAGCTTGATTCTTCTGAGAGGGAATCACTGTACTCATTACATCCTATTCAATCCATTATGCTGATCAATGCAGTATTGTTTTTATGGTTCATTTGTCAGACTTTCTTGAAAATGACATTATAGAGTTTTCAAGCTAGAAGAGAGTTTATAAATGATGGAACTAAGAATACAAAAAGGTTAAGCTTTTTATTTTATTAATTCGTCTGAAACTAGATTCTTTTATTTTAACTTGAATAGTATATAAGGATAATTAGAAATATGCCATACTAGCTCCCTTCTTGCCTATTCCAGACCTATTTGCTAAATGAACATGATCTAAATGCTTGCTTTTGTGGTTTAAAAATACTTTAAAGGGGAAAGCTTTCCAAACAACTAAATCAATCAAGAGGCCAACAAAAACTTTTTTTAGGCTTTTACAAATGGCATATAGTAAAAAACAGTTGCTGCCTTGGCACATACTTTTGAAAAGCTTGATTTCATGACAACCCTGAAAAGAACTTCTTATAGTTATCCTATATCAGAGGGTCACGTGTTATTATTACAAGCACAATGAAAAATACTGGCTTACAGCATATCCATTTGTCACATAATGTTTATTGATTTTAGCAAATAGCATGGTTCTGCTGTCATTTCTCTTTAATCTTATTCAATACCTTTCTGCATGTAATATGAATGTAATACAGATATTATCTTTATTTAAATACTAATTTAAAGGCCTTAATCCAGAAATAAAATGATTTACCTCACATAGGTAATCAAATTTTTTAAGATTTTTATTAAAAACATACAAATATTGTATGATTTTCATACAATATTAAAAACATACAATATTGTATGATTTTCAGGTGTACACCATAGTTATTCAACATTTCTATACCTAAGGAAGTGATTACTATGATAAGTCCAGCAACAATGTCACACTGTAGTATACTGTAATAATATTATTAATTATAATCCCTATGCTGAACATTACATCCCTGTGACTTGTTTTATACTTGGAAATTTGGACCTCTTATTCCCCTTCACCTTTCCTCCCCTTTTTAATTTTTTCAATTACAGCTGACATTCAATATTATTTTATATTAATTTCAGATGTACAGCATAGTGGTTAGACATTTGCATAATATAAGCAGTCATCCCCCTGATTAGTCTAGTACTCACCTGACACTATACATAGTTATTACCATATTGACTATATCCCCTATGCTTTACTTTACACCCCCATGACTGTTCTATAACTATCAATTCATACGTTTCAATCCCTTTACCTTTTTCACTCTGCTCCTCAATCACCCTCCCATCTGGCAACCATCAAAATGTTCTCTGTATCTATGAGTTTGTTTCTGTTTTATTTGTTTGTTTTGTTCTTTAGATTTCACATATAAGCAAATTCTCATTGCATCTGTCTTTTTCTGTCTTACACTCAGCACAATACATTCTAGGTCCATCCATGACACTTCAGATGGCAAGAAACCATTCCCTTCCATGGCCCAGCAATATTTATTTGTATATATGTACTTCTTTATCCACTCATCCCTTGATGGACACCCAGGCTGCCTCCACATCTTGGCCATTGTAAACAGTGCTACAATGAACATATGGATGCACACGCCCCCTCGAAATAGTGTTTTGGGTTTCTTCAGATAAATACCCAGAAGTGGGATTACTGGGTCCTTCTTTGTCTCTTGTTATAGCCTTTGTTTTAAAGTCTATTTTGTCTAGTATAAAGATTCCTACCTCAGATTTTTTGTTTGTTTCTATTTTCATGAAATGTCTCTTTCCACGCCTTTACTTTCAGTCTGTGTGTGTCCTTTAGTCTGAAGTGAGTGTCTTTTAGGCAGCATATGTAGGGGTTTTGTTTTCTTATCTGTTCAGCCACACCATCTTTTGGTCAGAGCATTTAATCCATTTACATTAAATGCTCTAATCAAATGTAATGTATTGTTAGTTGTTGACATTTTTTGGTTTGTTGGTTTAGTTTATGTTTCTGTTTTCCTTAAAGAAGTCCCTCTAAGATTTTTTTTTGTAATTCTGGTTTGGTGGTGATGAACTCCTTTAGATTTTTCTTGTCTGGGAAGCTCTTTAACTGCCCTTTGATTCTAAATGATAGTTTGTTGGGTAATATTAATTATAAGTTCTAGCTTTTCATAACTTTGAATATTTCATACCAATACCTTGTGGTCGGCAGAGTTTCTGTTGATTAAACAGCTTACAATCTTATGGGAACTTTCTTATAAGTTACTAGTTGCCTTTCCCTTGCTGCTTTTAAGATTCTCTCTTTTACTTTAAACTTTGTCATTTGATATATGATGTGTCTTGGTGTGGGCCTCTTAGAGTTCATCTTGATTGAGGCCCTCTTTGCTTTCTGTGCTTATATGTCTATTTCCTTAGCCAGATTAGGGAGGTTTTCCATCATTATTTCTTTAAATAGATTTTCAATTTCTTGCTATCTTCTCCTTCTGGTACCTCTCTGATGCAAATGTTGATATGCCTGATGTTGTCCTAGAGGCCCCTGAAACAATCCTCCTTTTTATGGATTTTTGTCTTTTGCTGTTCTCATTGGGTGTTTTCTGATTCCTTATCTTCTAAATTGTTGATTCGATCCTGTGCTTCATCTAATCTACTATTGATTCCATTTAATGTATTCTTAATTTCAATCATTGTATTCTTCATTTCTGACAGCTTCTTTTTTATGTTTTTTATCTCCATTTTTATGTTATCTATTTCTTTGCTGAAGCTCTTTTGAGATCAGTGAGCATCCTTATAACCAGTGTGTTGAACTCTACATCTGATAAATTTCTTGTCTCCATTTTGTTTAGGCTTTTTCTGGAGCTTTGTTCTGTTCTTCTATTTGGGACATGTTTCTTTGTCTCCCCATTTTGGCTGCTTCCTTGTGTTTGTTTTTGTGTATTAGATAGGTCTTAGTAGAGTGTCCTTATGCAGTTGGTGTCCTGGGGGCCCAGTGATGTAATCTCCTTGGTCTCCTGAGCCAAATGTTCCCTTGTGTGTTATGTATCCCTTCCTGTTGTAGTTGAACCTTGGTTGCTGTTTGCATGTCATTGGAAGGGATTGATCCTCTGACTCATTGGTTTTGAAATCTTGTTGTGACTACAGTGGACATTTTGTGCAGGGTCTGACTCTGTGGAGCAGGATTCACTTTGGCAGGGCTCTGCTGCTTGCCAAGTCTGCCCTTTGTACATGTGGTCCTTGTAGGGGTCTGTGTGATGTTCCAGCTTGGTCCAAAGCTGGCCACCATCCATGCCAGCCCCAGGGACCTCTCCACAGATCAAGTTTAGCCTCAACCTGTGCCCTGCCTGGGGCCACCTGGCAGAAACAATTCACAGATGGCATGACACACAAAGCAATCCATAGATGGCAGCCACCCGGGCTGGGCTAGAAAGTGCCTTCAGAGCTGAGGCCAACTGCTGCTAGTTGCAGGGTTTGAGGCTACTCAGCAAGAGGTATGGGATATGCTGAAGCTAGGTGGTGCTTGGTTGGGTTTTGTGAACCTTTGAGAGATTTTAAAAAAGTCTGCAGCATAAGCTGAGACAGTTTGTTTATAAAAAAACATCACTGACAGTGGCTTGTGTGTGCCCAAAACTTGAAGGGTCAGGGGCTTAGTTCTGTTCCAGGAGATCACCAGGGCTATTCGAAAAGTGTTAGCCAGGTGGATGGTGTTTCAGATATAACAGCCACCTGAGTCTGTATGCCAGGAGGGGGTAGGGCTCAACAAAGAAACAATGGATTCTACCAGGACTTCTGTCTGGGACAAAGCTGCCTCTCTAGCCCTTGCCCTGATGCCAGACAATCAGTTCCTCCCTGTATGTCCCTGACATATTCGAGCTGCTGTCCTTGCCCTGGAGCTCAGAGCAAGTCTGCCAGCAAGTAAGTCTGTGGGCCTAAGATGATCGCCTGGGACTGTAGCCACCCTCCTCTTATCCAGCCACAATCTCCGCTGGTTTTCACAGACAGAAGTTATGGTGACATCTCTCTCAGGCACTGAATCATCAGCTTGAGAGAATGTTGTGGGGCTGGGACCCCTTGCTCTTCTGCAACTGAGACATCTCTCCTGATTTGTCATGGTCACATGTGGGTGTGAGTCCAGACCATTTTACATTTCTGCCCCTCTTACTAGTCTTGAGGAGTCTCTATGTACCAGAAATAAAACTATTTCTAAATGTTAATTTAACGACTTTCGATCCAGATATAAAATATTTTTAGAGTCTAAATTATCACATTCAAGTTAGAACATGCTCTATTGTTATTATTATTATTATTATTAGTAGTAGTAGTAGTAGTAGTAGTAAGGAAAATGGAAAGAAAAACTTTTATTTTCAATCCTAATGTCATAACAATCATATTGCTGTTAATGTGTTAATGATCATTTTGGTCATGAGTTCCACCTTTTAAAATTTATATATATATATATATATATATATATATATATATATATATATATATATATATATATATGTATCTTTTTTATCCACCAGAAAAAACATCACATACACAATCATACATACAATATCAGGGGATTTAAAGATGCTAAAATGCATTCAGGTATATCAGTGAACCACAGATTTAAAAATACCTGCCTGAATTAAATTCAAAGATGAAAATATCACTATTTAATTACAAAGATGATGACATTCACTTTATTTATTTTTTAAATTAAAGTTTATTGGGGTGACAATGGTTAGGAAAGTTACATAGGTTTCAAGTATACAATTTTCTAATACATCATCTACATATCGCAATGTGTGTTCACCATCCAGAGTAAGTTCTCTTTCCATCACCATATATTACCATCACCCATTTACCCTCATCTACCACCACCCTCCCTCCTTACCTTCTGATAACCACTAAACTATTGTCTATGTCTACAAGTTTTTGTTTCTCTATTTGTCTCATTCCTTTGCTTTCAGTTTTATGTACCACATATCAGTGAAATCATATGGTTCTCAACTTTTTCTGTCTGATTGATTTCACTTAGCATAATAATCTCAAGATCCATCCATGTTGTTGTAAATGGCACTATTTCATCTTTTTTCTATGGCAGAAGAGTATTCCATTGTGTATGTATACCATATCATCTTTATCCAATCATTTATTGAAGGACACTTTGGTTGTTTCCATGTCTTGGCCACTATAGATAAAGCTGTAATGAACATCGGAGCACATATATCTTTACAGATAAATGTTTTCAGACTTTTGGTGTATATACTCAGGAGAGGGATTGCTGGGTCATATGGTAAGGGGCTAATACCCAAAATATATAAGGAACTCATACAACTCAGCAACAAAAATCAAACAATCCAATTAAAAAATGGCCAGAGAACCTGAACAGACACTTCCCAAATAAGAAATACAGATGGCCAATAGACATATGAAAAGATGCTCAACATCACTAATCATCAGAGAAAGGCAAATAAAAACAACAATGAGATATCATATCAGACCTGTTAGAATGTCTATCATTAACAAGACAAATAATAACAAGTGTTGGAGAGACTGTAGAGTAAAAGGAACCCTCATACACTGTTGGTGGGAAAGCACACTGGTGCAGCCACTATGGAAGGCAGTGTGGAGGTTCCTCAAAAAATTCAGAATAGAATTACAATATGACCCATGAATCCCTCTCCTGGATATTTACCTGAAAAATCTGAAAACATTTATCTGTACAGATATATGTGATCTGATGCTCATTACAGCTTTATTTACGCTGGCGAAGACATGGAGACATTGCCTTTAAATGCCTGAAATTGAAGCTCATTGTAATTGAACAAACAGCAGTTGCAGTTGACTGATAGTGCTTTAACATTTTTTAATAATGCCATGTCATGTGGAGGAAAGAATACAAATACTCTTCATCAGTCACTGTTCAAAGTCAGTACATAGTGACATAAATATTCAATAGTAGTTTAAGTCTTTTGTGTTGTCAAGAATGGATTTTGTAACTTGAAATGTAACTCTGCCAGAGAAGTTTGTAATATTGCTCAAAATTCACATTAGCAATGTTTGCAGATAAATACATTTATTAGTTGAACAGCATAAATAATGGGAGTGGATTTAATGATCTACTTTTAAGAGTTTGGTTATGGTATAAGAAAGGAACAGCTGGTTGTGAGCAGTGTTTACTGTGACTTTAACAGAAAACTGCAGCTCCATGGTGCAGTGTTAATGAAGGACAGGCTCTAAAGCTGCCTGTGTATACAATTAAAATGTTTTGTGAATGTCACAGTAATTTGTTTTCTTCTAAGGGTAACCAAATAAATCTGAGATTTCATCTCCTAAAAGAAATGAAGTCCATAAGGTGCAGATGTTAAAAATGCTTTTCAGGCTCTCTGAACACTAGTTTCATTCATTCATTCTAGTTTTCATTTCTTAAATGCTATGTTATTAGCATGGAACAAAGGGAATAAATCCTCACATTTGATTGACAAGCTAAAGTTCAGTACTGTGAGGCTCCATCAATTTGAATTTCATGTAATACTATTACCCTTAATATTTTACCTTAGGGGGATCCTACAACCCCTACCAGATTTCAATAACAAATATTGGAGGGTATTTGGAGCATATAATAAGTTAATACACAAGAGACTGTGAGAGCTTAAGTGGATATAACTTGTCAATTGATATGTGGAATTAGACTTTAATTGGAAATGGGCTGATTATTTTAAAAGTAAAAGTGTAATACCTAAGTTATTTTGTGTCAGAAGGAAGATGCATGTGTGATAGAAGTTAGGAAGTAATGAATGATAAAGGCAGGGAAGTATAATAAAATGCTTTTGTACATAGCAGATTTGTAAGTTGAAATTGAGTAGAATCCAAAGTAGAATAGATTCTCAGGATCTTCTCTTTTTAGTTGTTTCAACATTATTGTTTAAACCACATTTCAACAAACTATGATCCATGGATCAATTCTGGACTACTAACATTTTTTTTTGTTGTTTGTGTGTGTGTGTGTGTGTGTGTGTGTGTTTCTTGTTTTGTAAATAAAGCTTTGTTGGAATACAGTGACAATCATTTATTTATGTGTTTTCTATGGCTAATTTAGTACTGCATCTGGAGAGTTGAGTAGTTTCAACAGAGACTATAAGGCTTACAAACTCTCCAAAGAATTAATTATCTGACCCTTAACAAAAAACATTTGCCAACGTCACACTAGATGTATGAAAATCTTTGAAGGTTAAATTTATGTTGTTTGCTTTGCATATTTCTTATGTTCAAGATTTCATATCCAGTGATATTATCCTTTAATAAAAGCTTTGGAAGTAAAAACAGGTTTATTTTTGCCACAGATATTTTAATATAATTGGTGATAAATTAATAGTTATATAAGTCAAAGTTTTATTAGGACAGTAGAACAATTAAAATGTGATAAAGCTAAAAAGTTTACCATAGAAATTAGGGTTAATATGAATTTGAAATGAATTGATCAAGGGAAAGTCACTAAGAACTGTAAGATAAGGTACAATCCTGTCAACGACAGGTCGAATCACTAACATATTTGGGCAGATGTGAGCTTTAAGGAAAATTCTAGAAGTTGTCATATCTGGCTGTCAAAGTGTAACCATAAAAGGAAGCTGGTGGAGAAATCTGTGCAATTGGCTATCTTTGAAGCAACTTCAGTGAAGGGCTTAGCAGGTGACTTGAGTCCACTATTGGCCGCCAGGGCCAGTCCTCTGAAAGACCATCTCTATTCTGGAGTTCACTGTACACCTCCTTGTCTCTCTTTCAATCTGACTGGATCCTGGGATCTTTGGAAAGTAATGGTTTCTTCTTTGTTTCCCACTTTCAATTCTTATTCATTTTCCTGTTTTGGTCAACTCCAACTAAAAAATACACATGAAAGAGGAATATGGGAAACATAGTTTCCAGTTTTAACTAAGTTGACAACTATTATGCTCACAGATTTTCTGAGTCTGCAACTTGGACAGGGAACAGCAGGGAATTTTTTTTCTTTACTCTGCTTGGTAAGTTCTTTACAGTTTGAAGGCCAGGAGAGAAAATCACCTCAAAACACATTAACTTATCACTCTGGTTGTTGATGCTGGGGAAAAAAAAAAAAGGCTAGCACAGCTGCAGATCCCTGTGCATCTTTGTTTTATGAGGGTCTACAGCTGCTCTCTTCTGTGAAGAGGCTTCACAATATTTGGACTTTTTACATCTCAGTTAATGTTTCCCATAGCATCTTTCGTAAGACAGTGATAAGTCAGTTGGAAAGTCTATGCTTTTCATAACCAAACTTCAGAGTTGACCTATAATCATTCTGCCATCTTCTACTAAAATAAATACTCACAAGTTTCTGACAAGATTCAAGGAGAGCAAATGAAGAACACATCGCTTGTTGAGACAAGAGTCAATCACATGTTGACAGAACACATATTACTTCAACCAGCTTTGGAAAATAACATATGCCACCGTTTTTAACTTTTAAAAATTAAATTGTTAGGGTGACATTAATAAAATTACGTAGGTTTCAAGTGTACAATTCTCTAATATATCATCTGTATATCACATTGTGTGTTCATCAACCAAAGTAAAATCTCCTTTCATCACCATCAGTTGGACCCCACTTACCATTTTCTATCATCCCCCATCCCCTTTTCCCTCTGATAACCACCATATTGTTGTCCATGTCTGAGTTTTTGTTTGTCTTCTTAGTTGCTTTCAGTTTTATATGCCACATGAGTGAAATTATATGGTCATTGACTTTTTCCATCTGACTAATTTCCTTTAGCATAATATTCTCAAGATCCATCCATGTTGTCACAAATGACAGTATTTCATCTTTTTTTATGGCTGAGTATCATTCCATGGGACATATGTACTACATCTTTATCCAATCATTTACCAAAGTACACTTTAGTTGTTTCCATATCTTGCCCAGTGAACATAGGGGTACATATATCTTTACAAATAAGTGTTTTCAAACTTTTTAGGTAGACATCTAGAAAGGGACTGTGTCGTATGGTAATTGTTAATATTTTGAGGAACCTCCATATACTGTTTTCCATAGTGGCTAGACCAGTTTACATTCCCACCAACAGTGTATAAGTGTTCCTCTTTCTCTAAACCTCTGAAACATTTGTTATTACTTGTCTTTTTTATAATAGCCATTCTAAAAGGAACCCTTTTACAGGTGGTATATCATTGTGGTTTTGATTTGCAATTCCCTATTAGCTAGTGATGTTTAGCATCTTCTCATATATCTGTTGGCTATTTGTGTGTCTGCTTGGGAGAAGTGTCTGTTCAGATCCTCTGTCCATTTTTGAGTTGGACTTTTTATTTTTTGTTGTTGAGTTATATGTGTTCTTTATATATGTTGGATATTAGCCCCTTATTGGAAGTGTTGTTTGCATATCTTCTCCCATTCAGTTATTCATCTCTCTGTTGTGTTTATGGTTTCTTTTGCTGTGCAGAAGCATTTTAGTTTGATATAGTCCCATTCATTTATTTTTAATTTTACATCTTTTGCTTTTGAGATCCAATTCATAAAATCCTTTCTAGGACCAAGGTCCTAAATATAAGACCCAAAGCAATAAAATACAGAGAAGAAAACATAGGTGCTAAACTGTTTTTAATTTTGTCATTATTTTTGTAAATTCCTCACAAGGAAGTAACAATACATTTTTATTCTTTCTTATTTTTTGCTACTGGCACTCAGGACTATAAATGTTCCTCATGAACAGCTCATATTTTAAAATTTGGTTATTGTTGTTTTCTTTGGATCATGAGTTATTTACAAATATAAGTATTCATAACTGTAAAGTCCCCTCATAATGTAGCTTATAGTATTTTATAATTTTATTGCTATTCTTTCTTTAACTCACTCATTATTTACAATTGTGTTTATAGGTTTCCAAATGTACAGTTGTTTTAAATTTGTTTTTCTTCATCATTAATCCAAATTTTGTTATGGACGGATCATGTGATGTACTGATTATCAATCATTTAAATTTATGAACTTGCTCCAATGATCCTGTTTGATTTCAATTTATATATCTATTATATGTTTAAAAAGAATGTGTATTATTCATTAGTTGACCTCACCATATAGACACATGAGATCAATTATGTTAATTATGCTGTTTAAACTCAGTCATTAAAGAAATATTTATTGGTACCTTCCATATCCTGAGCCTTGCTTTTTATACTTGGGAAATAAAGCAGAACTCTTATTTTTGATTGGTAAACCGGAAGTATGATATTGTAAAGGAAAACTAAGTCAGGAGGGACCGCAAATATAGAATATAAAAAAACAATAACAACAACAACAACAACAACAACAAACCCACCAGTGGCTCACTATTGGATATTGAAAGTTTTGGATGACAATTGAACTTCCAAATGGAGATATTGAGTAGCAAAAGAGTGGGGTTTAGAAGAGAGGTATGGTCAAAAGATATACAACTGTGAATTGAAAATTCATGTCTGGTATTTTACAGAAGGAGTTCAAATGAGTTCATCAAGATAATGATTGTAAGTAGATAAGAGAAGAGGAATTCTTATCTAGGACATTGCAATGATTGTGGAAACATGAGATAACGGAACAGAGAAATTAAGAAAGGGTCAGTAAAATAAGACGAAAAAGTAAAACAAAACAAAACAAAAACAAAAAGCATATGGATTTCTTAAACGTTAGGTAAAGAAAGTGTATCTACTAGGAGTGCTAGTCAATTTTAAATTGTGCTTACAGATAAAGTAAGAGTAATGATGAGAAACAATCAACATTCTGTTTATTCTCTGTGACAATCCCTATGTAACATATGGGTGTAGAAATATCTATATCTTATAGTAAATTTGTTTATTTTTCTATCAACTTATAAAATTTTCTGTTATAAAAATACTCAGACATTTATTAAAGCTAAGATATTTTTTTTAATTTATTGGGGTGACAATTGTTAATGAAATTACATAATTTCAGGTGTACAATTCTGTCTCAGTATGCATATGTATACACACACTCTAGATTTATCATCTTTAAATATACTCATTTATATTATATATGAGTGTACCGGGGGTGCCAAAAAATGTGCACCCATTTTAAGAGATGTCGTCTGTGCTCAAGCAGTAGTTCACCAGAATTAGAAGTGTCTGGACCCTGATGGTAACCACTTTGAGCACCTCTTGTAATTGCAAAAGTCAAATGTGACTGGTATTCATCTTTTGTTATTGGTATATATCGAGTATTACAATTAATACCATTTTTTTCCTTTCTTAAAATGTGTATACATTTTTTGACTATATATATATATATATATATATATATATAAATATAGTCATATATATATATATAGTCATATATATGTAGCCTTAGAATTCCATATAAATGGAAACAGAGTATCTGCTCTGTGTTTAAGGTTTATTTCAGTCAGTATAAAGTTTTGTCAGTCATTTAATTTGCTGTGTGTTTTTCTACTTAAACACTTCCAATTTTCTATCAATGGATGTCAAAGTTGTTTATAGTTTTTGGCTACTAAAATAAAGTTCCTGTGAAATTCTTGCACAGATCTATTGTGGAATACATTTTCCATTTTCCTGGGTAACTATCTGAGAAATTGCTGGATACAGTATAAATTTTATAAGAAATGTTTATTTATTTTTAGTTTTATGAGAAATGGTTAAAATCTTTCCTAAAAATATTTTAACTTTTACACATCTATGGACAAGCTATGAAATTTCCAGTTGCTTCACATCCTCATCACTTTAGTGATTCTATTGGGATAAGGTAGTATTTCATTGTGGTCTTATTTGCTTTGCCTGGTATCTAATCATGTTGAGTAATTTTGCATGCGCTTACTGGAAATGTATATCTTCTTTAATGAAGTGTCTTAAAGTGTTGATAATTATTTAATTTAGTTTTTATTTTTGATATTATTGACTTATAGGTATTGTAACTACTTTAAATCAGTATACTTGAAATCAATATAATTATTTATTGTCATTCTTTGTCACATATATTCTTTATAGATAATTTTACTCCAGTATGTGGTTAGCTTTTACTTTTTCTTCATTACCATGTTTCCCCGAAAATAAGACCTAGCCGGACCATCAGCTCTAATGCGTCTTTTGGAGTAAAAATTATGTAAGAATCGGTCTTAATTTTTACTCCAAAAGATGCATTAGAGCTGATGGTCCGGCTTGGTCTTATTTTCGGGGAAACATGGTAGTTTAGTTTAATGAGTCAATAGGTTATAATTTTGATGAGACCTATATTATCATTTAGAACAAAGAAAATAAAACAAGATTATGGTTATTTTATTTTGTTATTTCTTAAGGAAAACTTCACATGCCTCCATACTACTAGGATTTCATCTTACCTTTTACTTTAAAAGCGCTGTGATTAATTTATATTTAAACTAATGTCAATTTTTTTGTGTGTATAAGGTAGAGTCAAAGTTTTGTTTTCCTCTTTGTGGACACCTAATCATGCCATTACAGTAGTTGAAAAAGTGTTCCATTGCTTTTTTTCCATAGGAATGATTTTGTGCCTCTGTTAAAAATCAGAATGTTGTAAAAGTGAGAATCTATTTCTGGACTCTAACCTAGCCTAATGATCTACCATATTTTGCTGTGTATAATACCCAGACACATTTTTGGCCCAAATTTTTAGGGAAAAAATATTTTCTTTTAATTTTTTAATTCAAATATTTATTTGTTAAATTTAGGTACTTGTTTTTTGTAGTATAAATGAATTTTAGCATTTTAAACATATTATGGTACAATAAATTTTATGTAACAAATAATTACAAAACAGAAGAACACATACAAGGTACAATAAATTTTATGTACTGGTAACAAATTTAGGATATTTATGCATTATATAATGCCAAGAACTCTTCATATTTGCAAGTTCATCTCTAAGTTCAACAAAATCATTTATCATATTCCAGGGTACTATTTTGCATATGGATATCGTTACTGATTTCTAGAATTACACTTTTAATTCACAAGCATAAATAAAATAATTAAATCATATAGATAACGGAATTAGCACTACCCATGTAAAATGTGCATCCTTACTTTTCCCTCACAAATTTAGACAAAAAAGTGCACACTATATATGGCAAAATATGGTATTTACCAATTGTTTGCCAATACTATTCTGTTTTGACCAATATAGTTTTATAATAAGACTTGAAATAAGAAAGTGTAAGTTTTCAAAGTTTGTCTTAGTACTATTCCTTTTATTATAAACAATATTTCTCTTTATCTCAGGAACTACTTTTTGTTTTAAAGTTTACTTTATCTGATATAAATATAGCCATTCCATCTTTCTTTCTTTTTTAAAAAAATTAAAGTTTATTGGGGTGACAACTGTTAGTCAAGTGACATAGTTTGTAGATGTACAATTCTGTAATACTTCATCTATATGTCACATTGTGTGTTCACCAAGAGTCAGTTCTCCTTCCTTCACCATATGTTTGATCTCTTTTACCCTCATCCACCACTGCTCTCCCCCCTCTCTCCATCCTTCTTAATCTTTTTGTTTGTATGGTATATCGATTTCCTTCTATTTATTTTTAAAGCATCTGTTTCTTTATATTTAAAAGCTATTTCTCATGCATAGTATATAGTTGGAATTTGTCCATTCTGACAATTTGTATTTCATTAACATTAAATGTAATTATTGATATGGGTAAATTTACATTTACCATTTTTTAATTTCCTTTGTTTATCCCCTCTATGTTTTGTTTTTCTGTTCCTCCATGCCTACATTTTTTCATGATCATTGCTGATATATTTTAGAGTTCCTTTTTTTTTATAGCGATACCTATTTGCTAATATTATTATTGGTTGTTTTATGTATTACAATACGCAATCTTAACTTTTCAACATGTACTTGCAGTTCAATTATTTACTTTACGTAAAATATAGGTACCTTGACACTGTATAGATCTATATTTCAATTTCACTGCCCTTTATGGCATGTAGGTCATATGTATATGACCTACAAACACACATATGTTTTTGTATATATATATACAAACACACATATATATGTGTGTGTATATATACATAATTTATTTATTTTTATTTTTATTTATATATATATATATAATGTTATTAAGTTTGCTTTAAAAGAATATGAGAATTTGAATTAAAAGAAAAATAAATGTTTTACATCTACTATAATATATGCTATTTCTGATGTTATTTTACTCCTGAGGATTTGATTTTCCCTCTGTTATGATTTCACTTCATCTAAAAAACATCCTCAGCATCCCTTATAGTGCATATTTGCTAGCGATGAACCTCTTGGTTCCCTTTTATCTGAAAATGTCTTTATTTCTATTTAATTCTTTGTTGACATTTTGGCTCAAATCATTTTTTTCTTCCCCCCCACAGTAGGTTCATTGTTCTATGCTCCATGCTTGCATATTTCAGAGGTCAATTAAACACTTGGATAGGGTTTACAAGCAGATTGTGGGCTCAAATCTATGATGTTGCTTTCCAAAACATACTGACCCACTCTCCAGGGGACATCACTACCTGAATTCTCTCATCTGTTCTTAGGCCAGAAAGACTGTAAAATATGAGTTTTATCTGCCCCATGTAGTGCTATAGCTGAGGTCTAACTACAGGCAAAAATCAAAGGAAAATAGAAATTCACTTTATGCTGAATATTTTTATACATGTATATAAGTTTTATCAAGATATAATTCACAATCCATAATTGTCAGCTCATGACTCAGTTTTTAGTATATTCACAGAGTTTGCAATCATCCTCACTATCTAAATTTAAAACAGTTTTATCATTCTTAGAAGAACTCCCTGTACCCATTAATAATTATTCTTCATCTTTGAAGTTTTGACTGCCTTCCAGAAATAGCTAGTTTCAGTTCAGTCTCCAAAACCTCAAGGTAGTTCTAATTGTTTTTTATTTAATCCAGACTTGGAGTTATTCTATGAGGGATAGCCAATCAGTTAGGCATTCATTCACCCATACCAGAAGTTGAATTGCTGTCCACATCAATTTTTGCTTTATAAATATTTAAGGCAATCATGTTAAGAATATACAAGTTTATATGGTTCTACCTTCCTGTTGAATGTTTTTCCCTTAACTAGTGTCTACATTTGTTATTATCATTTATGTAGAGAAGCAAATATTTATATTTATATAGCCATATAAGCTTTATTTTTATTAATATTCACCTAGGATATCCTTAAATCTTTTTAATTTCAACTTCAGGGATTTCATTTAGGTGTGCATATGTGTGATAGCCAGAAATAGCTGTTTTTTCTTTTTTATTCTTTTCCAAAAATCTATTGTTTTTACTTTTATGCATTTTTTGCATTTTAGCCCATTTGCAATTCTAGTGTTTATTAATACATTTGGACTCGTTTCAATCATCTTATTTTTTTTTCAATTTTGTGTATTTTTATTTCACTATTTTCTTCATTTTATTACAATGAATTAGAGTTTAAATTTGAAGATTGAATTTCTTTTTACTCAATTTTTTCTCCTGGTTCAAAATTTGTATACTGCACTCTTTATAATATTTAATCTTGAGGTTTTGCCAAGAATTTTATAAATATACAAATGTAAAGAGAAATTATACCACCATTCCTCTCATAACTAATAGTGACTGTAGAACACAGACAGTACCATTTTCCCCCAGTACATGCTTTTTTTCCCCAGAACTTAAGTTCTTTTTTTTAAGTTTCCAAAGTGACAAACAATTTTATACAGTGTGTCATTTAAGTAAATATATATGCATGCTATTTATTTTTTTCTTCATTCCTTCTTGCTTCTTAAATTATGATTCAAGAACTGTCTTCCTTCACTAACAAATGCATCTCAAGTTACTCCAGGAAGTGTCTATTTGTGCTGTATGCTCTCAGTTGGCACTAACCAGTCCTTCCCTTTTTTCAACATCATAAGTGGTACCTTATTCTCACATTTTCCTGATTACTAATTAGTTTAATCATGGTTCCATGTTATCCTTAGCTTGTTTTCTTTTGTTGCAAAATTTTCAAGTCCTTCATGTATTTTATTCCATTCTGTTGCCTTTATGTCACTTGACTACTTTCATACATTTTAGATATTGCTCCCTTGTCATTTTCATACATTACAATGATCTTCTCAATCATATGCTCATAACTCTATTCATTATGCCTTTCAATAAACAGAAATCATTAAGTTTGTTGTAATTAAATCTTTCATGTATTTGCCCTCACATTTATGCTTATAAATCATTATCTATGTAGCCCTTTTGGACATCTTGTCATAAAAAAAATTCTCATATATTTTTTAATTGATTTTAACATTTACGACCTACTATTAATTCTTATGCATTTCACGTGTGTATGTTTTCTGAAGGGATTTAGTGTTTTTATTTGTTTGATTTTCCTCCTATTTTTAGCCATTTTTCCAGCATCATATGCTAACAAATCTTTATTTTTCTCCTATTATATTATTGTACAAATTAGAGCATGTATTGATTGCCCATACTTTTATTTATTAGGCCATAACAAAGATATGCCTATATTATACTAATCTTTTCAAAGACCCTGGATTTGGTTTTATTAAATTTCTGTACTTTTTCTCTCATCTCTGTTTCACTTATTTCTGCCTTTTTATTTGACATTGCTTTCTCCTTATTTTGGATTTCCTGAAATATTATTTTTCCTATTTTCTGAATTGACTGCTCAGGTCATTATTTTTAAATCTCATTTGACTACTGTTAAATTTACATGAAGTTATTTCATCTAGGTTCTAATTTATTTTGTCTTATAAATTTATTTTCAGTAAACTATTGAAGCATGACAGAACTACAGAAAACTGTAAAAATCTTTAGTGTACATTCAATGAAATTTTAGAGTGAAAATACTCTTGTAACAACCCCACAGATTAAGATATAAAATTTTACCTGCATCCCAGCAGCCTGAATCATGACATTTCATGTCCCTAAATTGTTTCTCCAGTTTTCATTACCACTTACTAGATTTGCCTGTTTTTGAACTTTTCATAAAGGACAGATAATACTGAATATGATTTTGAGACTGACTTCATTTGCTCATTTTTATGAGAGATGTAAACATGTTGTTTATTGTTGCCCTAGTTTAGTCACTTTTACTTGTATAACATTCCCACATAAAATTGTACAAAATAATATCCATTCTATTAATGGTTGCTTTGCACATTCAGTACAATCAGTTACAAAGTCTGTTCTGCTTTCCTATTCAGGGTCAATCATTTTCCGAAGTAATTGTAGCAACTTACAGGCCCCTTTTAATGTACACAAGCACAATTACTCTGTATCCTTTCTAAATCCATACTGACTTCATTTAATTGTCTTTGTCATATCTCATTTAATTTGTATTTCACTTATAACTATCAGTTTAGAATACACACACACACGAGAGTATATAGAGTATATAGAGAGCAATAGAGTATATATATAGAGAAAATATACATGTAAATACGTAAGTGTGTGTGTGTGTGTGTGTGTGTGTGTGTGTGTGTGTGTTGGCCTTTTATATCTTATTTTGAGAAATGCCTTTTTAAATATTCTGTCCATGGTGGACTGGGGGTGAGGGCATTCAATTGTAGTTTCTTATTTGTAGAAGTTCATTAAATATTCTGGTTTCAATATCTATGTGAATATATATATGTATATATATATATATATATATATATATATATATATATACATATATATATATATATATATATTACAAATACAATTTTCCTATCAATGGGTTTATTTTTTTTCATGCCCCCATGGTATATGTGATAAATAAAATTTTAAAATGTTGAGAAGCAAAATTTATCAATCTTCTATAGTTAGTGCTCTTTATAGTGAAAAACAGTTTTTTTTCCTCATTCAAGTTATTATCTTTTAATTTTTCACTGTTGTTCTCCCTCACTTAGAGCTGCAATAATTTGTACATGTTAAGTAGGAATTAAATTCATTGATAATCCATAAAGCTATTCAATGAACTTAAATATTTAATAAAGTAGCATCATTTTTCTACTACCCTCAAGTAGAAACTTACTAGTGAGGCAAATGATCAAATATGTGTGTCCATGTGTTCTATACTGCTTCTATACTCACTATTTTGTAACACTGGTGTATAAGTTTTCCTTGTGCCAACAGCAGATTGCCACTTAAGGGAATGGCAAAACAATGTCTCATATCTGCTACTCTTGCTTATATCCTTTATTATTTTATTTATTTAGTTTTTTATCTATAATTGAATTTACAAATGAACTCAATACAGATCTTTGTTAGTTTCATTTAAAATACAAAATTGAGAATCCTAGATCATAATATTATGGAATCATCAGAAAATATTTTTGACTAAGATTTAATCATGAGTTCATTTGTAGTCTGATTGGCCAGAATAATATCACTCACTGTCTTACATAAGGGAGATAGAAGGAAAGATTATGTAAGAAAAGAGTATGAGTAGATTTTCTAAAAAGGAAGAAGGGGAACAATAGATGCTGAGAGCATTAGGAAAATATTGGAACCATTTATTGGTTCTATTATGTGAACTGTATGATTTCAAAAATCTATCTATCTATCTATCTATCTATCTATCTATCTATCTATCTATCTAATACCTCTATCATCTTATCATCCATTCATCTATCTTATACTTTAAGTATATAAGCTTGGTGAAAAATAGGTTCCAGTAAAAGTTCTGAGTGTACAGTATAAACATAGGTAGAAATTATCCTAATTGCACCTCCTAAATGGATAGTAAAGAAGAATTATTGTAATGCATGTATCTGTGTGTTTATAAGCTCATCTTAGATTCTCAACAATTGTTGAAAGTATTGTTTAATAACCTGTGATTTAAATACACACACACACACACATACACACACACAATCTAATAAGAATTTCCTTCATATATAGCAGATTTGAATGAGAATTTTTGCATGTTTTAAATTATTTTGTATTATTCCCCAATGTGTATTGAAAGACAAAAAATGTATACATTTAAATAAATCATCTAATATATCAATTCTGTAATTCAGAGTGTTCTTAGAATGATTGTATTATATTGCAATGCAATGTTGTAGCTATTTCATATGAATTAAGAAACTTTGTTATTTGCAGTCACTTATTAACAATATTTTATAAGTGAAATATAATTACATATTAAGGATAACCATAATACTAATATGTACATAGGCTCTTATAGTTCAAAAATAATTTACTTGCATTAGTATGCATAGATATTATATGAAAAGAATACCAGTGTGAGTGATAGTAAGTCTTACTTAAGATACTCCATTGATTTATTCAACAATGATACATTAAAAAATTGAAAAGGTACCTGTCTTCAAATTTTTTCTTTATATGTAAAAATGAGATTATCGTTGGTCATATCATCTTCATTGCTATAGAAATTTTAACATTTCTAGTTATTCACATGTAATTTAAAATGTATTAAATTGCATTTGTTATTCTCATATAACATCTTAATTAGTAAGTTTCTTGGAATTTGGGAGAAATTTTCATTTCATCTTTGTAATACACAAATCACCTAGTAATTTAGTGAAAATATAATATGGCAGATGTTGGACATATAGATACTGAGTGAATTAATTGATAAATGAAAGAAAACTGGATATTCTACTATTAGATTTAACTGACTTAACTAGTAATCCCACATAGTAAAAGGAAACTACAACTCAAGCTCTTAAATGTTTTATAGAATATTATAACTCTTAATGTACTTGTAGAAAAATGGTATCAACTGTTAGATATGACCTTGCTGAAGATATAAACATAAAGAAAATAGAAAAAAATAAGTGGGATGTGGATTGTGGGTTTCTATACTAATTTCCTACGGCCATCATAACAAAGTACCTTAGACTACATGGCTTAAACAACAGAAATTTGCCTTAATTATGGAGGCCAGAAGTCCAAAATCAAACTGTTAACTGAGTTGGTTCTTTCTTAACACTAAGGGTAGGATCTGTTCCAGGCCCCTCTCCTTTAGAGATGGGCATCTTCTCCCTATGTCTCTGCATACCATGTTCCTTCTGTGGATGTCTCTGTGGTTCAAATTTCCTCTTTTTAAAAGGATATCGGTAAATATTGGATTAGGGCCCACCCCAATGAGCTCATTTTAACGGTATTAACTCTAAAGACCTGTCTTCAAATTAGGTTATATTCTGAGGTTCTAGGGTTTAGGACTTCAATAAATTAATTTTGGGGTAACAATTCAACACATAACTGGTTCCTGCATTATATTTGCATTTGGTAATGAACTTCCATAATCCTGGCCATTGGTGACTTTGTTCAATACAGTGGATTGTCTTTCTTATCCATTCCACCCTCTTTCCTGTGAGCCCTTCACTGAAGAGCCTGGAAAGCTTTAAGTGCCTCTTGCATGTTGGAGTCTAAATGTATATTAAATTCTTCTAATCAGATGCACTCATGATCTTGTGAGGTTGGCAGTTAGCTGTAAGCTGTAGGTCACACCCCACTTTATTTATTTTTGCTTAACTGGTTTGTTTTTCTTTCCCTTGTTTAGTAACTAGCTCCATGGGTATTAAAGGGCAGTTCAACAGCCATCTAATGTTTATAAAATGACATTCAACATTTTTTTTAGTTTATATTTCCATGTTATTAGTAATTTTAACCTGTTTTTATACATCTTAAAGAAGAATATGAAATTTCTAGGTTGAAAATTAATAATTTGAGTTATGTGTTAACTATTATTGTCTTACCTGAGTTTCCATTTAAGTTTATTAAGTTGTTCTCTTTCATTTTAAAATATCCTAAGATCTATGAAATTATTATTTCCCAAAAAAATATGAGGTGATAAAAATAGTTCCATTAGATCCTGGGGAAAAATGTTTTTGTGTTTCTTAAATTTCATAAATACAGAAGAATCACAAGAAACATTAGATATTGTTGCTGAATCAGGCAGAAATAAACAAATTTAAGTTTGTTTAATACAGTATTTCCAAATTTACCAAGAAACAAAAACAATTTTTGATGCTACACATGAAACATTCAATACAGCCATGAGATATAGTTTGGTAAATGTATTGTATTATCTTTCCCTTGTTAATATGTGGCCATATCGCCTATTTTTAGCAGTTGATCAAACTATATAGAAAGACCCCTTGTTCTAAATTGACATTACATGATGTTAACAAGAAGAAAGGGTATATTACATGGTAACTCAAAATACTAGGATTTTTCTTACACATGAAAACAATGTATTTACTTTTATTATGAAAATGTAAGATTCTCAAAGTTGCCTTCACCCTAATACCAATAATTAGTTTAGATGATGCAAACAGAAATTAAAGGGTATGTTGTGTGCAGATTATTTAGCTTATCAATATGGGACTATTGATTTCATATATTTTCTTAAAATTTACTTCAAAGCCTTATTGGCGATTTACTATAGATTAAATTGAGTAAATATAGTTCAGATATTAAAAAGTGGACATAGTTGCAATGTTATGTATAAAAATTTAATGAAAATTAAACTGTATTTATAATTTACTTAACTTTTATCTAAACTAAAATCTAAGTGAGTAGTTAATTTTTTTTTGTAGAAAAACAAAATGTTTAACAGCAAGATGGGAGTGTTAATGAGAATAATCCCATTTTTGTAATGTAAGCCAGAGATATTGCATTTTATTTTTAGAGCTTGGAACATACTGATCACTTTAAGTCTGCTTTTTAGAAGAGAGGGTTGTGAAAAAGGAAAAAAAAAAAAGAAGAAAGGTCAATATGAAGAGCAAATAAGGCTGTCATTGCTAAATTGAAGCAATGGAAAAAATGCCACGGGACATTTTTCAACTAATCAGGGATAACATGAAAGTCCTCATTCTGTCAGAAAATATGTACAAAAAATGACCTCTCCTTTTATCAGAAATAGTGGGATACAACAGCTTGGCTATTACTTATGTATAGATAAGGAGAGTGTTTCTTCCTTTCTTTCATATTAGCACCTTACAGCTTTTACTTATCGTCTAGGATACTTCATGCCTAAAAGATTTTCAATAAAGCATTAATAGAAATTATAAAAGCATTCTCTTTTACTGTATGGTTTTGTTTTTGTTTTTTTTCACCAATAGGTTTTGATATTTGATTTTAAGAAAATAAAAAAGGCATAACACTTACTCTTTCAGTGAATTTTTAATGCAAACTTAGGTGTATACAATTGCTAAGCCATAATGGCATCATTACCCAAACTTAGCTTCAGTTTAAAACTATGTACTGTAAATAATGCTGTAATGAACATGGGAGAATGTATATCTTTACGGCAAATGTTTTCAGACCTTTTTTGGTAGATATGCAGGATAGGGATTATTGGGTCATATGGTAATTCTATTCTTAATTTTTTTAGGAACCTGCATACTGTTTTCCATAGTGACTGTACCAATTTACATTCCCACCAAAAGTGTATGAGGGTTCCTTTTCGTCCACAGCCTCGCCAACACTTATTATTTGTCTTATTGATGATAGCCATTCTAACAGGCATGAGGTAATATATCATTGTGGTTATTTACGGTGGACAAGGCATGGAAACAACCAAGGTGTCCTTCGATAGACAATTGGATAAAGAAGATGTGGTATATGAAGAACTACTCTGCATAAGAAAAGATGAAATACTGCCATTTGGGCCACACGGATGGATCGTGACATTATCTTGCTAAGCGAAATAACGAGGTGGAAAATTAACTTCGCAAACTAATCCTAAAAAAAAAGTGCTCCATATCTCATTGCTGAAAATAACTATGGTCACCTTTAAAGTACTCCTCTTAGAAGCTATGCACCAATGCCAGTGTCTAGTCCACCCATCAAAGAATTCTGGAACTCTTTTACTGGAATGGCCATAAGAGCTGTTGTCAGATTATCCTTAATGTCCTAAATGTCATCAAAATATCTTCCTTTCAATATTTCCTTTATCTTTGGGTAAAGAAAGAAGTCATTGGAGGCTAGATCAGGTGAGTAGGGAGGGTGTTCCAACACAGTTATTTGTTTACTGGTTAAAAACTCTTTCATAGACAGTGCCCTGAGAGCTGGTGCATTGTCGTGATGCAAGAGCCATGAATTGTTGGCAAAAAGTTCAGATCATCTAACTTTTTCCCGTAGCATTTTCAGCACTTCCAAATAGTAAACTTGGTTAACTGTTTGTTCAGTTGATACAAATTTATAACATAGAATCTCTCTGATATCAAAAAAGATTAGCAACATCATTGCAACAAGTTGCAAACTTAAATGTCAGACCTCATAACTCAGAAAAAGTCAAGAACCATATGACTTCATTCATAGGTGGGATATAAAACTGAAAGCAACAAAGGAACAAGACAAACAAATGAAGAAACAAAAACTCATAGACACAGACAACAATTTAGTGGTTACCAGAGGGTAAGGGGGAAGAGAGGATGGTAGAAAAGGGTAAAGGGGGCCAAATATATGGTGATGGAAGGAGAGCACACAGTGGATGGTGAGCATACAACATGATGATATATAAATGATGCATCATAGAATGTACACTTGAAACCTATGTACTTTTACAAACCATTGTCACTCCCAATACATTTAATTAAAGTAAACAAACAAACAAACAAACAAATAAATAATAAAACTATGTACTGGGGGAACTAGTAAATCCAACATGTCCCACGTGTGATAAAATCATCCTTGTTTTACATAGGTGATATACAATATTAAGAAAACATTATTAAGAAAATATTATGCCAAAATATGTAAAATATCAAATTACAAAATAACTTTTTCTCTGTAAAGTAGGCTACAGCTGTTTTGTCTTATTGTTAAAGAATATTTATTAAACCTAAACACAAAGTAAGTAGTTCTAGAGAGGATTTCTTAAATTGTCTGTTACTCTTTAATTATGAAAGAAAAATGTGAAGTCGGTATCACTCTGCATGAAAATTTACTGAATCGTATATTTCTTTTGCATATATTAAATATGTTTATTGAAAATGTATGGTAAGGTAATGTTAACTGGTCCTCAAAATCTGGTAAAGAAATATTTTATTTTTGTTTACTGGTATGAAGTTTTCTTTCAAGTAACAGAAAGATAATACATATTTCTGTATTTTTCCCTGGTCTTATAGGAAAAACACACAAGAGAAATTATTCTTTTAATTATAAAAGCCTTGGCCTAAAGCCCTTGGCAAAAATTGATCTTCAAAAGTCAAATTCCTTCTTCCCTAAGAACAGGAAAAGTGGACCCTCAGTAAAGGTTGAGGCTATGTGCAAATTCTGGGTGTTCTGATGTTTTGTGACTAAATTTTACATTACCAAGTGACTCCTCCAAATATTGGGGAGATGGAGGCCTAGCACAGTGAGGAAGTGTTAAAAGGAAGATATTGATTCTATGTTATATGTATCTTTATTTATACTTTCTTTGAGGAAGTTTGTAAAGATTATGGCATTAATTTATATCAATGCCTTAATAGTGAAGAGGCACTGGAGACTGACACCACTGCCACCCTTTCTTTGTTCTCAGTTGCTTGTGGCTTAAATCTTACAGGTACGTTTTTGTAGTTGGATAAGGAAATGGATGCTACCTAACTTTAACATACATGAAGCATTATAGTTGATACTATTATGGTCTTCCTCAGTAGTCAGAGGATGGTTGCTAGAATATACACAGAATTTTATTTTTCAGTTATTTCCCATTTAGTATCAGAATTATTAATAGGCCAATGAAAGCACATGTAATGTGAGAAATTTTTCTTATTTTTTAAAATGTAGGATCAGGACAAAATTGTATTTGTGTAGTGTAATTAAATGCATGGGAATTATAATGGTGGTATTAGAATGTAAGAGCACTGTGAGTGGAAATCACTTTTCTGTTTTAACTATTATATTTACAGTATCTGTATCTAGAATCATGTCTGCAAAGAGAATATCGATAAAAATATATTTATTGAACTTGGTGCTGAACGAAATAATTCTTAAATGTAATGCAAAAAAGCAAACAAAATTTGGTGGGGAGAAATGTAAATAATAATAATAATAATATATCAGTTATGTGCCCAATATGGCCATCAATTTTTTCTTAATTTCTACTACTCTTACCTTATTTCATTGTTGTTCTTAATGGTGATAACAAAAGCTATATTATATATTATTTAATCATTCCTTAAATATAAACTTAATTCCAATATTTTAATCCATATCTTATACATAATATTACACACAATATTAATTTTCAAATTTTGGTGTTTCTTGAATAATATTTTTCACCTGAGCTAAAGCCTGACCATTTATGTTTTCTTTTTAATCCAAAATCTTATTGTCATCATTTGAAACACAAATTTATACAAAGCATTTTAACAGTTTGTTTACTTTTTATTCAAATATAGGATTAGGGTTTTATTTTATTTACATATTTTGCAATTATAAACCTAGCAAAGTCAGAGGCACATACGCAAGTTAGAAATAATGTAAGTTAAAATGGGAAAACCACAATTGGAAAATGAGTCATTTCTTTGATATTAATTATATGTCTATCAACTCTGTATAAAAAGCTTCACATATTGGCATTTACCAACAAATAAATGGCAATACATATATTCTTGTAATTTATATTCATTATCTGAATGTCAATAATTAGATTAAAATCACTTGAAAATTTAATAACATGATTTTTATAATTTCATAATATTGATATCTTCAAGTTCTTTCTTGCATGGTTTTCTAAATAATTTTCTGACTTTATAATACAGTGTTGCTTGATTATCTTCTGTCTGGCATCCATTTTCAACATTAGTACTAAAATACAATATTATATGTATTTAACATTGTTTGTCATAAAAAAATTTACTGTCTTTAAAGGCTTTAGCCAATACCTCAGTGAAAATTTCTAATTCAGGGTTATTATCACATGATGTCATAAATATCATCTCTTCCTATCCATTTTCCAAATTTCCAGGTCCATCATATTCCAAACTATCCAACACATAAGATACCATAAAAGGTTCTTTATCCTGAAACACATTGGAATATTTAGTGCTCCGAGTTTAAACCCTGGGTTCTGACCTTTTGACTCTGAGCCAATAATGTACACTCTGTAAACCTCAGATTTCTGGTTTGCAACATGAACTAATTATAACTGTTTGTTCAATATTAAATGAGATAATGTATGTAAAATAGTTAATAATAGTTATAAAATGCTTGACACATTAATGATTCACTCAGTAGCAGTTATTGTCAGAATATTTCGGCAGAACTGCGCCTACTTTGGTTCTCAAGTATTAAACTAAAATCAAATTCTAAGGGCTTCCATTATTTTAAATAAACCTATATATTTAAATTTTCAATAATAACTGATTTGCTCAAGCATCTATAGTCTCAAAAACTTAAACGTGTCATTTTTGCAGTAGACCTCAGCACTGGTGCTTTATGGCATCAGACGTTTATCATGATTGAAATCTTAGCTAATCTTTAGAAAACTGAAAATAAAACATTTTGCTTTAAACTTCAGTGACTATACCATGTGGGTGAGATTTAGGGATTGTTATGGACTGAATGCTTATGTGCCACCCCCTGCCCTCAAAACTCTATGCTAAAATTTTATCCCTAATGTGATGGTATTTGCAGGTGGGTATTTGACAGATAATTAGGTCTTCAGAGTAAAGCCCTCATGGATGGAATTAGTGCCCATATAAAAAGAGGCTAGAGAGCTAGTCTGTCTTTGAGGGTACGAAAATAAGTAGTCAGTCTGCAAGCAGGAAGCAGTCTCCCACAAGATACCAGATTTGCTAGCACCTTGATATTGGACTTCCCAGCCTCCATAACCATGAGAGATAAATGTTTGTTGTTTAAGTCAGTCTAAGGTAATTTGTTATAGCAGCCCAAACTAAGACAGAAATTGGTACTGAGAAGTAGAGTGCTGCTGTGACAAATAGCCAGAAATCTGAAAGCAGATTTGGAACTGAGTATTGAGTAGAGGCTGGAAGTGTGCTGAAGTGTATGCTAGAAAAAGCCAATATTGCAGTGAAGGGAATGTGAAAGGTGTTTTTGGTCAGGACTCAGAAAGGCAAAAAGGAGAGCTCTAGAGAATGCTTCCATTTTCCTAGAGGGTATATAAATAATCATGAACAAAACATTAGTGGACATACAGATATTAATGGAGATTCTGCTGAAGTCTCAGATGAAAATGGGGAGCATGTTATTAAAAACTGAAGATAGGTGGTGCTTGTTATAAAGTAGCAAAAATCTTGGTTGAGTTGTGTCCGAGTTCTAGTGCTATGTGGAAGGTAGAACTTGTGAGCAATCAAATTGGATATTTAACTGAAAAGATTTCTAAACAGAAGTGTTGAAGGAGTAGCTTGATTCTTCTTGTCTGCTTGTAGTAAAATGTGAGAAGAGAGAAGTAACTTCAAAACAAAATTATTAAGCAAACAATAACTAGAACTTAATTTGGAAATTCTCAGCCTATCCATGTTGCAAAAAATGGGAAAGCATGTTCAGAAAAGAATATTAGGAGTGTGGTTGAGCAACCATTTAATAAGGAGATTAGAGTGAGTGTGAACCAGCGACTTAATCATTACCCCAGCAACAAAACTGCCACTTCAAAGTGAGTGAGAAGGAAAGCAAAAGGAATGAAAGAAGGTTGTCAGACTATTTGGATTTTACAGGACAGGATCATAGAGCCATGTGGCTGTAAATGCACTCTGTTCTTCTAGACAAGGTTAGAATGACCCCGAAAATCAATTCAGAGATTATCATGGTTGCCTCCTTAGTTTCAAAGCAGGGGCAATCGCCTGGCTTTCCACAGACCAGATGACCTCTGCCCCAAGCTGTGGGGAGATCTCCCCAAAGCTGGTGGGAATTCTACCTCTGTCATGCAGAAACACAGGACCCCAACCAGTAGAGCTGCAGGGGTGAAACTGTAGCCCTACTGAGTCTGGAGGGAAGAGTATAAAACCGAAAAGGACTTTTTTAGTACTAAAATATGTTCCAAGACACACAAAGGAGATATTTCAATCCTTAAAATGGTCAGTTATAAGTAATTTTCTCTATTTTCTTAGGACTGGAATTCCTGCACAGAGAAGGGTTACATTTAAAAACAGATATACCTGTCTATTTTATTTGGATAGAAATGATTACTATTATTCAAGAACTATTCAGAAATGCAAGTGTCTTTATTGGGTATTTTTTTTTTTTTGCTTTTTTTTCCCATTTTTAAAGTGGTA
Source organism: Rhinolophus hipposideros (assembly GCF_964194185.1). Taxonomy (NCBI): domain Eukaryota; kingdom Metazoa; phylum Chordata; class Mammalia; order Chiroptera; family Rhinolophidae; genus Rhinolophus; species Rhinolophus hipposideros. The sequence continues at coordinate 46,731,928 of NC_138047.1, read as the reverse complement.
CACAATCCTATAATTTTCTTCAGAAAATCACCTTATTTTAGTTTTTTTTTAAAGATTTTCAAAATAAAAATTAGGTAGCAGATGTAAAATTTCTTTTTAAAATAAAATCATGAGAAATATTATGTTTCTTGATAAGCATTATACCATGAACACATTTGTTTCAAATTGAAAAACAAAGCTTTACTGAGACATGCATATTTCAGTCACGATTTTCCATAACTGGTTTTCATGTATTGTATTTCATACCAATGCATGTTACTAGATTAGTTCTTCAGTGGACTAAATTTACTGTCTTGCAAACTAGAATTTAAACAAAAGCAGGTGTTGCTTCTTAATGAAACACTGTGAGCTCATTTCTGTAATGAGTTTTACAGATACATAAATCTTATCTGCTATTTCAATTCACTTTCTGCCTTTTATCAAACCTGCCTGCTACTAAAACCTTCGAGAGAACCAAAAATTTTAAATTGGTTCTTAATGTGAGGGCCTTTGAATATTTAGATTATAAAAAAGACAGTTTTAAATTCCATGGCCTTTCTGTTGAAACATCAGGATCATTCAAACATTTTTATTATCAATGGAAAAAAAACTTCATTATATTACATAATGATTGATTTCAGTAACAATTCATGAAGACACTGAAGGATCCAAAGACAGTGCATGGAAATTTCTCATTCAGTAGACTTCGTGGACAGGCACAGTAGAGGGAAATAATTTCCATAGATAGTCTGAAAGATGTTTATTTTGTTTTTATTACTTCTAAGGCCACATTAGTATTTGGTATTTGAATTACTCCATCACTAGTTTTACACAATTCTAACTAACAACAGGCACAATTATTATTTTTTTTTTATATTATGCCAACATTCTAAAAATAGACTACTGCTACCTTAGTTCTTATCTTTTTACCTGGGATAACTGTTGTGAAATTAGCAAGGAGGAGTAAAGAGGGCTCAGACCCAAGTTCTAGAACAAATAGGTAGTGAGTCAAGGGAAAACAGCCCATATTTGGTAGTGTTAAAGGAAAGCAGTATCCTCATAAGAGAGACAAAGGCAAAGAATAAAGGGAACATATAGAGAAGAGATTTAGGCTATAGGGAATATTTGGATGGATTTGAGTGACACAATAGTGATGGTTAGCATGGATATGGGTTGGTCAGAGATGTTTGGAGAAGGGGTTGGATAAGGAACAGTGGAAACAAATTCTGGTGCCTCATAATCCAAGATCTTGTAGACCAACTTTGTGGATTATATATGAAAGTGTCACTTATCTGGGAAATTTCAGTAGTATTAAAGATGTCAGTACTGGATGGGCTTCCCTTAAATCCTGGGAAAGTTATCCAATTTATAAAATGCAATGCTCTATTTTGAAATAGGTTTCCTAAATAACAATGTTTACAGCATAATAAACTCTTGTCTTACTTGTACACTCATTTCTCAATGGCTTTGAATATCCTGCTTTTTAATGGCAGAATTTCAGAGGACCGCTGTTCTGTACCTTAGCATTATGACACACAGAGTGTTGGTGAAAAGGAATATCAGGTAAAACAGTGAAGATTAAAAACAAAAGCTGGCATATGTTGAACATACATAAAGAGAGTATTATAAACTATGCTGGGTTATGGATGAGCAGGGCTGTCTATTAAATCTCCCTCTAGTGGTGAATTCTAGAATATATAAAACAAGGCAGGAATGTTCAAAAGAATGGATATAATGGGTATGAGATATTCAGGCGGTCGGAAGAGTAGGAAGTACACATGTACAGAGAAATTTTATATTTTACTTATATCTTCTGTATAGTTTTAGTTAAAAGATTAAGAAATGAGAATGAATTAAACAATGCAATAAAATATGAAGAAATTTAAATAGAAAAATAACAAGTTTGAGTTTTTTGTTTGTTTGTTTGTTTGTTTGTTTGTATTTTGAGTTTTTGAAGCAAGACAGATGAGAACGAAAATGCTAGTGGAAGATTAGTATGATTGTGGTAATTACCAAATTACAGAACTGAAAATATAGGAGGCATAGAGACCAATTAGGAGGCAGGCAGAATTCCAACAGAATGATCTCATTACAATTGAAAATGAGAAATACTGCGTGACATAGGATGAGTGCATTAGTTACCAACATTTAATGTAATAGTATTTAATGACCAAATAGTTATGGGGGATGTCACAAATATGGTGGTGGGAGGGGTGGTCCTTCATCTTTCCCCTTGAAGTTACAAGTTGAAAAGCTATAATTCAGCAAAGGATTCCCTATGCAACATACAAACACATCTGAGAGATCCACGCATCAAAACATCTAAAAGTGGGCAAATGTGGGCAAATGGGAGAGGAGGGAAGGGAGAAGTGCAAAAACTGAGGCCATGGACGCAGTCTGGAACTCACTGTGGCCCCAGGAGAGGGGAGGAATCGAACTTCAGGTGCACTCTCTGTGGCCCCAACAATCATGCTTGGGGGATCAGCATATAATACCGCTAAACCCAGCGATCTATCGGGGCAGGTACCTCAGGGCAAAGACTAAACAGAAGTGTGATCTAACAGCCCTCACTGTCAGGCAGAAAACAAAGTCACAGAGCCTGGCCACCTCTCCCCACCCTCCAAGAGCTAGCCTTTCTGACACGTTCCTAGTGTTAGCACTAGGCCCCCCGGGGGGGGGGAGGTAGCAGTGTCAGATTAAAGAGCAGAATATCTACAGCCTTGAGAACTGGGGAGAGAGTTCCTGAGTGGCAGGTGCACACTGGGGCTCATTTCAGTGACAAGGAATGAGCTATAGGCAGTGAGGTAGCTGTGGTCTGGCAGTCACCATTACTCCTATCAGAACAAACATAAATACACCAACACATCTCCCACCCAGCATACCCCCACCTTTTGCAGGTGATCCCAACATAAGCACCCAGGGCTGCTGAGGCACAAAGCTCTGAATTTGGCTGCAGGGGCAACACTGGGATTTCAGGGGCTCAGAAACCCAGTGCCCACCAGTCTTCTTACAGTGATGGTGCCCCGAGACTGAGGCAACCTGGTCACAGAGGAGCCACCCATCTTCCAGGAAATCTCCACTGTGGGCACTCAAGAAGCCAGAACATGGCAAGAGAAAATAAAACACTCCAGCGCCATGTACTGGAAAGCAAAAGAAAGACTCCTTCATATCAACCTGCTGCAGAATTCACTCCTATAGATGGCCAGGAAGAGAAATAATCCATTAATTGCCATGGACAACCAAAGTAACAAGGCAGTTCAGGAAAAAAAAAAAAAAAAAAAAAAACAGAAAAGAAAGAAAGAAAGGAAGGAAGGAAGGAAAGAAGGAAGGAAGGAAGGAAGGAAGGAAGGAAGGAAGGAAGGAAGGAAGGAAGGAAGGAAAGAAAGAAAGAAAGAAAGAAAGAAAGAAAGAAAGAAAGAAAGAAAGAAAGAAAGAAAAAAACCTCCAGAAAATAAACTTAAAGATATGAAAATATGTGACTTAAATGACAGAGATTTGAGGATTGCAGTTCTCAAAAAACTCAATGAGATGCAAAGAAAACTCACGCAGTTTAACAAACTCAGAAATAAAAATCAATAAAAGCAATATTTTACCAGAGATTAAAATTTTGAAAAAGAACCAAATAGAAATTCCAGAGCTACTCTGGAAGTAGTCTGTTCAATTAATGAGGAATTTATAGGGGCTGAAAGGAGCAAAAAGACATATAACTTAATTACTTACTATTTCGAGTGGCAGTCAAATAAAACAGAAATAATCAGGTAATGATTTTAGGACATAGGGGAAAAAAGTTTTTCTCAGTATATATGCTTGCAACAGAAAACCCAAAAAATCTGATTAGATAATTGATGTTTAAATTCAGAGGATAAAAACTAACCAAAACTGTATTAGTTTTCTTTTGCTACTTAACAAATTGCCACAAACAAAAACACATTTATGATCTCATCATTTCTGTGGGTCAAGAGACCAGGCATGGCTTACATGAGTCCTCTGCTTAACGTTTACAAGGTTGCAATTCGGGTACTTGCCAGAGATGGGTTCTCATCAGAGGCTCAACTGGAGAGTATTCTTCTTCCAAACTCCCTACGATTATTTACAGAATTTATTTATTTACAGTTGTACAGTAAGTTTTTAAACTTTTCCCAAGCCAACAACAGAGAGAAACTCCAGAAATACAGGCAGCACAATCTCATGTAATCATTTATACATAACCAATACATGATATTGATTAGAATCACAGGTTCCACTCATACTCAAGGAGAGGTGATGGACAAAAGAATAAATACCAGGAGGCAGGATTTAGAGGGTCCACCTTAAAGTGGGATCACCACAAAAATAAAATTCATACTATTTGAAATTTTCTTGGGTATGCAATGCAATGCTTATTTTTTTTAAAGTCTATATTTTCTAAACTCAAGAATAAATTGATTCAATAATTTTAAAATACATGGCCCCATTTCTAAAAATGTATTAAGACAAACTTATAATTTATGTAACATAATAGTGAATAGAATACAGCTAATTACATGATATTGTGGAGAAAAGCATAGAATTAGGAGGCAAGTAGCTATATTCATGAATTTCTAAGGGCTCCAATTTCTTTATCTATAAAATGGACCAAATTTATATTCACCTTGCAGTGTTCTTATGTAAGAGAAAATATTTAAGTGTACTGAATAGGTCTGGCACATAAGAGTTGTTCAGCAAAATGCAAAAAAAAAAAAAAATAGAAATTCTAGAGCTAAAGAAATCAATAAAAGAGATGAAGAATGAAATAGTGAGCTTATAGTGAGCTTAAGAAATAAAGCTGACCAGATGGAGGAAAGAAATAGTGACATCAAAGACAGAAATCTGGAAATGATGTTGACGGAAGAAGAGAGAGACTTGAGACTTAAAAGAAATCAAAGAACTCTACAAGAACTATTGACTCCACCAGAAAGAGAAATATAAACATAACGGGTATACCAGAAAGAGAAGAGAGGGAAAAGGGCACAAAGAACATATTCAAACAGTCAATGGGAGCTTTCCAAATGTTTGGAAGGAAATGGAATCTCAAATCCGAAAAGGTCTTCTTAATCCTCACAGGCCTTCTCCAAGGCACATTATATTGAAGTTGTCAAAAATTAATGACAAAGATAGAATTCTCAAGGCAGCCAGGGAAAAAAGACAGTAACCTACAAAAGAAAGTTTATTTAATGTTCATCAGATTTTTCAGCAGGAACTCTACAAACCAGACTGGGAGAGGAATCAAATATTCAAACTACTGAAAGACAGAAATTATCAGCCAAGTATAATATATCTGCAAAGTTATTCTTTACATGTGAAGGAAGAATAAAGACCTTTCCAGATATACAGAAGCTGAGGGAATATGCCACGACAAAGCCGGCATTACAGGAAATAATGAGAAGGTTATTCTACCTGAAAAAAAAAAAAAAAAAAGACACAGGGATACAAAACTATGAGAGATTACTAACAGACAGTCAAAAGCAGGAAATAGCAACCCCTACATAGAATAGGGCACTGTACACTTAAACATAAATAAAGGGTAAATACGTAAAAACATTATAAAAGAGAAGAAAATTTGCTTTTGCAACTCAGAAATGAATTCACAGCATAAATAGGGATTGTTTGTGACAACAAAAACATAAAAGGGGAGGGAGTGAAAGTATGAATTTGCAAAAGGAAGTGGAGATAGATGCATGCTGAAAGAAAAAAAGAACTACTGTATATATGAAACATCCTTTTACATAAAATTACTGGTAGCAACTAAAAAAAAAAAATCCAGAACTGAGATACATAATGTAAAAACAGAGGAAACAGAGGGAAAAATCATAAAATACCACCAAACTAAAATAACAGGCAGAAAAGAAATACAAAGACAAAGAAACAATGGAGACACCGAGCTACCAGAAAACAAAAGGTAAAATGGCTATAGGAAATCCTCATACATCAATAATCATCCTAAATGTAAATGGACTGAAGTTGCTAATAAAAAGGCACGGAGAAGCAGACTGGATCAAAAAACAAAACCCACCACATGCTGCCTACACAAGACAATCTGAGATACAAGGACAAATACAGACAAAGTGAAAGGGTGGAAAACGATACTCCAAGCAAATGGCATTCTGAGAAAAGTGGGTGTAGTCATACTTATATCTGACAAAATATACTTCTGGATAGAAAAGAAAAGGTAACAAGAGACAAAGATAGACATTTAATAATGATAAAGGGGACAATACAACAAGAAGACATAATGCTTATCAATATATATATGCTCTCAATAAGGGAGCACCAAAATATACAAATAAATTACTAAAAGAACTAAAGTGAGAAACTGACAAAAATCACAATTACAGTAGGCGACCTAAATATACCATCAACAGCTATGGATAGATTATCCAAACAGAAAATCAATAAGGAAATATCAGCCTTAAATGACACATTAGACCAGATGGACATAATTAACATTTACAGAGCCTTTCATCCTAGAACATCAAACTAGGCATTCTTTTCTAGTATGCTTGGAACATTCTCAAGGATAACCCATGTGTTGGGACATAAAACTAGCCTCAGCAAATTTAAGAAGACTGACATTATACCACGCATTATCGCCTACCATATTGCTTTGAAATTTGAGATCAACTGCAAAAAAGAAAGTGGAAAAAAACAGAAATACATGGAGATTAAACAACATGCTACACACACACAAAAAAAAAGACTGAATCAAAGAAGAAATAAAAAAGAGATCAAAAGATACATAGAAACAAGTGAGAATAAAAATACATTGTATCAAAATTGTTGGGATGCATTGAAAGCAGTAGTAAGAGGGAAATTTATTTCCCTACAGGCCTATTTGAAGAAACAAACAAAAAATAAATCCCAAATAAACATCCTAACATTACACCTTAAAGAACAAGAAAAACAACAACAAATGAAACCCAAAGTTAGCAGAAGGAAATAATAAAAATTAGAGCAGAAGTAAATAAAGACCAAAATGGAAAAAAAAAAAAAAGCAACAAAGAGCTGGTTCTTTAAAAAGACTAATGAAATGGACAAACTCTTGCTTAGGTTCACTAAGGAAAAAAGAAAAAAGACACAAATAAACAAAATCGGAAATGAAAGAGAAGTTACCACAGATACCACAGATATACAAAGATTATACGAGAATACTATGAAGGACTATATGCCACCGAGTTTCATAACCTTGAAAAAATGGACAAGTTTTCAGAAATACATAGACTTCCTAGACTGAATTATGAAGAACTGGAAGATCTAAATAGACTAATCAACATTAAGGTAATTGAAACAATCATGCAATAACTTCCCAAAAGAAAAAGTCCAGTATGAGATGGTTTCACTAGTGAATTCTACCAAACAATCAAAGAGGTCTTAATACTTGTCCTTCTCAGATTCTCTCTCTCACACACACACACACACAAACACATACAAAAAGAAAAAAGAAAAAATCCCTGAAGAAGAGGCAATACTTCCTAATTCATTTTATGAGGCCAATGTTACCCTGATACTAAGTGTTGGTAAAGATAACACAAGAAAAACAGACCAATATCTGTGATGAATACAGATGCAAAAATCCTAAACAAAATTCTAGCAAATTGAATACAACAGCATATGTAAAAGATTATATATCACAATCAAGTAGACTTCATTCCAGGGACACAGAAATTGTTCAGCAAATTGATCAATGTGATGCACCATATAACAAAATATAAAAATCATATGATCATATCAATAGATGCAGAAAAAGCATTTGGTAAGATACAATATCCATTTATGATTAAAACACTTAATAAAATGCATATAGAAGGAAACTACGTCAATATAATAAAGGCCACACATAACAAATCCTTAGCTAATAGAATACGTAATGGTGAAAAACTGAAAGCTTTCCCTCTAAAATCAGTAACAAGACAGGGTTGCCCCGTCGCACCACTGTTATTCAATACTGTATTGAATGTCCTAGTCAGAAAAATCAGGCAAGAGAAAGAAATAAAAGATATCTAAATTGGGAATGAAGAAGTTAAATTGTCACTTTTTGTAGATGACATGATTTTCTATATAGAAAACCCTAAATGCTACACCAAAAAACTGTTAGAAACAACAAACAAATAATAAACTTGGAGGATACAAAAGCAATGTACAAAACTCCACTGTTACTATATACTAATAATATTCCAGAAAATCAAGTTTAAAAAAGCAATTCTTTTTGCAATTGCAGCAAAAAGAATAAAATACATAGCAATAAACGTAATGAAGTATGTAAAGGACCTGTACACTCAAAACTATTAAGCATTATTGAAAGAAATTGAAGAAGGCACAAAGAAATGGAAAGATATCCCATGTTCATGGATTGAAAGAATCAACATAGTTAAAATGGCCATATTACCCAAAGCAACAAACAGATTTAATGCAATATCCATCAAAAACTCAATGACCCCCTTACCCTCATCTTCCACCCCCCACCTTCTCCTTTCCCATGGTGATGAAAGGAGAACTGATTCTGCGTGGTGAACACACAATGGGATTTATAGATGATGTAATATGGAATTGTACACCTGAAATCTATGTAATTTTACTAACAAATGTCTTCCCAATAAATTTTTTAAAAAGTAAAAAATAAATAAATAAATAATAAAAAAAGAAAAAGAAAGGAAAAAACTTCAATGACATAAAAAAAAAAGAGAAATTTCAGAATTTCATGGAATCACAGAAGACTGGAATATCCAAAGCAATCCTAAGAAAAAAATATAAGACTGAAGGCATTATACTTACTGACTTCAATTTATACTACACAGTGACAATAGTCAAAATAGCATGGTATTGGCAAAGAAACAGACACACAGACCAATAGAATAGAACTGAAAACCCAGAAATAAACCCACATATGTGTGGGCAATCAGTTTTTGACAAAGGAGACAAAAAATAAATAAATAAATAAAATGGAGAAATAAAAGCCTTTTCAATAAATGGTTCTAGAAAAATTGGAAAGCCACGTGCAAAAGAATGAAACTAGACTGCTATCTGTCACCATATAACAAAACTAATTCAAAATGGTTCAAAGACCTAAATATGAGACCTGAAACAATAAATTGTATAGAAGAAAGCATAGGTACTAAACTTATGGGCCTTGGGTTTAAGAAGGATTTCATGATTTTGATCTCAAAGGCAAGGGAAGTAAAAGCACAAATAAATGAATGGGTTTATATCAAACTATAAAGCTTCTGCACAGCAAAAGAAACCATCAACAAAACAAAGAGACAACCAACCCAATGGGAGATGATATTTACAAACAACAACTCCGAAAAGGGGCTAATATAAAAAATAAATAAAGAACTTATACAACTCAACAACAACAAAAAACATACAATCCAATTAAAAAAATGGACAGAGGACTTGAACAGACACTTTTCCCACAAAGACATACAAATGGCCAACAGATACAAGTATATAAAAAGATGCTCAACCTCACTAGCTTTTGGAGAAATGCAAATCAAAACCACAATGAGATACCACCTCACATCTGCCAGAATGGCTATTATCAACAACAAAAGCAATAACAAGTGATGGAGTGGTTCTGGAGTAAAAGGAATACTCATACACTGCTCGTGAGAATGTAAATTGGTTTCAGCCACTATGGAAAACAGCAAGGAGATTCCTCAAAAAATTAAGAATAGAATTACCATGTGACCCCGTATTCCTCCTCTGGGTATCTACCCACAAAGTCTGAAAGTATTTTTATCCGTAAAGTTATAGGTACCCCTATGTTCATTCCAGCATTATTCACAGTGGCCATGGAAACAACTGAAGTGTCCTTCCATAGATGATTGGATAAAGAACATGTGGTGGATATATACATTGGAACATTACTTGGCAATCAGATGAAATACAAGCCATATAAGAGAATATGGATGGATCTTGAGAGTATCATGGTAAGTGAAATAAGTCACACAGAAACAGTTGAAATGTATATGACTTCATTTATATGTGGGATATAAAATTGATAGCAACAAAGGAACAAGACAAAGAAATAAAAATTCAGACACAGACACAGTTTAGTGGTTACCAGAGGGTAAGGGATGAGGAGGCTGGTAAATGAGGGTAAACATGGTCAAATATATGTAAATGGAAAGAAAATTGACACTGGGTGATAAAGACACAACGGAATATATAGATGATGTATTATATAATTGTGCACTTGAAACCTATATAATTTTACTAACAAATGTTACCCCCAATAAATTTAATAATTTTTAAAAATCTGAAAAAAATAGTTATGGGGAATAAATGACAGCTTGTTATGTTTTTGGTCAGAGAACAAAGAGAAATGTGAATAAATTAGAAACAAACAAAACAGTAAAATACAAAAGAAAGCTGATTCTGGAGTTTAAGATATTCATATTCACATGCTTATTTTGGAGATTCTGACAATGAAAATGTTAAGGAATATTTAGGTGAAAAAATTATACAAAAAAAGATCAAAAGTTAGGAATACATATTTGGGGATCGTCTTCTCAGAGTGATAAGCAAGATGGGGAAAGGCAGAACTATAAACATTGAATTTTGGAGGAAATTTTTAAGTTTTATAATGAAATTTTTATTTAAAAAATCAACTTAATTAGATGAGTCTTAAGAATGTTCAGATGTCAATGTTCTTGGAGAAAATAGGTAAAGTAGCAAAAAAGTGTTAAAAAATATTGTTAATATTTTGTGGTGTTCTGACAAAAAACCTGAGAATTCAGTTGCTAGGTAAGATACTTTGAAAAAAATATTTCTTTAGTATTTAAAAACATATCTAGAATTATCTGTTGTATTCAGCCTACATGTACATAATATCTTTGGAGTTATGCTTTATAAGACAGATGTTACAGCAGATGGTAATAAGCAATGCTTCGTTGTTTTCTTTTTTTTTTGTAACTGATTAACAACTTTTGCCAAATGCCAGTGGTAATAAATAAATCAGCTTTGTTTTGTATTACAAGGGATTACATATTCAGTTATAATACAGAAAACTATTTTGTTTTACATGAATATCATTCATATTCTTGAGTGGTGTTAAATAGTAGCAACTTGGTCTAAACTTAGCTCTGCTTTTCCATTGCCATTTTTTAACTAAGTATGGCAGTTATTGTATTTTACAAAGCCAAGATAAATCTTTAATCAATTTTGTCATGTCTTGATTATTTGCAAAGCAGGATGACAGAGAGAAAAGAAGTAAAATCTGTCCAGTGTAAGGTGAAATTTATTGCTGTAATTTTATAGAAGAGTCCCTTTAATGTCATAAACTGCAAGAAAAAAAGCATGAGCAGTTTATTAAAAAAATATAAGAATAGTGAGATGAGATTGCAGCCTTTATAGTGTTCCACACTTTATATTAGATAATTCATTCTTGCCCTACTGTAGAAAATAGTAAATTGATTTTGATTTCATATGTAGCTGTCCCATTAATTTTCAAAGCATAACCTCAGGAAGATCAAAGTAGTCAGGTTTGCTGACATCAGCTTTACAAGTGAGAGTTTATAATTCCCTAAAGTGAAAAAAATGTAGTATTATCAAGAAACACATCTGCAAGTCCAACTATTATCAAAGAATTGTGACATATAAATTATCTATGTGGTACTGTTGATATATCCATTTCACTAAAACTGTTAACGTAATAGTTTAAAACTCATGGACTATGAGCCTTGTTTTAACGATACTATTGGCTTTATAACTTTTTTTTTTTAATTGAAGGGAGGTTTTATATTTTCCATCATAACATTAGTGTATGTTCACTAGTTTTGTGCCAGATATGTCCAATGACAAAAACTAATTTGGAGGAATTAGATGAGATTCAAATGATTAGTTCATTTATTTTATAATCAAATCATTTTTTACTTGATTGTGATGCTTTTGTGTGGGTCACAATGTACCGTATGTCTACAAAATCTAGAAATGTGCAAGATATTTTGGTCTTAAAATAGATCTATATAAAAAACTAAAAAAAAAAATGAGTATTCACTTAATTTATTAAACCTTTAGCAAGGGCCATGTGCCCTTATATAGTGGAGGTGAGAGTTCTACTTCCCCCTCAGGTTTTCTTTATCTAAACTTGTACTGGAAGCCAGGTAGAATGCAGCCAACATTTCAATCTTTGATTACTATTGTCTCATATAAAGCCCAGAAAAAAAGTCATTTCATTAAAATGAAAATAAGAAAAAAGAAAAGAAGCGGGGGTAGCAATACAATACCGAACAAAATAGACTTTAAAACAAAGGCTACTACAAGAGACAAAAAAATACCCAGTAATCCCACTTGTGGGTATTTATCTGAAGAAATCCCAAACTCTACTTCAAGGGGATGTGTGCATTCATATGTTCATTGCAGTATTGCTTACAATGGCCAAGATGTGGAGGCAGTCTGGATGTCTGTTGATGAATGAATAGATGAAGAGAAAGTTGTACATAGACATATATAACGGAATATTGTTTGGCCATGGATGGGAATGGGTTCTTACCATCTGTGGAGGCATGGATGGACTTGGAGGGTATTGTGCTGAGTGATGTATGTTAGTCAGACAAAGACAGATGCAATGTTATTTCACTTGTATGTGGAATCCAATGAACAAAGAAAATAGACAAAGAAAATAGAAAGTTATAGATACAGAAAACACTTGGATGGTTGCCAGATGGAGGGGGGATGGGGAGGTGAAAAAGGGGAAGGAATTAAGAAGTACAAAGTAGTCATGGGGATAAAGGGTATAGTGTAAGGAATGTAATAAATAATATTGTAATAACTATGTGTGGTGTCAGATGGGTACTAGATTTATCTGGGTGAAAGATGGGAAGGAGTTTGGGGGACAGGGTGAAAAATGTGAAGGGATTAAAAAGTACAAATCTGTAGTTACAAAACAGTCATGGGTATGTAAAGTAAAGCATAGGGAATATAGTCAATGATACTGTAATAACTATGTATAGTGCTAGGTGGGTACTAGACTAGCCAAGAAGATCACTTCTTAAATTATATAAATGTCTAATCATATGCTGTACACCTGAAATTAATATAAAATAATACTGAATGTCAACTGTAATTGAAAAATCAAAAAAAGTGAAAAAAGTGAAGGGGATTAAGAGGTTGAAATGTCCAGGTATAAGTCATAGGGATGTAATGCACAACATAGGGAATATAGTCAATAATATAGTGATAGCATGGTATAGTGTTAGACGGTTGCTGAACTTATCATGGTGATCACTTCATTAGGTATATAAATGTTGAATAACTGTGGTGTACACCTGAAATTAATATAATATTGTATGTTAGCCACATCTTAATAAAATTCTTTAAAAAACAATAAAACCTATTACAAATGAAGAAAAAAGAATATCCAAGGCTCATTAAAAAATGAGTTTTTACTTATTCTAAAATTTTTACTTATTCTAAAATTCTAAAATTTTACTTATTCTAATATTCTAAAATTTTCACCTTTGAAACCATATATGAACATTTGGATGGGATAACAATTTTTAAAATATGCTAAACATTTTAATGAGGAAAAAAGTTTTGAAAAATTACTTATTTATTTGAGTATGTATTCATGACAAGGGTAAATCTAGTATAAACATGCCACACAATGAAATATCTTGACCAAGTTCATCAGTCTGCTCTTCATCTTAACTTGTCTAATGGTAAAGCGGCTGTTTGAATGCATTTATTTTTAAATGGTTTTCAAGATTTATAAAACCCTGCTTAAAATATGAATGCCGCTACTATTCTTTCAGTTACCACAAACCTTGTGTAATCATTTAGTCATTGACACTATACACTTATACCCAAATCAGTAATTGTTTTACTCTAATTTCTAAATACTTCTGGAAGATGTTTACCATTTCCCATCCTCATTGATATTTTGCTAGGACAGATAACCATCATCTGGTACATGGATTATAACAATAGCTTCTGAATTTTTGTCTCCCTTCCATCTGTGCTCTAATTCATTTTCCATATTATAATTAAAATAAGATTCTTTATAGTTTTCAGAATATATTTATATTTTTAGAAAGATTGTGAAGATAGTAGAGTCCCTATATGCCTCACCCAGTTTCCCCAAGCATTAACATTTTAAATTATTGAGGTGTAATTAATTAGCTGTTATTCATACATTATTATTATCTTAAATCCCACATTTATTCTGATTTTCTTATTTGTAGCCTATTATCCTTTTCTCTGTTTTGGGATCCCATTCAGGATACCAACATATCTTTATTCATCATGTCTCCTTAGACAATTCTCGGTTGTGACAAATTTTCTTTGACTACTCTTATTTTTGATGGTCTTGGTCATTTTGAGGAATATTGGTCAGGTATTTTGGGATTCAAAATTCCTCAGTTGGGATTTGTCTAAGGTTTTTCTAATGATTAGATTATGGGGGTGTATTATTATTATTATTATTATTTTTTTTTTTTGGAAAACCACAGAGATAAAGTGCTGTTTTCATTACAACCTATCAAGAATACATGCTACAACTGGCTCTTTTATTGAAGAATGTATTAGAAACAAAAACCTGGGTGATAGGGGTGCTCCTCTCTACTGGGTTTCAGTGCTTCTAGGCCCTCTCAGCTGAGAGAGGAAGGAAATACACATGTGTCGTCAATCTGTGTATATCTATCTACCTGTAAATATTTCTATACATAATTTTATATCTGTATTAAGCTAAACAAGAGTTCATAGTGATGTCTCCAATTCTAGTCCATCACCATATAGATAATCCTAACTTTCTCCCTTTGCTTACATTTAAATTCCCACACTCGGCATGAGAAATCTGGCTTCAACCATCTGCCATCTTTTTACTTAACTGTTTAATTGCAGTACACATGTATATCAGTGTTGGAATTGTCAACCTGTACGGGGGGGGGGGAGGTTATTAACTGTAGTACAGTGCTTACATGCAGTTCCTTTTGTGTTTAGTCTTTCAGACTCATTTCCAGAGTCACCTTGCCCCACTCCTTTCAGGAAGGTGTTTTTTCTGTTGTTTTGGTTTGTTTTGTGTGTTTTTTTTTGTATTTATAATTCAGTTAGGTTTGTATTATTTTGTTTTTTAACACATGCTGCCTTCTATCTCACATTCCCCTGATTTTTTTAAGACACTTTTTTTTTTTTACTGCAGCAGTTTTAGATTCACAGAAAAATCAAGGTTGATTACAGAGTTTGCATATATTCCCTGCAACCCTTACTGTCAACCATCAGTGCCACAGTTATACATTTGTTTCAATGGATGAATTCACATTGATACGTCATTATCACCCAAGTCCATTGTTTATATTAGGGTTCTTGTACATTCTACAGTATGTGTTTGACAAATGCAGAATGGCATACATCCACCATTATAGCATCATACAGAATTGTTTCACTGCCCTTAACATCCTATGTGGAAGTCTATTCATCTCACCTTTGCACCAAACTCTAGTAACTACTGATATATTTACTGTCTCCATAGTTTTGCCTTTTCCAGAAAGTCATATAGTTGGAAAAATATAGTATGTACCTTTTTTGGATTGGTTCCATTTACTTAGTAATATGCATTTAAATTTCCTCTATGTCTTTTCATAGCTTGATAACTCATTTCTTTAGCCCTGAATAATATTCCATTGTTTGGATATAGCACAGTTTGTCTACTTACTTACATTAAGGATGGCTTGGTTGCCCCAAGTTTAGGCGATATGAATAAAGCCACTTTTTACACTTGTGCTCATGTTTTAGTGTGGACATAAGTTTAATTCATTTGAGTACATATCAAAGTGTACAACTGCTGGTTCTTTGGTAAGAATATGGTTAATTTTGTAAGAAACTGCCAAACTATCTTGCAAAGTGGCTGTATCATTTTGCATTCCTCAATAATTAAAACAAATATAATTATTAAGGTTCACTCCTTGTGCTGTAAAGTTCCATGGGTTTTAGCATAGCATAGTGCCATATACCCACCATTAAAGATTTATACATGATAATACAGCATACTTTTAATGTCTTAAAGATCCCAGTGATTCATGCATTCAAATCCCGCTGAGTCCAACACCTTGCAAGCACTGAGTGTATTACACTTTCTGGCTTTTCCAGAATGCCACATAAATGGAATTATAAATTATGTTGCCTCATCAGACCTGCACCTTTTGCTTAGCAATATGCATTAAAGACTCATCAATAAATTTGGATGTTTGATAGCTCTTTCCTTTTAATTGTTGAATGTTATCTCACTGTACGAATATGGATATGCTACCATTTCTTTACCCAATCACATATTGAAGGAGATCTTGGTTATTTCCAGTTTTTGGTGATTATGAATAAAATGTCTACAAATATATGTATTTATATTTATATATTCTATGCATTTTTGTGTGTAGACATAAGTTTTCAAATCAGTTGGGTAAAACCCTATGAGTATTATTGCCAGATCTTATGATATTATGTATAGCATTATAAGAAATTTTCAAATTTTATTCTAAAGTGGCTGTACCATTTTGCATTCCAAACTATAAGAATTTGTCTACATCATCTCAAGCCCTCAGTACTGTCAGTTATTTTAAATTTTACTTTAATGATTCCAATAAGTTTTAGTGGTATGTCATTTCTTTTTTTAATTTGCAATTACAAATGATGAATATTTTTCACGTTTTTACCATTGATATATCTTCTTTTGGGTAGTGTTTGTTAAGATATTTTATCAATTTTTTAATTGTGTTGTTTATTCTCTATTTGCTCAATTTTAAGAATCATTTGCATATTTGGAATACAGGTCCTTGATATTATAGATATGTGTATTAAAAATATTTTCACCCACTGTGACTTTCCTTGCTCTTACTGAATCCTACAAGTTATAATAACTTGTATTTTTTATTTCATTTAGCTCAAGATGTTTTAAAATTTCTCTTAAGACTTCCTTTTTGATCCATGTATTTTGAAGTGTGTTATTTGATTTCTAAATATATGGATATTTTCTGACTATTTTTTTTATTAGTAAATTCTAGTTTAAACCATTGTATTCCGAGGACATGCTTTCTTTTGTATTACTACTTTTTTTGAAATGTGTTAAGGGTAATTTATGGTGTTGAATGTGGTCTATTTTAGTAGCTGTTCCATGTGAGCTTGAGATGAATGTGTTCTGCTGTTGTGAGATGGAAAAGTCTTTAAAAGTCAATTCCATAAAGTTTATTGATAGTGATGTTCACGGCAACTATACCTTACTGATTTTTCTGCCTCCTTGATCTACCGATTACTGAAAAAGAGTGTTGAATTCTCTGGTATAAGTGAATACACAGGGATTGCATAGCTTTGATGCTCCTTGTGTTACTGACAAGCAAAAATCATTACAGGAACCAACATTCTCTATTACTACCTAACTTACTCAAACACCTCTTCCAAGTTTTAGGTTTAATATTTTCAAAATATTTCTGTATTTATCTTTCTGCCATCAAACACCATAATCTAAACTAACATTTTCTTTACTTTTTTACTAACTTCCACTTTTCTGCCTTTACCTTTGGCATTTCTCAAAAACACAGTTTCTCAAAGCACACTACAGAAGAGAGTTAATCAGATTCTATAAAGGAAGGTTCTGGAGGCGTACCCTTTCAAAACGTGGCCATGACATCTATGGTCCAGACATAATGTTATAGACTCATTTCTCTTTTCTCCCCTCTGCTATGCACAACTAAAAACCATAGAAATAATGAAATACATTCTAAGGGATAACTCTGAAAGGTGGAAAGAGAAAAGCAAGCTGGTTTGGGAAGATATAACTAGAGGAATAAGAGAACAAATTGCCTTATTACCCTCCACTCGATATAACAGACCACCAACCTTAGAATTTGTAACTCTAAATATAACGGAACGCAGCCCTCTTTCCCTAGATTAAATGTGAATCTTACTGACAATCCCAGGTGAGCTTAGCAGCACTGGCAGGAGGATCTATAGGGAGCTCTGCTAATAATACTAATAAGTGGCCAGGTGAAGTGCTTCATTTTAGGCTGAGTCTGAGACTACCCTGTTCAACCAAGAGGCGCAGGGTTGCTTAGGGGTATGAGCAAGGAAATTTCCACTGCAACAGATGTCAAGCCCACAGAACCTCTTTGTTCCGACAGGCCTAAGATTCCCTCCCCCCACACAGAGACAACTGATTGCCAGGGAACACTGGAAAGAGGGATTCCATCGTAACCAGTGGCAGATCTAGTAAGTACTATTCAGCGTTATAGACCAGAGACTAGATTTCCTCCAGTTGGCCCAATCTGGGGAAATACCTTCTGCCCCTTTAGGCAGCTCAGCAAGGACCAGTGGGAGTATGAAGGGACCAGATAAACCATGCAAACTAAAATATCACTTCAAAGCTCTGAAAATTATTTTTTTATTGAAAATATAGGCAAAACTGAAACATAGTGACTACTAATTCAACTTAGATTCTTGAAGCATAATAGCCCAAATGAGCCAAATATGACGGAAGATGATCCACATAGCAAGAACTAGGAAAATCATAAATTCAATAATATGTGACAACCAACTGAAGCCAACATTGAGACATACTGAAATTGTATGACAAGAATTTTAAAGAAGTCAAAACATATTTCAACAAATCAAAAATTCTTTTGAGAAAACTGCAAAAGAAGAAAATGTCATTAAATAAATAAAAGTTTTAATAAATTACTAATTGGCAATCCTATAATTTAAACATAAAATAATCAGATTTTAAAAAAATCAATGCATGGGTTTAAGAATAGAATTGAGATAACAGAGGACACAATCAATAAAATAGAAGAAAGATCAAGAGAATTTCCCAGTTTTAGAGAAAAGATTTTTTTAAGAGTGAAGAGAGACTCAGGGATCTGTGGGGAAATAAAGATCCAATATTTGTATCACTGAAGTCCCAGAAACAAAAGAAGAAGAATCGTTCTGGAAGAGTATTAAAAGAAATAATAGCAGAAAGTTTCAAAAATTTGGAGAAAGATATAAATCTATAGATTCAAAAAACTAAGAGAACCCCGAGTAGAAAAATAAAAACAAAACAAAACAAAAAACTAAAGCAATCTATGCCAAGACACATAATATGTAATTAAGACTAAGAGGATACGTTAAGACCAACCAGAGAGAATTGACACATTACATATAGGGGAACTCCAATTTGAGTGACAGCAGATTTCTCCACTGAAACCATGGAGGCCAGGAGACAATAGCCTGGCATTTTACAAATGTCGATTGACTACTGCAATTTTTGTATGGGGTGAGACTGTCTTTCAGGAATGAAGATAAAGACTTTCTCATTCAAAGAAACTCTAAAGGAATCTGTTTCTAACACACATACCCAGCCATTTATATATTTTAATATATATGTTTTCATATTACATTTTTGAAGGAAATAGTACATTAGGGAGGTCAGGGGTTAGGAATGGGACAAGGGAAGGAAATTGGGTGTAGTTCTAAAAAAGCAACAGGAGAAATCTCTGTGCTAATTGACACATCTTGTCTGTGGTGGTGTACATGTAATAAAGTTGTGGAAAACTAAACATACACATACGAGTACAAGTGAGTAAATCTGAATATTAAAAAAGTTATAAAAAGTAATCAGAATGATTTTTATGATGAGGAAATTTTATGACAACAGTGTCTTTATCCATCTTAAGTGATCCTACATTCTGTTTCTTAAATATGTGATTTAGGAATCTCCTTGTGGTATGAATAAAGACATAAGAGACATCAGTAGCGTATGATTTTCATTATATTTAACCTGTGCTACAGAAGTTTGTATACCCCCAATGCCTGTTTTAAATAGTGTATCAAGATACATCAATGAATAAATGAATAAATAAATGAATATCTGATGACCTTCATGATACAAAATAAAAACTCTAATGTATGTATGGTGATTTTTCTTCCTTGACTCTAATGATCAGAAATTTCAATATTACAAATATATGCACCTTTAATATTTCTCCCTTACTTTTTTTGTTGCATATTATCCATATTCATTCTGAAATGCATTGTTTTCATCAAACAAACTTTTCCTAGATTTCTTGTATTTTGAAATAAATTAAATTCTCATGTAATTAACATTAAGTACGATATGAACCATGCCTTTCCTTTCCTTATAAACAAAGATTAAACGCAGTAGAAATGAATTAATAGTGTTGAAACAACAATGGTATCTGTCACATATATTTTAAATAATGGCAAATAATTTATCTTCATGATACCAAGATGGGAGAGATGAATAAATTATAGATATCAGAGTCATTAGTTATACTATAATGGCATGTATTGTTAGAATAAAGAAAAATAAAAAAAATAACATGTTTGGAATGCTTTATTTGTATCAAAAAGGAAACTCTTACCTTAACAGATTGCTTAACAAAACTAAGCTTGAACTAACAATAATATATATAGAATGTTTTATGTTAATCAAACTGTTTGTTTCTGACAATAGTAATTCAACCAAAAATTTTCAGTAACTCAAATTGCATAACTTGACCGTTGAGTGAAATATTGTTTCCTTATTTAGAAATTTCCAACCAGAAAAATGCAAGGCTTTACTTGAAATCAACTGTGAAAAGAGCCATTTGCTATTATATTGAATTATTAGCTATTTGCCTAGAAAAACTTTTGTGTATTCTAGTTACTGAGATTCCACTTAAACGTTACAGAAAAAAACACATACATACATACATACATACATACATACATACATATATATATATATATATATATATATATATATATATATCAATGGCTTAAGCAAATGGAAGTCTGCACCTAGTTGTTGCAGCAATAAAGTCTCTGCTGATGTTTGTCTGTCTTTATTATTATTATTTATTCATGTGTGTTTCCAATCTTGCTAATAGGTGACATTGACAAATTGGGAGGAAAATGATATCCCCAGTTCCCCTTCACTCAGTTTAATGAAAACGAAAGAGAAGAAATGGCTCAATTACATGCAGCAGCCACAAAAGTAGAGAGCAACACCAGCAGAAATTAACCTCAAGCAATAGTGAGACCAAACGATCACTATCAACTCCTTATATTTCTATTATTATTATTGTTATTATTATTGTTTTTTTGAATCACTCTTTGGAAGAGTTTCTTTCATTTGGATTAGGAAAAAGATTGGAAACCATAGTGGCAATCTTCTGAGGGAAAAATAAAATTATATCTCCCTCAGGTTAGATCCTGGTTGTGTGTGTGTGTGTGTGTGTGTGTGTGTGTGTGTGTTTGCCTGAACTCACTCATTCTTTTCTTAATAAATCCTAAACTAAACAAGGAAGATAGCATACTCTCAGTGCCAAGAAGATATTCAATCTGACATACTATGACTAAATTTACAATTACATAAATATTGAACTGAAAGATAATGTGATATAAGTGATAAACAGTAAACTAATTAACAGATTTGTAATATAGGATCATGGAAAAAAAAGCAATGTGTAAACATGTAGGCAACTACATGTACAAATACAGTCTATGTATCTAAAGCAAACACCCCATCCAAGTGTTTCTTTCTTTAAAAATATTTAAATTGCTACAGAACTTAATATTTTACAGCTATTATTATAAATTAACTTATACTATATACTTAATAGAGGATACATGATTATTAAATCACTTTAAACAAATACATGGAACAAACCTATAGCTATGAATACAAAGTTCATATTTGAATATACTACTTCACAAATTTCGTTTTACAGAAATTTAAAAAAATTGATGGAGGTATTAAAAAGCAGCTAGAGATAGCTGATGTAACTACATAATTTGTCCATTGTTCTTATTCTGTAGTTCAGATCATCCAAAGTAGATGCTATGGAGTAGGTAATCTAAAATGCTATTTCATCTCATAATGTGTCAAATAACTGAATAGTATAAAAAGAACTACTACAAAATTATTTGAAAATATATGTATAAAGTATCAAATTGTGTATTTGGATAATTTTACTCAGTGGCTGAGGGGAAGAATTGTTTTTAAATAATAACATAGCATGCGATATTTTTATCTGAAAATGAAAATCACTGGATCCTAATAGGATAAATAAAAATAGCATACTGTAGTTTACATGAGCTTCTAAACAATAGCAAGTCACACAGGGATGCTTGGCAAACTGTCTTATGCATTTAGGCTGTTTTGAAATTCAGTCTACAACATCCATTATTTATTATTGTTATTACTGGTGAACTTGGTTAGTAAATATATTTGTTCTATCCTCAACTTTTTCTTGGCTATATAAATATAAATACTTAAAGTACGAAATATTTAAACTTTAAGGCTGCCATAGTTCACAGCATAAAATAAACTACAAAATACTTTTCTATCCCTGAGCCCGTAGTTTTTCATGCCCGTAACAACTTACTATTTATTTACCTTAGCCATTTTTATTTATAAGCTCTTATCTTAGGCAAAAAAAAATATTAAAGAACAATGATAAAAAAGGATTCATATTAGACATATCTAAAAGGCAAACTTATTTTATGTTTACTTTCTAAAAAGGAATAGTTTATAAGTAATGTGTATAATCAATTGAGCATCAGGTCAGCATTCAATATGGTTAACTAATACAGTATTCATATTATGAAATCATATTTTTGGATAAGTTTAATACACCCTAGGATAAAATGTGCGGTGCATATTTCTTGAAGAATATACCCATCTCTGATTTTGAAATGACAACTTGTTGAAATACACAAATTATGTTCTTACATTTATGTCTGTTTTTGAACCTCGTATTCTGTCTCACTAAATTTTCAAATTTAGTGATTATATCTGGCTGTTTTTCCAAATATACTTTTCTACTGCAATTGGGCAGATGCTTCTGGGGCCCTATGTCGTACTCCCTCCCACCATGCCAATTTCCTATTCTTCAAGTAGACATCTTGAAGAGCAATTCTGTAGGTTTCTCAAGAAGTCCTGCAGGTATCACGCTTACATAAGCCACAACCATCTTGAAAATAAATGGAGGCTTACATTAGCTTTTTCTTCCTTACCTGTTTCATTTTTTCCATTCTCTCAACCTTGTTTCCTGAAACTGCCTTTCAAATAAACTGCTTGGAAACAATTCATTGTATGAGGTTCAATTGTGTGAGAAACCCAAAAGAAAGTACTCTCCTTGTTGCCCTATAAAAATTAATAAATCAACAGATTTAAGGCCTAGCTGAAAATAATATAGTAATCACTTGTTTTTATAACAAATAGGTTTTCCCTGTCTCCATTATCTTGGCCGTCTCTGTATCATTAGCCACTCCTCTCCTCTTTCAACTTGGATGGCTTATTTTTGTTTCCTTGTTTTTCTATCCTTCACTGCATTCATCTCTCTCACCTGTTACTGAAGTGCTTATTCTTCATTGTTCATTACTAATTTTTCTATTTTTTTTGAAATTATTTACTTTCAGGATTGAATTTTCTTGTGTAAATAATTATATTTTTTAAAAAAAGAGGAAAAAAAAGAGATAAAGAAACTCCTTAATTGGTCTCATTGTCTCCACCTTGTCCCATTTAAATTATGACTACTCACAGCAACCAAAGTAATGTATTTAAACTACAAATATACTTATGCTGATCTTCTGCTAAATATATTTATATATTTTTTCCACTGTGTTGACCTTATACTCTTTTTAACTATAATTTAGGATAGTTTAAATCATGGAGATTTGGCCAACTGTGTATTTAATGGTTCTCTTTTCTACTGTCCTAGGAGTTACATAAAAATAATCTAAGAATGTTAATAGTGAGACAGTCATTAATTCAAAATAAAGGTAACTGTAGTACCTCACATGGCACAAATAAGGAAAATGTTACATAGATACAATAAAGCATTTCAGGAATTTTTCCGAATATTTTAAATCTCAGAGAAATATTTTTAAGTGTTCACTATACTATAAGTTCCACTAGGCAAGGGTGTATTCTGATACATTTTAACATCACCAGACACAAGTTGGGAATAGGGACTCAGTAAATATTCCTTGAAAAAAAAGAATAAAATAGATAATGTATTACTGTATTACTGGGGTTTTGCCAAGTCATGAACAAACCCCAAAAGTTAATTTGTATTGGATGATGAAACTGATAATGCTAAATACACCATTATTATTCTGAGGAAAGCAGGTTGAAAATGCCTTGAGGGAGGCACAGAGCATGGTACACCTTCATAGTGGCTGCAGGGTGAAACAGGGGAAAAGCCCAGTGTACAGGCTGTGTGTCTCTGACGTGGGAAGTCACCATCAGTGCCAAACCAGGCAGTGCCCTGGCTTCCTTGTTAGCTTGCCAGATTGCAGCAGGGGAGAAGGAGCTTGAAAGCTGTCAGAATGTTTACTATAAAATAGAGTCAGACTCTTCACTAAATAACTTTTCCAGTACTTTGTCACTGTAATGCAGGCAAATATTTTCTTTACATAAAAAGGGGAAACGGTGCTTGGTTTTGGTGAGGGAAATAACTTATCTATAGTTTCAGTGTGAATAGGTAGATTTTTAGGCATGAATTCAGGTGGTATAACTTTTTAAAAAGCCCATAGCTTTTTTCACAACGGTGCTGTGTTGATAAGCAATTGAGATTGCATTCTATTGCTCTTTACATTAAGTAAATACATATATTTTATAGCTTAGAGAAACTTTAAAGAGTGGAAGTAAATGAAGTTGGTGAGAAAAGAACACTAGGATAAGTGAACAAGATATCAAGTTGCGAATAGATCTCCAAAGGAAAAATGAACATCAGAGAAATTATGTCAAATATACTGAAGATAGTGTATTCTGTTTAAGAAAGCATTTTTTTTATTTAAAAGAAGAAAACAGGACTTCTGTTTAATTCGAAGTATTAAACACATGCATTTACCATTTTTTCCTATTTGAACCCTATCAAAATACCACAAAAGGAAGTATTGAAAGTCACATATTCACAAGGTCAAAGGTTATAAAACAGTATATAAAACAGCAAAATGTTGGAATCTGGAAAGGGCATTATCTAAATTAGTATATCACAGAAACTTACACATAGTCTGCAGGGAGAGAAATCATGAAGCAAACAAATTCTCCCTGCAGAGCCTCCAAAAATCTCAGGAATTAGAAACATCAGACTTCTCTCAGGTAGTTTTCTTGGTTGGGCTCACAAAACAGGACTGGCATAAAATCTGACTAAAGGATTTGTTTGACTCACCTCCACACACTCCCCAAACGTATTTGTCCAGAGGGTTCTCCAAATTACCTTCCTAAACTCACATTACCTGACTATATGAGACTTCATTATGGCTTTCTAGAATGATTGAATCAGAGGGTCTCTGGATTCCAAGCAAGCTGCAGATGGAGATGCTACTTAAAAGCAGATGAATCAAAAGAAATTATATACCAAATGTTTTTTTTCTCTAGGTAGTCTTTTGAAAGCAGCAGTAGCCAGGCTTTTACTCTCTAGGGAGTTTGAAAGATTCCTGTCTGTTCTCAGAGGAAGTGGCCACTACAAAGCAAGAGACACCCAGATTCCAGTAAATGGCCAGCTGCATCACCCTTTTAGTGATGCCCACACCATGGTAACCATATTCTATGAACATAAAGTTTCCAATCACCTTTTTACTCTCTAACTAAAAGAAATTAAGACCTCAGACAATATCATCATACAATTTAAAAATAAATTAAAAACTTTAAAACTCAGGATATAAATAATTCAGGGCAAACAAAATAAAATTTCAATACATTGTACCCATATCATAAAGAAATCAGAGAAAACACTCTTGTCAAGAAATAATATTAGGAAAAAAGGAAGAACAATAAAACCAAAGCATTTACAAAAATACATCGGAATTTAAAACATAGCAAGACATTTAAAAAATAATAGAAGTGTTGGAAGATTGAATTGATGAGAACCCTCAGAGAGTAGAATTAAAAGATAAAAGACTACTAGTTTCTGCTTCTACATGTAAGAAACTTGGAAATCACTACTCCATATAACAAGTAGAAAGCTGAACAGACTGAAACATCAACAACTCTTCTGAAATTCGTAAGTCAGCGAAGACACAGAGCAAACTGCTACTCCCAAGACCATAGAAAAACAGGTGAATACTGAGAGGCATGGCTTACCTGAGGAAGACTCAAAAGCTGAAAAAATACAGAAGAGCCAGCACCAGGGTAGGAAAATCTGAACTGCAATTGATAAATTGCTGGAAACTTAGTGCAGACAAATCTGAGAGACAGACTCCATGGGTCCCAGTCATAGGGTCACCTCCACAATACTGTAAGCTTTACATCAAGGAGCTTGACTAGTTTTTCACAGTAAATATCTGAGAGAGAAAAAACAAAAACAAAAAAACCTCCTGCTTCACACAGGGAGAAGGGGAAAGGAGCCATTTTGAATTACACCTGAGCACTCTGTGATTTTTAACAGGGCCTGACTGCCCTCAGTTGAAACTAGTTAACCAGAGCCTAAGCTGAGGGGTATTGTCAGAGCCTAATTGATTTGTGAAAGAGAAATAAGCAACTCCAAATGGCTCTAATCATCCTGTCCCATCTAAGAGAGGAGAAGAAAAAAAGAATAGAGAGAGTGGAACACTTGTGAAGTTTACAGTCCAGAGGCATAGGCTCACTAAAAGACTGGGACTGAATCATAGAATTATAGAACACTTTCCCTCCCCCTACAGCTCACCACTACATTAGTAAAGGCTTATGTACAGTATTTTTCCTCCAGTACCTCATGTTGGCTATCAAAAATAAATAAATAAATAAATAAATACATACATACATACATACATACATACATACATACATAAATACATAAAATTACAAGACAGGCTAAAAGGCAAACAAAATTTGAATAGACATAACACTTATCAGAACCAGACATGGCAGGGATGTTGGAATTTTCAAACCAGAAATTTAAAACTATGATTAACATGTTAAAGGTTAAATGGATAAAGTGGGCATCATGCAAGAACAAATGGACAATGTAAGCCAAGGGCTAGAAATCCTAAGGGGGGGAAATGCCAAAGTTAAACATTTTTATTATAATAACAAAAAATGTATTTGATGGGCTTTTTGGTAAACTAACACAGCTGAGAATATATCAATAGAATCCTTGAAAACTGAAAAGCAAAGAGAAAAAGAATTAAAAGAAAAACAAACAATCAAACAATAAACTATCCTGGGAAAATGGGAAACTACGAAAGTTTGATATACACGTAATGGGACTACCACAAGGAGAAAGAAGAGAGGCAGGTAAAAAAGAAAGATTTCAAAGTGTAATGACTGAGAATTTCTCCAAATGAATGTCAGACATTAAACCACAAATACAGGAAACTCAGAGAACACCAACCAGGCTAAATGCCAGAACAAAAAGAAAAGCAACCTAGGCATACTATTTTTAAACTACAGAAAACAAATTTTATATATATATATATATATATATATATATATATATATATATATATATAATGTTTATATATAATGTTTATATATAATGTTTATATATATAATGTTTATATATATAATGTTTATATATATAATGTTTATATATAATGTTTATATATATAATGTTTATATATATATGTGTGTGTGTATATATATATATATATATATATATATATATATATATCCTGAAATTAGCCAGAGGGTGAGAAAATCTTATCAATAGAGGAAGATAATGAATTACACCCAGCTTTTTCTTAGAAACCATGCAAGCAAGAGTAGAGTAAAATATTGAATATGATAAGGGAAAAAAAAAAAAAACAACCTAGAATTCTGCACCCTATAAAATTATCCTTTAAAACTGGAAGAGAGATGAAGACTATCTCAGACACACAAATGAGAGAATTTATAGACCTTCCTTGCAAAAAATGTTAAAAGATTTTCTTTATAGAGAAGGAAAAAATATAGGTTAAAAAAATCAGGTGCATATAAGGGAAGGAAGACTATCAAAGAAGGAAATGGTAACGATAAAATAAAAATTTTCAGTTTTCTTACTTTTGATCTAATTTATGACAGTTTGTTCAAAATAATAATACCAACAACGTATTTGATGATGTATGCTTATGCATATGTATATGCTTACATTAGCTTATTTATAAGTGAAATAACTGAGAACAATGATACAAAGCACAGAGGGGAGAAATAAGGATTACTTGTTTTTTTTTTTTTTTTTATAAGGCACACACACTGTTCATAAAGTAGTACAGTGCTATTTAAGGACTTGAATTAGTTGTAAATGTAAAATGTAAACACTAGGATGACCACCAAAAAAAAGAAAAATAAATACTTTTACTAACCACTGCTCTGTACACCTGAAACCAATATGAAATAATACTGAATGTTGACTATTTTATATATATATATATATATATATATATATATATATATATATGATATATGATATATATGATACATAGATATATATGATATGTACACACACACACAAGATGTAAAGTACAGCATAAGGAATATAGTCAGTGGTACTACAATATCTATGTACAATATCAAAGGGGTAGTAGACTTGGTGGGGTTATCACTTTGAGAGGTGTGGAAATGTCTAATCATTATGTTGTTTTGTACACATGAAACAAACAACAAAAAGCTAAGCATGTGCTTATATAATCCAGCAATTGTACTCTTAAATATTTATCCCAGAGAAATTAAAATGTGTGTTCCCATAAAATCCTTTAATAAAAATAATTGTAAGTGATTTGCTAAAAAAGGGAAAGAAAATCAAACCATATAAAATGCTCAACTATGTGTTATTTACAAGAAAGCCTCTTTAAATGTATTTACATACATAGATTAATTAAAAGTAAATGGATGGATTATATATATTTTTTTGCTATTGAGTTTTATGAGTTCTTTACATAGTAAAAACAAATAATCCGATTGCAAAATGGGCAGGGGACCTGAATAAATAATTCTCCAATGAAGACATATAAATGATCAATAGCAATATGAAAAGATGCTCAACATCACTAATCAGGGAAATGCAAATAAAACTACAATGAGATACCACCTCATGACATTATCAAATAGACAAAAGTGAACAAGTGTTGGTGAGGATGTGGTGGAAAGGGAACCCTTGCACATTTTTTATGGCAATGTGCATTGATACAGCAACTATGAAAAACAATACGAAGTTTCCTCAAAAAATTAAAAATAGAACTACCATATGATCCAGAATTCCTACTTCAGGTATTTCCCCTAAGGAAATGAAATCACAATCTTGCAGTTATGTCTATAATCCCATGTTCATTGCAGCATTGTTTACAATAGCCAAAGTATGAAAACAATCTAAGTGTCCATTGACGGATAATGTAAAAAATAAACACATACACACACACAGTCCCCAAATATGTCCATACTTGGGGTATGCCTGGTACTATGAATGTTACTTTATATGGCAAAAGTGACTTTGCACAGGTGATTAATAATCTTGAGATGGGAAGATTATCCTCGATTATCTGGGTGGTCCCTAAATGCGATCATAGTGTACTCATTTTTTAAAAAGGCAGAAGTAGATTTGACAGAAAAGGAGAAGGAGGCAGAGACTGGAGTGATGTAGCTACAAGCCAAGGAACCCAAATAGCTGCCAGAAGCTAGAAGAGGCAAGGAATGTGTGTGTGTATGTGTGTGAGAGAGAGAGAGAGAGTGTGTGTGTGTGTGTGTGTGTGTGTGTGTGTGTGTGTGTGTGTATTTCCTTCATAATGGAATATTATTCAGCAAAAGAAAACAAAATCCTTCCATTTGTTACAATATGAATGGACCCAGAGTACATTATGCTAATCGATGAAAGCCAGACCAAGACAAATACTGTATTATCTCTACTTATATGTGGAATCTAAAACGCAGAACTCATAGAAACAGTAGAATGAATTAATAAGCAAATGTAAATGACTCTATTATTTTATTATCATTATTTCCTTGTCAAGACCTATTGCCATACAAAACTAAACGAGAAAAAGGGGGAAAATTATCTAAATCTCATAAGACGCCTACATGAATGGATAATGAAGATACAGTTCTTTTGTCTTAAAATGAATGGAATTCCTTTAAATGCACATATTAATTTTAGCCAAATAAAATCAGAGCAGAATAATATCATTTAAAATGATTCTATTTAACTTCATAAAATGTGAAGACAATCTAAAGAGCTGGACAATAAAGCAAATCTAAACAGTGAAGAACACTTATTCCCTAAACACTGAACATACTGTAAGCAAGAAATTCAGAATTATTTTTGCTACTTATTAACTAGTGAGAGTATCTGAAATAATAAATTGCCAAGAAAACTCATTTTCCCCTTTTAAATTAAGCATCAAGGGAAATGCAGTTAAAGCATTTCTTTCGTTTGTTTAAACATGCATAATAGACCACATATGGTTTAAAAATATAACTTTCAATTCAGGTCATTTACAAGTGTTCTGCATTAACTAATTAGCAAATGAACAGCAAGAAAAATTGTTAGTTAACAGAAGATTTGCCTATTCATGGACATGTTAGAAAACCAATGGGTTTGATAATTTAGATGAACAATTGAATACTTATATTAACAAATATATTAACAAATATATTAACAATTATTCCTTAAATATGAATTATATTTGATTAGCACCATATTATATAGTTTTATTAAAGTGAATTTTGCATATTTATTTTTAAATTTTAATTTGTATTTATTTTGTATCCGTTTCAGGTGTACAAACCAACATAATGATTAGACATTTATAACCCTTAAAAAGTGATAAGTTCGACAAGTCTACTACCTGTCTGACACCATACATAGCTATTCCAATACCATTGACTACATTCTGTATGCCGTACTTTACATCCTGTGACATTATATATATATAATATATATGTACATATATATTATATATATATGTGTGTATATATATATATATATATATATATATATATATATATATATATGAATGTCATTTCAGGTCCTTTGCACATTTTTAAATTGGATAGTTTGTTTTGCATACTCTAAATATATGATAATTTTGACAGAGCTAAGCTCTAGGTATTCAATGAATTATTTGTGAAGAAAAAGTGAAGGGAAATATTGGGAATTATTGACATGGAGAGTGAATGAATTGCTTTAGTAAATACCACATTATATTTAAATACAGTGATTAATAGGTAAATAGAAATTATAGGAAAAGCACAGCTCATTGTTTGCAAAAGAAATCCATACAATTCAAGTGATGAAAAAATATAACTACGTTTTAATATAAGTTCATATTTAACATATGATTTAATATAATATATTATTTAATGTAATGTAAGTTAATATAATATATTATTTAATACAATATAAGTTAATATAAAATATACTGTAAGATACTATTTCTTTGATATTCTTAGTTTGCATTTCACCATTCTTATAAATATTGCCCAGCCATAACTATCATAGGCATGGAGAAGGGCAGAAACACAAAGAATACAAATAAATATGCCGAGGGACATTTACTATTTATTCAAAAGAAGATTGCAGATAGAAAAGGTAAAAGATGTGTGAAGAAATAAAAACAACAGTCATACAAACTTAAGAAAATGTACGTAGTTTGGCATAAAAATGATATAGAGATATTATTAAAATATAAATAATTATAACAAATAATCTTTAGTGGCAGAAGTGCAAATTTGAGTATAGTGTTTTAACTACTTGACCTTAAACCACCTGTTGACTGGTAAATTATATCGTTTTAATAGATTTTTGAATTAAAGACACTTTGGGGCTCTTCAGACTTCACACAATCACATCCTTAAAATTTT
This sequence comes from Rhinolophus hipposideros, assembly GCF_964194185.1. NCBI lineage: Eukaryota > Metazoa > Chordata > Mammalia > Chiroptera > Rhinolophidae > Rhinolophus > Rhinolophus hipposideros. The sequence continues at coordinate 46,700,208 of NC_138047.1, read as the reverse complement.
ACGAGGCTTTTAGCACTACTAGAACAAGTTATTTTAAGGAAAGAGAAAATCAGGAGATGAATCTGAATTTATAGGTTAAGACTTTGTTTTAGGGTTGTTTTTAAAAGGAACAACATTTTTTTTTCTAAAAATCAAGTCACCATGGTGAACAGGCCTGAATATATGAAAAGGAAAGAATGGTAAAAAAAAACAAAATAAAACAAAGGCAAAATAAAAAGAAACATTAAATGTATGTTTTACTAAATACAAGATTGTGCCAGAGATATAACTGTTTCAGTCATCCTTGGTATGTTTATAATAGAAGCAAATAGAGATGCCCCCCACCCCCACTTTTAGTTTTTAGAAAATAATCCCATGGAATTTTAACATCTGTTAGGCCAAAATTTTTTCAATTAGTTAGGCGCTTGTGATTGATTACTGATAGACATGACTTGAGGACAACAGTGCAGCAACCTTACCTAGCAGGAAATTGTTCTTGAAGAGTACTTACAGCATTTGATTGAGCAAGTTTGTTGGGAGCACATTTTTGGTAAAGTGTGAGAATCCATAAATGCATGAGGAGCACTTTATAGAGCACTGATTTTTTGAGTAAGCATAACAGAGCTACAGAAATATGTGTCTAACTTTTAATGTACCCCCATGTGTAGTTAAGTTGAATGGAGTATGAATGTTATATGGTACATTAGCCAGCTTTGGCTGTATAATGATCACAATATTCTAGGGGCATACTACAATAATTATTTGTTGTATACCATTTGTTTTTATAATTACATTTCCCCTCAAGTATATGCAAGTTTGCTGGCGGTGTGCTTATCTAGGTTCCAGACTGGACTCTATAATAGACTTGGCTTGAGATCTTAGTATGCTCTTATGACTTTAATCATCACTTGAAACACATCAATGTTTTTTTTTTCCACTCTGAAAGGTGATATGCATGAAATAGAGACCACTCAGGTTCACAAAAATCTGTTCATCATGCTCACTAATATCACATGGCTAAACTCAGCATCAAAGGGACTGAGGAATGTCTGCTTGTTATAGAGATATTTGGAGGAGGGAGTGAATATTTGTGGAAGAATAATCTAATCTAACACACTCTGCCTTCTTAGTCATAATAGTCTCGTCTCTCTCACCTAAATACTGCATATTTGCTTTCATCTCAAGACTTCATGTCAGGTGTCTCATCTAATCATTATATAAAACTCAAACATCAGGATCTTATCACCTACATTTTATAGTCCAGGTTTGATTGCACATTGTTTAGAGACCTGTAAGTTAAACAGGTATTTTGGCTCTACCCCTCCACCCTTGTGCCCCCCACCATACACACATTCAACCAACCAGGAACAGAACAGGGATAGAATAATCACAGTAAACACTTCCATTCAGAACAGGGAAGAGTGATATTTTTGTTTTTGTTGCTTAAAATTATTTAATGGAATAAATAAAGTATGTGTTAACTTTTGTTACCTATGGGGTTACAAGTGAAGTGGATGTTTCCTATTTGTAGCAGTCTAAAATATATTGAATGCCATCATTTTCAAATGTTAATGGTTTCATGAAAAATAATATCATCATGACATGTACGGTCAAAACAAAAAGGAAAACAAACCAAAGCAACACATTTCTCAGCTTTCCTTTCTATCAGAGTACTGACATATGGAAGATATAGTTTAGGAACTATCCATCACAGCTGAGAAGTTTAGATTTTAATTCAGAAATAAAATCAGAGGGACAAAGTGAGGCATCTGTAATCTATCTGTTGACCTAGGTGGAAGCGCAGTAATATATATCTGCATAGTAAAATGTTTGTAGCAGTTTTCTTATTGCTACACAGATGGCGTGGAAAAGAGTTGGTAGGAAAAACAGCATTTCCTCTAATTCTGTGTTGGTTTCTGGGAGTTATTCCTTACACTCAAGTGAGAGCTTGTTTCTCTTGCCCAATAGAAGATTCTGTAAACTTTCTAATATTGCTCAATAACTCCTTATTGCTTAAACTACTGGGTGTGGATTTGCTGTCTGATCTGAGAGCTAATCTTTAAAAAAGAGCTGTTGATAAAAGTTAATATTTAAATGATTTTATTTTCTAGGCATTATCAATTTCATTGCCATTTCATAATTCAGATAGGAAAACAAATCAGTATGTTCACTTATGCAAAGATTCATCATTATCAAATGATGAAGCACTGCTTCACTCTGCCCCAAATGAATGTTAGTCATGTATGTGTATAGCATTATAGTATTGTCTGAGATTTAGGATTAATTTACATTTTAACAGTATTCTTTGTCAATTTATTTGTCTTTCTTTCATTTTAATAACTAAAAGACACTTGATCTGAAACAAACAACATAGACTTTATTTAGCTCATAGAAGCACATTATATGAAAAAGGCATCACGAGAGAGGATCTTAAGTGATTTTGAATGCTTTAATTTGCTTATTTTGATTGGTTTGGAATGTTCTTATTGAGTTACCTTAAATATTTTTTTCAGAAAAGTTATTAATTTGGTTTTTGACTGAGTTAATTGATAATTGAGTGTTATTGAGAATAAAGGATAAGAATAGGAGAATGGGAAGAACCCAAATTAATCACAATCAATAATTTTTTTTATTTGCCCCCAGAAATTTACAAAATGTAAAGTTATTGATGTAACATAGTATTAATACTTCTACAAAGATATCCCCTTTCTATTAGAATAATGATTACTACAGGAAGCTGAACTTCACACTGAGTAATTAACATGGTAAACGAATCATTAATACATTATGAACACATGTTTATCTTGCTGGGCACCATCAATTTCAATAAATTGTTTTATAATTTATTCACTATATATTTATTATTTCCTACTGTTTGGTCTTAGCCTAAATCATTCAATTTAACATCAGTCATACTTATATTTATACTGTGATCATTAAAGATCAATTAAATTAGAATTCACCAAATTACATTTGGAGATGCTGAGCTAGAGATTTCAAATATATTCAAACACTCATCTTTGAAAAAAACTGAAACAACAAAAAACTTAAATGATAACTAATTTAATGAGATGTGTTAAATGTTTTTTTTTTTTTTTTAATTTAATTCTTTTAAAATTTTAAGTCATCTAAACACTTTTAAAAATAAATCTCACTAATCTCCAGTTCTCCTTTCTACCCAATTAGGTACTAAACAGTCCTGACTTTTAGCCAGCTGCAAATGATGAAATATAAACATTATTATATTTTACTATCACCATACACCAGTCAGCATTTAAAATCTTAATTATAAAAAAGGTTTCACTGAGCCAGTCCAGTGGCTCAGGCAGTTAGAGTTCCATGCTCCTAACTTCTAAGGCTGGCGGTTCAATTCCCACATGGACCAGTGGGCTCTCAACCACAAGGTTGCCAGTTTAATTCCTCGACTCCCACAAGGGATGGTGGGCTGTGCTCCTGCAACTAGCAAGAAAAAAGTCCTGGAAGTACATACTGTTCCCCAATAAAGTCCTGTTCCTCTTCCCCAATAGACCAATGGAATAGAATTGAGAACCCAGAAATAAAACCACATAAATATGGACAGATAATTTTTGACAAAGAAGCTAAAAACATACAATGGAGGAAAGACAGCCTCTTCAATAAATGGTGCTGGCAGAATTGGATAGCCACGTGGAAACGAATGAAACTGGACTGTTATCTGTCACCATGTACCAAAATTAATTCAAAATGGATCAAAGACTTAAGCATAAGACCTGACACAATAAACTGCATAGAAGAAAACATAGGTACTAAACTTATGGACCTTGGGTTCAAAGAGCATTTTATGAATTTGACTCCAAAGGCAATGGAAGTAAAAGCTAAAATAAACAAATGGGACTATATGAAACTTAAAAGTTTCTGCACAGCAAAAGAAACCATCGACAAAATAAAGAGGCAACTGACTGAATGGGAGAAGATTTTTGCATAGTTCCTCCGGTAAGGGTCTAATATCCAAAATATACAAGGAACTCATGAAACTCAACAACAAAAAAACAAACAACCCAATTGAAAAATGGGCAGAGGACCTGAAGAGACATTTCTCCAAAGAGGACTTACAAATGGCAAATAGACATATGAAAAAATGCTCAACATCACTAATCATCAGAGAAATGCAAATAAAAACCACAATGAGATATCACCTCACCCCAGTCAGAATGGCTATCATCAACAAGACAAATAGCAACAAGTGTTGGAGAGGCTGTGGAGAAAAAGGAACCCTCATACACTGTTGGTGGGAATGCAGACTGGTGCAGCCGTTATGGAAGGCAGTGTGGAGGTTCCTAAAAAAATTACAAATAGAATTACCATCTGACCCAGCAATCCCTCTCCTGGGTATCTACCCAAAGAATTTGAAATCATTCATACATAAAGACAGGTGTGCTCTAATGTTCATTGCAGCTTTGTTTACGGTGGCCAAGACATGGAAACAACCAAAATGTCCTTCGATAGATGAATGGATAAAGAAGTTGTGGTATATATACACAATGGAATACTATTCGGCGTTAAGGAAAGATGATATAGGAACATTTGTGACAACATGGATGGATCTTGAGAGTATAATGCTAAGCTAAATAAGTCAGACAGAAAAAGCAGAGAACCCTATGATTTCACTGATATGTGGTATATAAACCAAAAACAAGACAAACAAATGAGAAACAAAAACTGATAGACACAGACAATAGTTTAGTGGTTACCAGAGGGTAAGGGGGGTGAGGGGAGGGAGATGAGGGTAAGGGGGATCAAACATATGCTGATGGAAGGAGAACTGACTCTGGGTGGTGAACACACAATGGTATTTATACACGATGCAATACAGAATTGTACACCTGAAATCATGTAATTTCATTAACAATTGTCACCCCAATAAATAAATAAATAAAAACTTTTTTTAAAAAAAGGTTTAACTTATGAATTTCAAAATATAAAAGAAACTGTTTTCCATATGCTGATTCATGTTGTCTGTCAAAATATTAAGTCTACAGTGAAATGTGTGGAAAAATACATCCATTTGAGATAATGTTCTGTTAGTGCAATACAACTCAAACAGAAGAAGGTGCAGATTTTGAGTTGTTAAGACAATCCTTTGCTCTTCTCCCACCACCAAGGATTTCTTTTAGAAAAAGCAAAGCATACATACCCCTCAGAACTGTGCGTTTCTGAACATCCGTTGCATGTGGCTGCTCTCGCTGGCTTTCATTAAACTAAAATTTTATTTCTTCAATATATACTTACATTTTAACTCTGTTAATAATCTATTTTTTGACTACCACTTTTGGAAAAGGAAAAAAATTGCAAAAAGGGAAGGCAGCTGGGCTTGGTGGTAGTACAATGTATTCTAAAAACTGCATTGACAAAAATTCATGACAGCTACAAAATTAAGGAGACAAAAACTAATGAGAAGAGTACAGAGACATGAAGGGCCCTGTAAGCAACCTACACTGAGGATTATGCAGTTCCATTTTTTTTCAACAGTCACAGCCCTGGAAATAGGAGATTAAAATATAGTCTGGCAGTATTGTACCAGATGACAGCCTTTGACAAATAATAATAATAATAATAATAATAATAATAATAATAAATAATTATGATGTCCTAAATTAAATTACAGCAGGCCTGAAAGTGGGAAAAATAGACAGGGAGAATTAAGTCAGGTGTAATGGAGCTGTGGGCTGGAACCAACAAAAGAGTGTACATGTTCCTGAATGTATGCTGAAACTTTAAATCAGCTTCCAGGCAGCTGTTTCACCAATTATCTAAAAAGAATAACCAAACACCAGACACCACGACATTCAGTTTACACATGAACTTTCTGAACTGTTGCCCCCAACCAATCTAGAAGTAACAAGTATTTGTTCCTTACACACTACTCACTTACCCCAGAACTTTCCCTGCTTCACACATTCTCACTCTCCTTATCTATAGCCAATGTAAATTCTTCCAAAACAACTTACATCTTTCTTCAATGTGTAAACAATGAGCTCTGTGAACCACAAAACATCAGATGTATTTGTCTTTTTTTTCTTTTTTTAATCTTTATGTTTCTTTTTTGGAGCAAGATTCCTGACCAGTATACAGTGATATATTTACTAAACAGAGACCTGTGCAAAAATTACATACTATCTATCTAGATAGGTTTTCATTACAATTTGCCTATTGATGGAATAGTTCCGTTTATAAAGTTTTATACATCAAACAGCTTTGAATTTGACAAGGCTGTCCATTAAATCAACTCTGAAAAAGTTAAGTGTCATTTACTTTTAGCTACTATATTTTACAGCATTAAAAAGCTTAAGCATTAGGTAGCTTCTCAAAATGTTTTTCTATGCATGATGGCATTTAGCAGAGCAGAGTCCATCATTAGCCATGTTGGTGGTGGCTTACAAACTGCATGCCCCAGGGTCTGGTCCTTTCTCTGTCTAGCAGATGGCTCAATAAAACCTTTCCTTCAGGACAACTTTCAGTCTCTGAGGTTTTTGTTTAACACTTTCCAGAGCTGTAGTAATTCTCTTACATTAGAGTCATCCACAGGATTTTAAAAGTATAAAATTAAACCCAATATTGAGTACATATCCTTTGTTAACTAAAATACTAATAGTTCACCTATGAAATTATCTATGTTTTAAAGATCAATACTTGTGCTGGCAATGTGTAATGGTAGAGGCATTTTGTTGCCGGAGGTTTAAGGAATACAATCCTAGATCACAAACCAAAAAGTAACAATTATGAAACACTTAAAATATGTTCTTATAGTTGAATAGATATAATGATAGGGACCAAACTCGTAGACACAGGTGAAATTTTCAATAGTGATTTTGGTCTTATTTTGAGAATATTCATGAAAAGATTCTATGAGACAAACATAGAACAGTAGTTTGCATTTTCCAATTTTTCTCTAGGACAAGGCTACTTGGAGTACTTTAATTCTATAGTTAATTAGTAATATAAGATATAAATGGAGTGCTTCAGAATATTCATAATAATTTTTAAACTTTCCTATGCAGAGCAAAACCTCTGATATGTATGCGAGTTGCCGAGACCAAGTAATTTTGCTCTAGGTGATGAATGTGACTTCCATATTAAAAATCCTCTAACAAAAAATGCCAATAATGGAAAGTGTGTGGCTAGTTTATATCTACTTTATTCTTTCTATGTCTTTGACACTTAAGTAAAAGCTGTCTCCAAGAAAGACTTTGAGACATCTGGAAAGATGGTTAAACTAAGGGAAAATTCTTGAAGCCAGATGGACTATGTTAATATTCCAGCCTTGTCATTCCCAAACAATATGACTATTACTTATTCCAACAGAATGTAATTGTAAAGGTGGATTAAATTTTTATATGTGAAATTTTCAAACATGTACTAAGCTCACTGCGAGAGGTATATAATTAACGAAATGTTGGGCACAGGTCTAGTATAGGCCTATTTTATTTAGATCAACTTGAGATGGGCAAGTAGCAGTAGTTGTTCCCACAAACGAACAATAGAAACAACCAAATATTCACGTAGGTTAAGTGACAGAAAGCTGTTCAAAGTTTGCAGGACTGACCAAAACCTTCAGGAAACTACGGCAGAACAAGATATCAGAAGTCAGATTTCTCAGTCTCAGCCAGCTGCTTTCTGATGTTAAAAGTATCAGCCTTAACTTAATCACATTTTTGCTCAACTGAGCGTATTTTTCTGTAAAATTGCATACATATTAAGCAGTCACACTATATTTTATCTTTTTAGGTAAAAAGTCATTAGCATTACTAAAGTAATTTTGTTTGCAAATAAAGTTTTGAATCTGATTTAGTTTAACAAAACATTATTTGGGTATAAGCATAACATTACAACTCTAAAACATATATGTAAACATCTGGTTTTGACTGGAATATAAATGACTTTTTTTGTGCTGCAAAGTGCCATGTTAATGAGCTTTCAGTTAGCAAAAGTCTAAGCTTATCTAAATATTACATTACTTGAAGTTAAGCTTAAGTAATATAAGTAAAGTCAGGAGTTTGAAAATAAACTAAATGTTACATTTCTATTTGTTACTAAAAAGTTAGTGGTAGAAAAATCTGTATCAATTGAAAAATGTAAATAATCAGCAGCTTTTTTTCCACCTTTAACACTTGTTTTAGCATCAACAACACACTCTAAATATGTATAAATATTTGGGTTCTCAGATAAATGCCAAAAGCATTTCCCAAGATTTGAATGAGCTGCATATTTGATTAAGCTTTTAAATGTTTTGACGAAAATGTCAACTTTAATAACATATTGTTTTCATTACTTTTTATTATACAAATATAGTATCAAATGACAGTGATAATTTTCCCAATTTAGTTTAATATTGGAAGTCCCTGATATAGAAAATATTGTCTAGCAAATCCTGTAACAGATACTAGTCTATGTAACTTCAGTTTACTACCAATGTCAGCAAAATACACACACAAAAAAATGAAGCATATCTGCTAAATATTTATTTTCATCAAATGATGAATTGGTAATGATGACATTAAAATAATTTAATCCCAAATTTTATGTAGATATCAGCACTTACAATACCATTTTAACTGTTGAAAGTTACTATACAATAGCCCAATACAAATTCAATGAGTGATTTAACTAATTCATTTTGGAGACTTCTATTTAGTCAATCAATGATTATAATTTGCTGTCAAGTAATTGTAAAACATATTATTTACTGCTTTGTGAGTTTATAAAAAAAAAGTCTAAAATAAATGAATGGGACTGCATCAAATTCAAAAGCTTCTGCACAGCAAAAGAAACCATCAACAAAGTAAAGAGGCAACCAATTGAATGGGATAAGATTTTCACAATCAGCACCTCTGAAAATGGGCTAATATCCAAAATATACACGGAACTCATAAAATTCAACAACAAAGAAACAAACTTCCCAATTGAAAAATGAGCAGAGGACCTGATGAGACATTTATCCAAAGAGGACATACAAATGGCAAATAGACATATGAAAAAAATGTTCAACATCACTAATTACAGAGAAATGCAAATAAAAACCACAATGAGATATCACTTCACCCCAGTAAGAATGGCTATCATCAACAAGACAAATAGTAACAAGTGTTGGAGAGGCTGTGGAGAAAAAAGAACCCTCATACACTGTTGGTGGGAATGCAGAGTGGTGCAGTCATTATGGAAGGCAGTGTGAAACTTCCTCACAAAATTACGAATAGATTTACCATATGACCCAGCAATCGTTCTCCTGGGTATCTACCCAAAACAATTGAAACATTTATACATAAAGACACGTGTGCTCCAATGTTCATTGGAGCTTTGTTCATGCTGGCCAAGACATGGAAATAACCAAAATGTCCTTCGATACATAAATGGATAAAGAAGTTGTGGTATATATACACAATGGAATACTATTTGGCAGTAAGAAAAGATGAAATAGGACCATTTGTGACAACATGGATGGATCTTGAGAGTATAATGCTAAGTGAAATAAGTCAGACAGAAAAAGCAGAGAACCATATGATTTCAATGATATGTGGTACATAAACCAAAAACAAGAAAAGAACAAGTCAAAAAAATGAAGGGAGAAAAACTCATAAACACAGACAATAGTTAGTGGTTACCAGAGGGTAAAGGGGGTGGGGGGAGGGAGATGAGGGTAAGGGGGATCAAATATATGGTGATGGAAAGAGAACTGACTCTGGGTTGTGAACACACAATGTAAGATATAGATGATGTATTTCGGAATTATACACCTAAAATCTATGTAACTTTATTAACAATTGCCACCCAATAAACTTTAAATTAAAAAAAAAAAAGTCTGCTTCCTCTTTTAAAGCAACTCAGATATAAAACATAAGATGTCTTATGTTTTTTTTGTATTTTTACTGAAATAGTCTGAGCAATGTACTTTATGAAAAAATTACATAAATGTAAAGTTAATTATAAAAGTACAACGAACCTTAGAAATATAGTATAGTTATTATATCTATTTCTTTGAGATTAAGAGTGCAAATGGTAGAGAATGGGAAAAAGTTTAAATAATAAACAAAAAATTGGTAGTGAACAGGAAAGAAATACAGAGGTCAGAGAATTACAACTTAGTGATTTTAGCTCAATCAGATTTATCCAAATATGAAATACCCAATGCCAACAAAAACAAAAACAAGCCCCAGGGTACTCGACAAGTTTTGAATTCAACAGTCACATGAGAGAAAAAAAAAATACAGGTGTTCAAGACTGAAAAATAAGAGCAAATTTTGTATCAGTCTAGTGCAAGAGTGCAATCAGTTAGTGCAACATTTGGATATTTTCCAAATGTTGATTATGAGTAATCAAGTATGCTCAGATTACAATGGAAACTTTTGTTTAAAGCAATATGTAAATGGAAAACAAGGGTACTGCCAGTTGCTGGGATCAATGGAGATCAAGAAAATTTGAAACTTTATTTTAATCACTGATATCTCATTATTTTAGACTTGCATTGCATTAAACTCTTTATTAGCTAAAATCCTTGAATTAAACTTAATTTTAAACTTGTATTCTTCCAAGTCACACCAAGCTTCCTGAAATAACTTTATCCAACTAAGTTCATTTGAATGGTACCAAATAAGACAAGGCTACCGCTCTGCAGAGCAAATGACCATAAGGAGACAGAGCATTCATTTAACCAAGTGAATCTAGAAATACTCAGTCTTTGTTACCATAGAACATGAATCCTATTGGTGTAGGAGCATGAATAAAATATCGAGTCTCCTTGGACAAAGTGAGAATGTACCAATTAATTATTTAAATCAGATGACAAATGTAAGCTGCTTTTCTAGGTGCTGCTGATATAGTGATGAAGAAAAAAGAGGCCTAGTCCCTGACTTATGCTTAGTTTGCAGGGGGAAGATGAAAATTAAAACCAACAAATGAATTTGAATTATGACAATTAAGTTTGAGAACTTGTTGCAACGATGTTGCTACCCTTTTTTTTTTTTTTTTTATACATCAGAGAGATTATTCATTATGAATTTGTACCAACTGAACAAACCGCTAACCAAGTTTACTATTTGGAGTGCTGAAAAGGCTGTGGGAAAAACTTAGATAACCTGAACTTTTCACCAACAATTCATGGCTCTTGCGTCACGAGAACACACTAGCTCACAGGGCTCTCTCTGTAAGGGAGTTTTTAGTCAGTAAACAACTAACTGTATTGGACCAACCTCCCTACTCACCTGATCTAGCCACCAGTGACTTATTTCTTTACCCAAAGATAAAAGAAATATTGAAAGGAAGACATTTTAATGACATTGAGGACATAAAGGGTAATATGACAACAACTCTGATGGCCATTCCAGAAAAATAGGTCCAAAATTGCTCTGAAGGATGGACTAGGTGCTGTCATCTGTGAATAGCTTCCCAAGGGGAGTACTTCAAAGGTGACAATAGTGATACTCAATAATAAGGTATGTTACACTTCTAGGATGTGTTCGTGAACTTAATTGTCCAACCTTGTATATAATATGGTTCCGAGAAGTGATAAGTGTTCAGTAGGGATGGTTAAAAAAAAAAAGTCAAGATAAAGATTTCATAAGAAACAGAGGCTCCTATTTTATAGAGTGTTCTAGTATACATTTTTGATAAAAGTGAGACTTGAGCAGGGACTAAAAAGGGAGAAGGTAAGCTAAGGGGACACATCTACTGTCCCAGTCAAAAGACAAACCAAGTATATATTCCTGACATGGAGTCTCTTAAACATCTTCAAAAAGCAGCGAAATGTGACTGAGACTGGATGAGTTTGAATTTATTCCAAAAACAAATATATTAGGCAGGTGTGGCATGGGATTTCTCTTCCACTGAAGCATAGAGCAGGAACAAGATATTTTGACAATACATGAACATTCCATGTGCTTGAAACTTCTCCCATTCTTCTGTAAACCTTGCTGCTGCCATGAAAGTTATTTGAACTGCAAAATCAGTACAAATAGTCCTTCGCTCTAAGGATCACTAGGAAAAAATATGGATTATTCAGAAGATAAACTAAATCATTAGAGAGTTCTATTTGGGAAGCATGGTGTTTTAGATAAGTTTGTGTCCCCGTTGACTCACTGAATACTAAATTCAGGCAAATTGCATTTGGGGGTCTAATTATGTGGATTCTCTTTATTATTCTGATAGCTTTCTTTTCTAAAGGACTGGCTTGAGCTGGAGCTATATGATTTGAATATCAGACATTTGTAAATGTTTAGATTAGAGTGGAAAGTGTCCATTTTTATCCAGATGATTGTTGGCATCTAAATATAGTACAATTTATGATACTTGCTGACTTGATTTCTCATTTCATAACATATTTCTTTTCATTTTTTTATTGGGGAATATTGGGGAACATTGTGTTTTTCCAGGGCCCATCAGCTCCAAGTCATTGTCCTGCAATCTAGGTGTAGAGGGTATAGCTCAGCTCCAAGTCCAATCATTGTTTTCAATCCTTAGTTGCAGGGGGTGCAGCCCACTATCCCATGCGGGAATTGAACCAACAACTTTGTTGTTGAGAGCTTGTACTCTAACCACCTGAGCCATCGGGTCGCCCCTCCGGCAGCTCAGCGGCAGCTCATTGTCTTCAATCTAGTTGTGGAGGGCGCAACTCACTGGCCCATGTGGGAATTGAACAGGCAACCCTGTTGTTCAGAGCTTACACTCTAACCAACTGAGCCATACGGCTGCCCCATGATTTTATAACATTTGAATTCCATGTAATTTAGTGGCAAAAACCTTAGACTGAGACTTAAGTGACATGGATTCAAGATCAGGTGTTCTACATATTAAGTTGCTATAGCCATGCTATAAATACTCTTTAAACCAATATTTCTTCATATATATATATATATATATATATATATATATATATATATATATAATATATATATATATACACACACACATATGTATATACAGATATATACATATGTGTATATATTTATATGTGTATGTACATATACATACATATGTATACATATATACACACATATATACATATATATGTGTATATATATATGTGTGTATATTTATATAAAATGTATTCAAATGGACATTTTGTTCAGTGTTGCTCAAGCAGTAATGCGCCTTAATCTGAAGTGTCTGAACTCTGATGGTAACCACTTTGAGCACCTCTTGTAATTGCAGAAGTCAAATGGGACTTGTATTTATCTTTTGTTATTGGTTTATATTGAGTATTACAATTTGAATAGTTTTTTTTTCCTTTCTGAAAATGTGTATGCATTTTTTGGCACCCTTTGTATATATGGAATACCAGTTATTTTTCTCTATATAGAGTTATTTTTTTAAAGAATGGAAGGGATAATGTATGAAAGTGCTCTTTGAAAACTGTAAAGCCCTTTCAAATGAAAGTTATTATTGATTCAAATAAATAGATGATTTAATATTGTGATAATAGGAAACTACTGTGTTAAGGAAATATACCAATATGGCATTCTACTTGTATAGATTTATTAAATTACTATAATTTTTCAGAGAAATAAAATACTTTTACTTACAATAATCCCATATCGTCAATTAAAATTCTGTATTCTGCTAGTTTTAGTGAATAGATTGTCCACCTTATTATACCCAGTATTGCATGCCTTTGAGAACAAAGGAATGCAGTTATATAATTGTGAAGTTATACAAGTATACTTATATTTAGTGGACACTGTTTTTAAACAGGAAAGGCTGAAAAGCCGGATTTTTCTATTACACTTCAAAAATCTACTACGCTAAAACAAATGTGAATTAATTAATTAAAATATGTAAACATACAAATTTGCTGGTTTCTACAGGTTTCTACAGAATTTGCCTGCAAATTCAGGAGTTAAGAGACAGCAATCATCATAGTGGTTATTACCTATTATAGATAAGCTGTAATAATCAATTCATAAAATCTACTTAATCTCATTTGAAATATATATTGTATATACTTTTATATATTACAAAATATAGTGTATAATGGAATATTATTCAGCCTTAAAAAAGGAAATCTGTAGTCCTGCCAGGTGTGACAACAGGGATGATTCTGGAGGACAATATGCTAAGTGAAATGGGACAATAGAGGAATGAATACTGCCATTCCACTTATATGAGGTACCTAAAATAGTCAAACTTACAGAAGCAAAGAGTAGAATGGTAAATGCCAAGGACTGGGGAGGCAGGGAACTGAGGAGTTGTCCAAGGGTACAGTATAGTTTCAGTTCTGTAGGATGCATTAAGTTCTAGAGATCTGTTGTACAACGTAGTGCTTATAATTAACAATACTGCTTTATACAGTTAAATATTTGTTAAGAGGTTAGATGTCATGTTACGATCTCATGCTAAGTGTTCTTACCACATTTTTAAAAAAATATGTACACATTGATCTATCAGTATAAATGTGCTAGTAAAGATAATTATGGTTATTACCTTTAAGAGTGTTTTTGTTTTCCTATTATCAACATGCTTTGTCATAGATTGACCAAGCTAGTATCATATAATAAGTATATATGGCTGATTTCAAAGTACATAATTCTTTAAATAAATAGAAATTCCAAAAGTAAGCTGTTCTAATTGTAGTAACAGAAAGGGGAATGGATTAATTTTTTTGCTTCATTTTATACTATTGGGAAATGATTTAGATATGGTATTCAGAGAAAAAATATGTTTGTTTTTCCAATTAATGGACAAACCACTTTTCAACACTTGAAAAATATATAGACTAATGATAATATTCCTCCCACATTTAGACATAGGCAATGCAAAGAAGAGAGAGAAGAGATAAACTTATTCTCATCCATCTCTGAAGTGATTCATATTTTTAAGCAAATACAGAAAAAGGGTAATATGCATAGTTTAGAGTTGTAATAATACCTCCTTGGGCCACTGCTTCAGAACATATTGTATATTAAGAAAATAAGCTTGGAACTGTCCCAATTTAAGAAAATCTCTCAGTTATTTGCATATGTAGGCCAAATTCTTCCTTGTATAAGTTGCCTAACTATTGGTCTATGACACTTGTAAATGAGAAAACAACAACAACAAATCCTGCTCCTTCTTTGCTCCTTTGGCTATTTTCCATATCACCCTAGGCTATATTATTCTCATTCAATTTGAGGTCATAAGAACTTCTTGAAGTCAAGGTAAATAGGTAAAAATGAAAGCATTGCTTTCCAGGTCTGAGCATACATAAACACTTTAAAAATTTCTTATAAATAGGTATAAGACTATGATTTAGCCTTTAGTTTATTCACAATCTATGAGACACCAGAAAAACAGATACATGTTTTTTATCTTGATCAATATCACCATTTTTTCTTTTTTATAAATTTTAGACTGTCAACCTCAAAAGGACTGTTGAAATTTTGTTGAATTCTAAAGTAAATCATGTAAGATTAAAGAAGATAACATTTTCTGAATTACAACTATTAATCAATCACTGAATATTTATATATATATATATGTTGGTGCAACCTATATATATATATTTGCAACTATGGTGCAAATATTAATCTACTAAACTATTAATAGATTAAATAGATTAAACTATTAATCAATCACTGGACATATATATATATATATATATATATATATATATATATATATATATATGGTGGATCTATCTATCTATCTATCTATCTATCTATCTATCTATATATATTTAGGTTGGTGCAACCTGTATATGTGTGTGTGTGTGTGTGTGTGTGTGTGTGTGTGTGTGTGTATGCAACTTATGGTGCAACCTATGGTGCATTTATATATATATATATATATGTTAGTGCAAAAGTAATTGCGTTTTTTGCGATTATTTTTAGTGTTAAACCGTGATTACTTTTGCACCAACCTAATACATACTATATGTAATATATACATGTATAATATATATTACATAATATATATCATATTGTATTACATTACATTATATTATATATTATACTATATATTATGTATAATATATATTAATATATTATATTATACATATTATATATTATATATAAACACTTTAAACACTCAGAGAGATAGTTTTGTCTCACAAGTCACTTTTCTACACATGAGGAGGAATGTGAAACTCAGGAAGGTTAAACAGAATGACCAAAGCTTTCAAATGTATCTTAAAATTATGCTCTGAGAAATTAATTTCAGCAGGAAATGGGATGAAAAGTTCACTTGTAAGGCACATACAATATAGAACAACTCATTTGTACTTTCAACATCATAAAGTGTTCAGAAGTCTATGTATCTATGGTAGGTAGGCATTACATTAATCTCATTGGTGTGCACTCGCAATGACTCATGACCTCAGTGCTTATTTGGTGTCTCTGACCTCTGCCTTATGTGTAGTTTAGTTCACAAGAGCCAAATACTTTTATGCATTGTTTCAAGTGTAATATATTTAAAATTCTTTCCAGGCTCTCCTAGTCTTAATTTTCCCTTGTCGTAAGACTTATAATCATAGACTATTACCACACCTGCTTTAAGATAAATTTAATTAAATAAGAACATACATTTAAAAATAAAGTTAAGGCAATGCAATGTATATTGCCTGAATCATTCCAGATAATTATGTAGTTAATTCTCAAACCCGTTTGAACTTCTAACTTTCAAACTCTGTCTCACACTGACACATTCACAACATATGAAGATAGAATGAAATAGGACAATCTTACAATTGTAGGAGAGATTTTAAAATTCATTCCATCAATAATTGTAAATATATGACATTCTACATAAGAGACATGGATACTACCTATTACTGCTATCTAAAATTAATAATTTTATGATTAGACATACAGTAATAATTTCATGACTAAACATACAATGGGATGTATTACTATGATGATATATAGGGATATGTTAATATTAGTTATATTAATGTCACATATTTATATGTAAACTTTCAATTAGCAAACAAAATATGCAAAATCACTAAATTTGCCGTATTGTATAAAGACAATAGAATTTATAAATAATAAATTTAATAGACAATCTGAATAAAAACTTTTTACAATAGCAGTTATCCGGGATAAAATATGGTAGAGTTGAGGCTTATTATTTAATGTTACTATGTGAAGAATAAGAAACCATTTTTACATGTACACATACAAACACACACAACATGCATATATGTTTCCAACTGTTAAGTTAATCTACTGCTCCCAGAAGTATAAAACCATAGGGAAAGGTGTATACAGTCAAAGGAAAAGTTATACCATGCAATTTAAGGTATCAGGAAGCCAGATGGCAGGAATTTCCAGCAACTATAATTCTCACTCTGTTTCTTCCCTGCAGAGTTAAATAATGCCACATATGTGTCAAAAAGCACATCCATTAAGAAAAACAAGACTAATTTGAATAAAATTCTCTAACAGATACAAGAGATTCTCTAAGAGCAACCTGGTTGTTTTTCTCTAACTTAAAGTACTAGGAAACTAACTGCTATTGTCATGGGATCCCATAAGTTCAATTATAATAAGAAGTGGAGCAGTTTTTCATTCAGGACAAGGAATGGGATTAAATAATGATTTGATAAAAACTGTAGACAACCTAGTAAAATTACTTAGGTTTCAGGTGTACAATTCTGTAATACATCATCTATCTATCACATTGTATCTTCACCACCCAGTCAGTTAATGTGTTTTTCTTAAATGTCCAACTTAATCTCATAACATACATGTACATACGACATAGGTGAATTTGTATGAGTGATAGATATAGCAATATGAGGTAATATTTATTGAGTAAATACTATGCATACATACTACCTTAAAGAAAAATAAATGTAGGTGCTTCACCTAGAGTTTGGAATAAACTAAACACAAAACAACACTTAGGTGATATTAACCGCTATTTTCTAGCTGTAGCAAACTGTCAGTTTCACACACGTGACCTCAGTTGCATTTGGCGTGCCTATGTTTCACATTCTGAGTGCTTTGTTTCTAATGGCCTGTATCTGAGACCTTCAGAGGACTGTCCATGGGCTACTGGAGTGCCTCTGGCCCCAGTGCCGAGAATTGATACCCACTGGTGATATATCCTATGAGTATGACTGACTCATAGAAAGAGTAGGAAAGCCCAGGTCCCTTTTCTTTAAATGAGACTGTGAGGTCCTATATACTCTCCAGAGCCCCCCATGTGATCACTTTGAGTTTGGGTCCTTGACTCAAAATACATGCTTAATTGGCTTCTTTTCCTTCCATGTTTTGGTTACCCAACTCCCTTAGGATATTCTCCCACATGCACTTCCTTAATAAATCACCTGTATTCAAATTCTCATCAGACAATCTTCACTTGGAGAACCAGACATGCAACAACAGCTAAGGAAACTAAGTACAGAAAAGCTAAGTGATTGACTAAGGTCTCAAATTAATGAGCAGAAGTAGGTCAAAGCTCTTAATTGCAGAGCTGAGCTCTTCACCATTTCATTAACAATTGATGTTTTTGGTTATATAAACCAAAAACAACAAAAGAACAAGACAAACAAACGAGAAACAAAAACTCATAGACACAGACAATAGTTTAGCGGTTACCAGAGGGTAAGGGGGGGTGGGGGGAGGGAGATGAGGGTAAGGGGGATAAAATATATGGTGATGGAAGGAGAACTGACTCTGGGTGGTGAACACACAATGGGATTTATAGATGATGTAATACAGAATTGTACACCTGAAATTATGTAATTTCATTAACAATTGTCACCCCAATAAATTAAAAAAACACACACAATTGATGACATACTACAGAATTTACTACACATGAGAAGTAACAAAACTGAGACCAAGAAGTGAAAAATAAGCAGGTTAATTTCTAACCAACCCAAACATATTCATTTTAACTTGAATGAAAATGATCTATGTTAATATAAGCAATGTCCACCTTATTTGACAGCAGATTAAATGTAACTCATCACTGTCTCCTGCGGTGCATCTTATGACTTGAATTAGTTTTTGTACATCCAAAGTCAGTCTTTCTTTTGTTTGCTCGGTCTACTTTCACCCACAGAAATTCACGATTGTTAGGCTCTATTCCAAGATTTCTCATACTATCTTATTTGATGATGAAAAATTTCAAAACTTCATTATCGTTCTGTCCTCATGATGTCAATTTACATGGATATTTTAATATGTTTGCTTTTCATTCTCTTAATTGCAGTGTTCGAATGAAAATATATCTTTGAACGTATATATGTAATCACATGTGAATGTCAATGGTCAGTTAACTCTTTTGTTTCAATTAGCAATAATCGTGCTAAACCTCATTGGCTATGATACTGCCACTGTGCAAAGCTTAGCTAATTCTTTTGTGATAAAGCATGTGATATATATATATATATATATATATATATATGTGGTAGGTGAAAGTAGTAGGTGACAATAGTATGTGAAAGAAAAGAAACATATCAAGGAAATAAATAATATAGAAAATCAAAATTCCAATTTCCAGAAAGCTGTATTGCAACATAATCACATTTGTTCATTTAAATATTTTATATGGTGTTTTAGTCCTGCAGTGGTAGAGTTGAGTACTTATGGCAGAAATGAATTGTGAGGGTAAAGTTATAATACAATTTCTAATTTGTTTCTCATTACCAGAGCATAAGATGTCAAAATAACAAAAGAAGATAAAAGCAGGCTTCAAATGCCACACTTTTAAGTACAGGGAAATGTGCATTGTTTTATTATCCAATTGGATGGCAAAGCATTGTTTTTATTATATAATGAAACTGGATACTACAGTACTCATCACATGATTCCCATATCACTGAAAAGCAAGTCATAAAAAAATAGAAAATTTAAAATGGAATATTTCATCATATTGTTTAAAATAGAATATTTCATCATATAGGTTAGCTAGTATGAAATCAGGCAGTTAGAGACTCCTTTTTAGACTGAGCAAAGCCAGAACAAGAAAAGAACACAGGAAAACTGTACCAGGACAACCGTACCAGGACAAAAATACCATCAATTATACTATGGGACAAATGGGTTTGTTTCAAAGGGCTCCCCCAAGCTGAGCAGTAGAGCCAGTCTGGAAAACATCGTATCCATAGGCATCTACATCTCAACATTCCCTGGTAGCAATAAAGGGGTACCCGGATCTGAGATGCCCACTAGCTTTTTGCCTTAGCTATTGGGCATCCCAGCTTTGGTTCCCCTTCCCACTCGGGATTTGTAACTCTTTGCTTACTATAATAAAGTATCTTCCTGTGCAACTCTTTGGCTTTCCCTGGTCCGTGGGTCCATTCTTCGGCTCCCGGAAACTACAAACCCCGGCATTTACTAAGGAACATCCTACATCAATATCAGAATTTCAAAACAAAAATTTTTAAAACATGAAAATGAGTCTATAACAAAGGAAGTTTCTGACTGGCTTTTTGTTGTTGTTGTTGTTGTTGTTAACCAAGGAAAAGTTGTTTGCTGATTATGAATTCTTTAAATGGTATTTGATATTTGTTTGCAATAGCCACTGAATTATGCCCAGAAAAAAAAAATCATCTTAAGATTATTAGCCTTCTGGTGAAAACAGTTGCATGAGAGTTGAAGACAATAGGAACATCATCAATAATCATTGAAAAACAAACAAACAAACAAACACTAAGTTGCTTAAAGCAGTTTGCTTTGGCTCTTGTTGAGTCAACACATGGTATTTGTAAGGCTAAATTTTTGTTTATTTGAAGAGTTAATGCCAAGTTTTAAGTGACAGAATTCTTCTCTACCAAATATTTGGCATAGAACTACAGGTGAGAATATTTTTAAAGATAGTGAGAAAATAATTATGCAATACAATATGAAGTAAAATCTGCTAAGATGTGTTATATCTGATTGTAGGGAAAATTTGTATGAAGCAGAAAAAGGCATATTTGAGCAAAATCACAGTTTTTGAAAATGTAAGGTTTTTAATGCCTATGGTATTCACTGCAATATTTTTGAGTAGAAACTTTGTGAAAAGTATTTGAATTTATCATGTGTTATTAAACCAATAATGTCAGTGATAAACTTCATTTCCTTTTATAGACTTAAACTTTGTTAACTCCAGGAATTTTCAGTATCCTTACTTGATTTACCACACTTAAATCTTATGGCTTTGAAATCATAGTTATTTTGTTATTGTATTAAGTTGAGGGTAGAGATTAGCACTTTTGTTTGGAAGAGAACTACCCTCAACCACTAATGCATACTAAACCACATTGGAAGTTATCTTTTGCTGCTGAACTGACAATATTTCTTAATGAAACTTATACTGTAGAAAAGCCATTTGATAACTTACATTTCTAGAATCACGCATTAGGTCAGGTGCTTTATGTATTTTTTTTATGTATTCAAAGTTATAACAAGAAAGCATGATCCCCACCTTCCAACAAATTTAGAGCAGATTTATTTTTCGAACTCACTACTGTTCCAGCAACAGTTTTAGACCTCAATGCAAAATAAACGTCCAAATTTTAAAATCCATTTCACCGTGCAATTAAGGAGTTTTTTTCAAAAATTTCATTTGGAAGTGAGTAAACTTGAATATTAAGACCTGCTAAAAGAGCTATTTCAAGAGAAGAATTTGATAACATTCAATTAACATCATATGACTTACAACAAGTCATATGCTCATGGTTTGATAACAGTATTTGGAAGTGCCTGTGTAAAAAGACATGTCAAAGATGACATATCATTACACATCAACTTTAATAGATGAATATTTGCAATCAATTATGATGACAGGGGACTTTCACTTTGAATTCTAATTAAGTGAAATATTACCCTTCAAAAATATTTTATAATCATGAATATACTTGTATTATAAAAGTACTCTATTATTAGTGTTCTTTGAAATATGACACAAATTGTGGATATGTTTCATTTCTGTTTATATAAGTACCTACATCATCACTTCAATTTTGCATTTGTGCTTAAAATGCCTAATATATTTACTGTCGGGCACTTTGTGATTTTGTTTAAGAATATATGTAATTCAAAACCATAAAAATATACCAATGTTCATTAACAACTGTTTTATATAATTAACAAGCTATATTATTGCACAATGTTATATTAATAATTATAACATTCATGGTTTTGGATCTATTTCTAAATATAAAATTCATACATTCATATCCATATTTTAGAAATATTATGACAATATCAGCAATTTAGAAAAAAATCTACAAAGCTGTAATTTTGCAGCCTTTTGTCATATAACTATTTCACTAAATGATATTTGAATTCATTACAAAATTACATTTTGTGAAACTAATGTAAAGTCTAGGCATTTTGAAGTTAGTCACTATCATTTTTTCTCACTTTTCTTTTTCCCTTCTCTGCCCTTCCCTCCCTTACACTCCCCTTCTTTTACCTTCTCTTTGCTTCTTCTAATTTCTTTTCTATTCAATTATCTTTCCTTCCTTCTCCCTTCCCTTTGTTTGCCATTGTCAATATCTTCCTCTCCTCTTCCTCTTTTCATCTCTCTGCAAAAGCTACCTTAAGGTTAAAGTCCAGTATTGATACCTAACCTTCTTCTTTCAGTATTATATCCACATAGAAACTGTCTCTAAATTCCACTGATGTAATCTTTATTTTGTCTTTTGAGTTCTCCGACTTCTCTAAATCTAACATGTCAACCCCCTCTCCACACACACACCAAAACAAAAAATTCCACAAATTCTTCCAATTACCACCTAATGAAAACTAGCTGTAATTCTTCAGGTTTCGTTTCCTATTAACTATAAATTGTTTCTCCCAGCTATTATATTCATAATGTGTTAATTTTAGTGCCGTCTTAATTTCCTTGTAAAAACTGTCACTGTTCCCTGAGAATTTTTCATTTGAAATGTCTTACTTACCCAAATTCTTGCCCTTATCTTTACGTCCTAAATTAGCATCATAAATTTAGACTTATATTGATTTTTCTAGATCATCTAATAGAACAATGGCTTCTGTGGATGAATCAAAGATGTGAAAGAATATTGACACATATTTGAACATACCTATAATATACTTGTCATCTCCTGTCCATTGTTAACACAGCCGATTGTGCAGAACATTGCTCATCCCGTCATTCCAAATCTTATTTTAAATCACATTACCAACTGGGAAACTACCCAATAGTATTTTTTTAACAAATAAATTAAAAACTCAGTCTTAAAACTAATTATGTATATTGGTGTTTCCCAAAAGTTGTTCTGCACAACACTAGTTCTGTCAGAGAGTAAAAGCAATATAGAGAATCACTGTGCTGTACACCTGAAACTAATATAACATTGTATGCTATGCTAATTATATTTATTAAAATAAATTACATATATATACATATATATACATATATACATATATACACATACACACACACACACACACACACACACATATATATATATATATACGTATATATATAAACAAATAAACGAGCAAACAAAACAGAAACACAGTCATAGATACAGAGAAAAAACTGATGGTTGCTAGAGGGGAAAGGGGTTGGGGGATGGGGAGAAAGTGAAGAGATTAGAAAGTACAAATTGGTAGTCACAAAATAGTCATGGGGATGTGAAATACAGTATGGGGACTATAATCAATAATGTTGTAAAGACTATGTAGTGTGTCAGATAGGTACTGTACTCATTGGGGAGATCACTTCATAGATTATATAAATCCATAACCACTGTGCTGTACACCTGAAACTAATATAAAATAATATCAAATGTCAACCATAATTAACTATAATGTCAACTATATATATATAATATATAATATATATTACAATAATATTGATATATTACAATATATATCATTGTATATATATATATATACATTACAATAATATGTATTACAACAATATATATACATATATATATACATATATGTGTATATATATATATATATATATATATATATATATATTACAATAATATTGACTATGTTGCCATGCTGTGACCATATGGCAACATAGTCAATAGTCCATAACAGCTATGGACAATGTCAAAAGTAGACTTGGGAGGTGGTTATCACTTTGTGAGGGATGTAAATGTCTAATCATTAAGTCATTTTGTACACCTGAAACTAATTAAAAAATAATGTACACCAGAAAATAAATAAAATAAATAAAAATTAAAAATGTTGATGACATTCTGGACAATGGTAAAAATAAAATGATATAAAAAAATTTAAGAAATTCTGTGTGGTCATCAGTTAAGCTTGGGAAACTCTGGATTTAAGAAGTTTAGCATATTTATATCTAGCAAGACTTCTTACAAAGATAATGTATATGTTGTATCTTTATGGGGAGTGTAGTATACAAACTTTTCCAAACTTATATACCATTTACTTTACTTCTGATAATAAAATCATGATTTTTGTTAGGGAACACTAGCTTTACTCCAATGCATATCATGTGTTTAGGTAGTATGAAATTAGCTCTGGATCCATAAATGGGCATGTTTCAGTTATCATGTTCCTTTAACTGTTTTTTGACTTAGAGATGAGCACATGGCTCTATTGAAGCCATTACAAGCTAAAAAACAGATTTATGCTAGAGCAAGTTGGGGATGATATTTTTTTACTAGACTTGAAGAGTAAGAGGATGTATGTCTGGAAGAGCTAGAAGCTACTTTGTCAGAGAATGGAAACTGAAAATGAAGCCAACATGGAGGAGAGCAAAGACACTGATTATCATTGATATCATTTGAGTTTACTGGTTAGATTATGCCAAAATCAAGTTTTACTGAGGACAGTTTTTATATTCCCTTGTAATTTACATGGCTTTGGAGTGAATTGTCTGTTGTTTAAAAATAAAAGTCTAAACTGGTGTACTTTAGAAACTACTTTTTGAAATGGGTAGCAAAAGATTTCTGCAAACCCATTTTAAGAAATGTATTAAACACTATAATTTAAAAAACAAAAACAAAAACAAACAAACTCCACTTCCAGTTTTATTTAGCTACATATTTTCTGATTTTGGCTCTGTTACTTCCCTTACTAATAGCATTCTTTGGCAAATCACTTAATCTCTCATAAATTGAGCTTCAAATTCATTATCATTTTTCTTCTCCTCTTAAGGGGTTGTTAATAGGACTGCATGTGCTTATGCTTTATACTTACTGTCATTTTAGAACTATCTGTTCCTTTATACCACCTTTACTTTGGTCTCCTATCTAGACTTTGTGTTTCCCCAGACACATTTCCATATTCTGAAATGACCATTATTCTATTTAAGAACTATTTAAAGTCTTATCATCTTGAAATTCTTCAAATAAAAATATTGCATATAGTGCTCACTCTTTACTTTGACCATTTAAGCAATTATTGGTTGTAATTGTCAATTATAAAGCAATAAAATACTTTATTGTGCCAACTATTCTCTTGTTTTGGTCACTTATATTTCTATTATTATTCACTTCTCTATACTCCTAGAGTTTAGAATCTTGCTAATTTGCATTTCTTTTGATTATCCACAGGACCAAACACATCACCTATACAAATATTCGTTTAATTTGAACTAGTAGAAATAAGTAAGGGACAGAGATTGTAGTTTCTTTCTTGGTTGCGTTCTTTCTGAGTAAAATTATAATCTTATAGAATTTAAAATACATTGAAGCAATTACAAAAACAAATTATATGCATGCTCAAATGGTAGATTAAAAGTAAACTTGAATTTTAGCTTTCAGTATATTTATATTTATTTGATAGTTTGTTACTTATAAAACCATCCTTCTTAATGTAAATTATTTTGTAGATTATATCTGTCAATTCTGTTCTCAATAGGTATCTGTCTATTCCATATGGAAACATTTTGCAAACTGAAAATCATAAGAAATGTGAGCTTTAGTCACATTGGCAGGCAAACGTAAATGTAACTTTATATTACATTTTTAAATGTTTTTTCTGTTTTATTTTCTATTAGTAAAATGTAATATTTACAAAACTAGACAATAAAATGAAAAAGTAATAAACTAAATTGGAAACTAAATGATTTCCACAAACTGTTCTATTCCCTTAATTTTGGACAAAAGCATGACTTGAATAAACAAAAGTAAAGCAATGTAATTTATTTTAACTAGGGACAATTTAGACTTTTAAAATAATTTATATGTTTTTCTCTTAAATTAGTTCTTGCATTCAAAATGGGTAATAATATTTTGAGAGTATAATTCATAAAGCATGTGTAATTTAACATGAGATTACCTCGAAGGATAATCATAATTCAAATATACTTTATGCAACCTTATTTAAAAGATAAACATAATATATTTATCTTTATTACACGCTTATATGTGTTTGTATATGTGCATATATATACATAAGTCATATATATGTAATGAATATACGTTACATATCTATGTGTAGTTTATACACATATACATATGAAGCATATAATGTAAGCCATATTATATTTCTGTACTGAATCTACCATTCTATTAAGATTGGAACTAAGCTTTACTTAGCCTCGTCATTGAATGATACCAGAGAAAACTCATGAAAAGTTTAAAATTATTAACAAAAAGAATAAAGAGAAAAAACAATTTTGTTATAACATATCACTTACCCTGTATCAGGGTCTTAAAATATATACTGAAATGTCATCACTGACTGAGCTACTTTTCAGTTATAAAATTTTCTATAAAATGGAACACAACAAAGAAACAATAACAAGCATTGGAGATTTTTTCCATGTACTCATTCCTGCACTTTGTTGTGAATAATAAATTTTATAAGCTTAATTGCAAGTATCCTTTCATTAAAAATAATCAAGCCTAAATCTATGTAGATGACTCATAAACAGCATATAATTATGTCATTTTTAAACAAATGACATTGGCCAGAGAAAAAGACATTCACCTTCTGCTTTCTGCTCCATGTTTAGAATGTTGGTATCACTTTTTTTTTTTTTTTTTTTTTTTTATAAAGTGTGTATTGAGCAATCACAGTCAGTGTGGTGACTGTTTCCATACTAAGTCATACTTAATCCTTGAACTCAGGCATTACTATTTGGGCAGTATTCTTCCAGAGACTGCATTAAGAAATTAATATGTAATGTACTTTATACTTGTTTAACTGATTTTACAAAATTTGCAATCAGCTACAAGGAAAACATTTTACATATATACAGACAACAATTAGTTTACCAAGTATTTAACATCTTCTAAAACAAAGAAACAAAAATGATTTTAAACTGAATTCTCAATATTTCTTTGAATAATATATGTGTGTGTGTGTGTGTGTGTGTGTATAAGATATGCTAATTAGGAAATTGCATAACATGGTGAACAACTGAATAACTTTTTTTTAATCCCAAAGCTTAGTTTCCTGTACATAATTTCAAAATTTCAGTTTAGACCATTAAAAACCTTAACGTCAAATCTTCTTGGCATTATTAAATGTTTTCATATGCAAAATAATATATATGTAATTAATATTGAAGTTTATTCTTAAATGTCTTGAATTAACATAGGAACTGACATTCCTTGCTGTTTGAAACATATACTTTGTAATTTTATAGAAGAAATTGCATAGAGAACCTATAGTTTTTTCAGGAATATTAATAAACATAATCTTTGCTGGAAATTTTTGACAATGTCATTTTGCCAAGTAGATAGAACATATCAATAGAAATAAAGGTGTTTTTTCCCCCTGTTAATTTTATAACCTTTCTTCATTAGATTATTCCTTGCCCTTTGTCAATAGCTCTTGCACAATAAACTTTTCTTTTTTTTCCTACCAAAGCAGTATTATAAATGGCTTTTGAAAAGGTTGTCTGTTGTTATGTTGAGAATAGATAGCTATTTGTAATCCCAAAGCTCAGCAATAATGTTAGTTCTAAACTAAAGGTTGGAATCATAAATTGTTCCAATACCCCCTGCAGGAAGAGGAACTTTGCAATCAACACAATGAAAACAACAATGCTATTTCACAACTTTTTATTTTATTATTGAAACATACTAAGTTTATATCTGGCTCATACAGGAAATTATGCATATGCTATTGGCTTGTCATATTTCTTTATAACCCAATATATAAATTTTATTATAATGGGGTCGCCCATGATTTTCATACACACATTATAAAAATTGGTATTTTTCAATTAAGTAAATTATTTCAACATTCTTTATTTGAAATTTTGTTAATAATCTCTCATTTAACAGATTCAAGTTTAAGCATCCCTTTGATGTAAATTAGACTTGGAGAAATTTACATAATATATAAATAAAAATCCATTTAAAGCCATTACTATAATCCAACTTAATAGGATTATCTTAGTTTTTATACTCCGAAGAATGTTATTGGTGTATTCAGCTACTGAGATATACTTACCTAAATTAGGAGGAAACTCATTCATAAGCTCCATGACTATTACTACTTTTTGACCTTTGCCAATTTTGCCAAAGTTAAGAGAACGCATAGGCAAAGTTGTTAAGCATGACATATAATATCAGTTGTTGAGCATGACATATATAATAACAATGTTTAGTCTGTGGATACTGTTATGATTTTCTTCCACATTTAGGATCATGTGGCATTGCAGTTTTCCAAGGCTGAAGTGAAGAATGTTATTGAATTTTCACTCAAAAGTATGCTATATAGTTAGCAAGCTAAAATTTCCTCTTTTGGTTACATAGAATGTGTTTAGACAACACTTCAAATATGTGACCATAAGTTATTGTGACTGCATATCCAGAAAATGTTTGATACCCCTCCTATCAAGAAGTGGGTGTATTCACTTCTCCTTATTTATAACTGCTTTCCACAACAGTGTACAAGTAATACTATGTGACTTCTGAGGCTGAGCATAAAAGGCCTTGCAGCTTCTGTCTTGGTTGCTTTGATCCTTGAGTCACCATGTAAGAAATCCAACTACTCTGAATCTTCCATGGTATAAGGGGACCCATGCCACAAGGATACATGAAGAACCCATGTGTATCCACTCTGGTTTACAGTTCCAGTTGAGCTCAGCCTTTGATTCATCACAACTCAGAAACCAAACATATGAGTAAAGAAACTGCCAGAAGGTTCCAACCACCATCTATTCAAGTTGTGCTCAGGCATTTAAGTCTCCCTAGCTGTGGCAATGAGGCAAAGGAAGACAAGTCATTTCTATCCAAATTCCTGACCTACAGAATCTGTGAGCACTATTTTAAAAATCATGGGTGTACAAATTAGTAGTCACAATATAGTCATAGGGATATGAAATACAGTATGGGGAATATAATTAATAATGTAAAGATTTTGTAGGATGTCAGATGGACACTGGACTTATCAGGGAAATCATTTCAAGACTCTGTAGATGCCTGACCACTGTTCTATACACCTAAAACTGAAGTTGAATAATATTGAATTTCAACTATAATTATACACACACAAAAAAATAACCACGAACAAGGTCTGACAATATGTTTGCAAAATGGCCACCATGTGCTTACAATGGCATTACTGTACAAACAACTCGGTAAGGTTTCATAACCTTGGTATATCACTGTCTCACAGTTGTGTTCATGTCCCCGTGTGGTGGTGTCTTGCTGAATGGAGTTCACTATTATTGTTGTGTGTTTTTGTATGCTATCATGAGAATGTCTAAGCTTGAGTTAGTGCAATGAATAAACATTAAATATCTTGTCAAACTTGGCAAGAGTAAAAGTGAAATCAGGGACATGTTAGTACAAGTCTATGGGGGATAATTCCATGAAGAAAATGGCAGTGTACAAATTGATTAAACATTTTTCTGAGGGAAGAGAACATGTCACTGATGAAGTGAGGTCAGGGCATCCCATTAGAAGCAGAACTGATTAAAACATTGCAAAAATTAGTTGAATTGTGCATCAAAATCATTGGCTGACTGTAAGAAGCATAGCAGACCAAGTAAATATCGAGAGAGAAACAGTAAGGAAAATCTTCACTGAAAATCTTAGAATGAGAAAGGTGTGCTAAAAATGGTCCTGAAGAACTCATTGAGACAAAAAAGCAAAGGAGAGTTGAAGTTTGCCAAGACCTTTTGATGTGGCAAGACAATGTTTTGGTCCCTGTTATCACCAGTGATGAAACATAGGTGTATCAATAAGACCCTGAAACAAAGCATCAAATTGCACAATGGCAGTTAGCCAATCCTCAATGACCAAAAATATTCCATCAGTCCAAATTAAAAGTCAAAACAATGTCACTAACCTTTTTTGATAACAGAGGGATTATTCATTATGATGTTGAATCAATTGGACAATTAGTTAACTAAGTTTACTATTTGGAAGTGCTGAAAAGGCTGTGTGAAAAAGTTAGGCAACCTGAACATTTCACCAACAATTCATGGCTCTTGCATCACAACAATGCTCCAGCTCACATGACATTGTATGTAAGGGAGTTTTTAGCCCGTGAACAAATAACTGTATTGGAACACCTTCCCTACTCACTTGATCTGGCCCCCAATGACTACTTCCTTTACCTAAAGATAAAGGAAATATTGAAAGGAAGATATTTTGATGACATTCAGGACATCAACTGAAATATGATGATAGCTCTGATGGCCATTACAGAGAGTTCCAAAATTGCTTTGAAGGGTGGACTAGGCACTGGCATCTGTAAATAGTTTCCTAAGGGGAGTACTTCAAAGGTGACCATAGTGATATTCAGCAATGAGTTATGTAGCATTTTTTCTAGGGTGAGTTCACAAACTCAATTGTCTCGTGTGTGTGTGTGTGTGTGTGTGTGTGTGTGTATGTGTGTGTATGCATGGAATGTGGAATACAGCATAGGAAATATAGTTAATGGTTTAGGAATAGCTATATACAATGTCAGAGGAATAATAGATTGGGGGAGTTATCACTTTGTGAGGGTTGTAAATGCCTAACTATTTCATTGCTTTGTAAACCTGAAACTAAAAAAAAAAAAAAAAAAAAAAAAGTTGGTCAGATTTGCCCATATAAATATCCAATAATTCAAATATTTTAAATATTTTAAAACTACTCGTTCCTGTGTCAAACACTATTTGTAATGTGATAGACAAAATTCTAGGTACTGTATTTTTGTACCCAAATTGCATAGAATATACTCCTAACTCTTGTTCTAGAGGACACATATGTTCTTATCTTTAGTGTACAAGTTGAGTGATTCAGATGATAGAGCCTATGAAAACAGGCAGTAAAGCCATGGCTGTTAGATTTTGGAAGTCCAAACTACCACATTTCATGAAGTACAAAAGCAAGATCTACTATGAGCTTGTTAAACAAGAAAAGGAAGTTTAGAATGTTTGAACTGCAGTGTCAATTGATAATAGGGGATGTTACTTACGTAAGTCAGATCTCTATATATTGATTCAGAAAATACATAAAAATATTGAGAATTGATAAATCAATAAATAAAGCTAATTACATTTTTCTAATAGACATAGTCTCCTTCAAATAATGAAATGCATATCTAGTTAATGGGTATTGTCTTTGTGAAGGACAAGTCCGGAGAATGATGAGACAAGGATTTGTTTTTGTTAGCTTTTCTATATATGAAGTTTTAATCATGTGCATGAGTTTTATTGATATAGTCTTGTAAATAGTAATCGAAGGAAATATACTGATTTATTATTTGAGGATACAAGTAGATGTTCACTTAAAGTATGACAGTTAAAGGGCAGGACAAGAAAAATCAGAAGGATACTAATAATGAACATAGCAACTAATTTTATAAAGGCTGAGCTGGATAAAGTGACACTGTTTACCTTCAGTTCAGTCAGAGTCAAGGAGGGTCAAGAAAATGATAAATTCAAGGGAGGAACTGAAGGATAGAGTAAATTAATCGATTATAGGAGTTTAAAAGAAGGGTAAGCACTGTATATATTAGTATGGCTGCTTAGTAGTGATCATTACCAAATGAGGTATACTTTATGGAACAAAGAGATAGATATTAATTTTTTTTTAAGATAGCATGATTGTTTTCCTGGGAAAGCTAGAAGGAGAAATGAAAACAAATGAATGCTAATGAAGAGATTTCAGGTTGGAAAAAATGGCTGCGTGAGGTGAGCCTCTGTAGCGCTCCCCTGGAATTTACAATGGAAAACAATAACTCCAAAAAGGACACCCTGCACAGCAGACAGGCAAGGCAAAGAGGCCCACTAATGAATTCACCTCCAGGTGGGTGAATCGCACGAGCGGGGGAGGAGGGAGAGGAGAAGTGCGGAGACGGAGCCGCACAAGCAAAGGATGCAGACCTAGCTCAGTGCTCGGAGCTCGCCGCTCCCAGAACTACCACAGCTGCAGGAGAGGGAAGGACTCGGACTGCTAGGGCTCCGCTTACGGCCCACAGGGCTGAGGGGGCAGCATATACCACCGCTGAACCCAACGCTCACGGCAGACCTCGGAGCAAAGACTGAGGGAAGAGGGCTGAAATCGGTGGTTTAAGCCCTCACTGCAGAGCGGAGAACGGAAGCCTTAGGCACGGAGACTAGCCGTCCCCTCCCTACCCTCCCAAAGCTCACCCCGCCTCCACCTGCCCGGTGCTAGAAGCGATAAAGTAGCAGTGTCATTTCAAAGGACAGAATATTTGCTGCTCTGAGAACTGTGGACGGCAGACACAGATTCGCAGCTCAACTAGTTCCGGCAAAGAGGATGAAAATGTGGAAGCAGGTGGTCGCTGCCATTGCTCTGGGCCACCTCTCACAACTCACCCCACCCCTGGCCCCACCTATCTGCACGGATCCCTGCAGGAGTAAACAGAACTACTGAAACATACGGGCTCTGAATCTGGTGCAGAAATAGCTTTGGAACTTCAAAAGCTCTTCGCATACCTATCAACCTGTTGCAGAAGCCACTCCTGTAGATGTCTAGGAAGAGAAATAGTAAATCAGTGATTGCCATGAATAACCAAGGCAACAAGATAGCTTAGAAAGAAAGTGAAAAGACTCCAGAAAAGGAACTTAGAGATATGGAAATATGTGATTTAAATGACAGAGAATTCAAGATTGAAATTTTGAAAAAACTGAACGAGGTGCAAAAAAACACAGAAAGGCAGTACACCATGAGCATTTTACAAAAGAGATTGAAATTTTGAAAAAGAACCAAATAGAATTTCTGGAGATTAAACACTCAATAGAAGAAATTAACAATAAAATATCCAGCTTAGGTAGTAGAATTGACTAGATGGAGGAAAGAATCAGTGACATTCAAGATAGAAACCTGGAATTTACACATATGGAAGAAGAAAGAGACTTGAGACTTAAAAGAAATGAAAGAACTCTACAAGAACTTTCCGACTCCATCAGAAAGAGCAATATAAGAATAATGGGCATACCAGAAGGAGAAGAAAGAGAAAAGGGAACAGACAATATATTCAAACAAATCGTAGATGACAACTTCCCAAACTTGTGGAAAGAACTGGATCCTCAAATCCAAGAAGCAAATAGAACACCTAATTACCTCAATCCCAACAGGCCTTCACCAAGGCACATTGTATTGAAGCTGTCTAAAATCAACAACAAAGAAAGAATCCTCAAGGCAGCCAGGGAAAAGAAGACGGTAACTTACAAAGGAAAGCCCATTAGATTATCATCAGATTTTTCAGCAGAAACTCTACAAGCTAGGAGGGAATGGAACCAAATATTCAAACTATTGAAAGAGAGAAATAGTGAGCCAAGAATAATATATCCAGCAAAGATATCCTTTAGGTATGAAGAAGGAATAAAGACCTTTCCAGACATACAGAAGCTGAGGGAATTTTCTAATACACGACCTGCACTACAAGAAATACTAAAGGAGGCTATTAGACCACCATCAACAGGGACAACTTGTGGCAACCAAAACATAAAAAGGGGGAGAGTAAAGTCCTAAACCAGAATATGGGAATAGTGAAAGTAAGCATCTGAAGAAACTGGAATACTCTAAATATCAAACTTTTTTTTACATAAATTTAAGGGTAACAAAAAAACATCCAGAACTGAAATATATACAGTAATAAAAGAAGAAAAAGAGGGAAACATCATAGAATACCACCACACAGAAATAATAGACAACAACAAAAAGGCAAAAAAACAATAAAGACACAGCCTTACCAGAAAACTAAAGATAGAATGACAGGAAATCCTCACATATCAATAATCACCCTAAATGTAAATTGACTGAACTCACCAAGAAAGAGACACGGAGTAGCAGATTGGATCAAAAAACTAAACCCAACCATATGCTGTCTACAAGAGACACATCTCAGCTACAAGGACAAGCATAGACTCAAAGTGAAAGGGTGGAAATTGACACTCCAAGCAAATGGTACCCAGAGAAAATCAGGTGTAGCCATAATGATTTCTGATGAAACAGACTTCAGGGTGAAAAAGATAACAAGAGACAAAGATGGACATTTCATAATGGTAAAGGGGATTATACAAAAAGAAGACATAACAGTCATCAATATTTATGCCCCCAATCAGGGAGCACCGAAATACACCAAGCAACTACTAACAGAATTAAAGGGAGAAATTGACCAAAACACAATTACACTAGGGGACTTAAACACATCATTGACAACTATGGATAGATCATCCAAACAGAAGATAAATAACGGAATAGCAGCCCTAAATAACAAATTAGATGAAATGGGCATAATTGACATTTATAGAGCACTTCATCCTTAAATATCAGACTACACATTTTTTTTGTAGTGTACATGGAACATTCTCAAGGATAGACCATATATTGGGACATAAAATCAGCCTCAGCAAACTTAAGAAGATTGAAATCATACCAAGCATATTCTCTGATCACAAGGCTTTGAAATTGGATATCGACTGCAAAAAGAAAGTAGGAAAAAACACAAATACATGGAGATTAAACAACATAGTTTTAAAGAACTACTGGGTCAAGAAGAAATTAGATGAGAGCTCAAAAGATACATAGAATCAAATGACAATGAAAATACATCCTACCAAAATTTTTAAGATGCCGCGAAAACAGTTTTAAGAGGGAAATTTACATCATTAGAGTCCTATCTCAAGAAACAAGAAAAATCCCAAATACATAACCTCATGTTACACCTTAAAGAACTAAAAAAAGAAGAACAAGTGAAACCCAAGGTCAGCAGAAGAAAGGAAATAACAAAAATCAGACCAGAACTAAATGAAATAGAGAACAAAAAGACAATAGAAAAAATTAATGTGACAAAGAGCTGGTTCTTTGAAAAGATTAATAAAATTGACAAACCCTTGCCTAGACTCACTAAGATAAACAGAAGACACTAATTAACAACATCAGAAATGAAAAAGGGGAAGTTATCACGGACACCACAGAAATACAAAGGATTATTCAAGAATACTACGAAGGACTATATGCCACCAAATTCAATAACCTAGAAGAAATGGACACGTTCTTAGAAACATATAGCCTTCCAAGGCTGAATCATGAAGAACTGGAAAATCTAAACAGGCCGATCACCAGTAACAAAATTAAATCAGTCATCAAAAAGCTTCGCAAAATCAAAAGTCCTGGACCAGATGGCTTCACTAGTGAATTCTACCAAACCTTCAAACAGGATCTAATACCAATCCTGCTCAAACTCTTCCAAAAATTGACCTCAGTATTCCCTAACTCATTTTATGAGGCCAACATTACCCTGATACCAAAACCTGGTAAGAACAACACACAAAAAGAAAACTACAGACCAATATCTCTGATGAATACGATGCTAAAATCCTAAACAAAATTCTAGCAAATCGAATACAACAATGCATTAAAAAGATTATTCATCACACCAAGTGGGGTTCATCCCCAGGACACAAGGATGGTTCAACATTCGCAAATCCATCAATGTGATACATCACATAAACAAAATAAAGGACACAAATCATATGATTATATCAATTGATGCAGAAAAAACATTTGACAAGATACAACATCCATTTATGATTAAAACACTTACTAAAATTGGTATAGAAGGAAAATACCTCAACATAATAAAGGCCATATTCGACAAGCCCTCAGCTAATCTCATAATTAATGGTGAAAAGCTGAAACCCTTTGCTCTATGTTCAGGAACACAACAAGGTTTTCCCCTATCACCTCTGCTTTTCAACATAGTGTTGGCAGTCCTTGCCAGAGCAATCAGGCAAGAGAAAGAAATCAAAGGCATCCAATTGGGAATGAAGAAGTTAAATTGTCACTCTTTGCAGATGACGTGATGCTATATATAGAAAACCCTGAAGACTGCACCAAAAAGCTGTTAGAAACAATCAATGAATACAATAAAGTTGCTGGCTACAAAATCAACGTACAAAAGTCCATTGCTTTCCTATATACCTACAATGAAATCTCAGAATAAGAAATAGAAAAAACAATACCTTTTGCAATTGCAGCAAAAAGAATAAAATACCTAGGAATAAACTTAACCAAAGATGTGAAGGATTTATATGCTGAAAACTATAAGACATTTTTGAAAGAAATTGAAAAAGACACAAAGAAATGGAAAGACATTCCATGCGCATGAATTGAAAGAATCAACATAATTAAAATGGCCATATTACCCAAACCCATATACAGATTTAATGCAATCCCCATCAAAATCCCAATGGCATTTTTTAAAGAAAGAGAACAAAAGATCATCAGATTTGTTTGAAACCACAAAAGACCCCGAATAGCCAAAGCAATATTAAAAAAAAAGAACAATACTGGAGGTATCACACTCCCTGATTTTTGCTTGTACTACAGGGCTACAATAATCAAAACAGCTTGGTATTGGCGGAAAAACAGACACATAGACCAATGGAATAGAATTGAGAACCCAGAAATAAAACCACATAAATATGGACAGATAATTTTTGACAAAGAAGCTAAAAACATACAATGGAGGAAAGACAGCCTCTTCAACAAATGGTGCTGGCAGAATTGGATAGCTACGTGCAAAGGAATGAAACTGGACTGCTATCTGTCACCATGTACCAAAATTAATTCAAAATGGATCAAAGACTTAAGCATAAGACCTGACACAATAAACTGCATTGAAGAAAACATAGATACTAAACTTATGGACCTTGGGTTCAAAGAGCATTTTATGAATTTGACTCCAAAGGCAATGGAAGTAAAAACTAAAATAAACGAATGGGATTATATGAAACTTAAAAGTTTCTGCACAGCAAAAGAAACTATTGACAAAATAATGAGGCAACCAACTGAATGGAAGAAGATTTTTACAAACAGTGCTTCTGATAAGGGGCTAATATCCAAAATATACAAGGAACTCATGAAACTCAACAACAAAAAAACAAACAACCCAATTGAAAAATGGACAGAGGACCTGAAGAGACATTTCTCCAAAAAGGACATACAAATGGCAAATAGACATATGAAAAAATGCTCAACATCACTAATCATCAGAGAAATGCAAATGAAAACCACAATGAGATATCACCTCACCCCAGTCAGAATGGCTTTCATCAAGAAGACAAATAGTAACAGGTGTTGGAGAGGCTGTGGAGAAAAAGGAACCCTCATACACTGTTGGTGGGAAGGCAGACTGGTGCAGCCGCTATGGAAGGCAGTGTGGAGGTTCCTCAAGAAATTACGAATAGAATTACCACATGAGCCAGCAATCGCTCTCCTGGGTATCTACCCAAAAAATCTGAAAGCATTTCTCTATAGAGACACGTGTACTCCAATGTTCATTGCAGCTTTGTTTACGGTGGCCAAGACATGGAAACAACCAAAATGTCCTTCGATAGATGAATGGATAAAGAAGTTGTGGTATATATACATAATGGAATACTATTCGGCGTTAAGGAAAGATGATATAGGAGCATTTGTGGCAACATGGATGGATCTTGAGAGTATAATGCTAAGTGAAATAAGTCAGACAGAAAAAGCAGACAACCCTATGATTTCTCTGATATGTGGTATATATACCAAAAACAACAAAAGTACAAGACAAACAAATGAGAAAGAAAAACTCATAGACACAGACAATAATTTAGTGGTTATCACAGGGTAAGGGGGTGAGGGGTGGGTGATGAGGGTAAGGGGGATCAACTATATGGTGATGGAAGGAGAACTGACTCTGGGTGGTGAACACACAATGGGATTTATAGATGATGTAATACAGAATTGTACACCTGAAATCTATGTAAATTTACTAACAATTGTCACTCCAATAAATTTAATTAAAAAAGAAGAAAAAAAAAGATTTCAGTAAAATGCCAGGCTTCAAAAGAATGACACTTTATTTTTTATTCAACATAAAACAACTTTGAAAATAACATATTCATAGAAGTAGGACATTAAATCTATATACCAAAGTATTAATAGTGGCCACATCCATCCATGTACTAGGAGTAATGAGTAATGCAATTTTTTCTTTATTTTTTTAACAAGTTTTCTACACTAAGATGGGATTTCTTTTTAAAAAAAGATAATTGAAATGATTTATACATTATATTATATAGTGAAAAAATATGTAATGATATTATATACAAAGAAAATACTGAAAAAGAAGTGAAGAATAATCAAATTAGTGCTAGTTTGGTAATAGAAGAACAAATTAAGAAAAGAACCATGGGTCAGAAGAGGGTACTAAATTTATGAAAATACAGAAAGCAGATGTACAGAAGATTTACAAAGTGAGAAGTCAACTGTAAATGTCTAATTCTGAAAAAAATCTCTGCTTGTGGTGCTGATTAAGGTATTACTTGTAATTTTAGGAAATAACTGCAAGATGATTAATGAATTATAAATTTCATTAATTCATTGGATGTTCTTGCTACACACCATAAATAATACTTTTTTTTTCTATAGAAAAAGTAGTTACCTTACTGAATACATGTTCTCAATTTATTCCTGTTACAAAACCATAGTACAAAAGAAAATAAATGAAAAACAATTTTGCAATTGGATTATACATAACCTAGATTCTACAAGAGCAATTTCCAAGGGCTGCAAAGGATTGCAGTTTTAAAGCAATCAATTTCCAGAAACTCAAATTCTTTATGTACTATTTCCTAAAATGTATCTTCCTAAAGCCATTTCTTTATTGTTTTGGCTTTGTGACAACATTTCTAATTCTGTTTCCAACCTCCCTTCTCCCATCTTATAGAAGAAAGGCATAACATTTACCCATTCCAAACCTGACTGCCCAGAGGTATAAAAACTATAAGAACAATTGGCAATAATTGATGCCTCTGCGATAAAAGTGAATTACTCTCAACACTGCTCAACAATTATTTTTTTCACACATGGTAGCTTGTAATAACCTGTTTTTAATAAAAATGCAGAACCAAAATGATTTTTTAAGGTAATAGATGATTCAAATTAATTCTAATGATAGATAAATATGAGATAGGGTTACATAATTTATAAGGAGTTAAAAAACAATTGAATTTTATTGCTGTAAAACATTCTTTCTATTCCTAAGTATTTATGTGAAAAATTTCTTCAGCAATTACATCTATAAAAAATAATTTAAAACAACAGAAAAAAATAAATGAAATCTGACTTTGTATAGCAGTATAAGCAATGGACACAGAAAATAATGTTAAAAAAACTACAGTACTCTTTTTAAAAGTTGTGTATCTAACAGAATATTGTTATTTACAAAATATTTATAAAAAAAATTAAAGTACCTGTGTGATATTTTGGCCAAATTACTACTAATAAGGTCAGGCTAGGAGAAATTATAGGAAATAAATTATTGATTTAATATATATTTAAAATTTACATATAGTAATATAAATATGAAAGAATGTACAATAAAAGACATAAAATTTAAATATGCTATTATTACATATTCCATTAATAAAAAATAATTGAAAGAAAAAATATAAATCTTGTTTATGAATTTTATTTTTAATTGGATGACAATGGTATTAAATCACCATGGTGTTTGGATATCACTGAATTTATTAAATGATGATGTAACATTTTCATATTAATTTTGCTATTAAAATAAGCAGTGTGAAATATTAAACTATATAAAAGAAAATTAAAATCCGTTAAAATTAATATATTATTTTTAGAAAAAAGTGGAGTTAAAGTTTTTTATCAGAATGTTTTATGGGGTATACAGTAAAAATTTTGAAACAACTATGCACAGAGGCATGAGAGGGTATTACTTGTGTAGGCTGAAGTCAAGAAATATGTTTTGTGTGACCAGTTAAGCAATGGTTCTTAACTATTGGTCATCCATTAGAATCACTTCGCGATCTAAGTGATCTAAGAACGGTTCAGACCCAAGAACTATTCCAGACCAACAGAATCAGAATCTCTGCATGTGGAGTCATTAGTGTTTTATTATATTTATTATTTAAAGCTCCCCAAGTCATTTTCAGTGTCCCT
This sequence comes from Rhinolophus hipposideros, assembly GCF_964194185.1. Lineage (NCBI taxonomy): Eukaryota > Metazoa > Chordata > Mammalia > Chiroptera > Rhinolophidae > Rhinolophus > Rhinolophus hipposideros. The sequence continues at coordinate 46,659,965 of NC_138047.1, read as the reverse complement.
AAGGTCAATCCATGGAAACAATAAGAGATGAGAAATAATATGGATTAACTAGAGAAGAGCCATTTTTCTCCTTGTTATTGATATCTGTGGATGTTTTTCAAATCTTCCTTCTCATCTCCTTATAGTCTCCTCCTCTTTCCCTTCCCTCTCCTCTATTCACAGGATATTGTCAATGTTTCACATTCTAACTTACAAAAATGCAAATGAATTTTCTAGCAATCAAACTTCTTTACATACCTTTTGCAACTGGGTATTTTATATTTTAAATAATTTTAAGAGAGCTCAAAAATGTAAATGTGATATCATGGACTAGCCCATAAAATACCCAGAAAAATAATTAAAATCTCTAAGAATCACACTATTACATAAGGTAGTTATTTTAAGAAATTTCCACTTGTGATAACCTGAATATGTTTTTTAACTCTAAACAAATCTGTACATGACAATAAAAAAGTTTTATATATGTAAATAAATATTTCTGAAAAATGATATCCAGATTACCTAAAATACTCTGTATTATATCATTAAATTTATTTTAATTGCTTACAAACAAATATAATTTATTCCTAGGATTGAAATTTTGTCCCAATATTTTCATCATATTAGAAAAAAATTCAATCAAATTCCATGAAATCAAATTTCACATATTTAATTATCTAAATACTAGGACATCAGCACAAAAATGTGCTACACTGTTGAAATGTTTTACCTTCTGTCACACACAAATTAATATGTCTTTAATTCTCATAAATTGGTTGCTATGGACTGTAAAGCACCCTTCTTTGATTCATTGTAGAGCATAGAGATTCTATACATGTATTATAATAGCTTAATTTAACAGGATCCATTGACATTTGCTTCTAATTGATCACACTGAATACATGAAAATCAAACTGAAAGGTTAGCTATCCCTAAAGGGAAATAAAAATATTTTCATGATATCTACCATAATTTGTCTCATTAAGACAATTATCAAGTCATGGCATGTTATGCTAATACAGTGTTTTCTAATTTGGAATTTCAAAGGCAAACAATATAAAACTCTTGGCATGTCCAAAATGAGTTTCCTCATTCTAATTTCATTCCTCAAATTAGACTGCTATATTATGATATCTAAAACCTTAAAATTTCTAGAATGTAATCCCTTATTTAATATCATTGTTTGAAAATTACTTATGAAACATTCTTGCTGAAGTATTTTAATATTTGTCAATCAATAAACCATAATCAAGAATATTAAAATATTCCGTTTTAGTTCTAAATATTTTTATACCCAGAAATGAGTTAAAATTGTAATCAATATCAAAAGCTACAATAATTTTATTTTACATTTAGTGGGAAACATTTCAAAAATTTGAAACATTTACTTATACATTTTGCGTTGAATCATATAGTTTTATTTTTCATACTAAATTATACAAAATCTGATATATGCACAGAAGACACTATTTTAGGCAGAATATGCATTGATATGTATAAAACACATCCACAAACACATACTAATGCATATATATGTTCATATGCATATATAAATATATGCAGCCATATGTATATTTATTTTTGAATAAAGTTTGTTTATTATGTTACAATTCTCAATTATTATGTATTTTTGATTTGGTAGATGCTTTTATTGAGTTATCATTCATGGTGTTTTTCTCATTTAAAGACTGTTATTATACTGTTCAAATTTTAATCAAGGCAAATGCTTAGGTAATGGAGCTAGTACCTACAGTTAATCCCTATTAAATATCTGTTTTCTAAACATACATTTTTCCCCTTAATATTACCTCTTTGGAAAAAAATATTTTAGGACAAGTGGAAAAGCAAGAAAATTAATTTAAATTAATTAAATATTTGTTGAGTTGTTTGTAATGTTTCCTTTGTCAAGCCTCTTGCTGGTTGAATGAAATAAGTAAAATGGAGAAGTGAATTCATTAATATGCCAAGCCTTGAAAATTTGATTACTAAAATTATCTTGCATTCCAGTTGAATAAATAAAACAATAAAAATATCATAGCAATAACTGGAATGGACAGAATTAAGAAAGGGTATGGTTTAATAGGTGATTTTCAACATAATATAACAAGAGCCAGGTGGCTGGTTGACTTTGCAGAGTTCTCTTGAGAAGGTAATACTTAAGTTAAAATTTAACTGACATAAGGGAGAAGTAACGCTTCTTGAAAGATTAATATGAAAAATGTTATGGAACTAGATTTGCATGTGTGAGGGAAAAAAGATCAAGATATTTGTGACAATTAAATAAGAATACATGATAGATGATGATGATGATGATGATGATGATGATGATGATGATGATAGATAGATAGATAGATAGATAGATAGATAGATAGATAGATAGATATAGATACATAGAGATATAAAATGTAGGGTGTCAACACTGATAACCACTAACCATGTAGGCCATGGATTGTCTTGTGCCTTTGTATTTCCCCTCTTTTCAACCGGATACAAAAATCTGATATTACCAGTTTCAAAGAAATTCTTAATGAGCTCTCTTTGCCTAGACAGGGTGGATGATGTAGTATAAAAGTAAATTAACCATAAAAGAATAAGAATCATAAAAGGCAGGAAATGATACCATTGCAAAAATCTGGATGAACCTAGAGAGTATTACCACATGTTGCCATGTATAATGTGCACTTTTTTTTACCAAATTTATGAGGAAAAAATAAGGATGCACATTATACATGAATACTAATTCCCCATCTAAATAAATGTTTTTAATTATTTTATTTATGCTAATGAGTTAAAAGTGTAACTCTAGGAATAAACAACATCTGTATGCAAAAAACTACCCTAGAATATGATAATTATTTTTTTGAATTTATGATGAACTTGCAACAATGGAGAGTTCTTGGCCTTCTATGATGTATAAATATCATAAATTTGCTACTGATACATAAAATTTCTTGCACCTTGTATCTGTTCTTGTATTTTGTAATTATCTGTTACATAATATTTCTTGTACCATAATATGTTAAAAAATAAATGCTAAAATTCCTTTATAATACAAAAAACAAGTACCTAAATGTAAACAAATAAAAATTTCAATGAAAAAATTAAAACAAAAGACTTTTTTTCCTTGAAAGTTTGGGCCAAAAACATGGGTGTGCATTATACACGGGAGCTCATTATACACAGCGAAATATGATATGCTAAGTGAAATAAGTCAGAGAAAGACAAATGGCATGTGATTTCATGTACAATTGGAATCTATAAAACAAACAAACAAAACAGAAAGAAATTCATAGATACTCATAGATACTGGTTGTTGCCAGGTGGGAGGGGGTTTGGCGCTGGGTGAAAAGGTGAAGGAATTAAGATCTACAAATTTGTAGTTGCAAAATAGTCACAGGAATGTAAAAGTAGCATAAAGAATATATTCAATAATATTGTAATTACTATATATGGTGTCAAGTGGAACAAAACTTATTGGGGGGATCACTTTGTAAGTTATATAAATGTTTAACCACGTTGCTATATACCTGAAACAAATATATTAATAGTTATCTAATGTCAACTGTAATTTAAAAAAAAAAATGCCAAAAGGGAAAAGAGAAAAAAGGCAGGAAACGATTTCGGTCATTGTTATTTTCTGAAATTCAGTGGGTACATTTCTTATTTATATTCCTATATTAAATATCTTAGAAAATTAGTTTGAATATGGTTTTCCCTAGAGAAGAATTTTAAAATTACATTCATCTGTGAAAAAAAAAACAAAAAAAAAACTGATAAACTCACCAATTAACACATAATTAAAATTATGGAATGTTCCCTTCTATAATTTGAATAATCATTTTCATCTCTTGTTTTTAAATTGTTTACAGGTATTTAGCTTAAAATTAAATACAGTGGTAAAGAGTCATATGTCCTTTTTTATCAGATTCCTTTTATTTCTAGCGCATTTCACAATTCCCTTTACAAAATATTAATTGAGCATGATATTAATAAACAGGAATAGAAGTTACTCCTTTAAACGCCTACTGTGAACAAGACATTGAATCGTGGCTTTATGTTCAATTTCTTAACTGCTCCATCAAAGTAGATATTGATATTTTACAGGTTAGAAAATAGTGTTAGATATTAGCAAATGCACAGATCAGGTAGTCTAGCCAGAATTTCACCCCATACTATTTTGCTTCAAAATCCAAAATGCTGGTGTTTGTGTATTCTGGTGTGTAACATCATGATCAACAGTGGAAATTTATATTTGAAGAATTGGTTTCTCTCTTAGGTTGCTCACATGCTAGTGGAGAAGCACATAGGCAAGTGAAGGTATGCATCTATATAGAGTCAAAACTACCACTAGTCAATACATATTCTGATACACAATAAACCAAATATTAACACCTGCACTTTCACCACATTATCGAGTAGACAAAAGTAGTGTCTTCTATTTTGATAACCATATTATCATTGTTAATGCTTCTGACACCTTTATATTGACTAAATTTTCATAAGAATATTTTCTCTGTGATAAATGCAATGTATAACTTTGAAAACTCAGAACAGTGATAGACTAAAATCACATTTGTTCCTATAAATGTCCAAGCCACTGTTGTGTATGTGTGTGGTGCATGTGTGTGTACTTACAAAATTATCACAGTGTAAACAAGGAGAAAGTACATCAAGAGAGCACATAGTTCTTTTGAAGAGACTATAAGTTAATTTTGTAAAAGAAGTGTAATATAAAATGGTAGAATGTGAAAAGATGAATTTATGAAAAATACAATTACTCTTATTAATAAATTCTAATAACTGGATATTGAAAGTACAGTACACAGTATTTCAAAAGCATAGATTAATGATGACTTAAGTTCATGTATAGTCCCAAAGTGCCTTCTGACATACTGCATTGAATACAATTTAGCTTTCTTTTTAATTAGGAATCTGACCAAAATCTCTGGAGGCTGATTACATAATAAGACCTTTTTGCTGAAAACCATGAAAAGAGGGACTAGGATATGGATCAAAGGCCTAGTTCCTAAAAGAAACTATATGCCAAAAAGAAAATATTTTGTGAGCTGGGATGCCTTTTCTCTGATCGTGATATGCAAAAATTATCAATTTATGTAAAAAATTATAGCTAAAAGGACCTTCTTATCTCATATATTGTATAACATATTTCAGAAGTTGATGATTTTTGATGTTTTAAAATATTTATTTTTGTTTTTGTATGTATATGTACGTTTTTATATTTAAATTGTCATGCCCTATCCTTTTTATACTTTGCTAACTGAATTTATCTCAAATCAACTATTTGGTAGCATATAAAATGCACTTTCCCTTTTATTGATATTTAACGGTCATAAGTGAAAACAATTTCTCAATATGCATGAAGCACAGTTCATAGGTTGATTCTTTCTGGCATCTTTCACTAGTGGTTGTGATTAGTACAGCTAGGCTGACCACGTGGCAATCTACATAAACTATTAAAACTATACAAAGTGTTTAGGAATCAATTTAAGAGTAAAGCTGCATGACTGATCTTGGGCTCTGATTTGCCATTTTTCCCATTGTAAAAATCATAGCCAATTAATTAGTGAAATAAACAGACTGAATTTCAGATAAGGCATACTAAGCTGTGTCATACAATTATATATTTTTTGGACCTGAAATCAGTTTAATTGTTAATTAAATTAGTATGAAAATGATCTTAACTTATATTTCAACATTTGCATTTTGTATTAAAATAGGCACCTTATAAATAATGGCTGATTTGAAAATTCTTGGAAGATTAATCTGGTAGGAAATAATTAACCTCACCATCAAACAAGTAGGCCAAACAAAACTAATTTTATTGCACAATACAAAAAACACAGTGCATTTTTTGAAATTTATTACTCTTTAAATTTATTGTTCTTTAATTTACCTAGACAAGAAATTCAAGGCTATGTGATATAGACATTGAGATTTAGAAAGCAAAACATCATATTTTTGAAGGAAATAATAATATGCAGACTTTGTACTTTATATATTTCTTAATAAATTTAAGTAAATTTTTGATTAGGTTTTTGGATTATAAGTCAAGGAGGCTTATTATACTTTAGCATAACACTTGATTAGTATGGTATTTGCCTTTCTTATGTGTGTGTATATACAATGAAAGCAAAAATACTAAAAATAATATCTTGTGATCCTTTATAAATAAAGATTTATTTAATATCTTACACAGAATGAGTATAGAACCTACTTTATTATACAGAATTGCAGGTACCAATTAAATATTCATTTGCTGAATGAAAAGAAACAACGAGGAATAAAATATAATTATAATAACTCACTATTTTGGAAACTAAATTATAAACCACAAGATGGAGCTGGAATTACATGTTCTATAGAAAGTGAACAAAAATTCACTTCTCAAGTCATATTTTCAAAATACATGCAATCTATGCAATGCATGACTTTTAAAATACCATACAAGATTGTGTGTACTTGTATTTAATAAGTATTTATATATATTGAGTAATGAAATTATCATTGTTTAAAATATGACTCTACACTGTGTATAAAACAGAAAATTACATCCACAACAGTTATGTTAAAATTTTTATAGAAATAAATATATAATTAAAAGAGGAAATATAATGAGCCAGACTGAATGGAATTTGTGAAGTGATGACTGAGCTGTTTCCTTTATTAGTTCCCAAATAATAAAGTAATAAAGTGATATTCAGTGATATTCATTTTAGAAAAGGGAGTTTAATGACAATATTAGAGACAATCATTTATACACTCTTTTGCATATGTAGCCATTTATGAAAAAGCAATATTTATTAATATTTAGTTAAATCCCTTTTACTCTATTATATGTTTTACTATCTATGGTGTTTCTATGCACTGAGACAAAATTCAGTTTCTGTAACTTACACTTGAGAAATTCTCCCCAGATTTGGCTTGACTTCCATCCCTTGTAACAATCTGTATTACAGTGATCTTAACCACAGCAAATCCTCAAAGCACTGACAAAATGACAATATACTTTTTAAAATCAATGACAATTTATTATCTGTGAAACTGTTGTTCAATATTTTATTTCTAGGTTTTTAACAAAACACTGAATTGAGATAGCCAGGCAAAGTACCAAAACTGTTTTCATTTTGAATTATTAAATTGAGCAGAGATCATGTCTTCTGTTTAAGTTCATTTATTCCTCAACAGAAATATACATTGTCAGAGGGGTTATATATATTTTTTACATAAAATAATTTAGCACTTCTGATATATGTCCTTAAATCTACTGTGATACAAATATTTAAAAGTTATCCCCAGATCAGATTAAAGGTGGAATATACACTCAAAGTTTCTCCTTTACATAGAATCACCATATGATATATTGACACAAAGATTAAAACCATTGAAAGAAGCTATCCATTTAGAAAATTTTATAAATATTCCTAAAGCAATATAATCTAACTATGGTTTAGCCTCATTCTGGATCATTGAGGAAATTTTGAGAAACTTCATCCTTCATCAATTTGAAATAATCCCTCCTGTGCTATCTTGGTTGCATTCTTTTTCTGAACTGCAGTATTTCATTTCAGTCTGATCTTCTACAAGGAAATTATTTCAACCCAAAAAAACACTTAAAAAAAAGTGTTTTTCTTTCTTTTAATTTAAATATATTTACACATTGAAATGGTTAGCCACTTTTGAAGAATCCCTGAAAGAAACATCCCTTGGGAGGGGAGGGGTGAGATTAATGAACTGCTAATGTATTGGACGATCTCTTTAAATAATCCAATCTTGAGGAGGTTGGAGGCTACATGAGGAGCCAACTACTCAGATGAGACTGGTTATAGTGATGATGAGAAAAAAAAAAAAAAGATATGACCCTTAAATGATCATTAGTTTCTTTTGAACTATAAGATAGCTTTGCTCCAGTGCTTAAAAAAAATGCATGCTTTTTGCCAAGAAACTTAATATCTGACAAGGAATGGTTACCACAGTGATGTTTATTATATAAAGTGTTTCAACCTAAAATATCTAAATCTATGCCAAAGGTTAATGTTTTACCGTTCAAAGCTGGAATCTATATAAGGGAAGAGGTTCTAAGGTATCAAAAGATATTAAGAAGTCCTAGAACATTACAGATGTCTGAGATTTTAAGGATAATCCCATCCTAAATTATAAACATGAATAGATTCATTGCCCAAGACATATCCAATTAGTTGGTGGTGACTGAATGAAGCACTGTGTAGATTCAGGCAGATACAGACTTAACTGTATCATTTGAGTGTTTCAAATGATAATTAAACCCATTGGTTAAAGGAGTTGCTGTATACTTACAGTGCAGTTAACATTATCTAAAACCATAACCACATTTAAAGATTCAGCCAATATTAAATAACATTGCTATCACTTAGAGGCAAAACTATAAAGGTACTGATTTTATATTTGGCACTCTTTCTGCTTGGCTATTCTAGAAATATCATAACAATCTTAATACACATTTTGGTAATGTTATTAGGTAAACTGAGGCACATTACAATTTTTGAAGAGTTTATTTGAACAAATGGTGATTTGAATTGGGCAGTATCAAACCAGTGGTTACCAGTGCTCCACCAACAAGAGGTAGGGGGAAAGGTTTTTACAAAGAAGACATGGAAGGATGCCAAGCATAGTAATCAATTATTTGATTGATTAAACTGTGATTGCTTTATTTATAAAAGCCTACTTGGCTGTTTATGACTGGCTATTCTTAAGTTTCACTTTCTCAGTTACAAATGCATTGATAATGACTTCAGTTTTTGTTTGTTTACATGGGCTACAAAGGTGTTAGAGCCAACTCAGTTTAATGGCCTCCTTGTTTAAATACTATAATTATCTCCCTTTTGGTCACCATTTCATGCATGAGAGATTGACCAATAAGAGATTGACCAACTGAGAGATTAACTCAGTTACCATCAGAGTTAAGTTGTTCTTGTCTTGTGAAATACATAGGTTATGATGTCAGGGCTGAGAAAGAATTGTTTTTGCCTTTCCTCTTGTCATTGTCCTTGTTTCTGTTTCTCCAAGTACAAGGAGAATCAGATAGATGATTCATCATATGGATGAACTGCTGATGGCTGCAAATTTGCAATTAAGACCCTTGAGAGAACACAATGCACTAGGCAGACTACGGTGACCACTATCAGGAGGATAATAGCAACAGACCTAAGCATGCTCCTTAGCCAGGGCTCCCGTGAACCAAACCAGTTGGTTCCCAATAAGTTACAGAGTGTATCTGGAGAGGCATCAACTTGTTTTTGCCAAGTGGCTTGTTTTTTTTTGTTTGTTTTTTTTTTGTTTGAGTTACTGTAATACCCCAGGTACTGTTCCAGATACAGCAGGAGGTTATTGTAGGTCATGGATTCTTCCTTATTAGCCATTTAGTAATCTAAATCAAATCCATTGTTTAAAATCACTTTACTAATTAAAATAATTCTGTTAATTAGTAAAATCACTTTACTAATTAAAATAATAAGAGGCATTTGGAATAAGGTATTTGTTGTTTTTTTATTCCTTGCCTTTGGAATTTCCTAAAGAAGTTTCATGGTCTACAAGCTGAGTTGGTATATTGCTTCATCTAATTAATCCTGTCTTTTAGTCTTCAGAATAGGTCAGTTCCGTTAAAGAGTTGTGTCTTGTTTCAGGAGGCGGTGTTGGAGGTGGGCTCTGAAAGTTAAGCCTATGCGATACAAGACATACATTTTAATTTAATAATATTTGATAAGAGTTATACTTATATGGCACAAGGAATCAAATTTTAATTTAACATTATTTAATAAGAGGCATGACTATGGAAATAAAAGTAAAACAAAGGTTACTGTTTGGAGCAGGCTACAAATAAGTCTCTGTGTCCACATGATTGCCAGTTGAGAAGACTTCCACTTTGGACTCCTGATACTGGGCTTGAGTATTTTTGTAGATTGAATGTCTCTGGTGATGTCTTTGAGTGTTCTGATGAACTTTGTGAATGACCACACAACAACAGACATCAAAGTTATTAATGAATGGCTATAGTGATTCCTCTGAAGTTTATATCAAGCTATCCAGCTTCACCTCATAGGGCTTCAGGATAAGGGCAGTTTGTGTTCTCAGTGATTCCAAGTCAGAGGTTGGAAGAAACCTAGAAATATTAGTTTGGAAAGTCATAGCCAGATATAGGAGGAAGTGAGAATTTAGAATCCAGTCCAGTTTACAGGCAGATACAAAAGCTCAAACATAATGAATAGGCCTCGAATCTGATATCCACTGGGTGTGTTATAGTTTCTACTGAAACATAATTTTTCCATATACAGTTATCCCAATTTGTGGCAAAGATAATCACAGTAAGACTAATTTGTTTACAAAATAAATCTAATCTCATTAAACCTTATGTGATTATTTACATAAGCATCAAGAATAGTGATTTCATGTATATTCTTAGATTTGATATTTCAGTTAAAGTTTGATGATACCTAAGAGGCTTTATTAGGTCCATAAAGTCACCTTAATTTCTAAAAACTGTCTGGTAATTAGGAATCTGAGATTAGATTTTTAAAAGCTTTTTATGCTAAGCAACCAAGCCAAGGACTTGCCCAATTACATCCTGTTACAAGGAGAATTGATCCACATTTAACTTATGCAAATATCTGTATGGTCATGAAAAATAAAATTACTTAATAATTGTCTCTGAATTATGGAAGGATTAAGTAGAGAGAAACAAATCAATATTCTATTTTTGTTTACAGAATTATATGTTTCTAAATTGCTATAAGCTATAGATTTCTTAAAATAAAGGAGAAAAGTTTCTTTAAATCTGGAAAATAAAACACTGAAGAACCAGCAATGTTTCAGACAACATCATAAAAATGATAATCATTCTCATCAGTTCATTCAGTCCCTTGTAATTAACTATTGATTAACACTTAATCTTGGGTTATAACTTTTGGAAATCCATCAGTTTCTCCATTAGAGTTCAGGAAATTCTTACCCAGTTCAATGGTATGATCTTAAAATTATCAGAAACCTGTATTTATCCGAGTTGTTTTCATGACTCTCTTTGATGAGGAAGTACTTTTGTAAAAGTATCAGATAAAACAATAACTGTGTATAAACATGAAAAGACTTAAATAAAGGTGGCCATAATGAAAGGTTTGGTGAAAGTTCATACAACAAAATTGACAAGGAAATTTATTAGTTCTGTTACACCCATTTAAAAATAATAACTAGAATTATGAGTAATATTATACTGGGGCATACAAATCTCCAGTAATTTCATAGAATTTCTGGAATACTCACATCAATAATATATATCCATACAACTATAACCAAAAAAAGGTTTATCATCCTTATTCAACAATGTTGGCCATGTAATTTAATATATATCAAGTAAGCCTGATTAGTTTAACATGTTTGTTTTTTAAGGAGACAGATAGGATTTTTTGAAATATTCTAGGACCTTCTGGAAAATTCATATATGAATTTTCCAGAAGGTCCATGCGTATATATATATATATATATATATATATATATATATATATATATACATATACATACATATATATTTAGAATTTGATTATGGGAAGTCTGTAAAGAAAAAAATGTCAAAGATTTGAACACTTTATTAGGTATGATCTTCATTATCTTTTCAACCAAAGTAACAAAGACTTCTAATGCAAACACAGATAGTTACATAGTTGTAAAAAAAACCTTAGCTCCTGTCAAACAAAAACAAAAACAAAAACTTAGTTCTTTTAATGGTAAAAACTCAGTTCTCCCAAGTAATCAAAGACATAATAAATAAAGACAACAAAAGCCCAGGAAATTATTTTGGTAAGACATAAATGCTTTGCTTTCCAGGTAGATTACCCAAAAGGTAAAAGAAAATTCTTTTAAATCTCTAAAGGACAGACAAATTGTCCAAAGGAAAGACAAATTGTCCAAGAAAACTTTGTCCTATTAACAAGTGAAAGAGAATTACACTTTATTTTTTATAGGCATATTATTGCTATTAAAGCTTATTTTAAAAACTCTTATAATAAATTAATTCAACAAAGTACTGGAGTCTTAGAAGTAAAATTGTTTCCATCTGGAGATGATAAGATCTTATATACAAAAAATCCTAAAGACTCCACCAAAAAAACTGTTAGACTAAGAAGTGAAGTTGCAGAACAGAAAAATCAATAAACAAAAATCTGTTGTATTTCTACATGCTAACAACAAAATATTGGAAAGACATTAAGAAAATAATCCCATTTGTAATAACATCAAAAAGAATAAAATAAGAATAATATAATCAAAGAGATTAAAGATCTGTACACTGGAAATTATAAAACACTGTTGAAAGAAATTGAAGAAGACACAAATAAATGGAAAGATATTCCACATTCATGGACTGGAAGAACTGATATTGTTTAACTGTCTATATTACTCCAAGTGATCTACAGATTCAATGCAATCCTTATCAAAATTTCAATGGAATTTTTCACAGAAAGAGAAAAACAATCCTCCTAAACTTTGTATAAAATCATAAAAGTCTCTGAGTAAGCAAAACAATCTTGAGAAAGAAAAACAAAGCAGGAGTTTCCTCACCCTGATAGAAAACTACATTACAAAGCTATAGGATCAAAACAACATGGTATGAGTATTGGCATAAAAACTGATACATATATCAATGAACAGAATAGATGGTCCAGAATTAAACCCGTGTATATGTAGTCAATTAATTTACAACAAATGAGTGATGATTATACAATGGGAAAAGGATAGTATCTTTAGTATATAGTATTGGGAAAACTGGATCACCACACACAAAAGAATGAAACTGGACCCTCATCTCACCATACACAAAAATCAACTCAAAATGGTTTAAAGATTTGAATATAAAACAAAAACATAGAACTCCTAGAAGAAAATACAAGAGGATAATGTCCCTCCACATTTTTATTGGCAACAAATTTTCTGAGATTTGACACCAAAAGCATAAACTGAAGATGCAAATATAAGCAAGTGAAACTACATCAAACTAAAGAGGTTCCACAGAAGAAAGGAAAACATCAACAAAATGAAAAGGAAACCTATAGAATGGGAGAAAATATTTGCAAACCATTTAACTGATAAGAAATTAATAGAAAAATATACAAGGTACTCATACAACTCAATAACAAAAAGCCAAATAACCCAATTAAAAAATGGGCAAAATACCTGAGGAGATACTTCTTCAAAGAAGACAAATGGTCAACAGTTACATGAAAAGGTAAACTATTGTAATCTTTGGGGAAATTCAAATAAAAAGACACAAAAAGGTATTGCCTCACACCTGTTAGAGTGACTATTATCAAAAAGACAAGAGGTAAAAAGTGCTGGCGAGGATGTGGTAAAAAGGGAGCGCTTGCACACTCTTGATAGGAATGTAAACTGGTACAACCACTAAGGAAAGAGAAGGAGATGGCAACAGATATACCAGGACTTCTCACACAATTAGTACTGCTTACATATGTTGCACTGCGTTTTGTGAGTAATTGTCAGGTAACAGTTTTGTGTAAATGTAATTGCATAAATAAATCTTACCATACATAGAAATAACTAACTTGTTACAGGGATTATGAAAGTCATCAAGTCTGACAAACAGTTGGTCTTAGCACTAGGTTGGTCTTCTGTTACCTCTTGTGGTAGTTAATTAATTAATCACATTTTAAATTTAGGTGTGGTAAAGATACTAAATAGGATAGCAAAGAGAGGAAAATATGAGAGAGAGATTTGAGAGAGATTAACATATTGTGCTTGAATTATTACATGTTTCTAAATCACAGAGATATATATCTTTAAATCAAAGGGTATATGCATCCCTAAACAGTCACACATATTGAAGTTATCTACACTTTTTCCTGAATCTGTGTATATACAAAACTTGATCATACATGTCTATCATGTTGTTAGTCTCAGTTTCCCCCTCAGTAATGCATTTACTTTGCCCTAAAGGAATAGCTAACAGAGTTTCAGCATTAAATCTACTATTTACAAACTAGTTTAATGGAATCATAAAAACATTTACAAAATAGCATTAAAGGTCAGCAATAACCTGGCTAAATCTTCTTGCCTTTTAAATATATGGGTATCTAGCACATCCCCAAAAGTTCTGAGTTTGGAAATTATTTCCTGAGCATGCACTGCAGTTAATTTTTATAGCTGCTGAAGTATGATGCATCAGCAACATAATAAACCATACCCTGGTATAATAATCCCTACATTGATGCCAATCAATAGGCAGTAATGTTGTATAAAAAGAAGCTGAATACATGGAAACTATAAGACACCTATAAATAGCCAGCACATACAAACATCACAAAGCTAACAACCATTTCTGATACGAATGTTGGAGCAAAGTAGTTAACAGCCAACTATATTACAAAAAAATAGAACAAATACAAAACAATCAAGTAAGACTCAGATAATAGGCTCCAACTCTGTCTCACAGTTGTTTCCTAGGTAACAAACAGTGGAACAGAAACACCTCAAATAATCAAAACTGCACGCAGCATAACATTAAAAACATTTTTGTACTTAAATCTTTACTGATTCACAAGAACCAAATATAATTTAAATAAAACCCAGGGATAATTTTAAAACATAATAATAAATGGAATAGAGTGATCCCACACTGGTGCCATCACATTATCTCAGAAGCTGCAGTCACTGCCTGCTGCTGTTTGAAGGTTAGATAATCTTATGGATTTGCCTAAACACACATTCATCGTCTGGTTCGGTGGAAACAGATTGGAAAGATCATGTCATAAAGTTAAAGCTATAGCTCCCATTCCAATCTCCCTTACACAATTGTCTTCTGAGAAAGTTGAATATTAAATTAAATAATCTCTGGAATGCTGGATGTAGAACAGAAATAATTGCTGCTTATGACGTATATGAGGTCTAATAGATTTAATGACTTTTCATTAACATTAGCTGAAAGTTGGGTGAATTTTAAGAAGAACCTTGAGTAAAAACTGCTGAATGCAGCACCAAATTCCCATGGGCATGATCACAAAAATCTTATATTCTGTTTTAAAATGAACACATTTATGGTTTGACGATGCCAAAACATTTTATTTTCCAGTGCGGACAACTCCTCAGTATTCACAAAAAAGTAGTATCTGCAAAAATGCTCCAGTGGTACAAAGAAAAAAAATAAATTAAATGGGATGCTATTGGTTTGCTGCATTTAGTCATTCTTTAACTTACTCAAAATGCTTGTTTCACCTCATGCTGTAATATGTTCAAAACATTCTCAGTAGCCTTTGATGCACAGAATCCCCAGAGGCACACCTACGTTATGTCCTAGCAGTAAGTGGTCCAGATATTTTTCTCCAATTAAACCTTTTTTTTCTCTTTAATATTGTGTAAATGTACTCGTATGCAGACAGTTAAGGCGAATTCTTACAGTACATAATGGATAGTAATGAGATAAGATAATTTCTCCAATAAAATGTAACTGAATTATTTATTCATTTGCCAGACTTTATTATCTAGTCTGTGGAAGGCATTGTGCCAGATAATGGGGGGTGAAAAAGGTGACGATGACAAAGTAAGTATTCTTATTGTGAAAATTTTTATTATTTAGCAGGAACTACACATAGATTATTTCTATTTTCCTCATACTGACACTTGAGCATAAATATTACCTATGAATTACAACTGAGAAGGCAGATAATTAAATAATGTATCCACTATCAATTGAGAAAGCAAACAAATGAGTCAACCAGATATTTCTCTTATGGCACTATACCTAAAGAAATAACAAAACAAAACAAAACCAAAAAAAATGAAATTAAACAAGAAAAAACATAAACCAATCAAACCAAACAAACTAAAACAAAAAACAGTAATATCATGAAAGTAGAACCTTAGCGGCAATATCTGATTCTTTAAGTAGTTGTAGTATTAATTGCTAGTCCTGTTAGAGATTAAATGTATTGAACAAGAACTTAAACAATTGTTTTTCTCATCTTGGAATTTCAGATACAGCCATAAAATTAGGGAAAGTGGGCAATTAGCACTTTAACATTCCAAACAGAGTGCTAAGAAGCTGCAATACCTACCTTCTGTGCTTATCATAAAGAGATCAAACTGAAAATCTTTAACTTATACCTCAATGGCAGAATCTGCCCATTTAAACAAAAATCTTTAAATTCAAAAGAAAGTTCTGTATTTTGTGAGTCTGTCTGTGTTTTCTCTCTTCCCTCCTCATTAGTCCCAGTGAGAATGGCTCAGCGATAACTCTCCTATCAGAGAATTTTTATGTCTCTAGAAGAACAGGAATTTGCCATCTCTTTCCCCTCTTGGATTATCAGAAAAGCCAAAGAAATCTATAGGCATACCCAAGTGCAGTGGAGTAGTAGATGAAAAGAAAGTTCTTAGGAGAGTCTGATATACTCGTATGTCCCTTGGAGTAAGGAGACAGAGAAACTGGCCTGTGATTTTACATGAAAAATTCAGAACATAAAAACAAGGCTAGTTCTACCCATGAAGGCAGGAAGAAAAATAAAAAAAGCAGTGACAGAAGCACTAATTCTGCCATCATTTGGCAAGGCAAAGGAATAAGTGCCCTGTCAGCCTTCACAGTGTTGACATATGATCCCTGAAGTTCCTGCATCACCCACCATGCCAGTATGCTCACCCCTTCTTCTTGGACACTTGAGACCTCCTCATATTTCAGAAATTGAAAGGTCAGTAAATACCTGCTCCTTTGAGAACAAGCATTATGAAACCAAAATTGAGAGAATTTTTCTTTATCTTACTATTTAACAAAGCCCAGGTATATACTAGGAAAGAGGTAACATAAATTTGGGGTTATGCTTTGTTAGAAACTCTTGTTAAATAGTTATGTTTCTTAAGATAAGAGGGATTTTTCCCAGGTATATACTAAAAGGGAAAATATCACACAGCTCTGATTCTTTTTCTCAGTGTCAATCAAGGCTGTATACATGTTGTTTTCTTCTCTTGTACTGTATAAGGATTTTGACAATCCCTTTAAGTTGATTTAGTCATTCATTATAGTGATAATTAGACTATTTCAAATGTCTTCTTTCTGCTTATATAACATTAAAGAATCTGCAACGATTAAATGGCTAAAGATACAATCTTGATGAATTGCTGCAATTACACAATAAATGCCAATAACTGAAAAAATAAAATAGAAGTATTTGTCTCTTTTCTCTGAGGATAATATAGTTATTAGGGGTGAGCAAAGAAAGATATTTTAAATTAAGAAAAAAAAAAACTATAATGCATTGAAATATTTGCTGAAAAATGAATACCAGAAAATTTGGTAAAATTTCATATAGTTTTTTAGGGTAATTCTCACTAGATAGTATGACAAAATGACAAAAAAAACTTTGTAGTTTAACAAAATAAAGGTTGTTTTAGTTCTTAGCGTCCGTATTCAGGTATACCTCCTATAGAGATACAGTTTTCCTTACTCATTCTAACTTTTAAAACTCCTACCTTTATAATACCAATAGACTAACTTGAAGTCCGACAATCTCCTCCTGGTTTTCCATTAGAACTACCCACATTTCTTCAGCCATACAAAAGTCAAAAGGCCAATATAACTTCAGGAGTGGCGGGAAAACAGTATTATTCTATAAGCCAAAAAGAAATGAGATCTTAAATATTTAGCCAATGTCTTATATTACTCAGCCTTTTAGTAATCTAATTACTGATTTACCCTTTCACCCACATAGATGACACATCAGTAGCAACCTAATGGCACCACAAAGTGACATCCAGTCATGACATGCTATTCAAAGCCTGGGAATTCTGATTGATATGTGATTCTTGGCATTATGATTAGATATGGCACATTACAGTCAAATAACCAGAAACTGAAAAAAGGTAAGTATATGCCTTACCACAAAACTCAATACAATGGATGAAAAGGGACATGAAAATCATATGAAGTTTAGAAGGCAAAGAGCAGTCACTGAGCTGAATAAATCCGGAAATATTTGGGGCAGCTTACTCTAAGTTTGCTAACAGAAATTTCATTTTCCCCTTCTCCCAGTGGCCCTTAGCTGAGCTCTCTGAGAGGCTACTCCTCCATAATGCATCATGTCTAGAGATCATAACTTTATATTTCCCAGTCGTCCAAAATGTTTGGAAGGTTAGAGAACCAAGAGTTGTTTAAAGTTTGAAACAGTTAAAGGATTTTTGTTTTCTGAGTATATTTATTTGGCAATGCACATCCTTCAAAAATTTAATAGATGTTTTATCTACTTATTTCTAATTGGTTTTATATATAAGAAATAATGTCCATAATTTCTGTTAAATTGAACTTTAGCCCTTTTTTTTTTTTATTTTTGCCAACATAATCACTGCTACCTTGAAGTCACCTAATGCTGAGGAGTCACATAAATTTTAGATCTTTGTTATGAGTCATATTATTTAATGGAAATCTTTTATTTGTATTTTATTGCACAAAACTTTATATTTTAATTCTTCTTCATTGAATCTTAGTCAGTATTTCCACCCTTGTAAAGATCATGGATATCTGAAGGATATCTGAATTACTTGTTTCCCTTTCATGTCCTTATGCAAACTGGTCAATTCCTTTCATATCTCATCTTTTGTAGGAACATCTTGCCAAGTCCAGCCAACAACCCAAAAACTCTATGTACTTTGATTTTCCACTCTCATCTTGTATAGTCACTAATTCAGTATCTATGTGGTCTGCTTCCTAGGTTATGGGAGAAAGAGAGGGGGGGTTACCCAATTTTTACCACTATATAACATGGATTGCCATCTTCCTAGACACTAAGAGTTACTTTGCTTCCATTCCAGTCTCCTGTTTATTAACAAATAACACACATGGTTTAGTTTTTGTTATAGAGGCACCATAGTTCAAGGTAAAACATATCCATGTTAAACAAGTAGCTAACACTAGCTGCCGTAACAAAACATGCAAAATTTAGGTGATTTACCAAAATGAAATATCATGATCTTATATACACAGAGTCAAACATCGCCAAGTACCTTTACATGGAGATTCAGTGATCCTGGTGTCTTCCTTCTTTTGACATCTCCATCTTCCCAGATGTCTTCTAGTTATACACTGGATACACTGCTTTTATGTGGCCTACAAACAAGAGAAAAAGAAAGGAAGATCACTTGGGCTGGCCCAAGGTGATACACAGATATCTCCATTGGATTCTGAGAAAGGAGATTTTACATGAATAAAATATTGAAGGCTTCTGAGCTCTCAAAAAATAGATTTGTGGAAGACTTTTACAGCAGATCAGAAATCAAGAGAAGATTACATAAAGCAGAGGACAGAATCAGTGACTTCGAAGACAAGGAAGATGAAAACAAACAACTGGAAGAAGAACAATAGAAAATAATAAGAAGAAAAGAAAATTAAGACAGTTTAGGGGACCTGTGGGAAAACATCAAGTGTAACAAAATAAGCATAATAAGAGCACCACAAAGAGAAGAGAGTGAGCACTGTATCAAGAAACTATTTGAAGAAATAATGACTGAAAATTTCCCTAACCTGGTGAAGGAAACAGACATACAAGGATAGGAAGCACAAACTTTCAAACAAGATAAACTCAAATAGTCCACAAGACAAATAATAATTAAAATGACAAACGTTAAAGAAAAGGAGAGAATCCTAAAAGCAGCAAGAGAGGGACAACTACGTAGTTACCTACAAGGGAGTTTCCATAAGATTGTCAGCTGATTTCTGAAAGATATCAAAGAAATCAAAGAAACTTTTTCAGGCCAGAAGGGCGTGGGACAAAATATTTAAAATAATGAAACTCAACATCCTATAATTAAGACTACTCTACAAAGCAAGACTACCATTTAAAATTGAAGGAGAGATAAAGAGCTTCCCAGAAAAGAAAAGATAAAGTAATTCATTACCACCAATACAGTATTACAAGAAATTTTAAAAGGACTACTTTAAGCAGAAGAAAGGAGAAAACAAAAAAAATGAAGACCAAAAATATGAATAATAAAATGGCCATGACTATGTACCTATCAATGACCACTTTAAATGTAAATGGATTAAATGTTCCAATTAAAAGACATAGTGTAGCTGAATGGATAAGAAAATAAGACCCATGTGTATGCTGTCTACAAGAGACCAACCTCAGATCGAGACTCACATAGACTGAGAGTAAAGGGACGAAAAATGATATTTCACATAAATGAGAATGAGAAAAAGCTGGGGTAGCAATACTTACATTGGACAAAGTAGACTTGCAAAAGAAGACTATAATAGAGACAAAGAAAGATATTACATGATAATAAAGGGATCAATCCAACAAGCAGATGTCACCCTAGTAAATGTTAATGCATCCAACACACCAGCAAGAAAGTATATTACACAAATATTGACTGACACCAAGACAGAGGTCAACAGTAACACAATCATAGTAGATGATTTTAACACCTCACTGACACCAATAGACAGATCTCCAAGACAGAAAATCAAGACAGATACAGCAGCCTTAAATGAAAACTAGACCAGATGGATTTAATTGATATTTGTAGAGTATTTCACCCCAAACTAGCAGGATATACATTATTTTAAAGTGTGCATGAAACATTTTCCAAGATAGACTACATATTAGGCCACCCACAACAAATTTAGGAAAACTGAAATGATATCAAGCATCTTCTTTGATCATAGTGGTATGAAACTAGAAATCAATTAGAAGAAAAAAACTGAAAAACACACAAACACATTGAGGTTAAATAACATGCTACTAAATAATATTGGGTCAACAATGAGATCAAGGAAGAAATCAAAAGATACCTGGAGACAAAGGAAAATAAAAATAGATACCTAAAATCTATGACACACACACACACACACACACACAAACACACATACTCACACACAAACACACACACACACACACACACATATCAATTAAACCAAGAGCTAGTTTTTTTGAAAAAATAAACAAAATTGACAAGATTTTAACTAACCTCAACAAGAAAAAAGAGAGGACCAAATAAATAAAATCAAAAAAATGAAAAAGGAAAAGTGACAGCAGATACCACAGAAATATAAAAAAATATAAATAAATAAGTAAATACTACGAGCAACTATACACCAAAAAATCAGACAACCTGGAAGAAATGAATAAATTCCTTGAAGCATACAAACTTTCAAGGCTGAATCAAGAAGAAACAGAAAATCTGAATTGATCAACTACTACAACAAAATCCAATCAGTAATCAAAAAACTCCAAACAAAGAAAAGTTCTGGACCAGATGCCTTCACAGGTGAATTTTACTAAACATTAAAAAAATAATTGATACCTATTCTCCTCAAACTATTAAAAAAATCCAAGAGAAGGGAAGGCTGCCAAGCTCGTTTTATGAGTCCACCATACCCTGATTCCAAAACCAGACAAATACATAAAAAAGTAAATAAATAAAAGTGTAGGCTGATATACCTAATAAACATAGATGCAAAAATCCTCAAGGAAACATTAGCAAACCAAATTCAGCAATACATTTAAAATATCATATACCTCGATTAAGTGGGATTAATTCCTGTTATACAAGGTTGAGTCAATATCAGCAAATCAATTAATGTGATACACCATATAAAATGAAAAATAAAAATCATAAGGACATATTAACTAATCAGAAGAAACATTTGAGAAAATCCAGCATCCATTTATAATAAAAGCACTCCATAAAGTGGAAATAGAGGAAACACATCTCAACATAATAAAGGCCATATATGACAAACCCACAGCTAGTGTTATACGCAATGGGGGAAAATTAAAAACATTCTCCTTAAGTTCAGGAATAAGACAAAGATACCTACTTTCACTTTTATTCAACATAGTACTTCCACAGCAATCAAACAAGAGAAAGAAATAAAAGGTGTCCAAATGCAAAAGGAAGAAGTACAAGTGTCATTATTTGCAGATCATATAATCCTATATAGAGAGAACCCCAAAGAGTCTACCAAAAAACTATTAGAACTGATACATGAATTTTGTAAAGTCACAGGATACAAAATTAATATTCATAAATTAGTTGCATTTTTATATACCAATAATGAACTACCAAAAAAAAAGTTTAAGAAAACAATCCCATTTCCAATTGCATCAAATGAAAAATGACATACTTAGAAATAAACTTAACCTTTTAAGGTTATAAAAGTCTTTTAAGGTTATACGTTCTTTTAAGGAAATAAAAGACCTGTACTCAGAAAATTATAAGACATTAAAAAGAAAAATTAGATACAAACAAACGGAAACATATACTGTGCTCATGGATAGGGAGAATTAATATAGTTAAAATGTCCACACTACCCATAGCATTCTATAAATTCAATGCAAACCTATCAAACTACCAATGACATTTTTCACAGAACAAGAACAAATAATCCTAAAGTTTATGTGGAACCATAAAAGACCCCAACTTTAAGTGGCAAACCTGAGAAAGAAGAACTAAGCTGGAGGTATCACGCTACCTAGTAACAAATTATAGTACAAAGTCATACTAATCAAAACAGCATGGTATATGCATAAAAACAGATACGTAGATCAATGGAAAATACTAGAGAAGCAAGACATAAATCCATGCATATATGGTCATTTAATCTATGACAAAAGAAGCGAAACTTTACATTGGTAAATACATTCTATTCAATAAATGATGCTGAGAAAATCAGACAGTAACATGCAAAAATATGAAACTGAACCTTATTTTTACACCACATACAAGAATAAACTCAACATAGATTAAAGAGTTAAATGTAAGACCTGAAACCATAAAATACCTAGAAGAAAATATAGGAAGTCTATTCTCAGATATTATTCTTAGTAATATTTTTACTGATATATTTCCCCAGGCAAAAGAAACAAAATAAAAAATAGAAAAAAGGGACTACATCAAACAAAAAATGTTTTTGCACAGCAAAGGAAACCACCAAAAAAATGAAAAAATAGCCTACTGAATGGGAGGATATATTTGCCAATGAAATATCTGAAAAGGAACTAATATCCAAAATTTATAAAAGACTCATACAACTCAACATGAAAACAAACAAACAAACACTCCAATTAAAAAATGGGTAGAGGACCAGAAAACTATTTCGCCAAAGAGAACATTCAAATGGCCAAAGGCATGGAAAGATGCTGAACATCATAAATCATCAGAGAAATGCACATAATGACTACAACGAGATACTATCTTATTCCTATCAGAATGGCTATCATAAATAAATCAACAAATGACACGTGTTGGCAAGGATGTGGACAAAAGGGAACCTTCTTGCACTGTTGGTTGGATTGCAAATTGGTGCAGCCACTGTGGAAAACAGTATAAAGATTCCTCAAAAATTTAAAAACAGAACTATCTTAAGACCCAGCAATACCAAATTTAGGAATTTATCCAAAGAAATACAAAACACTAATTTAAATATACACACACATGTATGTATACACACACACACATATACATAAGTATGTGTGTATATATACATGTGTATGTATATATGTGTGTGTGTGTGTGTGTGTGTGTGTGTGTGTGTATACACCCTATGTTCATTGCAGCACTATTCATAATAGCCAAGATATGGAAACAACCAAAATGCCCATCAATAGACAATTAGATAAAGAAGATGTGGTACATATATACAATGGAATATTACTCAGCCATAAAAAATAATGAAATCTGACAATTTGCAAGAACATGGAAGGACTTTGTGGATATTACACTAAGTAAAATAAGTCAGACTGAGAATGACAAATACTATGTGATCTTATATGTGGAATCTAAAGAACAGAATAAATGTTCAAACAAAACAGAATAGACTCATAGATACTGAGAAAAACATGATGATTGATTGATGGGAGGATGGGTGAGAAAGGTGAAGGAATTAGGAAGTACAAATTGGTAGTCACAGAATAGTCATGGGGATGTTAAATACGGTATGGAGAATATAGTCAACAATGTAAAAACTGTGTATGGTGTCAGATAGGTACTAGTCTTACCAGAGGGAATACTTCATAAATTACATAAATGCCTAACCACTGTGCTGTACACCTGAAATTAATATAAAATAATATTGAATGACAACTAGAATTAAAACATATATAGTCAGAGGATGTAAAATACAGCATAAGGAATACAGTGAATGGTATTGTGATAGTTATCCATAGTGTCAGATGGGTAGTAGAGTTGTTGGGGTTATCATTTTGTGAGGGTTGTAAATGTCTAACCATTATGTTATGTTGTTTTGTACATCTGAAATTAATAAAATAAATACATGAATAAATTTTACCTGCAGAAAAAAGGAATTCAGTAATGTCTCTTTCCAGGATGTTAACATTCTCATAATTCGTCCATATACTGCAGTGGGAACATATTTGTAAATACTTTGTCATATTAAAATTTTCATGTAATGAGGGCAAAAAAGTTTAAGTAGACCTCTGCAAAATGAGTACGTGCACATGAGCTTGTTTGATTTCGATCAGTCATTACCTGCAGTGCCAGCCATTACATTGTTTACATATTTGGGTTTCATCTAGTTAGAATATATTTTCAGTAAGTAAATTCACCTTCTTCTCTAATCAGTGTTGATAGAAATTCATATTACAAGATGGAAACTCTGTCATTATAGAATAGATAATTAATGTTATAAGGGACATATTTTCTTATACACAAATTAAGACACAATTTGTAAACTTTGAGAAGTCAGTTTGATAAAATAGAAATAGCAAGTACCAAGTTGAGTGCATAAAAACACATGAAGAGGGACTAGAATATCAAACAATATTCTACTTGTAAAGTCATCTTAATCATCTTGATTAGAATAAATAGTCTTAGCAGTCTGGGCTCATTTTAAAAACAGTTTGGAAAATGGATAGACAAATGCAGTTAGATGAGGGGATACACTTAAAAGACACTCAAATCAAAGAAATTAAATACAACGAAATATCTCACTTATCATCACTCCATACTAGGAGTTAGATTGTTTTCTATAATGCAGAGAATAGCGATGCATGTCCCTCAGTGAATTTATATGCGTTAAAAATAAATATTTTTGTTAATTCCGTTATAAAATAAAGCCATTAAATTTTGACTAACTAAATCATTAAATGTTAACAGCTCTGTCTCTAATGCCTAAGAGTTCCTGACATTTTGTATGTTCTCAATAAATGTTTTCTGGTATCAAGGACACAACTGTAATTTAAACATAATAATTTAAAATAATTAAGGCATGCAGTTATGAGAACTTTCCTATTTTGACATATGTTGCTCTTCATTCTATGGAAGGGAAAATGATTGATTCAGGAAGAGTGATTTTGGAATGTGTTTGAAATGTGATGCTTAGGCAAGCACAAGGTGAACTCTCAAGAACTTCCTGATAATATCACAAATGCTCGTTCAAAATGGGATATATTATAAAACTTTTAAAAATGATCCTTAAAAATGACTTATTTTTCCCAGTATTAGTGATGATAACCAAGGGAATGATACTGTTGCTTTATGTGCTATTTTATAATTTTGTATTAAAAAATATAATAAAACCATACTTCCTAAAGTAGTTTAAAAATTAATTGAAGTAATGTTATTGTTAATTTGTTTTACAAGTTTCTAGTAGCACCATCAGAACAACATTAAAAACACTTTGAGGGTCTGATAACACCAACTCATTTTCGTAAACACTTTGTCTTGCTGTTGTTCTGTTTCTCATGATCTTTTACATTCTTTTCTAGCCATGGATTTTAGCTAAGGTAGTCTATTATAGGGGAAACGATAAAATCAAAGATTCTATGTCTTAAAATGCTATAATTCAAGCAAAATAAGTTCTTCAAGTAAATCAGCCAAGTGTAATACTGTATATATTATACTTTGGGATTAAAACCTAATAGTAATAGACTTTTATTAAATCAGATGGTATATGCCTAAATGGTATATGCCTATAAGAGGCCAAGACTTGCATAATCCTATCATGTATATTTTTGATGCATTTCTTCTATCCCCAATACTACAGACAGATATTTTAAAATTAAAGCTATATTAAAAGAACAAAGTCAAAGCCTTGGAAATTTGAACTTTGAATAAAACATATTAACTTAGGCAAATATCTTGTATGCTATGAAAAAGTTCATCAAAATGTAGAGATTTTAAGCCCACTAATATCATTTTTTTAATTATGCACATTTTTGCATTTATATTTTAATTACTAACAATATTAGTTATAGCTAACATGGATTTTTGCTGTTTTTATATGTCTGATGTCATGCTGAGGGCTTTATATACATGTAAGTTGCCATCAAATTCTTATAAAGGCACAAGTGTATAGATACAGATGTAGTAACAGGTTTAGCTGGCATTCACACAGAGATCTGTAAGAGCCAGTGTCTTCAACTATTATACTAAAGTGAACTGAAATATGAAATGAGCATATGCTTTCTATGGCTGATGTGCTGTAATAAGCAAACTAAGTTAAATGTTAAAGAAAGCATGTTGTACTGGCTACTGGGAACTGGCAGGGTTGTTTCCTTTCTGTCAGATCAATTCTACATACTCTGTGTCCAGATGTTAAAAATTAATAATTTATTAGAAAACATATAATACTTGATCATGAACCATTGCATGCTTTATCATTTCAAGGCTTATTTAAAGAAAATATAATAAAAAATCTTTGTATTCTAATCTAATGGACCTATACTAACCATTAGATAGAATAATATGCTTCTTTATCATTAAAAAAAAAAAAGTAGTACACTGAAGTGTGGAATCATTAATTATTTTAAATATACTAGAATATTTTAATAGAATAATGTGGAAAAATGTTTTGGTATAACTACAATGTAAACATGACTTTAAATCATTAAAAACTAAAATGTTGTCCAATACTATCCATTTAAATTATCAGTTATATAATTTAAATATGTTCAATTGATTAGGTACTATTTTACAACTGTAATAATGATATTGGATACTGGATATTTTTTCTATGCAGAATACAAGAGAAAAGGCATTAAATCATTTCTGATTGTCTTTCAGAATGCACCAAGGGATTTCTTTTTTTTTAATGAAACATCAAATTTATGATTTTCTGTCTATCAGTGATCACCCTCGTGTAATATTTTAATTATGGAAGGCATCCATTCATATTATAAACAAATATAGGTTTAATCTTTATTTTACAATGCCAGTAGGAGTAAAGTGTTTAGATAAGAAATTAAAAAGGAGAAATGTATGTGTACTATTTCCTTAAAAGTAAGAGAACATTATGTGTCTATCACAATAATTTATCACTAACTGCACTTTGCCTTTTAAAATTATTACTGATTCTATTAACTAAGTTCCTAGCTTCTTCAGGTGCTATTTACTTAAAATTTTAATTGAGTATGGATCCAAGCATTTCCATTTCACTTTGTAAGGTCAATCCACATTTCAAACTTGACAATTCAATTTTTTTTTTTTAAATGTGCAGACTTTTAAAACACAAGGCTTAATAAATTTTAATATAAATTATGGATTCATTAGGTACTCAGAAAATTTTATCTTGCATTAAAGTTGACAGAAGACTCAGTATATATTAGAATTTGTACTAATATATATATATATATATATATATATATATACACACATATATATATATATTTTTTTAATTTTAATTTATTAGTTTCAGGTGTACAAGACAAGGTAATACTTAGACGTTCATCATTTATATCCCTCACACTGTGAACCCCCCTCCCCCCATCCACTATCCCTCCGACCTCGCACCGAGCCATCACATCATATATATAAAATTATAGTTGGCATTCATTAATGTTTAGCTGCTGGTGTACAATGCCATGGTCAGGCATCTACAGTATCCCTGAGGTGGTCTCCCAAGTAGGACGCATGTCCATCGGATACCCAACAAAATCTTTACATTATTGAATACGTTCCCCAAACTAATTTTCAAAACCCTGAGGCCATTTTGTGGTTACCAGCTGCTTCCTAATCCCTTCACCTTCCCCCTTATCCGCACCCCCCCCCCCCCCCGCCCATCTAACAACTCTCGGTTTTTTCGATTCCCAGTCAGGGAAACGGTCTCCTTTTCACTCCCGCCAAGGGGAAAACTTTAGGGTTGCATTTTCAATTAAGGGGAAAACTTGAAGGTCGCGTTTTCAATTGCGTACGAGTGTACTAATATTTTGATTTTTGTTATTTCACATGTTGAAAATTCCAGAGTGGTATAAATTTGTTAATGCATTATTGAAATTTTCTTATTTAAATTAAAATACATTACACATTTTTAAAAATACTTGAATAAGTTGCCATTGTATAATAATGTTAAATTTTTCTCTTACATTTCTATTTATGTTAAATAAACATACATATTTAACTTTCAAATATCTAGAAATAATTATTTAAAAATTCATATATACAAAACAGTACAGCACTTGATAGTCACATTGCATTTGTTATTTATTCATACAATATTTTGTTGATTAATTTGTATAAATTCTGTGGCAGTTTGGATACATTAACAATTCTAGTCTTCCTGTATCTACAACCTTTTCCATGTAAGTCTGAATAGCCTTCACATTCTGATTCTGAGCTCATTAGACTTGATTTTGCCAAAATTATTTTAGCAAATGTTACATAACAAAACTTACATAATTGGACAGGTTCACAGTTGACTTCAATTACTGTCATTAGAATTTGCCCAAACTGGCCTGCTGGTGGTTAAAAAACCTCCTAAATCTTTCCAGTCATTATGGGTGAGTCAATAGTCAACAAAGCACTGCTGTGAATGAGCCCAGCCAAGATCAGCCAAGTCACTTAGATGACCTACAATACTAACACAGGCACATAAGTGAGCTTGTCTGAAATTAGTTGAGTCTGGTCCAGATCAGCTGAACCATTCAGATTCATGAGCTGAATAATTATGTATTGATTTATGTTATAGAGTTTAGTCCTGCTTGTTATGCAGCATCATTGTAGCAATAGGTAACTAATGCAGCTTAAAAAGTAATTTGTTTTAGCTAAAATACATAGCAACATCTAGTATTTGTTTTCTTATACTTTCAGATCACCAAGAGAAAATGTTCTGATAAAGCTAATAAATGTATTCCAATAGTTTTTATACACAATAATAATAGAAAATTTGAGTCCCCCTCTTCTTTTTCAGAATATTTATGAGAAAAATTTTGTATCAGATTGACATATTCATTAATTAGATTCCATCTTATTGTGCAGTTTCTGACATAAAGTCACTGCCCGTTCCCAAATAAATCACAATTTACTTTGACAATGCTTAACACCTTGTGGGCCAGTCCTACAACTATCACACTGACTTGGAAAAAAGGGTTATAACCATTTTTCTATTTCATTCAAAATATCAATAAAGCCCATTGTTTTATTTCCCTATACACAACAAAGATATGTGTTAACCAACAAAGAATTTCAGGCTCTAATAAAGAAAAAAATCGTTTATTTGGCCAAAAAGAGTTGCAAACTGGGAGATGCAGATTCAGGTAGAAACCCAAACTGCACTCTTGAGAGAACAAAGAAAAGTAGGATTTATAAAGGCAAAAACCACAAAGTGTAATTCTGTCACGCAAATGAAGGATTGCTGGCTAATTGAACAGGGGTTAGTTAAATCCAATATGCAAATGAGGAGGGTAAAAACTACAAGGAGGAGGTAAAGTCCATAGGTATCCCTACAATAGTTGTTCCAGAATGTTTATAGCTCAGTCTTGAGCTGAGTGTCGCAAAATGAGCAAAGGCTCACTTCCCTAATAGCCTCCTGACTGCTTTAAAGGACTTTCTTAGCAAAGCTTGTTCTATTTTATTTTCTCCAGTATCAAGTGAGGATAAACTCAATAGAGAAAGGAAATAATTGTGAGTAACGTTTCCTTGGACCACATTTTTTGGATTTAAAAACATATCGTGTACATGACAGTTGTGTAACCCTGGGCAATTGACTGAAACACATCATCATGCCTTAGCTTCCTCTCTGATAAATACCTGTTTTGTGGAAGAGATTAAAAGAGTTAATTTATTCCAAATAATTAAAAAAAGGGTATTATACATAGTAAGAATTATTCAGTATTAGTGATGATGATAATGATTGGAATTACTGCTAAAAGCCTTATAACGTGTGGTAAGAATAATAATGACCCCACCAGATGTTTTAACTTTGGTTTCTGAACAGGTTAGTTTCCATGGACAAAAGGAAATAAGGTTGCAGAAGCATTTAAGGTCACTAATCAAATGACCTTAAAATAGGGAGAGATAGGGAGATTGTCCTGGATTATATGAGTGAGCACAAAATAATAACAAGGGTTCTTAAAATAGAAGAGGAAGGGAGAAGAGTCAAGAAAGAGATGTGATGATAGAATCAGGGTCAGGAAGATGATAGAATTAGGGTCAGGGAGATGATAAATTTCTGGCTTTGAACATGGGGAACAGGATGGGGAGGAGGTGGGTGTCAGAAGCCAAAGAATGCAGGTAGTATCTAGAAGCTGGGAAGGCAAGAAAACTGATTTTCACCTGGAATGTCTGGAAAAGAATACAGCCCTGCCAACTCATTAATTTTCACCCAATAAAACCCATCAGACTTTACACATACAGTACTGTAGAATAATAAACTTTTGTTCCTTTAAGCCATTAATTTTGTGGTAATTTGTTATCAGATGCAATAGGAAACTAATGAAGAATGATACAAAGAAATTTCAACATAGGTAAAAGTAAATTGAATGCAAGATATGTTTATTCTGATATTCTGCATTCTCAATTCTTCCCATTGGAACTCAACATAATATCTATACAATTCTTTACATTCTTCATTACAAGAGAAATTGACCTTCTTTTCATCAACACAAGAGATAATTCTAAAGTTTAGGAGTCCCATCCCTTACTTATACATATATTCTCAATCCTCATTCCCAAAATGCTTGAGAGTAGACATGCCACTTTTCCTTCTATGGAAATCCCAGTCCTACCCAGAGGATGACCCTAGCAACTCCAAACAAATTCATTAAATTTATATTATAAAGTTGTGCAGAAAAAAATCAGCATAGCAGTTGAGACTGTTATCTTTGGAAGGACATTCTTTCAAGGTTGGGAAGTTAGCACCAACAATTTAGCACCAACAATTTAGCACAAACAATTCCCTAATTGATAAGAGTCGTTTACTATGCTCAGACTGTGTGTACAAATAATATGATTTATGCTTAGTGATGTGTTTCCTTATGGAAGTCTGGATTTTTCTTTTTTTTTTTTATGTTCTAATAGGAGGGTAGTCTATTTAACCAGTCCTTTGCAAAAATACCTTTGGATGTTGAGTACTAATGGGTCTCCTTCAGTATAAACACTGTACACATGTTATATCTGTTTTATTACTAGAGAAATAAGCATCCTACATGGAGGGAGCTTTATAAAAAACCTGTACATGTGTGCATGGAGTTCTTCAGACTCTTCCTGTGTCTTTTTTCCTATCTAATACCATCACGTATCTTTGTAATGCAATAAATCTTAGCCATGAATACAATTATATGGTGAATTCTGTGAGTTGTTCTAACAAATCACTGGTTATGTTGTGGTCCCAAGAACCATTGACACAGAAATATTAACTTTTTATTAATACATAATTATTCTAATTAATAATTATCTAGCCTAATTAATAATTATCTAATTCATAATTATCTAGCCTAACACAATATTTGAATAGTAGATTTCACACTGAACATTGGGAATCAAAGACAAGGTATTTATTGACTGTATTATATATTAATTGGTCCATTCTGCTCAATAGCACTAGAAATGCTATTAAAATGCAATCATAAATAGGACTGAGGCAGGATAAGTAAGCTGGGAAATTGACCCCCTTCAGATGCCTCACAAGAAATAAGTGACTGTATCCAGCAAGCTGGAGAAAACCAAGAACCAGTTTCATCCAGAAAGGCTAATCTCTATGACCTGAGACCTGACCTTTAGCTAATGTTAATGTCATTATGATCTCATTTGCATTGCAGTTACTGTGACTCCTGTCATGCACCTGGCATCCTGATAGTTCTCAAGGAACCAAATAAGGAAGAAAAAGTAGTAAATGGAAGGACGCCCCAGGGGGAGAGGAATGAACCAAGGCAATGGGATGTCACCAATTCCCACCCTAGGAGAGATAAATATCCCTGATCATGACTTCCTCAAGTTCACTGATTTCACCTGCACTTTCCTCTCAACTTTATATTTTTGTTTTACTAAACTTCCTACACTTTCCTGCATTTATCTTGCTGTTGAATTCTTTCTTGTGAGGAGGTAAGAACCTAGTCACAGCTGCTCTGGGTTGAGTCCTCTCTTGGACATCCCCTTGATCCTCTGGTGACAGGATGAATTAGTTTTGGAGTGACAGATTGGTCTGAATAGAGGGTATAAGCACAAGATTTTAAATTTATGAAATAGAATTTTTGCAACTATCAACTTGAAGTTCCGTGAACTTGGGTCCCACAACTATGCAGTTTACTGTTTTATCTTCAGGTTTAATAGGATACTTTGCGCAGAGTGAAACTCTCCATATTTACTGAATGAATATATGTATTAATGCATGAGGACGATTTGATGAGAATTAAAGCAGTTCACCACAGATTCCAGCTCTGGGAGTTTTATATAAACTGTAAAATTATAAATGCAGTGAAACCTTTATAAATATTTAATCTAGAACTACTAATAGAAGTGCAGTAGAACATGTATCTTTATAAAATAAGAATGATAAATATATCACTTCATAGTAGAAACATCTGAAATATAGTATTGTAATTTACATCAGTCTTAGCATCATTCATATGGTTAAAATAAATATTTATCATTAAATGTATTTTAACATTATAAACTATTCACATGTCATAAAACACGTTAACTTTTAAGAAATTTCTTAAATTGTTTATAAATGTGACACTTTATTCAAATATTTTAATTGAAATTATATATATACATATATATGTGTATATATAATATATAAGTCAGTAAGTGCATCTCAAGTTTTTAATGAGCAAAGGTAATTATCCCCAAAGAGCACAAACAAATTGAGGTTGTAAGAGATCAAAGACTATCAAGTGTTTTGATCAATAAATCAGTCCAGCCAGATGAGACAACTTTAAGCAATCTCCTAACAATAATAGACTTTGAGAGAGCATTACAAAAGATAAATCAGCCTAATAGGTTTTATTTTTTTCTCTCCTCCCTTGTCTTCATTCTTAACCCCATTTCATTTTTAAAAAGTAGTATCTTCTAAAGTATATGGACAATATTTTAAAAATTACATAATCACATGAATATTGTGGTAGGCAGAATTTTAAATGGATATCCAATGACCTACTCCTTTATCATCCTCCCTTGTACAAAACACTAGCCGTGAGTATTGGCAGGACCTATGGATATGATAGAATATCACTCCCATGGTGGATACTAATGAGTTGCTGTGAATGAATCAATATGGAGTAATCATGGGTAGGCCTGACCTAATCAGGTATGTCCTTTGAGATAGTGATGCATCAGATGGATTCTCCTGACCTACTGGCCTTGAAAAGATAAGACACCACATTGTAAGAGGATTAATGGAGAAGATCATAGCAATGAACTGATGTCAGTTTCTAAGAGATGAGAGACACTCTTGGACAATAGCCCACAAGGAAATGGGACTTCACTCCTATAACCACAAAAATCTGAATTCTGCCAAAAATGAGTGAGCTTAAAAGATGGCCTCAAGCCTCAGATCGTACTGCAGCACTGTCCAACAACTTGAATTAAGACAGGTGAGACCCTGAGCAGATGACCCATTAACCTGTAGTACTTCTGACCTATGGAACCTGTGAGACAATAAGTGTATGTTGTTTTAAACCACTGACTTTTCGGTAATTTGCTATACAACAAGATAAAACTAACAAGTATTTTCTCCTACAGAACATACTGCTATTATAGCTTGTAGAATTCAAATTTCTATATGAATTTCATTTAATTGTAAATATAATCAAATCTGAGTTGTTTGTAGTTTTCAGGTAATTACTGTGAGCCACAATTCCAAGATAGATTTTCCTGAAGGATGGACTTTGAGATGGAGTTTTGTATGCTAAAAGTTAATTGGGAATTGTTCTTAAAAATTACACTGATGAAAAAGAACAAATGTGAGAGAGAAATTGGCAATAAAGGTTTCAGCTAATACTGTGGATGGTTCTAGAGCTGGAAAGCCCTTCAGAGCTACCCAGAATAAGACAAGGAGACTAGGACTTCACAGTCACACAACCACCAGTCTTTAGATTTGGCTGATCCTGGGGGAGGGTGATATTTCCAAACTTCCTTTGGCTGAAGGCAACTCCTATCAAGAGACTAAATGTGAACTCAATACTTCCAGAAATTGGGGGAATGAGTGCCTTTGCACTCTTGAAGGCATACCTGTTTGCCTCACCACACCACATAGGACATCTACAGTCCTATCTTGGAATCACTAAGATCTATTTACTTTATGTAAATGTTTTCATCTGGTAATAGCTCCTCCAGGATTCTAGTTAAACATTTTTCTTGGTAAACTTATCACAGGAAAATAGTGGGATAACTACAGCTCCCCCAAACTGCAGTTGGTTTGGGGGCATCTGCTCATCATGCCCTCCCTCTACCATCCATCCTACATTCCATTCACATTTGTCTAGAATTTCTACTGGTCTAGGTGGCTTATCTAGTTGGGTGAACCAGAATTAATGAACTGGTGTCTGAGGCCTTGGTCATGATGTCCGTCTTAGATTTTAATTGCAACCTTGTCCATTTATCATTAAAATTGGACAGTGAAGTATTAAGAGTTATTCTACTTAATAATCACGATGCCAAAATAACAGTTTTCTGTACTCATTTTGTAAGAGCACCTCTACAACCTCTTGATAATTGGGATAGTTATCTCTACCAAAATGACAACTTCTTTCCTGGACTCCTAGTCTTTCAGTAAAATGGAGATAGAAGTAAATGTGCGGCAGCTTTAATTTAATGATTAATATAATTCTTAACATTTCCCCATGTGGAAGCATTTGCTCATTTGGAATCAGGGATTCTAGACCTATGAAGTTTGTATATGAGTATGCAACGAAGAAATTTCTCAATTAAATTACTAAGAGTGATGGTAAGTGAGGTTAATCCCACCTATATGTCTTGTTTTCCAGATACAAAGATTCTGGCAATTTAGTTTACAGTACCACATAATGATCTTTGATTTAGACTATATACTACCTCTCCTGAGATGATGTCCCACTACCACAGTACATAATCCAAAAGTAGCTCTTAAACTGAACCAAAAAATGGCTGTTCCATTGCTGTATCAAGTAGGAATCTTCTGGGTGGTACAATAGGAGTGATGCATGGGCCAATCCACATTTCCTTTCCTATAAAGTGTATCTATTGTTATATAGATGATGTTAATCAGTTATAAACGTATATCAAATACATCATACGCCCCTTAGATAGTATTGCTGACTATCTAAGTATAATAACAACAACAACAACAATAATAATAATAATAATAGTAATAATATACAATTAAAGCCCCTTAGTCCAAATTTATGTTAGTTCTAGTTATATTAATAGCTACTCTTTCCAAACTGGCTGTAAATAATTTGCCAACAAGCCACTGGTTGGCTGCCTCAAGGAATGGTACTGCATCAGAGGTTCAGTGTCACTGTATGTTGCTAGCAGATTATACAGTCTGTAGAAGCCAGAGAAAGATCAATGTGGGTGAGGAGAGCCCATGATGTTGGGCTCCTACATACTCTTTACATGTGTTCTCTCCACAATAACTGCATTTACATCTCCATTGTCCCCAAATTGGAGTGAGGGTAATGACAAAGTCTGGTTAACATCAACTGGCTGAGTCAGTTTGTCTACTTGTTTGTTTAGTGACTTTTCTATGATGTGACTCTCTGGTGAGAATCGACATGCAATAGAAAGATCCTCATAATTTTGCTTACTCCCATATATCCATTCATTTTCCTTGTCCCTAGTGCTTTCCATCCATGCAATTCCAAATCTTTTTTCTTCCAGGAATCTAGCTAAACATTCTGTGTATATAAACAACTGTATATTCTTATTTAATGCCAATTTTCTTTTAAAAATAAGTAGATAATCAGTAAACATCCTGAGGTTCTGCAAACTTAAGAGAGTTTCATAATGTGAAGGTCAGGCTGTTTTAGCACCTAATGTGTTATAATTAGGTGTTTACTCTCTACCAAGACCTATTAGTGGACCTGGAGCTATTTATCAAAGTGAGAATAGTTATCTTCCTAGAGATGTGCACTGTGATTTTTCCTATCCATACTTTTCAGAGTCTCCATATAACAACGTATTTGTAATTAACACTACAGATATTGTTGGATTTACTGACGCATTAAGAAAAACTAGTATAGTGGCTTGTACTGCAGCCTAAACTTACTGAAAATAATTTTCTTGATCAGGTCCCCACTCAAAACTGGCAGCTTTAACAGCGATTTTTAAAATGGGTACAGATGATAAATGTCAAACTATTACAATGTTTTTTACACATGAAACTAATATATTTTTCAATGTTAAATTGGCATACTCAAATATGGTCTATGTTGCCTTCAGAATTCAAAAAAAAACTACCAAATGTTATTCCTATTGGTGATAAATGATATGCAGTTTATCAACTTGTCTTACTTTAGTGGGGTATCTTAACATTGTGAAAACTCCTAAACCCCCAGAATCTTCACTTTGGTGGAGAACCCCACATTTTTGTAATTAAAGTTTATTGGGGTGACAAGTGTTAGTGACTTTACATAGATTTCAGGTGTACAATTCTGTATTACATCATCTGTAAATCTCATTGTGTGTTCACCACGCAGAGTCAGTTCTCCTTCCATCACCACATAGTTGATCCTCCTTACCCTCATCCCCCATCCCCCTTCCCCCTTACACTCTGGTAACCACTAAACTATTGTCTGTGTCTATGAGTTTTTGTTTCTTATTTGTATGTCATGTTCTTTTGTTGTTTTTGGTTTCTATACCACATATCAGTGAAATCATATGGTTCTCCGCTTTTTCTGTCTGACTTATTTACCTTAGCATTATAATCTCAAGATCCATCCATGTTGTCACAAATGCTCCTATTTCATCAAATTTTACCGTCGAATAGTATTCCATTGTGGTATATATATATATATGTGTGTGTGTATATATATATATATTTTCAGCACAACTTTATCCATTCATCTATTGAAAGATATTTTGGTTGTTTCCATGTCTTGACCACTGTAAATAAAGCTGCAGTGAATATTGGAGCACACATATCTTTATGTATAAATGTTTTCAGAACCTCCACTCTGCTTTCCATAGCAGCAGACCCCACATTTTTGTGGGACTTATTTTCTAACCTCTAGTTTACTATAATGGTCCACAACCTCATAGGTCTTACTATTTAAAGTGCTTGCTACTTCCAGCTCTTCAGCAGCATAATGACATCAATTTAGTAGAATATGCTATTTTGTGAAATATCAAGACATTCAAATTTTGTGCAGAATATATTATGCATGAGAGAATGAAACTTGGCATAGCTCCAAGGCAACACCTTCAAGGTAACTGATACCCCTACCAATGAAAACAAACTGCTTATGATAGTTCGTACAAATTAGTGGTTAAAAACACATTAGGCAGGACAGTAGATGAATACAATGTGCCAGGGACCATATGGATTTGCTCCAGTAAAGATACAACAGCAGTCAAATTCATAAAATGCTCTTTGAACCCAAGGTGCATACGTTTAGCACCTATGTTTTCTTCTATGCAGTTTATTGTTTCAGGTCTTATGATTAAGTCTTAGATCCATTTTGAATTAATTTTGGTACATGGTGACAGATAGCAGTCTAGTTTCATTCTTTTGCATGTGGCTTTCCAATTTTCCCAGCACCATTTATTGAAGAGTGTCTTTTCTCCATTGTATTTTTTTGCTTCTTTGTCAAAAATTATCTGTCTATATTTACATGGGTTTGTTTCTGGGTTCTCAATTGTATTTCATTGGTCTGTGTGTCTGTTTTTCTGCCAATACCATACTGTTTTGATTATTGTTGCCTGCAGTACAAGCTAAAGTCAGGAAGTGTGATACCTCCAGCATTGTTCTTTTTTTCTTAAGATGCTTTGGCTATTTGGGGTCTTTTGTGGTACCATATAAATCTGATGATTTTTTTTTGTTTTATTTCTTTAAAAAATGCCATTGGCATTTTGATGGGGATTGCATTAAATCTGTATATTGCTTTGGGTAATATGGCCATTTTAGCTATGTTGAGATTATTGAGATTATAATGCTATGTGAAATAAGTCAGACAGAAAAAGTAGAGAACCATATGATTTCACTGATACATAAAACTGAAAACAACGAAAGAACAGGACAAATAAATGAAGGAACAAAAACTCATAGACATAGACAATAATTTAGGGGTTACTAGAGGGTAAAGGGGGAGAGGGGCAAAAGGGTCTGGAAGAGGGTAAAGAGGGTCTAATATATGATGATGGAAAGAGAACTGACTCTGGGTGGTGAACACACAATGGGATTTATAGACGATGTAATACAGAATTGTACACCTGAAATCTATGTAACTTTACTAACAATTGTCATCCCAATAAAATTTAATTTAGAAAAGAAGATACAACAGGAACAGTAGCTGAAATTATAGTCACACCTACCTAAATTCATTATGGTCCATAGTCATTATCCAAGACCTAGCTAACTTCTACACAGGCGAAACTGCCTGAGCTATGGAGATGTTATAGGTTTCATTTCATTTGCTTCTTTCAAGTCTTTGATAGTGGCATTATTTTTCTAAAACTCACCCAGAATTGTTTATGATTGGTTGGGAGTGAAAGTTCCAGGACTTTCTACTTAGCCTACCACAATTGTCCAATCCCTATGATTCAGGAAAACAACTTAATCAGTTGAGAAGAGCTAATTATTCCAATTGCCAAGGATGTTTAATCAAATGATACATTCAGGAACATGGTAAATAATCTCCAAGTGAACCAATGAACGAACTGGTTCATTGTGAGTTAGACTTCAGTTAAGACCTAACCACCTGATCACTGTAAGTCATTACTTTGGTAATTAAAAATAGTTTTTCAGTCCTGAAGAATGAATGCCATTCAGAGCCAGTGTTTAATAATCCTCTAAAAGTTTGGCTATTCTCTTTTCCCCAATGAACAATCATTTTAGTAAATGGCCTCAAGACTATTTGGTGGAATATTTTGTAGAAAATTGATGGTATGTACTTGTACATTGATGCACTTGTGGTAATGGCACAAGGTCTTCCCTCAATGTAATAAGACCTTCCTTTGAATCAATTCATCTACAAATTGACTTAGGTTTGGACACTTGGGAAAAGATGTGAGTCTTCAGTG
Source organism: Rhinolophus hipposideros (assembly GCF_964194185.1). NCBI lineage: Eukaryota > Metazoa > Chordata > Mammalia > Chiroptera > Rhinolophidae > Rhinolophus > Rhinolophus hipposideros. Next base: position 46,620,554 of record NC_138047.1, on the reverse strand, counting down.
TGGGGACTCAAGTCAGACTTTTGGCTACCACAGTTTTTCCTTTTACATAGATAAAGTAATACTGTATTAGACTGCCCATCTATTTCATTTCTAGGGAGACCATGATCAATTAGACTTCACCAAAATTCTATGTGGGCCATGGCACTTTGGTTACTTGTACTTCCATGTTGCCATTTATAGTAGATGTGCTCACCCTATCTTTGATGGTTAAATGGTGCTGCTTGGGTTCTTCTACTCTGGGATCCCATCATCCACATTTAAATCATATGGCCCAACTCAATGGAAATATCCTCTTTAATCAGACTGGCTTACAAAGAAGTTAAACCATAGAGCTTTTTTTAGGATGAAAATGCTCCTCTAACTAATATATTTCCCAACTCCTTACTAAAGGTAGTGTCTTCTGGTCCCTTCATGGAACCAGACATAGAGATTGGGTTTGCAGATTGGACATGATAAATCCAGCCCAACATTTCTTTCTATACCATTGGATTCCCTTTCCCACATCATGTCTAAGAAACTATGGTCATTCAACCTCATTAAATTATTAAATGTAGACTACTATAAAGTCCAAATTTCAGTCCACTAACCAAAAAACAAACAAATATCTTAAAGGAACCTATAAATGCATGAGAAACTCTAAATCCATCAATATCATCAATCAATTTAGGACAATCTAGTGTTATACCTCACCTTCCTTAGTATTAACACTTTTAGAATCTATTCTTGCATATGATCCCCAGGTTTCTGATGATATGTATTAGTAAAATCTTACAATTTTTTGGTGTGTAACTTTTTTATCTTGGGTCATAATACGTACCTCCTCTCCTGTGTCATGCTGAGATTTAATGTGAGTAATGGGTCTAATGAACAACCGGTGATGGTTGTTACTCTTGAGGAGAATAATCATCCCATTTCAAGACATATGATCCAAAGGAGGTTCTAACAGAGTTTTCAAACAGATGAAGACTAGTCATCTCTAACATCACAGGTCAAACAAGTTCCACAGCAAGGGAGTTTTAGAATGACCTGGAAGTTCAAGATTATCAGTTTCATCTCATTACTACCTGAGTACCAATTCCAAGTTTTCACAAAAACCTTCATAATTTCCACTTGAGAAACTTGGTGACACTGTGAATTCAACTATTGATTCAATTCAACATCCCACAACATTGAATTTTGTCTTAATTTTAGTGATATGACCCCTGTGGACAAGAAATAAAAAATATTACTTTAGTGCTGTTGGGAATCTTAGACAGACCATGACTTGAAGTGAGAGTCAAGTCACTTGTTATTTTCTCTTCTAAAAGTTCAACTGTACTCAAAAAGGTCCCTTCCATACCACTGGACTTATATTCACCATTACTGTCATAACAGTCAAGTTTGCATCAACCATTTAGATTACAATGGCAATTGCTGCAGTCAGAACTTCTTTACAAACAACCACAGAGGAAGCTTGCTTAATTTTGACACCATTACAAGTCATGGGTTGCTAATATCCTACTCCCCATTGGCAAATCACTCAGCACTGTGTTCAAATACAAGGAAATAACTGAACTAATCCCCAAATCATATTTTTTATGATTCTTTATTCAGTAATAAACACTTGTAATGAAAATTCTGTGTCATCAAGGTATAACCAGGTGGCAAAAATAACACAGTAATTTGAAACTGGAAACTACAATATAAACATTTATTAACTATAACAAAGAAGTAGTTACAATACAAAGTCAATTCTGAAGAACATTCTAGAGCTGAAGGGGAGTTATAAAGGTAAAAGCAGAGTTTGAATGTTGTCACCTTTTCAAAATTAGTATTCAGGTTTTTTTGGAGTGGGTGTAGTTGCAGCCTTCTGGATAGCAAATACGTTTGTATAGTTGCCTGAGCCAGACTTGGTCCACAGTCCATGCAAAGGCTAATGAGATCAATAACTCAAAAGGAGATTTCTCACCTGCAAAGCAGAGTGAGGCCTGGGCGTCTGTGCAGTCTGAAATGGAAGAACTGTAGAGAGGTGTTCACTGTGCTGGAGCTAGAGTTGTGAGGTCCCGGAGGGACTGCACACTCTGAGATAGCAGATGCAGCAGAGTTCCTCTACTCTCGTAATAAAAACAAGTAAACACATTGAAAATCCTTCCTGAAATATATCTCTAGTGACTTCTATTGACAAATCTTAGTATTGTGTTAGATGCAAAGGAACAATGACTAAAATGTCTGTCTCCAGTATTGCAGAACAGGTAACAAGGTGTGGGTTTGGATCTAACACACTTTGGTGTAGAAACCTATGGTTTTATATAGTGATTCTATTTCTGATGTGTTTGTTTGTTTGTTTTAAATACATTCCACATGACATTATTTCCCAACACAATATCTCTAACATGATTAGGTCTTTCAGATTATATGACAGGGAACTCTTTTCTACACTTGTCCTCACTCAAACTTCATAGTTTCTGTGTTACTTGGTAAATGGGGCAGAATATTGAATATTATGCCTCCAAGAACCCCAAGTCATCTATTAAGCATTGTCTTTCTTCTTAATGGTGTACTTTTTATGCATTATTTTGGAGAGTGTATCCTCGTATGTTTCATATCATTATTTCTCTAAATTTCAGTAATATAATGACCCTCTAAATGTTCAGTTTAATTTTCACTATCCAGAAAACACATGGATTACCTAAGTTTCTATACACTTCCCAATTCTTGTTTCTATAGACTGATTTATATAATGGTTTTGATAAAATGTAACAATTATGTCATGTTCTATGAAATGGCCAGGTAGTCTTGTTGCCTTGACAATATTATGAAAGAGAGTATGACAGTTAATATTATTCTGTGCTTATGTTTACTCTTATTCATCCCATATCAACCTAAATGAGATATGGTGCTCTATCTTGATAAGGATGAGAAACAAAACATTTATCTGGTGCATGGCAATATGAACTGCACTTGAGGTCATGTGAATCTGCTCTCCCAAATACCATCTCTGGCAGAGAAACTGCAATTAGGGATAATGCTTGGTTGAATTATTTTAGTCCCCTTCTATGCTCCAGAGTCTTTCTGATGGAGTCATTAGGTTGGTGCAAAAGTAACTGAGGTTTTTGCAATTATTTTCAACCTTTCAAACCACAGTTTCTTTTGCACCAACCTAATATAATGGGAACATTATCCTTATATCCTCTGAGTCTTTGAGTGTGATAGTACTCATGTATTCATTACAAGTACAATGCATTCATGTATTAATACTCTGAATAAATACCTAGTAATGGAATGACCAGGTAACATGTTAAATATATGCTCAAATTTCTGACGAATTCCCATGATGTTTTACAAAGTTGATTTGTCATTTTACAATTTCACCAAGAGTGTATTAAAGTTCTGGTTCTTCAACAGAATTGCCAACATGTGTTTTACTCAGTCTTTTAAAATGTTAACCATTACAACAGATGTGTGGCTATATCTCGTGATTTAAATTTCCATCCCCCTAATGGTATTGGGCGGGCAACTGCTTAAGAACCATATATCATTTTGGATGAAGTATCTGTTCAAATCTTTTGCAAATTTTTTTTTTAATTTGGATTTTCATTTTCTTATTATTGAGTTTTGAGAGTACTTTATACATACTGAATGATTCCTTTAATAAATATATACTTTAGAAATATTTTCTCTCAATCTATGACTTGACTTCGTAATCTCTAACAATGTCTTCTGAACACCTGAAGTTTTTAATTTTGATGAAATTCAACATAGCAATTTGTTCTTTTATGGGTCATGTTTTTAATATCAAAACCAACTAATCTTTGCTAAAACCAAGGTTATATATTTTTTTCTCATTTATTTTCTTTAGAAACTTGATTTTACATTTTAAAAGTCTATCTATGATCCAATTTGAGTTAACATTTTTTGTATATTGTGAGGTATGAAGTTCACCTTTGCATATTGACATCCAATAGTTCAATTTTTTTTAAGTATATTTTTCCCCACTGAATTGCCTTTGTATTTTATAAAATATCAGTTGTCCCTTTATGTGTAGGTCTATTTCTAGATTCATTGTCCCATTTTTCTGTTGACAATACGACACTTTCTTTGATAGTATATCTTTATAATACCGTGTTTCCCCGAAAATAAGACCTAATTGGACTATCAGCTCGAATGTGTCTTTTGGAGCAAAAATTAATATAAGACCCGGTCTTATATTAATATAAGAACCGGTATTGGATTATATTATATTAAATTATATTATATTATGTTATATTATATTATATTATATTATATTATACCCAATCTTATATAAGACTGTGTCTTACATTAATTTTTGCTCCAAAAGACACATTATAACTGATTGCCCGGCTAGGTCTTATTTACGGGGAAACTAGGTATATTACATAAGACAAGGTCTTATAATAAAATAAGACTGGGTCTTATATTAATTTTTGCTCCAAAAGATGCATTAGAACTGATTGTCTGGCTAGGTTGTATTTTCTAGGAAACACAGTAAGTCTTAAAATCGGGTATGGTTTGCCTTCCAATATTGTTCATCTTTGTCCAACTTGTTTTGGCTATTTAGAGCCTTTGCATTTATACATGATTTAAATTTAGCTAGGAACAGCTGGTCCAACACCCAAATGTGCCAGCTAAAAATTGTGACAGATATCTTGGAGGTCCCCATTGAAAAGCAAGGGATCCCAGCCCCTCAACAGGCTCCGTAGCTCAGAGTTTCAGTGACAGGAAGAGGAGTCACCAAAATATCTGGCTATGTAAACCAGCAGAGATGATGGCTGAGAGAAACCGAGGGGGGCTTGAATTCTCTTAAACGTCTCACTCACAGACTTACTCACTGACAAACTCACTTGCTCTGAGCTCCAGGACTATGGCAGCAACTTGAAAGGCACTAAGGACATATAGGGAAGAAATGAATTGTCTGGCTTCAGGTGAGGGCTGGAGAAGCAGCTTCCTTCTATGCAAAAGTGCTGATGAAGCCATTTTTCCTCTTTTGAGCCTTCCCCAACCAAATGTGTAGATGCAGGTAGGTGTCATATCTGAGTTTCCATCAACCTGGTCTACACCGTTTGCCACACTCTGGTGATTCTCTGAAACCCCACCCCAACACAACTCGTTGGCCCACCCAAACCACTTCCAGTGTCTTTTCCATACAACAGCCTGCCCTGGCTTATGCTGCAGACTTTCGCAAAAGCTCTCAAAGGTTCAGAAATATGAAACAAATATCATCTGGCCTTGTCATGCCGCATACCTCTTTCTAAGAAGCCCCAAGCCCAGCACTGCCAGTAGCCAGCCTCAGTTCACAGCTTAGCCTCTTTCAGGCACCTCCAAGGCAAATAAAAGTAACATCCATCTGCACATCACTTTGTAGCTCATACCAAGTGACCCAGGGCAGGGCACTGGCAGTGCTGACCTTGGGCTACACAAGAGCCCCTCTGAAAAGGCCCAAGAACCAACATATCCAATGGCCAGCTTTGGACCACAATAGAGCACCACCCAACCACCTCCACAAATGATACACCCGAAGGACAGACTAGGCAGGCACCAGAGCCCTGCTAAAGCGAATCCTGTTCCATAGGGTCAGCCACTGTACAACAGCTCCTTCACTGTAGTCACTGCCAGTCCTCACAACCAATCATCCTGAGAGTCAATCCCTTCTACTGACAAACAGTAACCACTGCAAACAGTAACCAATGTTCAACAACAGCACGAGGGCACACAAAACACACACATGGGACACATCTGGAACGCCTGCATCAGATGATCAGGGAGAGATCACCATTGGACCACACAGGACACCTACAACATAAGGCTCCTCTACTAAGACTGAAAGACATCGGATCTCTACCTAATACAAGAAACAAACACAGGGAGGCAGCCAAAATAGGGAAACAAAGAAACATGTCCCAAATGAGAGAACAGAAAAAAGCTCCAGAAAAAGGACGAAACAAAATGAACAAATTACCACATGCAGAGTTCAAAACACTGGTTATAGAATGCTAAATAATCTTAGTAAGAATTTAAACAAAGAGATAGGAAACATAAAAATGGAGACTGGAAACATAAAAACAACCAGTCAGAAATGAAGACTACCGTGTTTCCCCGAAAATAAGACCTAGCCGGACCATCAGCTCTAATGTGTCTTCTGGAGCAAAAATTAATATAAGATCCGATTTTATTTTAATATTATGTAAGACCTAGTATCATATCATGTCATAACATATCGTATCATATTATATCATATCATGTTATATTAAAGACCCAGTCTTATATTATATTATATAAGATCCAGTCTTATATTAAAATAAGAAAAGGTCTTATATTAATTTTTCCTCCAAAAGTTGCATTAGAGCTGATGGTCCAGCTAGATCTTATTTTCGGGGAAACACAACATAATAACTGAAATAAACAATACATTAGAGGGAATAAACTGTGGATTAGATAAAACAGAGGATTAAATCAATGATTTGGAAGATAAGATAGCATAAAACACCTAATAAGAACAGCAAAAAAAAATCAAGGTAAGAAGAGATAGGGATACACACATGTCCAATGAGTTAATATATTTATTGAAATATGTTAAGTTTATAGTTATAAGACTGTGTTCTACAAAACTCTAAGAATTGTTTTTATAGACACGACTCTAAAATTGCCATATTATTTGCTAACATAAACTTAGTGTATGCAATTTATTAATAGAAATAAACTACACTAAATATGAAAAAAATTTAGTCTGGAAATTTCTACGTAAAAAAGACTTCAGGTTTTTTTTTGTTTGTTTTTTTTTAAGGATTGTGTTGAATTCATAGATCAATTTTGGGAGAATTGATGCCTTAACAATATTTAGTTTTCCTACACATTTATAAGATTTATAAGGTATAGCTCTTCATATAATTAGGTCTTTTAATATTTTTCTTAGAAGTATTTTATAGTTTTTACTGTCCATGTCTTTCACACTTTTTCAGATATATCCCTCAGTATTTCATATTTTTAATGCTATTTTTTTGTAAAATGAATTATTTTTACTTTGATTTCTGATTGTTAATTGCTAGTATATGGAAATAAAATTGATTTTGTGTATTGGTCTCTGTTTATATCCATCATAAATATAATTAATTATACTATCTTTTGAATAGATTTCATCAGATTTTCTACCTATGTGATCATATTGTGTATGAACAAAGACAGAGTTTTATTTCTATTCCAATTTCAACATCAGTTTTTTTTTTCTTTACTAATTGTACTGATTAGAAAAATTAGTGTAATGGCAAATAAAACTGAGGGGAGTGGACATCTTTGTTTTTTTTCCTGATGTTAAGGAAAAGCATTTAGTCTTTCATCATTAGATACGTTAGTTTTTGGTGTTTTTAATAGAAGACTTCATTAGGTGATATTCCTTTCTATTCTGTTTGCTGAGATAATTTATTTAATGAGAAATTTATATTATTAGACTTTTAAAAAACTGTTCTATTTCTACTGAGATGCTGTATGATTTTTCTCTTGTTTTATGGTAAATTATAAAGTTGCAAAAACAGATGATATTTCTTGTTTATTATATGTCAGATATTAACCTAAACATTTTTACACCAAAGCTCACAACACTATTATAAGGTGAAGTATGATGATTATGTCCATTGCAAAAATAACAAAATTGAGGCATAGATACAAGTCTTGTTCATGGTAGAACCATCATCCAATCTGAAGCAACATGCCTTAATAGGCCATAGTATCAACCAATGGGTTACAAAGTGATCATATCTAACTGTGGGAGTCAAGGTTTCATAGGAAATAGAATAGCACATTTCATTTTAGAAACATATTTCAGGATATTCAGTAAAAACAAAAGTTTCAATATGTATTTCTCATATAAGTAACAACTCAGCAAATTAGAACTGCAATCCATGGGATATAATTATAAATTGATAACATATAAATGATAACTTTTGTTAACTTCAAATTATTTGATAAAAAATGAACACGTTGGGTTCTTTGGTTTTGATCATTTTGGAAAATACATTGGGTTTAGACTTAAATACGACCGAAAAATAGAAGGAAAATAATTGTAGCAGTTGGAAATGAAATTTATTTCTTTGGGAGAAAAATGTTTATTTAGTGGCCAGTAAGTTATTTAAGATTAATTATAGATATGTCTTTTTAAATATTACTCTTCATTTAAAGACACATATTAGATTAATTATAAAAAAGAGCATTACTCTTTGCTTTGATTTATAGTATTTTTGAAGAGTATCTGGAAAATAAATAAAGCACACTCACAGCTTGTTTTATAGTGTCTTATAAACAAAAGGAAATAACCAAAATGTTCATGACTTCATTTTTATTGATTTTTAACTCTAATGTATTTAATGGATAAGAAAACTGTGGACTGTGGAGATTAAGAAGCTTATGTTACATTAATAAGAAGTATTTCTCAAAGCCCTATCTTCTAACTTCAAGGCCAGAGTTTCCTCTAGGCAATCTTTGCTTCACTTAGGAACTTAAACATTCAGGAATAGACCTAATTTAGAAAAATAAAATCTGTATAACTCCGAGTTTGTTATAGTACCAGAAGCAGTAGTAAGTTTCCCAAAGCTAAAATCAAGAATTGGCACATGTTCAGGTGAGATGAGCCTGTGATAATAGAGAAGATCACCTAAAAACGTGTTTGTGTGTGTATGTGTGTGTGTGTATGCTTTATAATAATTCCAAATTTTAAAGCACTGATAAGTGATGTAGAAAGTTCTTGGGAAATTTCATGCAGTGACAATACCTTCCCTGTCACTAGAAAATATCTTATTATTCTTCATTTAATACACAGTCCCTTTCTCTTTGTGTGTGTCTCTCTCTGTCATACACACACACACACACACACACACACACACTTATTCATGCAAATGTGCTTCTGTCTCCTTATAGATGTGATTTACAGACTTAGTATCCATCGGAGTCACACAAAAGGGTTATTAAAATACAGGTGGTTGAGCCCTTCCCACATATTCTGATTCAGTATATCTTGAATGGAAGCCCAGAATATACATTTTTAACAACTTCCCCGTGAAACTCACGCTGCTGCTCTGGGACGTCACTTTCAGAATCACGGCTAAAGAGCAATTAAAATACTCCACAATTACCAGTGAAAGTAGTGGTGTTCTTGTCAATTGAACTTCCAAGGTTGTGGTTTGTAACATTTGCTGAGTGCATGCTATCCATGTGATGTCACGGAACAGGGGGTTGGGAAGGGATGCAAATGTCGGGAACTGGAATGAGCCAGCTCCGGAATACTGGAAGGGACCTTCATGTTACAAGCTATGAGCTATGACCATATATAACCAAATGTACAATTAACTAAGTGACCACGAAATCTCTTCTATATGTAGCTGTTGTTACTGACTTACTATTTACTTTTCAATACAGTTAAACATATAATGTCCAGAAAACAAAATCCTTTTAAAAGTTTCTCTGACACATAATTTTCCTGACTCTTCTAGGTCCTGGCTATCATATTTTGTCAAAAGTCTGCTTGTTATTTACCAAATCCAGTTGTATAATTGGGAGGGAGGAAAGCTTCTGATCCTGAGACAATAGAAAGAGAGAAATTTACGGTGGAGTTATGGAACTTCATTAAATAAAGACATCTTACATTAAGGGTTAACTCAGATGTCTTTTGGTCCATCGCTTACTATGATGTTGGCAAACCAGGGAACGGGAGAACATCATTAAAAATCACACACACACACACACACACACACACACTCACTCACAACTTTGCCATTAATAGGCATCTTATAAAATCTGTTTCCCTTTCCCTTAAACATGAAGGCATAGTGAATATCCTAAAACAGCATTTTCCTTCCTAATGCCTAGAACAGTAACATCTCCTTTCTCAGGGCATGTTGTAGGTTACCTTTGAGAATAAATAAGGTTCTAGTCACCATTATATTTTACAATATGGTAATAAAAAAAGGTAATATTTATTTACTGCATGATTTGTCCTATTTTAATATACTAATTTGAACTGACAATGTCTAGACAGGTAAAAACATCAACTACTCAATTTTATCGGACAGTGGAAGCATTTTTCAAATGAACTACTAACATTTTGATAGACATAAGTATGATCCTGAACATAGTATGAAAAATCCTTTTATTGGGAGTTTAATAGTTTTATAGTTCTTAGAAATGATGGTGGCTCTGAGATTGTCACATATTGGAATCAATAAGAATTCTATTACAGCTGATAATTGGAAGCAAGTTTTTCTGGGTCAAGTTATCATTTTGGTTGATTAGCAGATTAAAGCACTAATAGTATGTAGCTGTGCAAAATCAACTGCTAAGAAAAATTGCAAGAAATTAAAGTTATTTTTTGTTTAAATAACGATTCAAAAATGAAAGTGTATGCTGTTGTCTGCAGTATTGCTATTTCAGTAATTAGTTCTATATGTATAATACGATATTACTTATGTATTCCTTTTAAGATTACTTACTTTTTTCCTTCTTTTCCTCCAGGTGCTTTTTTAATCAAATGAGTAACTGACATAACATGATTACACTCATATATAAATATATATCCTATAATATTTTATACCTTTCCATATATATCATGTACTTTTACACATAGGGAGATTTTTCTTTATGTGAAAAAAATTTCCGTGTCATACACAACAAAGCATAGCAACACATATAAAGTTAATAATAACTGGATTTGGCATGGCTAATACTGTTTAACAATACAAATCGATAAACTTGTCCAAGAACTACTACATTTAAAAAAAATATATTAAGGAAACAAGATATAGACATTACATTGGCAGCACCAGTAATGTTCACATAATACACAGTAATTCAATGCACATCGAATGTTTATTTCTTCAGGCATACAGTGAGATCATCAGAATAACGGGACAGCTGGAATTTGATGTATATATATATACTTAAGTAATATACAGTCAATACATGCTGTTCTGATCTAACAAGAAACAGGCTTTTTTTTTTCAACTCACCTCCAAACATGATCATTTCTGT